>NC_088389.1:111747500-112436250 GCF_037993035.2 Macaca fascicularis
CGCCTCCCATCACCAGGTGGGACCTGCTTCACCAGGTGCACCCACTTCATCAGGTAGCTGCAGTTTTTGCTGGGGACAAATAAAACAGACTCAGGGAAAAGAAATCTAAGAACGATTCAGAATACCTTTTCTTTTAAATTGAAAGCAATATTTTCTTGATTCTGTTTTCTTAAGTATCTCAGGCTGGGCTGACATACCTGTTTCTCTCACATTTGAACCATCTAGTGACCTTCTCCCCGCAAAAAGGGAAAAAATTATCAAAATACACCTTTGGTTCTATAAACTGAGGTGGGCTTTACCAATGAAATCTGGTTCCCGATGCTTTCTTGAAGCTAACAATTTATCCGTTTTCTGTTTCTAGTCACCACCACCACCCGCCACCCCGGAAAAAAAACGAAAAAATAAAAATTTCTCTTACGTGGAGAAACCTACTTATCACAATGATAGTCAGCTAGCTAAGAAAAAGCATACTCCTTTCCTCACATACTAAAGAAACAAATATTTGTATAAATGTTACTCTGGTTGCTGTGATGAAGGGGCTGGCTGCAGTCAAGAGCACCAATGCTGTCATATAGAAAATATCTGCTGTGTTCCTGAAACCAGGCGCTGACCCTTGGTTCTAATGGAGTAGTTACGAGCCATGATGACAAGACAGGAACACAAGACAGGCAAGTTGGAGATCAGCATAAGAAGGGTTAACGAGACACCCTTCACCGTATTGCAGGGAGTTGCATCTGCAAAACCCTCAACCTTTGCCAGTTTTATTTGCATCTCAGAGAGAGGCTCCCTGTTATGAGGAAGTCTGCCCCTAAGACCTTTTACTTGGCCTTTCTCTGTTAATTCCAACAATAGGCAATAAGACTTGCCACCAAGAGGTGGCCAGAGGTGGAACGGCCAGGTAGAAATTTCATTTCCAACCAAGGGAACATTTCAATTTCTAGGAAATCAATTGAGCTTCTATTAAAAACAATGACACATCTATGCGCTTCTGCAAATAGGCTGCTTCCTGTTGGAAGGCAGAAAGCTGCCCTCCCCTGAGCCTCCAGATGAGCTCTGATTTATCCCTCCTGCACCAAGAATCATGTGAGCTGAAAGGTCAGGCAGTTAAAGATTTATGCTTTGTTTTATGAGATTGCTCAGAGAGAGACTCTTTTCCCTCTCTTGTTTATTTTTTATCTTCCCCCAGCCTGTCGTCCATTTTTCTGCCGAAGCTAGACCATAGAAAAGGAAATGGGAAAATGTCCTGTAATATGAGCCCAGGAGCTTGCCGTCTCTCCAGATGGCAGGCTGTGTCGAACCAACGAGGGCAACCCCTGTGGCCGGCCACCACAACCCACCCAGAGAGGGGCACATGCATCAGTGCGCCTTGTAAATCTTTTTTAACCTCACTTCTGGACTGGGATGTATTTGTTTTTCTAGGCAGATGGATCTGGCTCTCTCTGGGCCTTACTTACAAAATGATCTGTCACTGTCTACCCTAATAACCTACGGCAGTCTGTAATAAAGTCAGCTTGCCCAGTCTAGCAAGTGGACGCCATAGCTTAGATCATGTCAGGTCTTTCTGTTTATTAGATGTCTATCTTGGGCTACCCAGGCATTGATCATTTCTCAAGTATACACCCCTATCTCCCACCCCAGGACAGCCATCTGAGCAAGGCATTGTAGAGGACGAAGGTAATGTGTGTGTATTACCTGCTTGCTGGGTGTGATCTTTTATGTTTATTATTGACAAGGTAATATTTGGGGAAACAACTAGTCCAGAACCTGATAGGTGAGAATGAGTTAAAAATCTTAAGCGTGTATGCATTTTTAACTAATGTGTATCTTACCAATCTCATTTGCTTCTCCCAAACCTGTCTCTCTTTTCCTATTTAGTATAATCATGACCCTTTCAACAGAGCTGGAAACCAATCAGCATGTTTTGACTTTTCTCTGTTCCCCTTATATCAAGCCAGTCCCATTTCTTACTGATCGAGCCTGAAAAATCTCCATGCCTCACTGCAGCCCTCCATCCTGTCTCCTGGGCTTACTGTGATAACCTCAGAACTGTCTTCCCTGCCAGTCTATATGCCTCCTCTGTAGTCTATGGATCTCAACACAGCATCCTGATTCAGAAATCATCAACGCCTAATCTTTTATTCAATGTAAAGTCCCAAATCCTTACAGTAGCATCCCCTTCACTGGCTAGACTCATTTGCTATCCACTCCCTTCATGCTCACGCCCATGAGCTTGCTCCACTGCCCCTGTACCCTCCTCAGCCTTTCCAGACCTCCAGACGTCTACTGCAGTTTTTCTGTCTAGAATTCTCATTATCCTTCCCTTAACTCAGAGAAAAACAAAAATAGCCATTTCCTTAAGATCTATTTCAAAAGTCATCATCTCCATTGAGCATTCCTCAGCACCTCCAAGAAGAATGAATCTCTTTTTCCTGTGATGCCTCTTTATTCATTCTGCAAGGCACCTATACCTCTGCATCATAGCAAGTCGCAAGCATTTCTCATTTCCCCCATGCCAGACTGTGAGCTGTTTGAAGTCAGAGCATGTCTTATTTGTATCTCTCCCCCTAGCAATGGGCCCAGTATTTAGCCATTGAAGTTAGAATTTTCTGATCAGCTGCAGGAGCATGACAAATAATTTGATTAGGTGTCTGAATGTACTTTGCTTTGCAAAAGGTCACTTAAGGAGAATTATGTAGATATACCCTATAATATTTTCTAAACGCTTATAATCTAAATCAGGTTCTGGCACTTAAATTTAGACTGAACTTGGTCCCTTCTCTATAACATCGCTTCTACCCTTATAATGTTTAAATATTATAATAGCAAACTTTAAGTCCCAAGACTTGCAATGACCTTGTAGAGGTCAGCTGTTGCTTTTGTGGCTTCCTAGCATCCATTGCATATTCTCTTGCTAAAAGTATTCGGAGTTCTTTGGGGAACTTACTAGCTTGCTGTTTGTGTACATTCCGCTAAGGCTGTTAAGCAAAGTTCTGAGTCCTGTTCTAACCACAGTGGTGGCATATGACTCATACCAACCAGATGATACCCTCCTAGAATTTGAATGTTGAGCCCTGGGGTAAAGAGACTTAAAAGTGTTGAAGATAATTCATTTAAACAGAGCTTGAAGAGCCTTTTGAAAACTTGTTGCTAGTTAAACATAAGGAACTACTGTTTGTTTCTGAGCCAAGCTATACAGAATTCCTGTTAATTTTGTGAAGTACAAAATATCCAATATCCTTTCTATCCTACTTTTTGCTCAAGTTATCCAGGTTGGCTTTTATGGCTAATCAAAAGAAAGCCCAGGACAGGCACAGTGGCTCACACCTGTAATCCCAGCACTTCGAGAGGCTGAGGCAGACGGATTTCTTAAACCCATGAGTTTAAGACCAGTTTGGACAATGTGGGGGAAACTCCATCTCTATAAAAGAAAAAAAAAAAAATTAGCCAGGCATGCTGATGTGTGCCTGTATTCCCAGCTACTTGGGAAGCTGAAGTGGAAGGATTGCCTGAGCCTGTGAGGTCGAGGCTGCAGTGAGCTGAGATCACACCACTGCACTCCAGCCTGGGTGACAGAGCAAGACCCTGTCTCAAAAACCCAGTTCAGAAGCATCCTCTGATTAATAAAAATATATTGAACCCATTCACTATAGTCTAAGTGTTCATTCTATTATGTTATGCCCATTGGTTATATCCCGATTGGTAAGCTAGGTATGATAAATAGGAAGTCTTGGTTACAATCCAATTCTAGATATAGCCAAAATAATTCATGCCTAAAAAAAAATCACTTGTAGGTAACTTGAAGTCATGAAAGATATATACAAGATTTATTCCAATCCTCCCATCCCTCTAGAAGTCAACATAAGCTATTTTCTTGATACACATGGAGTTTAATGTTGACTCATCTAACCTTTATCATGTATACTTTTGTCCCCTGCCCCAATGCAGCAATGATATCAAACAGTAAGGGCACTATGAGTGTGTGGTACATTTAGCTTATTTACAAAAACTATAAACGAACTAGAAAATACAATTCAGTACCCAGAAAGTTCTACAGCATGCAGGCACAAGAAAGCCCCTTTTATCCTTCGCTCTGGTACAATACATCAGAGACCTCAGCATTTAGAACTTAGAAAAGCAGGAGACACATACAGTTCCATTATTAAAGATATAGGCCTTCCAGTAACTATTTCATCCATTAAAGCTAGTGATAGTACCCTTGGCCAAGTCAGTCCAATTAACCTGCCAATTTTAATTTCCAAATAGCATTTATCCTTTCAACCTTTCTGGAAGACTGATAATGACAGAGACAATGGGAATGCCATTGTGTTAGTAACACCTTGTTTAACTTTTTTATGATTTTCCCAATATAGAGGTTTTCTCTGTCATTGGAGATCTCTCCAGAGATGTCCCATAAAGAGAATATGTTTTCCAATAACTTTTTAAACTGCAATACATTCGTCTTCCCACATGGAAAGCTTCTATACAACCAAGAAACGTAGACTATTACAAGAACACATTTACATCCTATTGAAAACAGTGATTGAATGAAATTCCTTTGTAAATGTTCAAATGATCTGCCATATACAGAAAAGAAACACCTGGGGTTTTGATTGTCCTCCCAGTGTCACAGGATCTTTGAGGTGTCACTTTTCTAGCCAGAAAACTCTGTGGCTAGTGGCAACTTGGCCTGAGTTTTGCTCAGGCCTGCTGGGCTTGTTCTGCCCACTCAACCTGGCAGGCTGCACTCGGCTCACACTACTGGCCTGAATCTCATGTCTGCCAATGGCAAACCACGCACAGACTGGTGAGGGGTGTGTGAGTGAGTGATATGGTTTGGCTGTGTTCCCACCCAAATGTCATCTTGAATTGTAGCTCCCATAATTCCCAGGTGTTGTGGTAGGGACCCAGTGGGAGGTAATTGAATCATGGGGTTGGGCCTTTCCCATGCTATTCTCATGATAGTTTTGAAAAAGTCTCACAAGATCTGATGGTTTTATAAAGGGGAGTTCCTTCCCCTGCACACATTCTCTTGCCTGCCACCATGTAAGATGTGACTTGCTCCACCTTGTCTTCCATCATGATTGTGAGGTCTCCCCAGCCATGTGGAACTATGAGTCACTTAAACCTCTTTCCTTATAAATCACCCAGTCTCGGGTGTGTTTTTATCAATAGAGTGAAAACAGACTAATACAGAAAGCAAGCATGGGGCCTGACCACTGCAAACAGCCAGGCATGCTGGCTACATCGGGGTGTGCAGCTCCAGTGCCAGCTCCCTGAGAGGCTGTGGCTGGACCAGGCATACCACAAGCAGCTTCCATAGCTGTCACCAGGGAATGTGGCCGTGCCCAGAAGCTTGGAGATACCAGGAACCACAGAGCCCCAAAGAGGGTGTCACAGCAATGGCTCAGGGAGCTCCTAGGTCTGGGTTCCCCAAAGGGCTGAGTTCTTCTCTCCTTCTCTCTTCTCCTTGTCACCCGCAACATGACAAACAAGGGGCATGTTTCAGTTTGTGTTACAGCTCTTTCAGTTCTGCCATTCAGTGGACCCCAAGTTCTTGTCCCATGTTCAGGAAGAATTAGGTACATGGAAAAGTGGGGGATGAGCAAGCCAAAGAGGTGCTTTATTGAGCAACAACAGCTCAGAGGTGACCTGCAGTGGGTAGCTCCTCTCTGCAGGCAGGGTATGCCAACATCCATTCAGCTCTTAGCAGAGAGAAGACCCACAGTGGGTCACTCTTCTCCGCAGGTACGTTGTCCTATTGTCTGACTGAGTCTGGCTGACTCCAGGGTTTTTATGGGTTTCAGAGGGGAGAAAGTGTGTGCTGATTGGTCCATGAGCAGCCATGGGTGGGACCAGAAAAAAAAAAAAAAAACAGTTCTCACTCCAGTCTGTGGAACTGGCAGCTGTGAGGCTGGTTCCCAGGTCTCACACCATCCCTGTACTGAAAGTGGAGGCTCTCTGGTGATCCACCTCTTTCTACCTGGGAACCTGCCTGCCTCCTGCCACCATTAACCTGCCATTCACAGTGCCTACAGCATCCATGTTGTTTGTGCTGAGGGGTGCCTGCAGGCCCATGCTGAGCCACCCTTAGTCCTCCCTTGGCCTCCCTACCATTCTCATCAGCATCCAAAGTCAGGAGGGGGCCAAGGCATCAGGGGTCTGGCATGTCAGCACTGCCCCAAGCGTAGATACACCTGGTCAGATGGTGACAGCACCTGGGCTCAACCACAACTTTGCTCCAAAATCGGAGTAGGTGCTGGGAGCAGGGAGAGTTCAGGCAGCAGAAACAGGCACTCGTAAGCCTACAGGGGCAGGTGGGCTTCCTGGGCCTCCAAATGTGCAGAGATGCCTGGGTCTGAAACTGACTGCAGCTGCATTCAGGAGGCTGCCCCTCCAACTTGGAAGGGAATGGGGCTTCTGCCTGTTCTTGGCTCCCACTGGCTCCATGGAGCAGGCAGCCCCAGCTGCACCTCCCCCACTGAAGCCAGCATCATGGCAGCAATCACTCTAGACAGGCTTCTGCTGCCATCACCAGGACTATAGGCTTGACAAACCAAATATTGGCCATAAACCATTTAAGCAATTTTAATACAATCACCCTAAAATATGTATTCATCATTTGGGTCATCTTACATATTCCATGATGAGTTACAAAGTGCAAGGCTCTTTACAATAGGAGCTTCAGGGATTCGGGGATGACCAGGCAGGCGTCCAGTTCCTTTGTGAGTACATGTTTAACACAGAATTTCTCATGTCAGATACTGATTTTGCTTTTCCAAACCTAGTACATTTATAATCTTTAATAAATCCTTATAGAGAAGTTGACTTGGATCAATCTTAAGGAGTTCATTCAAATTGCACATCTTAACAGTTTCAGCATTGGCTGACCTATCATGAAAATCTGCCAGAACACTTCCTTTGTATTCAATTAATTCTTGTTCTACTTGATTTTGTGTTAACTGTATAAACCAATCATTAAGAATGTCAGGAATTCCCACCCAGTCTAATGGCAAGATCTTCAAGTTATCAAAAACTTGTACTTGTCAAAGTTCTTTCCATGAACCTTTTGAAAATGCAACACTTTTTGGACTATAACAAACTGAAAATGCTTTTAGAGAAGAAATAATTGAATGACAAAGACTTAGAATGGCCATGTTAAAGCATTATAACCAGCATTTGACAAGGAAGCTTGGTTATCTCTATTGCATACAACATTTGAAGATAACAACTAGAATGATCACTGATAGTATTAGGACTATTAGATTTCTATGAATTTCACAGAATTTCTCAAACACATTCATAAAGATAATTCAAAGAGATTTATCATCACATTATTTACCAATGTTTTCCATACAACATATGAAACAAGCCTAATTAGTTTAACATCTCTACAAGATGAGACACTTCCTAATGCTCTCCAGTTACCCACATAGAAAATCCCAAGTCAATTCTAGATCAAAAAGACTAATTTATCATTTGATTTGGGGTAACATTAAAAATAGAGGTTTACAGGTCACTGTGAAAAGATCACTTAATCAGAGTGATAATTAAATACAGGAAGCCACATAGTGGTGGGAAAAATCCTAACTCTTTAGTAGAAAGGACTCAGTTTCCTTAAGTAATCAAACAACCTAATAAGGCTCTATTTCCTATTAAGAACAGATCAGTTCTCCACAAAACCCTCTTTGTTTTAACAGAGTACTAGATTCTAATTTTGCATAGTTACACAGTTGATATCAATCCTCAGTTCTTAGAAAAACAATTCCCTTCTAATTCTTATCAGTTTGACCACAATTTCTTTCACAACACTTATCTTCCGTAAACCTTCTACAACTTTCTTATCCAGTTTTATCTATCTTTTATTCTGAAACAACCTTTAAACAATTTGTAAATTAGACAAAATTACTCTCAACAAAAATTTTTTAAAAACCCACGTCTTTCATGTGGTATAGATTCACCTACCAAAAACATGTCTTACTTTCCTCATATAGGAAGCCATAGTTTTTTAGTTTTAACTAGTTAGAATCTCCTAAACTCGTAGTAATCTTAATTTCCAATGGAAACCTTGGAAGCAAGCACTTGTGAACTGTTTTATAGTAGCATTTTGTAGATGAGCACCATTTTAGCTTAGAAACTTGTCTTCATAGTACCACCCTTTTTATGTTTAATAGACCAAAATACACCTGGGTTTTCTATACTGCAAAAGAGAAAAAAACAATATACCACTAGCACAACTTATTATCAGACAAACCAAGACCAACACTATGTTTAATATTAGATAAGTGGCACCAAAAATGGCTGACACAAGAAGTTCAGTTCAGCCATTCAACTATTTGTAGATAGAAGTGGACAACTCTTTTTCTTTCTAGAATGCAACTACTAATTTTCTTATACTGTGTGTATGTGTGCATCTGTTTCTCCTATGACACAGAAAAAAACCACGTCTACTGTGTGTATATCCCTGACCCTAATACAATGTGTTACACATAGTATATAGTCAAATATCCGTTTAGTGAATGAATATGGCCATGCATTGATTATTAGCCTCAACTAACTCATCATTGCATTACTCTCTTTTCCAAGAGGACACATTCTACATTCTCAATGAAAGACGTGAACAGCTGTTTTATCTTTAGAACAGTTTCAATCAGCCTATCCCAATCACTGAAGTTAATTGGAAAGTCCCCCACTAGTCAAAAAAAAAAAATCACATTTCTCCTATCTTCAGGCTTTCCCCTCCCAAAACACAATGAGACAGAAGGGTTGAAGAGCAAGTTTCAGTGTCTTAACTTACTGAAAAATGAGTCATACATTTCATAGATATCTATCACTTAATCCAACATAACTTTAAGACCTTGGATAATAAAAGATTCTTGTGACTCATATACAAGTTTCCAACCTATTTACATTCAACTAGTTTACTCATTCTTAACAAATATGCTTAAATTGCTCATTACACATAGGTAGCCATTGAAATTCAGAAAATATTACCCCCAGATATATCACTGTGATATTGATTGCCAATATGTAAGCAAGGCAAGGCGTTCTGAATTCCCCTTATCTTCTGAAGACAGATTCTCCCAAGGGACTCAACTGTTATCAATCCTCTGAAGATTAACTCACAAGAAAGGAAGTTTCATCACATCCTGACAGACCTTGCTACTAATCATCATCTATTCTTTTAAAGGCCTGTTCATTTTTCTGAAAAACCATTCACAGGGCGTGAGAATATTTTATTTACCCATTGACCAGTTGACTTATTTCAGCAAGCAGGGTAAGGGATCCGTGACCATTTCCTGATTAACCTGTCTGATTATTGCCCTAAGTTATTGTTACCTAGGTCACTCATTGAATTCAGGTTTCAGACCTAAATACCATTACCTACTGAGACAAAGAAAGTAGCAAGCCCAGCTAAGACAAAATGGTCAGAGGCAAGGCTTGTTATATAGACTCAGGTCTTTTTGCCTTCCCTATTGTAAAGCCTCAAGAAGAGAAAAACCTGAAAACAAAACAAAACTTAGTTCTTCCTGTCTTCCTGGTGCAGAGAGGAAGACGCCTCTGTAAATGGAGACTTCCTCCACTGACACAAGTTTCCTTCATTAAAGATAGGTCTTAAAATAACTAAAAATAGGCAGCTGCTTCCCAACTCAACCTGTGCTCTTTTAACTAAATTACTGAGTTCTGGGCAGAGCCTATTAAGGAATAAGGCAGACAAAGCATTTTCCGTACAAGACTAGAATAATTTTTAACATTATTCTGAGCTCAAGTTTTAGAACCTACTCATCTAAGAGCTCAACTTATATAAACGATTTTGCCCCTCACATTTTAGTCTCTTAAAAGCCTGTGTGCTAATTAATAAATGAATGTCATGGCTTCTGTGGGGCTTTTGATTGTTCCTTTTCTAATATATCCTACAAATAATAATTTTACCCAAATTAAAACTTTCTAATTGTGGCCACTATAATCCCAAATTACCTTTGGCAAGGTTTGCCCATTCCTCTAAAAAAAAAAAAAAAAAAAAAAAAAAAAATATATATATATATATATATATATATATAATTCTGGGGTTTTTTCTGGGGATTCTTATGCATGAACTTGGCTGGGATTTCAAATGTAGGAGTTCCACACCCTAGACCCATTCCAGTTCCTATTTAACACAAGCCAGCCACCCCAAGAAGGACACATATGCCTTTTCAGAGCACAAACTAACCCTCGGTGGAGTTTCAGAAGGTGGAAAGGAATTCCTTATTGGATAGAGTAACCTTACCTACTGAACCCAGTTCAGTTTTTGTGGAGACTTTAAACCCAGCTTAGATTTTTTTAAAAAAAAATGCTCAAAAACACTCAGATAGCTCAAAACACACATTTGTGAAGCTTCATAATGTGAGAGAGAACTCACCAGTGATTCGCAGAAAATGCAGGAAAACAGTGAAGACAGTGGTCTCAGTGAGCACCTATGCCTGGTTGCTTGATGGTCCCGGGGCGGCTGGAGTTCTGTTCTGAATCCTACCAACGATAACAAATGTCTTAAAAGGAAAGTCTTAGACAAGTTTAAAAGTTAAGTGAGTTTAACTGAGCAAAGAAAAACAAAATAAAACAAAAAAATTCATAAATTGGGCAGCCTTTTGAACCAGAGTAGGTTCAGAGAATGCCAGCCGAGAACCTGATCTGATAGCATTTATAGGAAATGGAAGTTTGGTATAGAGACAACTTAACTGGTTACAGCTTAATTGGTTAATTGGTTACAGAGACTCAATTAACCAAAACTCAGCTGCTGTAGTTAAACTCCATATTGGTTTGGTCTGTTAGGCTTTCTATAGGAGCCTAGTCCAAATCAACGGCCTCTCACAAATTTCATTTAACATCTCAAATGGTGACTTGGGTATAATTAGGCTTGTAAATATTTCTTTCAGCACTACAGTGAAATCGAAAGATTGGTTGTGATTCCTACTTTAGGTAGCTTTGCTATTCTTAATCTGCTCACAAAAAGCTGAGGGTGTTTTCTTATTCTTGAATCAGCTCCTAAGATTGTACTATTTTTAAAGAACTGTCCATTAATGTGAAGGAAACAACCTGGATAAAGCCAGCTCTAGGAAACTGGATTTATAAATAGAAAAGTAGACCAATCAATTGATGTTTTTCTTCCCTTTCTTACGAAAGAAACCTGCAAGATTCTCACATTCTCTGAAGGCAGTCCTGCAAACTGGTTTGGAGAGCAGATACAGACTCAACATAATTAGATAGAGTAAGAATGAGAAAAGAAAAGGAAAAAAAAAAAGGATGCAGGAGAAAGAAAAAAAGGATATTCTAAAGATTCCCCATTCCCCATGGGTTCAGACTGAAGCTAGTCTCCATTTGAGATACGTTCATAAATACCTTTTAACCTCACGCTATCAGGCTTTCCCCCACTCCTTTTTTCCTGAGAATAGTTTTCTCCCACTCCCCTCATCAGTCATATGAACAGAAAAACCTGAAAACAAAATAATCAATGTCTTGCCACTCGGGGTGTGGGTCTTAGGCTAGCAACACTGGCATCACCTGAGAGAGAGTTTGAAATACAGAATCTCAAGGACTGCCCTGAGCTGCTATATGGGTGATGTTGATGGCACCGGGCAGATTTTTCACCTGCTTGTATACCCATTCTCTAGCTATCCTGATATTGACTGATAACAACAACTCTCAGCTGACCCCTTATCTAGAGCGTTATCCACACCTGGAAGTCCATACAATACACATTCCCATCACGCCACCCAGCAAACTTCAGCTAATGACTAACTGCTGTCTAGGAACAGAAGCCTGGGCCTTCATCTCAGGATGGTACTCTTTGTTGCAATTTGTGTTCTAAAGATTCCCCATGGGTTCAGACTGAAGCTAGTCTCCATTTGAGATACGTTCACAAACACCTTTTAACCCCACTCTATCAGGCTTTCCCCCACTCCTTTTTTCCTGAGAATAGTTTTCTCCCACTCCCCTCATCAGTCATATGAACAGAAAAACCTGAAAACAAAATAATCAATGTCTTGCCACTCGGGGTGTGGGTCTTAGGCTAGCAACACTGGCATCACCTGAGAGAGAGTTTGAAATACAGAATCTCAAGGACTGCCCTGATCTGCTATATGGGTGATGTTGATGGCACCGGGCAGATTTTTCACCTGCTTGTATACCCATTCTCTAGCTACCCTGATATTGACTGATAACAACAACTCTTAGCTGACCCCTTATCTAGAGCGTTATCCACACCTGGAAGTCCATACAATACACATTCCCATCACGCCACCCAGCAAACTTCAGCTAATGACTAACTGCTGTCTAGGAACAGAAGCCTGGGCCTTCATCTCAGGATGGTACTCTTTGTTGCAATTTGTGTTCTAAAGATTCCCCATGGGTTCAGACTGAAGCTAGTCTCCATTTGAGATACGTTCACAAACACCTTTTAACCCCACTCTATCAGGCTTTCCCCCACTCCTTTTTTCCTGAGAATAGTTTCCTCCCACTCCCCTCATCAGTCATGTGAACAGAAAAACCTGAAAACAAAATAATCAATGTCTTGCCACTCGGGGTGTGGGTCTTAGGCTAGCAACACTGGCATCACCTGAGAGAGAGTTTGAAATACAGAATCTCAAGGACTACCCCGATCTACTATATGGGTGATGTTGATGGCACTGGGGAGATTTTTCACCTGCTTGTATACCCATTCTCTAGCTGCCCTGAGTATTGGCTGATAAAAACAACTCTTAGCTGACCCCTTTATCTAAAGCGTTATCCACACCTGAAAGTCAATACAATACACATTCCCATCACGCCACCCAGCAAACTTCAGCTAATGACTAACTGCTGTCTAGGAACAGAAGCCTGGGCCTTCATCTCAGGATGGTACTCTTTGTTGCAATTTGTGTTCTAAAGATTCCCCATGGGTTCAGACTGAAGCTAGTCTCCATTTGAGATACGTTCATAAATACCTTTTAAGCCTACTCTATCAGGCTTTCCCCACTCCTTTTTTCCTGAGAATAACTTCCTCCTACTCCCTTCATCAATCACTTGAACAAGAATCCCCATCTCAGGCTCTGTGTTTAAGGAACTCAACCTAAGTCAGTTTACACCGGAAGTAAACCTAAGAAGAAAACTCTAAGGGTGGAATTTTGCTGCCGTCAGCTTGCCAGTCCGACTACCTGTTGGTAGGTGGTGTATTCGTAGTCTCTGGCATGCTGCAGTTTGCAACTACTCAACTTTCACACGGGGAGAATGGAATGGGATCCAGGTGGACGGGATGCACTAACTGGTGAAATTCCACAGGCTTTGCAGAGATATGGGAAATGGCAACTGTGCCAAAGACTGTGAAATTGAGTGGTTGTTCCTAAGTGCCATTGATTTATTGAAGACAGAAAATGACAGGCTCAGACCTCTTAACAATTTAAAACAAAGTGTGTCAGGGGCCTCCATGGCAGCATTTAAAAAGACTCTCATCCCCTGAAGACAGAGGGCAGATACTGCTGAAGATTGTGAACAGAACTTCAGTGTAACATTGTCAGAACTTCAGAGGATTTTTGGCCTAGGTACATCTTCTGTTTCAGTATGGGGCTCAGAGTTTGAGACAGCGATACATGGGTAAGTAAACTTGTGAGCCTTGTATCCTTAATTTCTCAGAACCCCAGGCTAGGAGACATGGCCCACTCCTTTTTGGAAAAGCACTCATCCCTCCTTGTTCAAGACAATGTAGGGGCCTCACATGAGACAGGTTTCAAACAAGACCATGGCTGACCTCCTCACCACATGTCCTCTCCTTGCAGCCTTGGCACTAGGCTTTTAATTATAGTTAAATCTCAGCACAACCAGCCCCCAGAGAAGTGCAGGACCTGTCAAGAAATAAAACGATTATACACCAAAGTTGCTACAGGGTCAATGACAGCATCATTGGCAGGAACCAGGAGATTATATCTGAGAGTGGATCCTGATGGGGCTGGATCAAGAAAGGTAGAATATAAAGCTGGATAAAGGAGGCTTCACAACGTGAGGGAACTCCCTCGTGTTACAGGATTTAACTCCCTGTCAGGAGCAGTAGGTGATGGATCTGGAATACCGGTGAGATGACTCTTAGAAGTCTGGGAAAAGCTACAGCTGACATTAAATCAAATAGAGACGGCAAAAGCACCATGGAAAACTGTGAGAAAGAGCTCAAAAGGGTAGAGAATTGAACAAGAAAAAGAAAGTGCTCTGCAGTAGTTCCTCCTGTGGTTTCAGAATTGCTGGCATTTGATCTCTATGACTCAGCAGATTCCATGATACCAGAGGTATCTGTGGTGGATAAAGACACTATGTAGAGCCTTTAGCAAGGCCCATTAGGAGAGTCACAACAGAAACTCTAGTGATTTGGAAGCAAATTCATGCTGCATGCAGCAAAGAGCTACACAGCATTCGAAAAACAGGTCCTGGAACACTACTCAGTCCTTGCAGGATCTAAGCATCTGACCTTGGGAATTAAGTGACTACGTGACCATAATTACTCAGCATAAATTGGATACTTTCAGATCCACCACATCATCACTTCAGGTGGTTCTAGCAGCAATCCATAATATAATGGACATGGTACAGCCACAGTCAGGCTCAAGCTGGTCAGGAGGACACATAAAGTGCGTGAACAGCCTGCTCAGAACTCATGCTTCTCTGGTGCCTGTCTTCAGTTCATGCTTCGACTGCATAGGCATTTTCTATCACTAACTAAAGGGAGAGGAAAGACACCAGCCAGGTTCACAGGTGGGTCAGTTTAGTAAATGGACACAAGCCAAAAGAGAATGGTAGCTGTTGGCCGGGCGCGGTGGCTCAAGCCTGTAATCCCAGCACTTTGGGAGGCCGAGACGGGCGGATCAGGAGGTCAGGAGATCGAGACCATCCTGGCTAACACGGTGAAACCCCGTCTCTACTAAAAATACAAAAAACTAGCCGGGCGAGGTGGCGGGCGCCTGTAGTCCCAGCTACTCGGGAGGCTGAGGCAGGAGAATGGCGGGAACCCGGGAGGCGGAGCTTGCAGTGAGCTGAGATCCGGCCACAGCACTCCAGCCTGGGCGACAGAGCAAGACTCTGTCTCAAAAAAAAAAAAAAAAAAAAAAAAAAAAAAGAGAATGGTAGCTGCACCATGTCCCCATTCAGGACCAGGCGAGAAAAGAGTGTTGAGAGAAAAGCCTTTTTTTGGGCAGAGCTTCAGAAACCGCATGGAGTGATACACTGGGATCGTAAAAAGTGGACCAAGGTAAGAGGATCCATAGACTCAAGAACAAGGAGAAATGGCTTATCTGGTAGGTGAGTAGCTTGGAAACAATTAAATTAGATTACTGGGTACAACGAGGTCTGGGGAAGTAACAGATGTGTGGACTTTTGAAAGTGAGCACAAAGTGTGAGAATCTTTGTATCCCATGTTAATGCCAACCAGAGAGCACTCACTACAGACGAGGTCTTTATCCACCTAGTGGACAAGATGGTTCCACTAGTAGATGTCTTTTAACCGTTATGTTTCGCCACACCGATGTTTGCACCATAGACCCATAAAGGGATTGACTATGGCGGCAAAAATGGAAGCTATTTGTGAGCCAGATAGCATGGTCTCCCTCTCACTAATGCTAATATAGCTCCTGACCCTCTTGAATATCCCACCTGCCAGGAAAAGGGAAGAATACTGAGACCTCAAAAGAGTACCACTCCTCAAGAAAACCAGGCAGCCAGTTGCAGCAAGTTGATGTTACTGGACTTCTTTCCCCTGGTAGTGGCAGCCATTCATCACTGACTAGAATCAACACATATTCCAGGTATGCGTTTGCCTTTCTTGTCCGCATGCCTTAGCTAGCAAACATCGCTATTCAAAGACTGATAGAGTGTTTGATCTACCAACGTTGTCTCAGTCCAACACATTTTACTTAAAGAAGTGCCTGGGACCAACTGCAGCAGCCTAACTATGGTTTGTCTCACAAACTCTCTTTTTGTAAACTTTCCCAAAATTAACCAACCCAAATCCTAAAAGAAGTTGTCTTTAGAAGACATGAACTTAATGTGAGAAGGATGCGACGAGAGATGCAAGAAGTTGATAGTAATAAATTCTAGTGGTTCCCCATTGAGATTACCTCTATCAGGCAATGTACATGTGAATTTTGGCTTACAAAAACTCATGACTGCCCCCATTTCCAGATAATCGCCTATGTCCAAACAGGAGCTGCCTTGACCAATAGACTCTGCCCTGTCGCCCCCTGGTATAGACCTTACCCAATGTGTGTCTAGCTGTGGTTACAAAAGGCCAGCTTTCCTGACTGAGAGTGGGGTGAACTCTCTAGCATATTCTGTGCTCAGGCAGTAGTATCAGACAGACTATTAAATCATAGGCAAATAATTTAATAATTTTTTTCTTTGGGTCTCACTGTGTTGTCCAGGCTGGAGTCCAGTGGCACAATCATAGTTCACTACAGCCTCAAACTCCTGGGCTCAAGTGATCCTCCTGCCTCAGCCTCCCGAGTAGCTAGGACTACAGGCACATACCACCAGGCCAAGCTAATTTCCTTTTTATTTTTTTGTAGAGATGAGGTCTCATTATGTTGCCCAGCTGGTCTCAAACTCCTGGCCTCAAATGATCCTTCTCCCTCAGCCTCCCAAAATGCTTGGATTAAAGGTGTGAGCCACCATGCCCAGCCCTAATGTAGTAATTCTTGAAGCATGTTTCCCAATCCATTAAACACATTATAAAAGCAAGCACCTCATAAGGTTTTTTAACAATTAAATAAACTAACTTAGAAAAAGTGCTTCAATGAATAATACTCATTAATGGTGGTAATGGTGTTATTATTAAGGCTAAAGACCAAATCAAAACTTGTTTTTATTAAAAAATTTATCCTGTAGCATTCTGCAATCCAAACATTGAACAGGCAGTGTCAGCTAGGATTCTTTAGGGCTATCATTCTAGAAGAATAAGTGTAAAAGTGTGTGTGTATGTGTCTATATGTGTGCATAGATATGTATTATTATAAACCTATGTGATATAAATACTTATGTGTGTTGGGAAAAAATTCAGTAGAAGAGAAAACCGCTTCTACTATAAACAGCTACGTGGGCAGCAAATATATGGGCCATGGACCAGCCTACACAATTGTCAGGCCGCAAAATAAAAATGTTGAGCCACTTTTTAAAAAATTAAGACTTGCAATATAGTGGGAGCAGAACATTAAACCAAATATAGGACCCTCCTGAGCATGGGGTTCTGGTGACTGCACAGATCCCACACTCATGAAGCTGGTCCTGTTTGGAGGACACGCACAATTGTGCATTTGAGGAGGGGATGTGACTGATGATGTGAGTAGAATAACCCTAAACTTTGTCAACAGTACAAACATTTGGCAGACATATATGATTCCTCAAAATGTTTACAAAGTTATATGTGGTCTAAGATGACTATTGGCAAAGATTAATTCATCAGAAATATATGTATATATCATTAAGTGCTCCTAATTCAGGGAAATGATGTTTCTCAGAGATTATACTGTCTTCCCTTTTAATAAATGTGTGCACACATACACCTAAGTAGCCACACAACTTCCATTTGTCCTTTAATGCATAACAGTGTTTTGATCTTCTTTTCTTTGTTGAGTAATACTTTGTTGCCACCTGATACTGCTTCCAGATAATAATAATACACTAAAAATTGTTAAAAAAAAAAAAAAAAAAAAAAGAAGAAATAAAAGAAAAGCAAGTATCCATGATGAAGGAAAATCCACATATCTCTCTCTAAAATTTTCCATGGAAAAAAAATATGCCTTTGAGAGTTGTAAACAGTGTGTATAGTACAATGTGCCATATCAGAGGGCATATTAGAATGTGACAGCTAGGTAAAGTGTTTAAAGCCAGCTATTGATAGCTTTTATGTCAAATAAAATCTCCTAATGGAAGATTTTGTGGTGACAGACTATTCAGAGTAAAGGTGACTAGGAGACATGAAAGAAAGATCAATAATTCTTATAAACAATGGTTAGTTTAGCAGCACACACGTTAAGGATGAGTCAGCAAAGGAGAAGCTCAGATTTAGCACAGAACCACAGATTAAACAAAATAGATACACTTATTTCCTTCTCCAGAGAGTTCTAGGAGAAGGTTAGGAAACTCTACAGTAATCCTTCTGAATCATTTCTGTAGCCGTTTATAAATATTCTATGGTCTGATTGGGCATATCCTAATGTCCGTGCGTTCACAGGATAGATGGTTTAATCTCCAGTTAATTCCAGTTGTGAAATTGCTGCACAAGAAGCTGTCTGAGTGACTGCAGAGAGAACTGACTTAGCACCTGTGGCTTTGTCTTACCTGGAGAAGACCGGTGATGAGCACAAAAAAAAAAGCTTTATCTGCAACCAAGGGGGACAATTAGGGTGGACCCAGCAAGAAACTGCATTGAGTATGTTTCTTCCTACAGGTACCTGAGCCCCAGGACACTTCTCAACTCTCTCCCTGAGAATTCTCAGCTCCCCCACTGCCCAGATTTCTCTCCTTTTCTTAGAGACAAACACACTCACAAACACAGTTTTATGATCTGATATTTTCCATTTAAGACATGCATTAACGTCTAAGTGGAATTACTTATGTCTACTCTGGCTTTGACTTGCACCTATGAATCAGTCTTGTGCCAATAAACCTAATCCAACGGTAATAACCTAAAGTTTCCAGCAATAGGATTCCTCACACTGAATCTTCTGCATAAGACTCATGTTGGTTGTTTAGGGTTTAGTAAAGCAAGAGAGCCCTTGTAGGAAAAGGACAAATAGCTCTAAGGAATTTTGTAGTTCGAAGTCAGATTGCTTTATATGTCATTTCATTGAGGAAGGTGGCAAATGAGAGAGTGAAGACAGAGAAAATGACAGGAAAGAACTTGGATAATTTGGATAATTTGAGAGACCTGTTATGGTGTACAAAGAGAAAATTAAAAGCTCATATTTAACAAATATATCCCATGCCCTGTGATGGCCAATTTGAAATAAATGGGCTTTAATTTTTATATTTTCTAGAAGAGACTATAGCTCAGAGAGGTCATATAACTTGTCCAAGATTTGCAGCTAGTAAGTGACATATCCCTGGTTCCGTTCCAGAGCTGTCTTTCTTGTAATATCTTGCTGCATAAGGAGAAATCCCAGAGGTAGAGAGTCCCACGTATCACACACCAATAGTTCCACCAGATAATTAAGACATGATGAAAAAGTGCAAATGGACCTATTGCCTGTAATCTTCCACTACAGTGAGGCTAGAGGGAAAGCATAGATGATGGGACAGGCTTGCTCTGTGCTATGGCTGCCAAAGGAAAGACCCCTATGAAGAGAAGACTATTAACAATCGCAGCTCCATTAAATTTAAAGCAGCTGCTAACAGTGGGGGCCTTTACATTGTCAATTATATGAATTTTCCTATTACTATGTCATACCAAAGAGCAATTATAGCACATTCATCAAACATTGCTTCCGCCTCTCTGGTTCTGTACATTAATGCCACAGTGGCAGGCCTTAGAAATCCTTGAAGACAAATCTGACACACAGACTTTAATTGTTTCTAGGATTTGTGGTCAGAAACAACACTAGATGAGTAGTAGGGGGTCAATTACACAATTAGATGGTGATAGGCAGAGACCAGCTGAACTCTCACAATGCACTGAATATTTACATATCAGTCCACTTCAGGAAATGCTTTGACACCTACTACTTCCCTTCAGGTTGACATTTATCCCATTAACCTTTCTTGGAAGTATTTAATTATTCTGCCTTTTTAACAGTGGAAGAAATGAAAACCAGAGACTCTCTGGCAGAGACTGAACCTGGGAGATGATTGCTGTATAGTTTGACACCCACTGAAGGAGCAGAGCAGCAGCATACGACCAGTCTTATCTCATTATGCTGCATTCTGACAAAAGGAAATAAACTGCTCCTACAAAAGAGAAAAGAAAGAAAGAAGGATGAAGGAGAAAAGAGACAGAGGGAAGAAAGGTGAGTGCTAAGCTGAGCTTACTGAGGACAGCTCCTAGTTGAGTTAGCATCAAGTCTTTCTTCTTCCACAGCATATCACGTGTGTGATCCTACAGCCCAACAAAGACAGAGACAAACTTTCAGAAAACAAGAGCATGAGGAGAAGGGAAAGGAAGTTAGTTCTCTTTAGCAAAGTTTAACTTCATATAAAGCCCACCTACTCTTCAAAAGGACAATTAGGGTGGACCCAGCAAGAAACTCCATTAAACATGTTGCTTCCTGCAGGCATGTGAGCCCTAGGACACTTCTCAGCTCTCTAGCTCTCTCCCTGAGAATTCTCGGCTCCCCCACTGCCCAGATTTCTCTTTTTCTTAGCGACAAACACACTCACAAATACAGTTTTATGATGTGATACTTTTCATTTAAGACATGCATTAATGTCTAAGTGGAATTACTTATGTCTACTCTGGCTTTGACTTGCACCTATGAATCAGTCTTTTGCCTATGGTCTCAACACAAACAGTTTTGAAATCCCAAGAGAAATGCCCTCTGCACAAGATGATCCTCTTTAGTTCCATGCAATGAAGCACTCATTCAGCCCCTGTGTTACAAGTTCCTTTACTGCACATTTGGTAGATACTGAAATGAACAGTAAAATTGTTCTGGCCTTTGGAAAATTCACCATTCGTGGAAGTGACCCCCGCCCCCAAAAAAGAAGGCAGATGATTCAATGCAACATTTTGATAGATGTGATAGAGATGATATCTCGACAAATGGTAGAGGTGAGCTCAGCTTGCCATGAGAGGACAGGAGATGAAAAGCACCTAGAAAAGCCTGGAGGAGTTGCCCCAGAGCTGTCTCAACTGATATGCAAGAACTGATGAGGTTAAAAGAGAGAAGCAGAGTGGGACCTTCCACAAAGGAATAGCATAAGATACAGATACTGTTCTACCACTTGGCCAAGCACATGATGGAAGGAGACAGAAGAATAAGCCAGCTTTAGAGAACAAATGCTTCTGATTATATGCCATGTAACTCAATCAATAGGAAGCCTTGGTGTGGTGGAGGCCCAGAACAGAGAAGTTAAGGTCTACAGATAGCTACAAATCATCAAACATTTCTTAAGCCCTGTACTCTTCACACCAGCTCCGCATATTCTCCCCAGACCCTGCTGCTTCCCTAGTTTCCTTGCCACTACCTCAGGTCTCCGGGACACACTGATCCCCTGTCTGCTTTGACCAAGATGTGAAGAAATCCAATATTCTCTTACTTCAAGTAGGATAACCATCAAAAGAAACTAAGAATAAAACAAACTTAAGTTTTAACAAATTAAAAGTTAGCAATGTCAGGATTAGAAAACCAACTCATCCAGTTGTTTATTACTGCAAAACAAACTACCCCCAAAATTAATTGATTTAAATAACAGTTTCATTTTACTCACAATTTGGTGAGTCGGGAATTCTGAATGAGGTTGGCTGAGTGGTTGGTCTCTGATCCACATTAGTTGGAAGGGCTGGATCTGGGGAATCCGTTTTCAAAATATCCTCTTTACTATACACTGGGAGCTTCAAAACTTCAAAATTTCCTGATGCATTCTCTCTAGCATGGTAATCTCAAGGTAATTTCCCTTCCTGCACAGCAGCTGACTTTCAAGAGAGCGTGCAAGAAGCTACCAGTCCTCTTTCTAAACCTCTGCAACTTGAATAACATTACTTTTGCCACATGCTATTAGTCTAAACAGTCACAAGCCATCCCAGATTCAAGTGGAAAATAAATAGATCCTTATTCTCAATGGAAGACATGTCAAAGCATTTAAGGCCATCTTTAATCTGCCATAGTAACGCAATAGAGATTTGGTCAAAATGTAACTTCAATAAACTAAGGTGTATCAGAGCCGGCATCTTCTGACTTCTTATTTCTCATAGTGATGAAAAAAAAACAAGCTTACATCATAAGTTCTCTCTCACAACTGTATGCTGTGCTTACAACACTTTGTATAGGGGCCCAATAGAAGGAACAGGGAGACAGGGTGCTAACTGCAAAGAGATCCACCCACAACAATACCTGTTTATCCCCTTTGAGAACTGTGTAGCAGATGAAATACAGACAAGGGTCTTTGTGAGATCCACACAACTCTCCTCGCCTACCTGCCTGTAAATAATTGCTAGAACAGGCCAAGCATGGCTGGGCACAGTGGCTCATGCCCGTAACCCTAGCACTTTGGAAGGCCGAGGTGGGTGGATCACCTGAGGTCGGGAGTTGAAGACCAGCCTGACCAACATGGCGAAAACACATCTCTACTAAAAATACAAAAAATTAACGTGGTAATTTTTTGGTACAGGGCGTGGTAGCGGGGCGCCTGTAATCCCAGCAACTCGGGAGGCTGAGGCAGGAGAATCACTTGAACGCGGGAGGCAGAGGTTGCAGCCAGGCGAGATCATCCCATTGCACTCCAGCCTGGGCAGCAAGAGCGAAACTCCATCTCAAAAAAAAAGAAGAAGAAAAAGAACGGGCTAGGCATGGTGGCTCACACTTATAATCCCAGCACTGTGGGAGGCCAAGGTGGGAGAATTGCTTGAGGTCAGGAGTTCAAGACCAACCTGGGCAACATAGCAAGACTCTATGTCTACAAAAAAATTAAAGAAAACCAGTTTAGCTGGGCTTGGTGGTGGCAAGTGCCTATAGAACCAGCTAATTGGGAAGCTGAGGTGAGAGAATCACTTGAGCCCAGGAGATCAAGGCTGCAGTGAGCTGTAATCATGCCACTGCAATTCAGCCTAGGTGACAGAGGGAGACCCCATCTGTATAATAATAATAACAACAACAATAATAACAGTAATTGCTAGATTTTTAGCATTATGCTAACCTTCCTAGTCTGCCAAAATATGTAATTCTGAATCTGAATCCTATTTCTTTGTTAACTTCAGAGTCACTGGCAGAAAAATCTGAGACCTAATTTTCCGTGTGTCTTTTCCAAAAATTCCCCATCAAAACCATTCTCAACATTAAATATAATGTGATTAAGTGGAATCAGTATTTACACCCTTAAAAAATGGTTAAGTATGCTGCCATCATAAGTAATTGATGGAGGGGAGACTGGAGCCCTGGATATCTGACCACCTGACACCAAAGCCCATTTTTCTGCTATCTGTAGTTGCCTTCCCAATGCAATTAAAAAAAAAAAAAAAAAAAAAAAAAAAAAAAAAAAAAAAAAAGGCTCAAGATTGGGGCAGGGATAAAAAATGCCATCCTTGCTGAGAGAGCCTAGGAGCTGCCGCTGCCTGCAAATCCTTTTCAGTTGCCAAGTGGCCCTGACAGGTGAGCAGACAGGGTGCCTCTAGGGAGCTGCTAATGAACACAGGGCCAGGAGAAGCGAGGGAGGATTAAAGGGGAAGCAAGCTATCATATCAATAGTTGCCTCCTGGATCTGGCTGCTGCTCAGGGGCACTCAGGGTGGTCCTAGGCACATTTTCAGAGCAGGAAGCTTGTCTTCTAAAATTCGTTTTCCCTCTCTTTATGTACTCTGGAACTCCACAGTTTATCTGTCCCCCAACGATAGTCACCACAGCTTCTTGAGTATCCAGATGCTCAGCAATGTCATACTCCTCCCTCCTTCACCACTGCATCACTGCCACATCCTCTATGCAATAGAAAGTGGCATGGAAGAATGACTCCAATATCTGCCATTTGCACTTGGGTGTAGGGTTTACCAGTGTAGCTTCTCCTTCAGAGAGTACATGCAGTTTCATCTTTTCTCTCTGGCATCCCCCAAACCAAGTAATGGAGGCGACAGCCATTTGGTCATCACCCGATCCTAAGAAATGCATTATTCCATCAAAGCAGACTTTAATCAAAGGATTTAAAGAGAGGAGGAAAAGGAGAAGCAATAAATAATTTCACCTAAAATTAGCCAGTAAATAGTTTCTGAAAGCAAGTAAAAATTTACCATGTCTTTACAAGGCTATGACAATTAATTGTAAGAATGCTTCTATACCCTATGGATTACTTTTCTAGGTAGGAATGATATTTTTAAAAATTAAGTAAATAATGCTTTATGCATTCAATTTGTCTTACATAAAACATGAATAAGAATGAAAATGAGACTAGGACAGAGGTCATCTAATTGCAAATCCCTTGGTCTTTCTATTCCCCCAACAGATTTTCCTATTACTTTAGCTCTCAGTCTCTACAGTAACAAAACAAACCTTTCCAGATGTCCTTATGGCTTAATAAGAACCTTCAAATGCATATTTTCATGTGCTTAAAGGTAATGAGGATCAGTTAAAAGATTCTATTTTGGCTCAACCGTGTTAGACCAGGTTAAGCTGCAATAAAGTGAATCCCGAAATCTTAGGGGTATAAACCAACGAAAGTTTATTTCTCACACACATTCAAGTCCAAAATAGGTCAACAGACAAAGTCTTTTCTTCACAATCCTTGGGGGAATGCAGACTGAGAGAGCACCATGTTGCAGATGCTTCATAGACTCTAAAGCAATTAAAAGGAAGATACTGAACTGCACCATGGCTCTTAAATCTCCCACCTAGATGTGACACAAATCTCCTCTACTCACATTTTATTGGCCAAAGCAAGTTGCGTGCTATGCCTAAGTTCATAAGGGATGGGAAGTACTACCCCACCCTGTGTCTGGATGGAGAAGGGATGGAATATTTGTGAATAACAAGAATTATTACCACATACACAAAACAGAAATGAGCATGAGCAAAGATTATCTTAAACACTAGATAACATAGCAACTCAAATATAATTCATCTGAAACTCATTTGTAGTCTATGAGTGGACAGCAACAAAAATAAGATGAAACCTGGGGGTGAGCATGGTTCACAAGAAGAATAAAATCTGGAATAAAAAAAGTTTTCAAATAATCCTCCAAGTTAGTCACAAGGATAACTGATGGTTAGACATGTGTAACTATTTCATATATCACTGATTCCTGGTTACTAGATTAAAATAGTACCATAATTAAAACCCCCAACAACCAACAATTACTGTTTTTTTGAGAAACAGTGTCTTGCTCTGTTGCCCAGGCTGAAGTACAGTGGTGCAATCTTAGCTCACTGCAGCATCAAACCCTTGGGCTCAAAAGATCCTCCCAACTCAGCCTCCTGGGTAGTTGGGACTATAGGTATGTGCCATCGTACTTGGCTACATTAAGTTTTTTTGTTTTTGTTTTTAGAGATAGAGGCTCGCTAAGTTGCCCAGGCTGGTCTTGAAATCCTGATCTCAGCAATTTTCTCATCTGGGCCTCCCAAAGCTCCTAGATTACGGGTAGGATCCACCAAGGGGACCTAAATTCACATTGTTTAACCCTCTATACTGTACATGGAGATTTGTCACATATCATTGCCTAAAACCTG
The DNA here is from genome assembly GCF_037993035.2 of Macaca fascicularis. NCBI lineage: Eukaryota > Metazoa > Chordata > Mammalia > Primates > Cercopithecidae > Macaca > Macaca fascicularis. The sequence goes on from NC_088389.1 coordinate 111,772,849, forward strand.
CACAACAGTCAAGCAAAGCAGGTTATCCTTATTTATCTCCATTTCACAGATAAGGAAGCTAAGGTTCGGAGATATAACATGGTTTGCCAGGGGTCACTCTTATGAAAACAGTCCAATTTGAACCCTCTTCTGTCCCATCACCACCTGCTCAAGAGTGGGCTGAAATGTGACAATAAAATCATAGATGTTATATTCTGAATGCTGGAATTATTCCTTAGTCTTTCATTCCTTAAGTTATGTTTCATAAAAGAACAGATATTCTTGGAATTAAGGAGAAAAAGAAAATAGGTTTGGAGTCCCCTGAGTTAAAGAAAATAAAATATAATTATTTACAAGACTTTACAGAACGTTTATTGTGCTTTTAAACATTGTGAGTTTCAGTGAGTGAGGCAGAATAATGAGCCCCCAAAATGCCTGTCCTAGTCCCCAAACCTGTGACTATATTATCTTACATGGCAACCTGGGATTTGAAGATGTAATTCAGTTAAGGATCTTGAGATGGAGAGGTTATTAGCTTAGCCTGGATTATCCAGGTGACCTGATGTAATCACAAGAGTACTCACAAGACATTGGAGACAGCGGTCAGGGTGCTTCCAAGGGTACAATCCAAGGAATGTGGGCAGCTGGAAAAGACAAGCCAAGGAAAGTGGGTGAACTCCAGAAGCTGAAAAAGACAAGAAAGTGGATTCTACTCCAGATCCTCTAGAAGAAGACAGCCCGCCCCCACACCTCAATTTTAGCCCAGTGAGACCCATTTTGAACTTCTGACTTCCAAACTATAAGAGTACAAATTTGTTTTATTTTGTGCCAGTACCTTTGTGGCAACTTGTTACAGTAGTGTAGGAAACTAAAACAGAGGGACAGCAAGTATTTCCTCTTCAATGTATTGGCAACTGAACCTTTTATCTCCTGAAACACCTTCCTCGGGGAATACAGTTGGGGGAACATTGGTGTAATCCAACCCCCTACAATTTTCCTCAGATGTGGGTAATTGCACATTACCGATGTTAAGAATAGAGCATTTCATTAGGGTGAAAAAAACTCATAGAAAAAAGAGAAGAGAATATTAGAATTAGATAACCGGTGCTTGGTGAAATCACTTATTTAGTCATCCCTCAATTTTAGTCCCAAAGGTTTTATCTTCTAACCATGGAATATTTCTTCCCCTCTCAGCTGCCTGGAGTGAAAAGGTGGCCCTCCCTCCCTGGTCTTCTTTCTCTTCAATACCCTGTTCTACTAAGCTGCAGGCGAAAACAATCTGAAGCAGGTGACAGCAGAGCTTCTCTTTTTAATGCCCTTCGCCCCAGGCACAAGACTGGATCTTTCCAGACACTAGAAACGTTTCGAACAAATCTTCACCTCTTCTCCCCTTGGCAAAGCCAAAGCGTACTTTCAGCTGGCTCTCGGAAATGCTGACGACTGTCAGAGACCCAACAGCCTGCTTCCAAAAAGGGTCTCCCATGTGGCACTTTTTACCTGTGTCTTATTTGGAGCCACTGCACAGGAGAGGGGAGAAGAGGGAGGGCAAGTTTCTCCAACCTTCTCTCCTGCTCCTGCCTAGCAGAGATGAGAGATGGGGGTGGGGAAAATCTATCCTGTTAATGCAAGAGGCTTGATGCTGGTTGGTTTGAAACCAACAGAACCACAAAATTGCAAACCCTCTCACAGTGCAGCGTTTCAGGATCATAAAGAAGTATAAATCATCACTAAAATAGTGGAACACTGTGTCCCCAGCCTTCACAGATTTCTACAAATCATTTTTACCTCTTACCCAGGAGAACCACTCATGATTCATTGGGTTTGGGGAAAGGAGAAAACAATTCCTGGTGAGCACAGCTCTGGTTATGTCACTATCATTGAGGGGGCCAGCGTGATTGAGCTGTTTTGCCAGGGCAGTAGCTTCAATCCCCTGAAGGCAATTGCAATACTCCAGTAAATACAAAATGAAGGCCTGCACAATAACCTAGAATGATTGTTAATGTGAGTTCCAAAGACGTTAAATATGCTTTATTCCAGCCTGTCAGAGGGCCATTGTTTATTCGATTTTCACAGCCTGCCCTACTTCAGTCTGATCAACATTTGTTCATTGGGATTATGGCCAATATCCTATGAGCTGGAAAACAAGCGACTATGAAACAAGCAAGCTGCTGGCAGACTGCTACATTTTTCTTTATCTGGTTGGAGGGCTCAAGTGATGTGTAGATGTCTTCCAAATGATGTCTGCTTCTTTATACAGAAGGAAAGCTATGGCCATAGGCTATTATTTAATATTTTCAGCTGTCAAAAAACTTTCGATGACTGAAAGCATTCACCTTGCTTCTGGGAAGATAATGGGTTGATCTTTAAGAAATACCTAGTACACCCACCACTCATCACCATTATTGTTTCAATGATTCATTCATCAAACACTTGAGCGTCTTTTTGGTACAAGAATACAGAGATGATTAACTCCTTATCCTCAAGGATCTCATGGTGTTTTCCATGAGTAAAAATACATGTAAATATATAGAATAGAATCAGAGTTTAAAGAGCAGAGTAATCACTCCGTCTAGGGGTCAAGAGAAGGCATCATATTGCAAGAAACACTTGAATTGAGTCTTGAGAAAACAAGTAAGAATTCAGAGGTAGTGGCTTTCCAGACCTGGCAGAGGTATGGAGAAGAGAAACAGCAATGCCCACTTGGGGAAGGTAAAAGGATTCTGAATGGCTGCATCGTGGGACAAGGCAGGAAGGGTCAGAAAGTAGGTTAAAGAGACAGGCAGAAGTCGTATTAGGGAGAGCCTTGTGTAACATGAAGGAGCTTCAGCTTTATGCCACATCAAAGAGAATTAACAAGTTTACTCAGCACCACTTGAAATAAATCGCATGAGCTGAAATTGAAATCACCTGTGTTCTCTTTGTTTACCCAGCTTTTTCACTTCTCATATCAGTTGAGTCCAGCTATTTCAACTCCAAGTATTTCAAACAAAAACAAATTATTTTTCGAATGAGAATTTAATGCAGGGCATTGTTTACAGAAGTGATGGAAAAGTTAAGAAACCAAATAGGGACAGTGAGGCAATCCAGAAATTAGCAACAGCAGAAGACCACTATGTTGTGTTATGGAAACTCAGAAGCCAAGGATGTCCAGCTGGAACTAGGATTATGGCAGGAACTTTTCCTCTCAGTGATAGAAGATAGTGCAATACACTTCTGAGCAGGAACTGAAATCATAAGGAAGATGCACCTGCTTCAAAGATGCCACCAGAGAGAGTGAGGGAGGAAGAAATAGGCTTCTTCCTTTGTCTGTTTATTTCTCCCTAGTACTTCCCATTGGTCAATCACATCTAAGGAGTTCATAAGCAAAGGAATATGGGAAATGTATTTATTTGTGACACAAACCAGAGCTGGAGAAGTGCAGAGTATGAGAGAAAACATCAGCTGACCTACACAGTCCACCCTTTTTTTGGTGTCCAACATTCATTGCATGTTTATATATTTATTTGTCTGTATATTTATTTATTGCATGCCCATATTTAACTCCCTAATAACAGCCTTATTTTCCCATTTTACAAACTATTATCCAAAGAATCCACAGAATAGCTATTCTGCATTAAATGAAACCGTTCTCATCCTGTTCCCAAATGGGGAGATGTAAAGCCCACCAATCATCATGTCCATATCAAAGTTGAATATCTTCACATCGTATGCAGTTCTCCCCTTCAGGGCATCACTAGTCCTGTGACCTACTCTCTTTTCTCTTTGCAGAGTCATCCTGATAAATAATTTGAAGGCCCTTTAGAGTACAATTTGGAGGATGATTTATAATATATACTTGTGGCAATTTTTCAGAATCCTTCTTCAAGGGAACATAGCCTCCTACTTAGGCTCTAGATCTGTGAACTAACATCTGGGAAGTAGAGAGGCTGTGACGTCCTGTGGCACTTATTCAAGATAATTTTCTGTTCACTAGATCAAATAATGCTTTGTTGTGCTATCCTTGTATTTAATTCCTAGGCAACTATAATCAATTAGCTACGATCATAGATCCCTGTAGGTAAAAACATCTGAATTGCCACTCAACCCTCCCTGCTCATTACAGTAATTATGGTCATTTTATCTCTGTCAGTAAAGTGCTATTACTACCTGATCCCTGACATTCCAAGATCTCATCTCCCCATTAAAATGAATTTATTTCAAAGTCATCAAATCTTGGTGTCATCTATAGCCTGTAGAAGAAATTCACCATAGATGTTTAAAGATGTTGGGGCTCCCCTCATTAATGCATTTATCAATGGTTTAGTAAAAGAAGAGTCTTCTGGGTTCTCTTGCAAGAATAGTCAGGAAGAGAGTGAGTAGGGTGAATATAATAAATTCACTCTGCCGGGCACGGTGGCTCACGCCTGTAATCCCAGCACTTTGGGAGGTCAAGGCAGGTGGATCACCTGAAGTCAGGAGTTCAAGACCAGCCTCAACATGGAGAAACCCTGTTTCTACTAAAAATACAAAATTAGCCAGGCATGGTGGTGCATGCCTGTAATCCCAGTTACTCAGGAGCCTGAGGCAGGAGAATTGCTTGAACTTGGGAGGCGGAGGTTGCAGTGAGCTGAGATCATGCCATTACACTCCAGCCTGGGCAACAAGAGTGAAATTCTGTCTCAAAAAAAAAAAAAAAAAATGCATTCCAACATGATCATCTCCTTATGCTTTTGAATCTTCCTTCAGCATTATTTCAGGGAAGTTTGGGGATCTTTTCCTCATTTCATGTAGGCAATTATTAACTCAATGTTTCAGTTAACCAACCAATCAAAGTTTTAGTACAATCTTCAGTTGCTTGAACTAATACATTTAATACAGACTCTCAAATAAATATACCTATATTGAGAAATATTGCAAATCCTACATTATATTCTGTGCTCTTTATTCTTCCTCATATAGATTATATCTCCACACACATTTTCCAGAGAAATTCCAATAAAAATCAGCAAATATATGCAATTCTTTTCATGTATACATTACTTATTCTTGGACCAGGCCTTATAATTCTCCACCCGAAGTGTGCTGGCATCTGACTGTAGTTGTGGGTTTGGAAGCAATAAAAGATGCTTCTTGTGAGTATTGAGAAAAACAGACATCTCCTCTTACAGCAACTTTTTCAGATGAAGAAAATATAGGCTTCTTAAGTAAAGAAAGATGAGCCTCATTGAACATGGTTGCATTTGCTGGTTACAGAAACTTAGGGATATATTGTGTTCAGAGTTTTCAAATTCAACTGCATCTGCTCAAATATCCCCCATCCCAACTCTCAGGGCTTCACTCCTAACAATTAATGGGTTAGTACTAACATACTAAATTGGTGAGTCTGTGTTTTCAATTTGCATAATAACTCTGTATACTACACGTGATTCTGATTCTCAACCATAATTTCCCTCTTGGTAAAAAAAAAATTCTAAGAGTGCCAAAGCAGCTCTCTGATTCTCTGGCTGTCTCTTGAGCTAAGAGTTTAAAGGTCTAGGCTTATCATTTTCTTTCTATAAGTAGTTCAGCATAGTCAGAGACAGCCATTCCATTTTTGTAGTCAAATGAAACACTACTTGTTTTCCCAAAAGACTTGCTTTCGACTGGCACATTATCGCAAACAAAGTAGGCAATAATTTAAGTTATTGTGATGTTTTTTGATGAGGCTGTTTAATTGTAATATTCAATTTTTCACCTGAAAGAAATTCTTCTCCGTGTTCAAGCTAAAAGAAGCAAGCAATCTAAGCTCAGAATTCCTTCTTATGGATCTATTTCCCAGGATTAATCCTAATATAAAATAATTGTATCAGTCCAGGTCTAGTCAGGAAAATATAGATCAATCTACGTATTTTGAATAAAGAAAATTCAATACAGGCAAATGGTTACACAAATTTTTGTAGAGCTGAAAAACTAAACAGGAGATCATGAAGGAACCCACAGATTAGCAACAAGGGGAAAGTCAATATCATTCCACAGGGCTAGAGAAAGAAGAATGTGATTTTATTGAAGCCCCAAAGCCAAGGACATGTAATGAGGGCAAGAACCACAAGGGGAGCTGTCTATGGGAGCTGTGACCACTGAATGACAGGTAATCTGCCAAGAGCTGGAGTTGAGGAGGAGATGCAGCTGCTGCCTGAGATGCTGCCTAAGTCAACATGAGAGGAGAGATAAACCTTAAACTCATCTCCTTACTCTTCAGTCTTATCTTCCTGTTGGCTGACCCTACCTAGCAGCTAGCAGTTCCTTGTAACAGAGTAGAAAAACGAATTTCTAGCAATTGATTTGAGAACAAATAAGCAAATGGCCAGCATCCTTCTACAAAGAGAAGATTAACAGGGAGAGTTTGCCATTATTTGACTTGGAGTTTTGCCCAGGCCAATTCAGAAGTAACTAGAATCCCTTGTACCCACTTCCTATAGAGTTGCTTTCTGTATCATGCACATGTTTCTAGTTCAATCCAAGGTAGAAAAATAGATGTTACACAAAAAACTTCATAATCTAAAGGAATTTAGACAAGAAAGTTTGGGTTTGGATTAATGGCTATAAAAGTTAACTAATTATAATAGGCATTAAATGCAGACTAGTAATTCTTCCAGTGCCACCACTGTGAAAATAACTGACGTTGACTTCACTCAGATTTGCATAAATATGTAAAGAGAGCTTAAACACATTTAAATACATAAAATCATATGACAGATTAATCCCAATACTAAAGTTATGCAATTTGAGTTTAGATTTTAGTGATTCACCTGTCTGGGATTCAGTCTATCACTCTCTAAAACAGGTTAAAATCATGTATAAGTCTTTTCTATATATTTATTCAACAAATTTTTTTTTCCCAGTCATCTTGTTAATTGACTTTAAGCACAAAGGACATAGTGGCTTAGTACTGTGTATATATGTGTGTGTGTGTGTGTGTGTGTGTGTATATATACATATGTATATACATATATATACACACATATATACATATATATACACACACACATATTCCATGTGTTTCATGAAGCTAAGTAGTATTGTTATTAATCAAACAATTAGACAACTAAATATTAAATTGTACCTGTTCTAAGTGTTATGAAGGAAAAACACATTTTTCATGAGAGGGATTTGGTCTAGTTGGCAGCCTCAAAGGAGTCCATGAAGACGTGATCCTTGATATGCAGGAGTTTAACAGAAAAAAGCGATGAGAGGAGAGTATTCAAGCATGTGCAAAAACCCTGTATCTGGGGCCAGGCATGGTGGTTCACACCTGTAATCCTGGCACTTTGGGAGGTCAAGGTGGGCAGATCAGTTGAGGTCAGAAGTTGGAGACCAGTCTGACCAACATGGCAAAACCCTGTCTCTACTAAAAATACAAAAAAATAGCCAGGCATAGTGGCACATGCCTTTAATCCCCAGCTACTTGGGAGGCTGAAGCAGGAGAATCACTTGAACCCAGGAGGTGGAGGTTGCTGGGAGCTGAGATCATGTCACTGCACTCCAGTTTAGGCAACAGAATAAGACTCGGTCTCGAAAAAAAAAAATATATATATATATATGTGTGTGTGTATATATATATATGTATATATTTATATATATGTCCCTGGAGGAATATGACTTGCATATGAGGCTGAAAGAAGGACAACATTCCTGGAGTGAATTCATGGTATATGGTGCACTCTGATACTAAAGGGGCAGCGAAGGGCTACAATACAAATGACCATAGACCATGGAAAGTAACACTGTTTATATTCTTAGAGCAGTAGGAACTCATCAGAAAATTTTAACCTGGAAAGTAAGTTATTCAGATTTGCATTATGAAAAGATTACACCAGCTATGTTGCAAAAAAATGCATTGAAAGGGAAATATTTACTGTGGTAGTTTAGACTAGGTTAAAGTTGATAGAGATGAGTAGTGAATATATTTGAGTGATTCTTTAAAAAGTAAAATATGACAGAGCTTAGTGCTGGATGGGATTGGGACATTAGATCAGGGAGATTTGTCAAAGATGATTACTAGCTGCTGCATATGTGCATGGATGTTGGAACATTCACTGATGGCATTACTGATGGCATTCACTTGAAAAAGACAAAGGTGAAGGGGTAGGATACAGAGTAAGTATAAGTGTATTCCTGGACATATTTATTTGGGTACCTTTTAGCTACTTACGAGAAAATGCCAACTAAGTGGATGGATATTCAGGTGTGAAACAAAGAAATAGTCTTGGCTAGAAAAAGATCTTTGGAATTCATTAGCTTAGAGATGGTAATTGAAGGTGTAGGCAAGAGTTAGATTGCCAAGGAGGAGTGTATACAGTAGAGAGAGAAGGTCAAAAATAGAACTGTGATTGACTCCATCAGCCAATTTAGGTTCAGAAGGTTGTGCCTAAAATGGAAATAATTAAAGAATGAACAGGTAAGTAGGGAAAATTCCAAGAAATACTGTGTCACAGAATCAAAAGGAAAGTCTTTGAGATGGAACTGCTGAGAGACCAAGAAGAAGAGAACGAAAACATTCCTTTAATATAGTGAAATAGACATTATTGGTAACATAAATGAGAGCAATTTTAGTGGAGTCAGGAGATCAAATGCTAAATTGAGGTGAACTTAGAAGTAATCTGAAGAACTTTGGCTGTGGAGGGGAGAAAAAGATAATGTGATATATAAAGGATAAGGAGGATTCTTTTTGCTGATCTGAAATAGTATAAAAGACAAGCATGCTTGAAAGTTGATGGAAAGGATCAATTGGCTAGCCATAAGTAGAAAGCTGAAAGTGGATCCTTTCCTTACTCCTTATACAAAAATTAATTCAAGATGGATTAGAGACTTAAATGTTAGACCTAATACCATAAAAACCCTAGAAGAAAACCTAGGTAATACCATTCAGGACATAGGCATGGGCAAGGACTTCATGTCTAAAATACCAAAAGCAATGGCAACAAAAGCCAAAATTGACAAATGGGATGTAATTAAACTAAAGAGCTTCTGCACAGCAAAAGAAACTACCATCAGAGTGAACAGACAACCTACAGAATGGGAGAAAATTGTTGCAATCTACTCATCTGACAAAGGGATAATACCCAGAACCTACAAAGAACTCAAACAAATTTACAAGAAAAAAACAAACAACCCCATCAAAAAGTGGGCAAAGGATATGAAAAGACATTTCTCAAAAGAAGACATACATACAGCCAACAGACACATGAAAAAATGCTCGTCATCACTGGCCATCAGAGAAATGCAAATCAAAACCACAATGAGATACCATCTCACACCAGTTACAATGGCAATCATTAAAAAGTCAGGAAACAACAAGTGCTGGAGAGGATGTGGAGAAATAGGAACACTTTTACACTGTTGGTGGGATTGTAAACTAGTTCAACCATTATGGAAAACAGTATGGTGATTCCTCAAGGATCTAGAACTAGAAGTACCATATGACCCAGCCATCCCATTACTGGGTATATACCCAAAGGATTATAAATCATGCTGCTATAAAGACACATGCACACGTATGTTCATTGCAGCACTATTCACAATAGCAAAGACTTGGAATCAACCCAAATGTCCATCGGTGACAGAATGGATTAAGAAAATGTGGCACATATACCCATGGAATACTATGCAGCCATAAAAAAGGATGAGTTCGTGTCCTTTGTAGGGATATGGATGCAGCTGGAAACCATCATTCTTAGCAAACTATCGCAAGAACAGAAAACCAAACACCGCATGTTCTCACTCATAGGTGGGAACTGAACAATGAGATCACTTGGACTCGGGAAGGGGAACATCACACACCGGGGCCTATTATGGGGAGGGGGGAGGGAGGAGGGACTGCATTGGGAGTTATACCTGATGTAAATGACAAGTTGATGGGTGCTGATGAGTTGATGGGTGCAGCACACCAACATGGCACAAGTATACATATGTAACAAACCTGCACGTTATACACATGTACCCTAGAACTTAAAGTATAATAATAAAAATTTAAAAAATAAAAATATATATATATATACATATATATATATACAAACAAAAACAAAACAAAAAAGAAAGTTGATGGAAAGTGTCTTACTCAGTTTATGCTGCTATTAAAAGGATGCATGAGACTGAGTAAGTTATAAAAAACAGAAATTTATCTCTCACAGTTCTAAAGGCTGGGAAGTCTAAGATCAAGGTGCTGACATCTTGTGAGGGCCTTCTTGCTGTATCCTCACATAGCAGAAGGTGCAAGGGCAAGAAAGAGCTGAACCATTTTTCCAAGCCCATTTTAATAGCAGCATTAATCCATTCATGAGGTCTTCTTCTCTCTCTACTGTATACACTCCTTAGCAATCTAACTCTTCCCTAGACCTTCAATTACCATCTCAAAGCTAATGAATCCCAAAGATCTTTTTCTAACCCATACTGTTTATTTGTTTCACACCTAAATATCCATCCACGTACTTCACACATTCTCATAATTAGCTAAAAGTTACCTAAACATCTCTCAAAAGACCCCACCTCCCAATACCATTGCATTGAGGATTAAGTTTCTAACACATGAATTTGGGGGAACACATTCCAACCATAGCAAGAAGAACCCAATTAAAAGGGAAATGTTTGCTACAGAAGAGCATGAAGAAACAAGCAATTGTGGAAAGTTATGGAGCATTTCACAGGAAGTAGAATCCAAAATTTTGTATAGTAGAGACATCTCCATTGTAATGAGAAGAAAAGACAGAATAGATGCGAATTTATGTTTGGTTTGCTATTGGAAAGTTACTTTGTTGTAATTGGGGGGATAATAGAGTTATCTTGTAAAGGCCTTTAATATCTCTACAAAGTCAAAATCCTCTTCCTAGAGAGACAGCAGAAAACAGTATAGAGGATGAAAAGAGTTGGAAAATAAGGGAAAGCAAGAAGTAGGACATTTCCAACCCAAGTTTTCAGTGATTTTATTATTTTGCTCCTATTTGGTTTATCCTGATTTCAAATTAGAAAGTGTTTCCTTGAACTAGTATCAGAATCATCTTTTGGAAAGATTATTTTGTGTCTCACGAAGGCATTTCACCTCTCTCTCACACACACATACATACCCATATCCACACACACACACACACACACACACACACCATTGAACTCTTTGAGAAACTTAATGCTATGTGAATATTGCTATTGAAAATGAATCTATGGCCACACATCTTACAGTTAAAAAAAAATCTCAGTGAAACTTAGATTTCCACTAACAAAGAACCTAAAGAACCACTGCCTGACATTTGCTAGATCTGTACAGAGACCTCCCTGGGGTGTTATTGTCTCTCTTTATCACAGCTGAAGTTGTAGCAGAGGCACTGTTTTAACCAAAATCCTGTACAGCCTTTCCAAAGCCCCTATTAAAACTACAAAGAAAAAAGAGACAGCCTTTCTTTTCTTACTTTTCCTATGTCTGGTGTGAGTGTCTAAGAAACCTAAGTGAGAGATTTTTAAACTTCAACATTTTACAGGGTAATAGAGGTTGTATGAAAATTCATGATAGAAAACGTACTTGAAAAACTGTCTATACAAGTGAATCCTGGTTTCATATTTATTTGTTGCTTCCAATTAGTGAAGTTGCCAACTGAGTTATGCCAAGATTTTCCTAGTCTCAGACACAAACTAATATTTTCTCTGAGGACTGGCTTCCTTTCTAGATAACATTATTAGCCATAGAATATTCACCATGACAGTGCAACATGAGAGTGATCTTGGCAGATTTCACTCTTATAATCCAAATTGAGAAAAATTTTGCTAATATAAAGTGAGGGAGCATGTCCTCTCCTATTTTATCAACTGTTATAAAATCAACAAAGCCCTACTTAGTTTGGGCCTTTCGTCTACTGCGAATATAATTAAGATTAAATTTAAGAATAAGTAGTAATAGAATTATGCAAGTATATTTCCATGGCAAGGATGTTGCCACTGAAAATTGGCTTCTAAAAAGGACAATGATTAGAAAGGAAACATGCAGAGGGCAATTATTAGAAAGGAAATGCACAAAGGTGAACTATGCAAGTAAATTTCAGTCAAGGAGCTTGCCACTGAAAATTGGCTTCTGAAAAGGGCAATGATTGGAAAGGAAATGTACAGAAGATGCCAATGTAGCATCTTCAATTATATAAAATATTTCAATTAAAGGCCACAGAGTTAGGAAGACTTTTATTAAATAATGCAATTAAAAGCTAATAAGTCTAGGACTCAACCTATACTTAGAAATAAAATTTGGTGAATTAGTTTTCTATTGCTGTTGTCACTTAGTGGCTTTAAAGAAGTTGTTTTGTTTTGTTTTCTTATCTTACAGTTACATAGTTTATAAGTCTGAGGCAAGTTCCACTGGGCTAAAATCAAGATGTTGACAGGGAAGCATTCCTCTGAAAGCTCTGAGAAGACAATTTGTTTCTTTGCTTTTTCACCTTCTAGAGGTGGCCTATATTCCTTGGCTCATGGCCTCTTTATCTATCTTCAAAACCAGCAGTATAGTGTCTTTGCTCAGGTGTGCTTCCATCATCATCCATCTTTCTGTGACCTCACTTCTGCTTCCCTCTTCCAATGAGAAGGACCCTTATGATTACATTAGACCCATTCTTATCATCAAAGATAATCTCCTACCTCGAGGTCCTTAAATAAATAACATATGCAAAGTCTTTTTTTTTTTTTTTTTTTTTTCTGTGTAAGGTAACGTATTAACGAGTTTTGGGGGATTGGGACATGGATATTCTTGGGAGGCTATTATTCTGCCTACCATGTTTGCAACAATGGAAGGGCATGTTTCTAAAAGAAATTTATTTCTGGGGTGTTTATGTTTTCTAGCCTACTATGTTCAAAGAGGAGATTAAGAAAAATTTAAAGGATTTTTCCCATAACTATGCAGTACATCAGATAATCAGACAACTCATTTTCAGTGACAAGAATGCTAAATATGAAGAGGATTATTTTGGCAAAATGAAACTAACTCAGAAGATATGAATGGATGATTGAAAAGCTACTGGGGATGCCCAGAGGACGTCGTGCATCTCCTTCTCAGGAAATTACAGCAGGAGAGAGAGCAGGCAAAGAGACTAAAAGGGTAATAAAAATGTATTTTAATTAAATTATTCCACAATAAAACTAAAATGAATCTAAAAACAATGGCTGATTATTATCCTCATCATGCTTCTTGAATGGCCTGTGCAAGAAATTATTTGGAGATGAGAGATGAGATGGTTACAAACTATTTCACCCTGGCTCTCTCTCCTCTTTCCTTCTCTGAGTTGCTTTCTCCCTTTGTCTCTGTCTCTCAACACTCTACTTCCTCCCTCTTTCATCATGTCTTGCAGGAGGGATGACCTGAGTGAAGACTCTCAGTGCTTCGTTGCCTTCTAAATCACAGTATTATCAGTGGACTGCATCACTGTGGGTTAAAATTGGCGTTAAGCAAACTGTTGCTCTAGCTGCAGCATGTTTTACCTTTAAAATCTGACACATTTGAAGAGATACAGCTGCCAGGAAAGCTGGGTTTCCAGGAAACAATAATTCTCATATTTTTGTCAGCATAATCTAGATCTAGATTTGCTTTAAAAAAAAAAAAAAAACTTACAGCATTAAGCATCCATATTTTCCAAATAAAATATTGAAACATGTGGTCCAACAAAGGATGTTTCACCATTTATAAATTTAAATAAAAAGCACTACAAGCTCATGAAAAATAAATTGCATTTAGCTTCATATTGAATACATTTATTTTATTGAAAAATAAAATAAAATTCTAAGTTACCAAGACCATCCTGGAAAACCCAGGATTCATGGTCATCATTATTTCTACCAGGCAGTTCAGATTGTTATTTTGTTGTAAAGCCCACAATTTATTTTGTGCAGTATCTGCCAGTGCCTCAAAAGCTACAGGAAAAAAAAAAGTTTTTTATTCCATGTGAAATCATGTGAACTGAGAATTTGGCAAGTTTAATTATCCCAAGAGTCTGGTTCAGTAGTGTGGTGTCTGGCACACTAACTGCTCAATAAATGTAGATTGAATAAATGAACAAACGCATGAACAATTTAAGACTGACCATATAGATAGCAGGCCAAATTTCTTCTCTGCCAGGACCAAGTGAAAAGCTCATAAGAACCATCTGGAGGAATGACTGCCCAGGACATTTGATCCTATAAGAAGAGAAATCTTTATAATTAGTAATTAGTTTGACAGATTTCATCAAGGTGTATCAACTTAAGGTATCACCATGAAAATGTTGTTTGTTTTTTCCTTTCTCACTGGATTTTACTCTCCCTAGTGATATCTCAGTCTCATTTTATGGCATCTCAGACTAATTTGGTGTTTTCCATGTAAAAACTTCGATCTCATATTCAATTCATAGAACTCTTCCTCTACACTCCCAGGTAGGCTAGACTGGTGGCTTCTGCGGCTATAGAGGATATAGAGAGTGAATGATGGGGTCTCTTCTCTCATGTCATTCCCACCGTCTCTGCTGTCATTTCCTTTTTGGGGTTGGAGCAGGGATGAAGGGGAGGAAAAAACACATTTCACAGGTGACTGCTCATGGCATATCAGCCTCTCTTTGTCACGCCATCCCTGTCTGGTCATTTCCCTTTCCCCATCAGATGCTGACTTCCTCGTGGGAGGCATCTATGGGTTCTTGGGTGGAAACTCCAGGAGTTTTATCCCACACAACTGCCTGACATAAGGTAACTGACTGGGACTTGGCTTCTTCCTTTTCTCCCCGGGCCCTACTCCAGATGATCCACTCCATGTCCCCTTAATGTTAGGCTCCCTTTGCCCAGTGGGTGGCACCAGGAAGGGAACCGTGATTGAAAAGAGCTTGACTCTCAGCCTCCAACTCACCTTCAGTCAGATTCCACTCACATGTCCTTGTCATACCAAACATCGACATGCAGGCTGCACCCTGGAACTTTCTTTTTCCACTCTGTCACATCCCTGTGGCCCTTTTCTCCACATTCAAACCTAAAGAACAGACGATCCATCCGTTCAGTGGCTCAGCATTTTCTATCCTTACTCTTTACTTTATGTGAGGGTTATGGGGAGGACAGGGAAGTCAGCTTGGCCACTCCCAGTCTTGTGGGAAGTGGGAGAACCCATCATGTCATCCCTTCTTTGGGGAGATGAAATTGCTACTGCTCTATACAATTCATATTTCCCTAAAAGATGGCATTTCATTCTCTCTGTAGAGCTATTTAAATATGTGGGGTAAAGGGAGGGTTGGTGTACCCTCCATGAAACTGTTATCCATGGCCTCTCCTGGGGAGAGGTAACTGGATTTCCTGACTGAGATGAACTTCTCTTAAATTTTAAGGTAACCAATGCCTGTTATCCTCACTTGTGGATGCTGGTTGAGTCATCTGCAAAAAACAGAATCACAGTGTAGAAAGCTTACCGTGGGGCCAGGGCTTTCTCTTACACACAGTGCTCTACACATATCAATCAAGCCATTTGTTTTTCACAAAACAACTCTAGGAACAGAGGACATGACTATGTTCCTTTTTCTTTTTTTGAGATGGAGTCTCACTCTGTCACCCAGGCTGGAGTACAGTTGCATAATCTAAGCTCACAGCAACCTCTGCCCCCAGGTTCAAGCGATTCTCCTGCCTCAGCCTCCTGAGTAGCTGGGATTACAAGCGTACATCACCTCGCCTGGCTAATTTTTTTTTTCAGTAGAGATGGGTTTCACCATGTTGGCCAGGCTGGTCTTGAACTGACCTCAGGTGTTCGACCTGCCTCGGCCTTCCAAAGTGCTGGGATTACAGGTGTGAGCCACCGTGCCCAGCCATGACTATGTTCATTTTATAGCTAATTTAAAAATTTTTTTTCTATATGTACATCACTTTGCATCAGGTAACCATATTACTCAGTGATTAAGAAACAGGTTAGATATTTAAAAATTCATTTGGAAAAAAATTATATTAATTTAGAAGATATTATTATCATCATTTTACATGATGATATCAGTCTTATGATTTTCATTTACAAAAATGTGTGCAACTTCACTAAACCTGTAAATGTTAGAATTAGAACTCATTGTTCTAATTTCATGACCAATGTTCTTCCTTAATTTTGGGCTGCTAAGGGTAACTTGTACTTTTCTTATTAAAGGCCCAATGGTTCTATTTCAAAACAACATCTGTTCCATGCATCAAAATATATGTGGTAAGCCCTATACGCACTTAAAATACATAAAATAGGCCAGGCACGGTGACTCACGCCTGTAATCCCAGCACTTTGGGAGGCCGAGGTGGGCGGATCATGAGGTCAGGAGATCGAGACCATCCTGGCTAACATGGTGAAACTCCATCTCTACTAAAAATACAAAACAATTAGCCACACATGGTGGCAGTCACCTGTAGTCCCAGCTACTTGGGAGGCTAAGGCAGGAGAATGGCGTGAACCCGGGAGGCAGAGCTTGCAATGAGCCAAGATTGCGCCACTGTACTCCAGCCTGGGTGGCAGAGCAAGACTCCATCTCAAAAATAAAATAAAGTAAAATAACAAAAAGACAACTAAATTCATTCACAGTGAGTTCATCCAGCAAAAACTTGATACTAGGAGAGCTTCTCCATAAATAAAAAACTGCAGCTATCACAATATTAAATTTTCTTGGACTTCTGGTAAATAACTCTGATGCTTCCACCTGGAACTTCACTTAAAGGGCAGGCTACTTAAAGTATTGAACAGCAAGACAAATTGCACTGCAGAGGAAATCCCACTTGGTATGCAAATATATTCACCATGTGGTTATCAAGATTCATAAATGTTTCCCTGTGTCTAAGGTCACGTGGCTATTATACTCCAGAGTATTTTGTTTTCTGGTTTTTTGGGGATGTTTTTTGACAGACAGGCTTACTCTGTTTCCCACGTTGAGGTTCAGTGGCATGATCTCGGCTCACTGCAACCTCCATCTCCCGGGTTCAAGCAATTGATTCTCCAGCCTCAGCCTCTGGAGTAGCTGGGACTACAGGCATGTGCCACCACGCCTGACTGACTGTTGTATTTTTAGTAGACAGGGGGTTTGCCATGTTAACCATACTGCTCTCAAACTCCTGGCCTGAAGTGATGCACCCACCTTGACCCCTCAAAGTGCTGTTTATTAAAACAGATGTGAGCCACTGCACCTAGCCCAGAATATTTTGTAATCTAACAAACACCCTATCTATACATTTATTATTTACAAGATAGGAAAAGGAATACTGAGAGTAGTTTAGGTAGCAATATACCATTCTGGAATATTGGTGCTGAAACATGTTCTCATGGAGACTCAACTTTCCATGATATGAAAAAGAAAGTTCATTTTTACCAGATGAGTAACAGAAATTCTGAAAGTACTGGGAATATCTCTCTCCCTCATCATATATATTCTTCATATCCACCCCTTCCTCCTAATTTCTGAAACTGTTCAAATGATCACCTCAACCATTATTAGTTAAATTCAGCTCACAAGTGGGTATCTTTAAAATGCAAAGTCTAGCAAAGGATTAAATTATTACGAATCAATCAGATATTGGTGAGAACTATTTAACTATGTCATCTTATCAACTGACAAAAAGCACTGGTGAAATAGCAACATTTGAATTGGAAGGGAAAATGACTGTTAAGGAGGTAACCACAATAGTGTTCACTGCAGCATAGCTTGCGATAGTGAAAAATCAGAAACACTAGATACTTATCCAAGGGAATATAGTAAATTACTATTGATATGATTGATATTTCTGACAGAATGTTACATAACTGTAAATATTAATGATTGGATTAATACACATCTTCAAAACACTCTTGAGGCTGGGTACACTGGCTCATGCCTATAATCCCAGCACTTTGGGAAGCCAAGGCGGGTGGATCACCTGAGGTCAGGAGTTTGAGACCTGCCTGGACAACATGGTGAAACCCCTGTCTCTACTGAAAATACAAAAATTAGCCTGGTGTGGTAGCATGCACCTCCAGCTACTCGGGAGGCTGAGGCATGAGAATCGCTTGAACCCAGGAGGTGGAGGTTGCAGTGAACCAAGATCGTGCCACTGCACTCCATCCAGCCTGGTCAACAGAGGGAGACTCTGTCTCAAAAGGAAAAGAAAAAAAAAAAAAAACACTGTTGAAAGGAAAAATAAATTGAAAGAGATTTTTAAAATTGTATTTTTGAACATTTAGAAAATCACTCAAAGCAATACCACAGAAGACTGCATAAGATTGGTGTGGTTAAAAGCATTAGCATATGATTAAGCCCACCATCTCTGGAGTCAGAGGCCTGCTTTTGAACCCCATCTCTGCTACCTATTAGCTGTATAATCTTGCGCAAGTTATTTAAGTTCTTGGTATCTCAATTGTTGCATCTAGAAAATAGAGATGATAATGGCACTTATTTTCAAGAGTCAAGGAAGGTTTATTTTCAAGAGTCAAGAAAAAGATGCATGTGAATAACTTAGAATGCTGCTAGGTGAATACTAAGTGCTTGGTAAACATTAGTTATTATTCACTATTTATGGACATATAGATGCAGAAAATGTAATAATATCAACTGGAATTCATGATATAGAATACCTCTATGGAGAAGGGGAACACAGAGGCTGAGTAGAAAAACAAAGAGGACTTCACCTTTATTCTGTCTCTTTTATTAAAACGAAGCAAATACATAAAACCAAAATGCAAATGACGATGATACTTTTAAAGCCCAAATGTCAAAGAGCAGAAGCAACACAAAGGGCAACATGGGAAAGAGTCAAAACAAACTTAACAATTTCAACCACCTCTGCCCTATTTTAATTGAGACTCGGGCATAGGAAGGAAACCAGATTAGGAAAGGTAAGAAGGAAAACTTGCCTTGCAGAGCAGTTGGATCAGCCCAAAAAGAAGGCTTCTGAGCAGGGCAGCGGAGCGAGTTTATCTGTACTCTAAGGCATAAGCCAACTTCTCAGGGAGCCCAGGTTAGACAGAATACCACCAGTACTATCTACCTAAAAAGAGTCAAGACTTGAAGAGTTTATTCAAACAAGAAATGGGCAGGTGATGGGGTTTGGCAGATGCTGATTGCCTCTTGGACCTCAGTCTGGTATCATTCTTAGGCAAAGATCCAAAGAGATTATAGTTAGCCGGAGAAACATCTGGCAGCTGATGTCAAACAGCTCAGTCTCTGCGAGCCTGCTTTTCATGAATACAGAAGCAGCCAGAGGGGAATGAGTTGAAGACCAGATACTAAACAGCCATGAAATCAAAGTCAAAGTGGGAAGAGCTGCAAGGCGGACACAAGTCTGAAACACTGACGTACAATTACAGCTACAGAAGCCTTCTATTTGCCCTCCATGGTGCCAGATTGTGTCTGGAGCTTGGTGAGAGATTAAATTAACACAACTGGAGGAAGTCAGGTGCAAGCCCCAGGTAGTTTCCATAAGACAGTAGCTCAGAAAGAGAGGTTGTTTCTCCCCCAAATCCCAAGTTCATTCTTCCTTTTTCCATTACTCCCCTCTCTCTACAGTTCTCCAACCATCAGGGGGACTGACATGGTGTGGAAAGAGCTGAGGGTGTTTTGGGAACTCCTGTTTAGAATTTGAACCCATTATTTTACCTTTTCAGGTTTCAATTTCTTTATTTCCATAACCAGGAATATAGTATCTATGTTAAGAAGATGTTGTAAGGCTCAGTCACAATGACATATTTAAAAAGTTTAGAGAGAGCTGGCAAGATGGCCAAATAGCAACAGCTCTCATCTGCACCTCCCAGTGAGATCAATGCATAAGGCAGGTGATTTCTGCATTTCCAACTGAGGTACCCGGTTCTTCTCATTGGGACTCGTTGGACAGTGGATGCAGCCCACGGAGGGCGAGCCGAAGCAGGGTGGGGCGTTGCCTCACCCAGGAAGCACAAGGGGTTTTGGTTTTCCATTTTCTATCCAAGGGAAGCCATGAGAGACTGTACCAGGAGAAATGGTGAAATCCAGCACAGATACTGCACTTTTCCCACAGTCTTCTGCAACCAGCAGACCAGGAGATTCCGTCCAGTGCCTGGCTCAGCGGGTCCCACCCCCACAGAGCCCAGCAAGCTAAGATCCACTGGTTTGAAATTCTCACTACTAGCACAGCAGTCTGAGGTTGACCTGGGGTGCTTGAACTTGGTGGAAGGAGGGACATCCTCCATTGCTGAGGCTTCAGTAGGTGTTTTTACCCTCACAGTGTGAACAAAGCCTCTGGGAAGTTCAAACTGGGCAGAGCCCACCACAGCTCAGCAAGGCCAACTGCCTCTCCAGATTCCTCCTCTCTGGGCAGGGCATCTCTGAAAGAAAGGCAGCAGCCCCAGTCAGGGACTTATGGATAAAACTCCCATCTCCCTAGGACAGAGCACATGGGGGAAGCGGCGGCTGTGGGTGCAGCTTCAGCAGACTTAATATCCCTGCCTGACAGCTCTGAAAAGAGCAGCAGTTCTCCCAGCACAGCATTTGAGCTCTGGTAAGGGACAGACTGCCTCCTCAAGTGGGGGCCTCACCCCCTTGTTTCCTGACTGGGACACACCTCCCAGTAGGGGCCAACAGATACCTCATACAGAAGAGCTCTGGCTGGTATCGGGGGTGGGGGCAGGTGCTCCTCTGGGACAAAGCTTCCAGAGGAAGGAACAGGTAGCAATCTTTTCTATTCTGCAGCCTCTGCTGGTGATAAAGGGTCTGGAGTGGGCCTCCAGCAAACTCCAGCAGACCTGCAGAGAGGGGCCTGACTGTTAAAAGGGAAACTAACAAACAGAAAGGAACAGAATCAACATCAACAAAAAGGATGTCCACTCAGAGACTCCATCCAAAGGTCATCAACATCAAAGACCAACAGTAGATAAATTCACGAAGATGGGGAGAAATCAGTGCAAAAAGGCTGAAAATTCCAAAAACCACAATGTCTCTTCTCTTCCAAAGGATCACAACTGCTCACCAGCAAGGGAACAAAACTGGACAGAGAATGAGTTTGACGAATTAACAGAAGTAGGCTTCAGAAGTTGGGTAATAACAAACTCCTCCGAGCTAAAGGAACATGTTCTAACCCAATGCAAGGAGGCTAAGAACCTGGAAAAAAGGTTCGACAAATTGCTAACTAGAATAACCAGTTTAGAGAAGAACATAAATAACCTGATGCAGCTGAAAAACACAGCATGAGAACTTCGTGAAACATATACAAGTATCAATAGGTGAATTGATCAAGCAGAAGAAAGGGTATCAGAGATTGAAGATCAACTCAATGAAATGAAGTCAGAAGACAAGATTAGAGAAAAAAGAGTGAAAAGAAATGAACAAATCCTCCAAAAAATATGGGACTATGTGAAAAGACCAACTCTATGTTTGATTGGTGTACCTGAAAGTGACGTGGAGAATGGAACCAAGTTGGAAAACACTCTTCAGGATATTATCCAGGAGAACTTCCCCAACCTAGCAAGGCAGGCCAGCATTCAAATTCAGGAAATACAGAGAACACCACAAAGATACTCCTCAAGAAGAGCAACCCGAAGACACACAATC
Organism: Macaca fascicularis; assembly: GCF_037993035.2. NCBI lineage: Eukaryota > Metazoa > Chordata > Mammalia > Primates > Cercopithecidae > Macaca > Macaca fascicularis. The sequence goes on from NC_088389.1 coordinate 111,794,331, forward strand.
GTCAGATTCACCAAGGTTGAAATGAAGGAAAAAATGTTAAGGGCAGCCAGAGAGAATGGTTGGGCTACCCACAAAGGGAAGCCCATCAGACTAACAGCAGATCTCTCGGCAGAAACCCTACAAGCCAGAAGAGAGTGGGGGCCAATATTCAACATTCTTAAATAAAAGAATTTTCAACCTAGAATTCCATATCCAGCCAAACTAAGCTTCATAAGAGAAGGAGAAATAAAATTCTTGACAGATAAGCAAATTCTGAGAGATTTTGTCACCAGAAGTCCTCCCTTACAAGAGCTCCTGAAGGAAGCACTAAACATGGGAAGGAACAACTGGTACCAGCCACTGCAAATGCCAAAATGTAAAGACCATCAATACTGGGAAGAAACCACATCAACTAATGGGCAAAATAACCAGCTAACATCATAATGACAGGATCTAATTCACACATGACAATATTAACCTTAAATGTAAATGGGCTAAATGTCCCAATTAAAAGACACAGGCTGGCAAATTGGATAATGAGTCAAGACCCACCAGTGTGCTGTATTCAGGAGACCCATCTCACATGCAAAGACACACATAGGCTCAAAACAAAGGGACAGAGGAATATTTACCAAACAAGTGTAAAGCAAAAAACAAACAAACAAAACAAAACAAAAAAAAACAGGGTTGCAATCCTAATCTCTGATAAAACAGACTTCAAACCAACAAAGATCAAAAGAGACAAAGAAGGCTATTACATAATGGTAAAGAGATCAATGCAACAAGAGGAGTTAACTATCCCAAATACATATGCACCCAATACAGGAGCACTCAGATTCATAAAGCAAGTTCTTAGAGACCTAAAAAGAGACTTAGACTCCCAAACAAAAATAATGGGAGACTTTAACACCCCTCCATCAATATTAGACAAATCAACGAGACAGAAAATTAACAAGGATATCCAGGACTTGAACTCAGCTATGCACCAAGCAGACCTAATAGACATCTACAGAACTCTCCACCCCAAATCAACAGAATATACATTCGTCTCAGCACCACATCACACTTATTCTAAAATTGATCACATAATTGTAAGTAAAACACTCCTCAGCAAATGCAAAAGAATGGAAATCATAACAAACAGTCTCTCAGACCAGAGCGCAATCAAATTAGGACTCAGGATTAAGAAACTCACTCAAAACCACACAACTACATGCAAACTGAACAACCTGCTCCTGAATGACTACTGGGTAAATAACGAAATAAAGATGTTCTTTGAAACTAATAAGAACAAAGACACAACATACCAGAATCTCTGGGACATATTTAGAGCAGTATGTAGAGGGAAATTTATAGCACTAAATTCCCACAAAAGAAAGCAGAAAAGATCTAAAATTGACACCCTACCATCACAATTAAAAGAACTAGAGAAACAAGAGTAAAGAAATTCAAAAGCTAACAGAAGACAAGAAATAACTATACCATCACAATTAAAAGAACTAGAGAAGCAAGAGCAAAGAAATTCAAAAGCTAACAGAAGACAAGAAATAACTAAGATCAGAGCAGAACTGAAGGAGACAGAGACACAAAAACCCTTCAAGAAATCAGTGAATCCAGAAGCTGGTTTTTTGAAAACAGCAACAAAATAAATAGACTGCTAGCAAGACTAATAAAGAAGAAAAAAGAGAAGAATCAAATAGATGCAATAAAAAATGATAAAGAGGATATCACCACCAATCCCACAGAAATACAAACTACCGTCAGAGAATACTATAAACACTTCTATGCAAATAAACTAGAACATCTGGAAGAAATGGATAAATTCCTGGACACATACACCCTCCCAAGACTAAACCAGGAAGAAGTTGAATTGCTGAATAGACCAATAACAAGTTCTGAAATTGAGGTGGTAATTAATAGCCTACCAACCAAAAAAAGTCCAGGACCAGATGAATTCACAGCTGAATTCTACCAAAGTTTCAAAGAGGAGCTGGTACCACTCCTTCTGAAACTATTCCAAACAACAGAAAAAGAGGGAATCCTCCCTGACTCATTTTATGAGGCCAGCATCATCCTGATACCAAAACCTGGCAGAGACATGATAAAAAAAGAAAATTTCAGGCCAATATTCTTGGTGAACATCAATGTGAAAACCCTCAATAAAATACTGGCAAACATCAAAAGCACATCAGCAGCACATCAAAAAGCTTATCCGCCACAAACAAGCTGACTTCATCCCTGGGATGCAAGGCTGGTTCAACATATGCAAATCAATAAACGTAATCCATCACATAAATAGAACCAATGACAAAAACCACATGATTATCTCAATAGATAATCAATAGATGCAGAAAAGGCCTTTGACAAAATTCAACAGCCCTTCATGCTAAAAACTCTCAATAAACTAGGTATTGATGGAATGTATCTCAAAATAAAAGAGCTATTTATGAGAAACCCACAGCCAATATCATACTGAATGGGCAAAAACTGGAAGCATTCCCTTTGAAAACTGGCACAAGACAAGGATGCCCTCTCTCACCACTCTTATTCAACATAGTATTGGAAGTTCTGGTCAGGGCAATCAGGCAGGAGAAAGAAATAAAACGTATTCAGTTAGGAAAAGAGGAAGTCAAATTGTCTCTAGTTGCAGATGACATGATTGTATATTTTGAAAATCCCATCATCTCAGCCCAAAATCTCCTTAAGCTGATAAGCAAATTCAGAAAAGTCTCCAGATACAAAATTAATGTGAAACAATCACAAGCATTCCTATACACCAATAACAGACAAACAGAGAGCCAAATCATGAGTGAACTCCCATTCACAATGGCTACAAAGAGAATAAAATACCTAAGAATACAACTTACAAGAGATGTGAAGGACCTCTTCAAGGAGAACTACAAACCACTGCTCAAGGACATAAGAGGGGACATAAACAAATAGAAAAACATTCCATTCTCAGGGATAGGAAGAATCAATATCATGAAAATGGCCATACTGCCCAAGGTAATTTATAGATTCAATGCTATCCCCATCAAGCTACCATTGAGTTTCTTCACTAAAAACTACTTTAAATTTCATATGGAACCAAAAAAGAGTCCACATAGTCAAGACAATCCTAAGCAAAAAGAACAAAGCTGGAGGCATCACACTACCTGACTTCAAACTATAGTACACGGCTACAGCAACAAAAACAGCATGGTACTGGTACCAAAACAGAGATATAGACCAATAGAACAGAACAGAGTCCTCAGAAATAACACCACACATCTACAACCATCTGATCTTTGACAAACTTGACAAAAACAAGCAATGGGGAAAGGATTCCCTATTTAATAAATGGTGTTGGGAAAACTGGTTAGCCATATGCAGAAAGCTGAAACTGGATCCCTTCCTTACACTTAATACAAAAATTAACTCAAGATAAATTAAAGACTTAAATGTAAGACCTAAAACCATAAAAACCCTAGAAGAAAACCTAGGCAATACAATTCCGGACTTAGGCATGGGCAAAGACTGCATGACTAAAACATCGAAAGCAACAGCAACAAATGCCAAAATAGACAAATGGGATCTAATTAAACTAAACAGCTTCTGCACAGCAAAAGAAACTATCATCAGAGTGAACGGGCAACCTACAGAATGGGAGAAAAGTTTTGCAATCTATCCATCTGACAAAGGGCTAATATCCAGAATCTACAAAGAACTTAAACAAATTTACAAGGGAACAACAACAACCCCATCAAAACTTGGGTGAAGGATATGAACACTCACCTCAAAAGAAGACATTTATGCAGCCAACAAACATATGAAGAAAAGCTCATCATCACTGGTCATTAGAGAAATGCAAATCAAAACCACGATGAGATACCATCTTATGCCAGTGAGAATGGCAATCACTAAAAAGTCAGGAAACAATAGATGCTGGAGAGGATGTGGAGAAATAAGAACACTGTTACACTGTTAGTAGGAGTGTAAATTAGTTCAACCATTGTAGAAGACAGTGTGATGATTCCTCAAGGATCTAGAACTAGAAATGCCATTTGACCCAGCAATCCCATTACTGGATATATACCCAAACGATTATAAATCATTCTACTATAAAGACACATGTATACATATGTTTATTGCGGCACTATTCACAATAGCAAAGACTTGGAACCAACCCAAATCCCCATCAATGATATACTGGATAAAGAAAATGTGGCACATATATACCATGGAATACTATGCAGTCATAATAAAGGATGAGTTCATGTCCTTTGCAGGGGCATGGATGAAGCTGGAAACCATCATATTCTGCAAATTAACACAAGAACAGAAAACCAAACACATGTTCTCACTCATAAGTGGGAACTGAACAATGAGAACACATGGACACAGGGAGGGGAACATCACACACCTGGGCCTGTCAGGGAGTGGGGAGGCTGAGGGAGGGATTCTTACATTGGGAGAAATACCTAACGGAGGTGATGGGTTGGTGAGTGCAGCAAACCACCATGGCACATGTATACCTATGTAACAAGCCTGCACTTTCTACACATGTACCCCAGAACTTAAAGTATAATTTAAAAAAACAAAAGAAGTAGCCTAGTGTCTGGTAGCATCCATCACTCCTAGCACGCGCTCATCACTTAGTAGGCATTCAATAAATATTTGCTTAACTAATTATTCCAAAGTAATGTTAATTAAGTTGAAGTCTCTAGGTGGATAATTACTGGTAAAAATATCTGAGCTAATCCAAGTGTCTTTTGTTTTTTCACATATAAGGATCAGTTGCTAAGAATAAATCATTTTAATACCTGGGCTTCCATGGCTAGCCTTTTACCCTGTGACACTTATCTCGAAATATGTATTCTGTTTGCCGTGTTGTCTTACTTGTCATTTTTAATGTCTGACCTCATGAGTGGAGCAGCAGAACCTCACGTTAGTACTCCTCTTGGTCATATGGAACATGGGAACAGGGGTCCACGTTTTGACAAGGATGGCCAGACACTTAGTGACCCACATAGCATAAAGGTTCACACATCCAGAATATCAGTTTTTACAACTAGGCCACAGAATCCACTACTTCTGATATTTTATGTTTGCTAGATTCCCTGTTATCACCCAGAATTCATATATTTTTCAGTCCCTGCTTATACATGTATTCTCAACCAGAAACCACCACAATTAGAACTAAGTGAACATACTTTCAAGGGACATTTCTAACTAAGTGGTCTCCAAATGCCTTGATTGCAAATCCAATTAGAAAAAGCAGCAGCTCTAACATATGCATGCTTGTATTATACATACATACATACACATTATGTATGTATGTATGTATACATTACATACATATACACTACGATTAAACTTCAACACACATTATTTTGTGTCAGTAAAGGTGGATGTAAAACCTCATTTCAATAAATTCTCTTTATGATTTTTTAAATTAATTGGCCATCTTCTTGACAGACATAATTAGATAACAATTATTTTTACTTCCTGGCGTGGTTGACAAAAAGCTACTGCTAGAACTACAGCTCTGCCCTGTGTGTGTGTGTGCATTTTGTTTTTTGTTTTTATACTTTAGGTTCTAGGGTAAATGTGCAGAACACGCAGGTTTGTTACATAGGTAAACACGTGCCATGGTGGTTTACTGCACCCGTCAATCTGTCATCTACTTTAGGTATTTCTCCTAATGCTATCACTCCCCTAGCCTCCCACTCCTTGACAGGCCCCAGCATGTGATGTTCCCCTCCCCGTGTCCATGTGTTCTCATTGTTCAACTCCCACTTATGAGTGAGAACATGCGGTGTTTGGTTTTCTGTTCTTGTGTTAGTATGCTGAGAATAATCGTTTCCAGTGTGTGTTTTTTAATTGTTTGTATTTTTCCACATTTTTCAATCCATGCATTTGTTTAAGACTTTTCCATTTTGTAAAGTATTGTGTGCTTAACAAACAAACAGGCTAAACACTGAGTCAATCCCTCCATACTGTGGGGCTCCTGTCTTATTTCAGAGTAGTATCTCATGTATGGTGTGTGGCATTGTACAGTGACAAATGGGTGTGCCAGTTCCAATCCACATATTAAACACTAATGAAACTGAAGTTTTTTTTTATTTTAGATAAAAATTGAAAGAGAAGTTCTAGTGTTTACTTCCCACACCCTAATGAATCATGCCACTCACTCACTGGCTATTCTTTTCCCATTGAGAGACTACTGACATGAGTTTTTCTAAAGTAATACACACTTCAGTAGTATGAGAAATGTTTTTGAAACAATACAAATATCATATGGGAGGGAATCCACTTAAAAATTATCTGATAAGAATCTCAAACTGAAGAAATTCTGAATTGTACAAGTAAATGTGTCTAAATGTGCTGATGAAGCACATGGACCATGCACATGAGCAAAGAGAAGCCAAGAAGAATAATGTTGACTTTGGCCTCATCATTAATGGAAAAAAACAAGAAGTTTTCCGGGGACAGCAGCAATCAGAAACTTCTATGAACATTTCCATATGTATCATATTTAGAATGATATATTGATTCAACAGGCTTTGCTTTGGCCTTTTATGTGAGGCATTGTGTGATATTTATGGTGTATTTGCACCTGATCTGTTTATCAATGTCATCCTCCTCAAACCAGACCTAGTTGTATTGACTCATGATTTTCACAAAAGTGATGGTAGAATGATAGATGGAACCCCACCAAAGAAAACCCAATCACTATCTCTGCTGCCATTTTTCACTGGGAGAAGCCAGCTCCAAAAGAGCATTACAACCAGGTCCTGAATCTACTAGAAAGTAATGTTTCATTCATTACAGTATTGCTTTGAATCATTTTGCTGATTTGGAAAGGAAATTTGTAAACAACTGACACTTACAAATTCTTATTCTTTAAATCCTTTCCCTAAGAATATTTTATTTACACTTCGGGGAAGTGAACACCCTACATTGCAAAATTCATATTTTCCACCTCGTTCCCACTCTTTCTAGTTTTAAAGAAAGAATAAAATATATTTCAGTGTTCTACCTCTACTTGGATAAACTTATGAATACCTGTAAGGAATATCTGTGGCATATATTTCCCTATTTAAATTCTATTTTCCATGTCTACAAAACTCAGCTGTGGTAAGGAGTTAGTAAGTTTGTGGGAAAGCCAGGTAATATTTTTAGAAAAATAGAAATGCTGTAGGTTATTAATGAAGTAGTAGTAGTAGTAGTAGTGTGTGTGTGGGGGGGGTACATGCGAACAATGTACAACAACTCGGTGTTATTAGAGAATATTTACCTTCAAGTTAATACATAGTTAGAAATGAGTTAGCCTCTTTGGATGTTAGTTAAGCTACAAACTGCCAGAATTAAGATTGTCCTTCTGTTAAACCATAAAATGGACATAAACGAGAGAAGAAATGCCAAATCATCTAAGAGATAAAGTTATCCTCAGACCCACACAATATTGATTAAGTTAATATAATTTAACCGAAAAACAGAATGTGTCCAAATGAATGAACCTTGGTCAATTCAGAATTTTAAGTAAATATAATCACAGAAACATATTTTCAATTCCTTTCTTCATTGTTCAGGATAGATGTAACCAGGCAAATTTGAGGAAAACATTACTGTAGGCGGTGAATGTTTCTGTTGCAAGGATAGACACAGTCAAAAGAGCTGATGTCTCAAAGATTTTATTCAGCAGCCTACTTGTCCGCCCTTGAATTTTTTATAGACTCATTGAGGCATAATTTACATATCATAATAGTCACCCATTGTAAGTGTACAGTTGAATGATTTTTAGTAAATTTATACAGTTGCATAATCATAAGCACAATCCAGTTTTAGAACATTTTTATCACCCACAAAGTTCCCCATGCTCATTTGCAATCAATTTCTACTCCTACCCTCAGCCCCAGGCAACCATAAATCTGTTTTCTGTCTCTATAGATTTGTCTTTTCTGGAAGTGTTATGGAAATGAAATCATACACTAGATAGTCTTGTGTTGAGCTTCTTTCACTTAGCATTATATACTTGAAGCTTATCTATGTTATTGTAACTATCAGAAACCATTTAAAACTTGCTGAAGAGCATTCCTTTTTATGGATCTACACTTTGTTGATCTATTCACCAGTTTCTGGACTTTTGGATTGCATGAATAAGCTTCCACGAACAGTCAGGAACAAGTCTTGGCAGGAACATATGTTTTGATTTATCTTGTGTAAAAAGCTAGGAATAGAATTGCTGAGTTAGACACAAGTATGCATAAGATCTTATAAGATCTTGTCAAGGTGCTCTCCAAAGTGACTATACCGCTCTACATACCCATCAGTAGTGCATGAGAATTTCAGTTTTTCCAAATCCTCACCAACACTTAGTATTGCAAGTCTTTTGGATTACAGCCACTCTAGTGGGTGTGTAAAGGTATCTCATTGAGGTTTCAAGTGGCATTTTTCTAATGAATAATGATATTGAGCATCCTTTCATGTGTTTATTAGTATTTTGTATATCTTCTTTGTGAAATCTCTATTCAAATATGTTGCACACATTTAATTAGGTTGTTTGTCTTATTGTTGAGTGATAAGTGTTCTTTCTACATTCTGGAAAGAAGTCCTTATCAGATATGTATTTTGAAAATATTTTCTCCCAGTCTGGTATTAGTCTTTTCATTTTCTTTCTTTTGAATTGAAAAAGTTTTAATTTTGATAAAGCCAAATTCATCAATTATGTCTTTTATTGATCTAAGAAATTTTTGCCTAACCCAAAGTCACAAAGACATTCTCCTATGTGTTCTTCTAGAAGTTTTATAGTTTTAGCCCTTAAGTTTAGGTCTATAATCCATTTTGAGTTAACTTTTTTGTTTATGGTGTGAGGTAGGGAGCTAAGATTTTTTTTTTTTGCATGTATATATCCAATTTTCCCAGCTAAAAATATTGTCGTTTACTAAATAGACTTGATGCCTTTGTTGAAAACCAATTGACAATAAATGTAAGGGTTTCACTTTTAATGTGATACAGACCACAATTTCCTCTTATGATAACTTGACTCCCCACATAAATCAGCCTTCATCCAAGGAATGTACTGCTAAGGCCAGTGTGAACATTAATGCATCATTCTCACTTTAAATAAAATAATTGGAATAACAATTTATACAGAAGTTTATAAGTTCAGTTAAACTAAGTTTCTGAGCCCACCAAGCTCAGGAACTAATTGGGATACATTTTTCAAGGTTATCATAATCTTGAGAGGGTATTTGGCAGCCAGCTATCTTCTCCTGACATCACTTTACAGAAACTCCCAAACTATAATCACCAAGAAGTATTTGTTGAGGCTCATTTATATGGAAGGCACTAGGAAAGATTCAAAGAAATATAAAACGTGTCAGTATTCCACAGGTATGTGTCAGTAGGACCAAACAGGGTGTTCATGTCCAGAATCTACTGTGATTGGTGATGTCTGTACTGCACTGGTTATAAACATTTTGAATATCATCACTGAACATAAGATATGGTTCTCCATCTTTTGAGAGTGCGTAGTGTGGTTGGAGAGATAAGACAACCACATAGTTAAAATATTCAAGGCAGAAAGTGACATGCTGGATTTAAAATATGGAAAGAGGGAAGATCACAGAGAGCTACTGGTATTATTAGCAGAAAAATGTTTCTAAAGATAAATAAAATCATTTTCCTAAAGAAAAATATTATATAAAATTTAGGCTTTTTAAACTTATAATTCATCAGTGCCCCAGCTGTCCTAACCAGTAGTGTCTGATCACATTGTTAAAATAATAATGCTGATTGCTATTACTTATTGACTGCCTACCAGGTGTCAGGACTACATTATATTAACTATATTATCTAGCTATGCAAGGTGGCTACAGCTCTAACTATCCTAGGCTGTAACGTATATCATCTCTAATCCTTACAACAAACCTAATAAGTTGAAAATATTATTGTAGCCATAGGCCTAACTTGACCAGCTTGGAATAAGAAAATAAGGCTACAAAAAGACAATAATATTCAAATTTAAATATTCCAATTTCTAGACCTAAAATCAAAGCTTATGGAGAAGTCCAATCCTTCTCATTCTAAAGGACTACTAAGAACCCCCAAAATGCTTAAGTGGATTTTGAAGTAGTCTTTCTCATTGCTTCTTGCTTCTTGTCTTTAACCAGTAGAGGGCTATAATCCAGCCACAGACTAGTCACCATGATGGCTGGTCTTTAGACAGCTGATATAATGTTCTTGGTTTCTTCCCACAATGTTTTACCATTGTCACTGATGAACCTCACTGTGATTTTGAATCTTTAGTGTTCATTAGAATACAAAAAAAAAAAATGATGTTTCTGTCTCCCCATTGTCATGCTAGTCCTGGAGCCCACTGCATATACAGCTTCTATTAAGTGCAAGCAGAAGCAGCTTCCTGGATGTGACCATGTTGTCAAGGAACCCCCCCCCCCGCCCCATCTCTACTAAAAATACAAAAAATTAGCTGGGTGTGGTGGCGGGCACCTGTAATCCCAGCTACTTGGGAGGCTGAGGCAGGAGAATGGTATGAATCCAGGAGGCAGAGCTTGATGTGAGTTGAGATCAGGCCACTGCACTCCAGCCTGGGTGACAGAGCGAGACTCTGTCTCAAAAAAAAAAAGAAAAGAAAAGAAAAAAAAAAAAGAAAAATCATAAGAAGCCAAGGACTTGGTCACACTTTGTGTCAAGACGTAAGCCTTTCCCAAGATCTCCTCATCCAAGCCCTTGAAATTTAAAGAAGTTCATACTTCTCCCCTGCTAAAGGCTACCACAATTCTTATTCTAAGATAAATTACTGAAGTAACCAAGGTTTGCTTTAGGAGAAAATTCTCAGTTTTCCTATCCCCATTTAACAACTAAGAAAACAGAAGCTAGGAGACTTTAAGTGAATGGCCAAAAATCACACAGTAAACATGAAATTCAAATTTGGCATTTTCAAATTCACAAGCTAATCTTTTGTCACTCTGCTTTACTGTTTATAAAATCCCTGATACTTGAGAAGTCAGTTCTGGGCAGATTGGACGTAAGAAAAGAGTAGCCTAAAGTCTTCTCTCAGACTCACAGATATACCTATTGAAATAAAATTTAAAAAGTGTCTGACAGCAACTTGCAAGGCTTCTTATTCTCTCATGGTTTTTAGTCTGAAAGAATCTTTGTGCAAACCAGAATGTGTGCTGTTAGTAAATAACCCAAAGCTATTTATTAATTGGGAGTAAACAAAAATGTAGTTGGATTTGATTCTGCAAACAAGCTCATAGAATCTAACAGACAAAGACAGTATTTCAGGCTAGAAAAAGGGAGAGAGAAAGAGAAACATTCCAGCGTTACCTTCCTGCAGTGGAAAGGCTCTCATTAGGACAAGCGCAGGTTTTTATGGATGTGTTTTTATCACTAACCGGCTGTGAGCATTCTGAAAGTCAATGCTTCTCTGTAGGCCCTTGCTACCCAGCTTGTTCACCTTTAAGCTAGGGTGAGGGAGGGTGGGTATAAGGACAAGATGATATAAAGAAATGTAAGAAGAAAAAAACATAATACCAATAAAACTGATCATTATGAAACTTTCTTCATTGGACAACCCAATAATATAAATAACAGAGTGGCATATTGACTGAAGTCAGGTAAGTTGTAATAATTAAATAAAATAATATAAATATAATCGCTGTCATTTACTGAACATTCGGTCTTGAATGAATTATTTCCCTTAACCTCAGTTTTCATTCTTATATACTAGGGCTAATATTGCCAAAAATTGGAATAAGGAACAGGCTAGTCATGCTACTGTCTAAGGTGCTGATCCACAGCAGTGCCAGAAGATCAATAGACTGCATTGAAGCTTTGCTGTTAGTTGACTCAAGTCCCCACACATGGCTCCTGATAAAACTGGCGATGTGTCCTTGGTTCTCTTTTGACCAAAGCAGTCAAAGCCCTCCAGTTGACATTTAAAAACTTCTTTATTTATAGACCTAACTCCAAATAAATAAATGTACAAACATATAAATAATATCTATTTGAAGGGACACTATATTAGTGAGGATAGTTTATCGTATAGTGCCATAATAAATAACTCTAAAATCTCAGTGACTCAAAAAATAGAGATATATTTCTTACTCACTCAATGTCTTGGTTGGCTGTTCTCCAATTTGAATTTATGCCATCAGAAATACATGGTAAGTATTTGCAAGTTTACTGTGGTAAAGAAATAAAGAAATGGAAGATACACACTGGCTCTTATCTGCTCTGTCTCAAAGTGGCACCCACCATTTCTGCTTCCAGTATCTTGGACAAAACAGTAGTAGGGATCAACCTAACTGGTAAATGTAGAGAATATTTACTGTGCCTCAGATGCCACTGCATTTACCTGGCTGGGTGCCTGAATATCTGATTGTAGCATCAATACTCATAGAGTGATTGTGAGAATTATTTGAAATAACTCAGTAAGAACCTAGCCCTGGGTCTGGCATACACTTAATATTTAATAATTTTTAATTTCTTTTTTCTACCACCAGTCTCAAGGGAGAACTTTGCCAACCCTATAGAATCAATGTCAACCATTAATGTGTTTCTAGATACTATAGCCAAAGCATCCTCACATCTTGCTTAGTGTGCCAGAAAGAGTTAGGTTAAAATGAAGGCTACTTTCCTGGGACAATTTGCAACCATCTTTTCATATCTCCACTATCACAATTTATTATGACATTCACCTGCTCTAGGTCCTTCTATGACTCCCTAAGCTTAAAGGAAAAAGTTGAAATTCCTTAATGTAACACACAAGACCCTTTTAGAGTTTGTCCTTCACCTCCCTCACTTGCCTCATACACAACACTTGCCTCGCTCACACTCACCCTCCACTCCAGTCCTGACAAATGCCTTCAATGTTCCTGGGCAACTCGGTTTATGCCATGCCTACCTGCATGACCAGGTGCCAGGGGATTTTCTTGGAATGTCTTTCATTCACTTTTCACCTATATATTTGTGCTTCAACATCTTTTCTAAAATGCCTTTACTAGCTTTGCCAGTATGCCTTAAATGTCTGTGTCTATGCCTCACAGCATAGATCTAGATGAATCATTGCTGAATACTAAGTATATGCCAGCCCCTGAGCTATCGTGTGCATACCCGTATCACAAATTACTGAATATCAGACATTGACCCAAGGGTTTGTCTCTTCCTCTCAACTGGAAACTCTCAGAAGGCAGGAGCTATGTTGTATTTGATGCTAGATCTTCAGCGCCTAAAAAGATGTTTGGCACATTGTGGGAAAACACAAAAATTCATCATGTTAGTAAATGCCAACCTCATCACTGTGTTGTGTTTCATATATCCAACCACGCCTCTCCCTTTGCCCTGATTCTAGATTTCCCAGCAAACTACTAAACCAAGTATGCTGCCTCCTTGCCTACTGTCAGCTTCAGATGCCGTGGACCACTTCTAACTCCAGCTGGGCAAGGCCCCAATCTCTATTTAATGAATTAGTTTAAGGGGTGGACGATGCATTGTTTGAAACCAGAAAGATGTGAAACCAAACCCTAGATTCACCACTTAGTAATTGCATGAACTCAGGCAGGCTCTCTTAACCTTTAACACTTTATTGCTTCATAAGGAAATTAGGGCAATTATTTCCATGCCATAGAGGAATATTACGAACATTAAAAAAGAATCCTAATTTTGTTGCCTGCCTGCATGCGTATTTCTCCAAATGGAGAAAATTGTACTCCAGAAGCCTCTTTAAGAAGGGTAGAAATTTATTTTTTTGAAGGAAAGTTCTTAGAAAGCTGTTTACAACAACAGATAAGACCCTGTAAGAGGACTGAATATGTAGAGAACCACCTTGTAAGAGACAAAAAGAATTGTTTCTCAAGAGTAGCAGATGAGCCAGGTAAAAGGGAGGATATAAGAGGGAAAAGAGAGAGTCAGTAAACTGTGGAAGACCTCTCTATGACCCCTCAAATTTTAATGAGTTCAAAATATATGGTATATATATATTTTGAAGAACTTAGTAGTATATTCTGTCATAGAATAAATAGTCTATAAATTATAGATGCAATTATTAAAATGTTGTCATTATTATTATCCCAGACTTAGTTATCAGTTAGTCCCACAGGTTTGCATTCATTAGTCAACTGAACGAGAGGAAATATTTGTAGGGCTAAAATAATCGAGCTCAGATTTTCCTCTCTCTAGATTTTGTCCCTGGCTTTGCTTTTCACTCCAGGATGGGTTCTTACTCCTATCCTGATTTGCTTTGTTCATGTCTGAGGTGTTTCCTTGACTGGGTCACTTTTTATCAATTTTATTGAAGTCCAATTTATGTACAAGAAATAGTATTCATTTAAAATATGCAATTTGATGAATTTTAACAAATATATGCACCTATGAAACCACAATCAAATACAGAGCATTTTCATCACCCTCAAAAGCTTTCTGGTGTCCCTTTGCAGTCCATCCTTCCCTCTCCTCTTACCGCAGGCAAGCGCCGATCTGACTTTTATCCCGAGAAAGTCTTAGTTTGCTAGAGTGTTATAAGAGTAGAATCAAATGGTGTATGGCCATTTGGGTTGTTTTGGATATTATAAATAATACTGCTATGAACATTCACATGCGGGTTTTTGGCTGGACCTTTATGCTTTCATTTCTCTTGGGTATATATCTGAGAGTAGAATGGCTGAGTGATATAGTAAGTACGTGTTTAACCTTTAAGAAACTTCCAAACAGTTTTCCAAAGTGGTTGCAGCACTTTATACTCTCATCAACAACATGAGAGTTCCAGTTGCTCTACATCCTTGTCAAAATTTGGTGCTTTCAATCTTCTTAATTTTAGCCATTCTAATATGTATATATAAGTATCATATTGTTATTGTTATTTATGTATGTATGTATGTATGTATGTATTTATTTATTTTTGAGATGGAGTTTCACTCTTGTTGCCCAGGCTAGAGTGTAATGGCACAATCTCGGCTCACTGCAACCTCCACCTACCGGGTTCAGGTGATTCTCCTGCCTCAGCCTCCCAAGTAGTTGGGATTACAGGTATAAGCCACCACACCTGGCTAATTTTGTAATTTTTAGTCGATACGGGGTTTCACCACTTTGGTCAGGCTAGTCTCGAACTCCTGACCTCAAGTGATCCACCTGCCTCGGGCTTCCAAAGTGCTGGGATTACAGGCGTGAGCCACCATGCCAAGTCGCATATTGTGATTTTAAGTTGTATTTTCCTAATGCCTAAAGGTGGTGAGCATCTTATTTTGCATATCTTCTTTTGTCTTCAATTGACTTTTCAGCTCTTCGAGCATTCTTTGTGGCTATATGCTGTCCCAGCTGTTATTCTCAGGCATCGCTTTCAAACACCCTTTGAGTGCTGAGAATGCCCCTTTTGCACATTACCTTACTGTTTTGTGCTGGCTTTTGAATTTGTTTTTAGATTTATGGTACTCTTTTCACCTTTGATACAGGAACTTGTCAAATCTCAACTTTTGGAGACAATCTCCTATAAAAATACATTGCTTCATCAGAAGAAAATTTACTCAATGTTTTATTTATCTTGATATCAATGTTATCTATCATTTTTATTAGTTATTGTTATTATTATTTTGAGACAGGGTCTCACTCGGTCACCCAGGCTGGAGTGCAGTGGCACTATCTCAGCTCACTGCAGCCTCGACCTTCAGGGCTCAAGCAATCCTCCCACCTCAACCCCCCAAGTAGCTGGGATTACAGGCACATACCACCACGCTCAGCTAGTTTTGTATATTTTTTTGTAGAGACAAGGTTTCATCATGTTGCCTAGGCTGGTATTAAACTCCAAGGTTCAAGCGATCGGCCTGCCTCAGCCTCCCAAAGTGCTAGGATTACAGGCATGAGCCTCCATGCCTGGTCTAATTTTATCAATTACTTTTTATATAAGTTCAAGATATCAAACTGGAATATTTATTTTAAAAACTACATCTATCTTGAAAAATCCTAATCACAGCCTCTCAGCCAAGCCAATAATATGACCTTCTCCCTACTTCCTATATACTGGCTTTAAAAATTAGAAGTTAAAAGAACTTGAACATGCAAACGAGTGTATCATAGCTAAGCTATGTAAGGTAAGTTATGATACTTAGCAATTTAGATTCTTAAAATAAAATGAATATTTAATATATTTGTCTCCAGGTGCATTAAATTTAAAAGCATCTGTTCCCTCCATGAATTCATGATTAAAATGACAGCAATCAGAATGAAGAAAATCTTTTCTGAAGAGTAAAATATACCCTAGATTATCTAATGTTGACAAAATACGCCTTGTGATGGGTGAAATTCACAATATTCACCTGAGAACCTTGCTCAGTTGACCTAAAAATTCAGAGGTGTCTATTCTACTGAGCTGGACATACTCCATGAATATTTGTTTCCAGGTTGTGTGGGAAGGAGAAAAACAAAAGATCTCTTTTTTGTCCTAATGTTTTAAATATTTGATCATGAAAAAGAAGATTGGAATAAGGAGTTACTTAAGTGTTTATAAGCATATATACAAATATGTGTTTAATGATTGTATATACATTAGTGCATAATTTTAAAATATGATTTTTAAAATACAAAAATACATCTTGATAAAATGCCTTGTATTTTTTTTCTCCTAAAAGAATAAAGAAATGTTCGGGGGAATGTATTTTAAAGACACAAGTTAGGGAAAAGTAAAATGCATCCACTCTCATCACAGAAAATATCAAGACCACTCTGGCCTTAGGAAATGCAGATGTTCTGCTCCAGCAGGAAAATGGGAAGTTGTGTAGGACAACCAGGGTTGAATAAATCCTCATTCAATAGCAAGATTTTTCTCAGGCAAATGTAACCATCGTTGTCATCTAATTCATGAACGCCTTTTTCCCTTTCTCTTTTACCTTTGTGTTCCTACATGGTCTACAAGTTAAGAGCCTAAAGATCACGGTGATGAATATCATCTACTCTTCTTTGATAATATATTTTGGGAAAAAATGTCCTAAGTCTCAACATTAAAAACAGAGAAATTCTAATATCATCTGTTTCCAGTAATGCACTCTAAACCAAGCAGGCTGTAAATTGCCTGTTTTGGTTATACATACCAGGAAAAACACATATATTTACCGATAGAATTGGGGTTAATTTGGCCATTGTTTTTAGAAACTGATGGGGGACAACCGAGGTACAGAAAAGTTATAGGACTTGCTAAAGCTTACACAGCCAGCGGTAAAGTCAGAACCAGACACCAAAGTCTTTTGACTCTCTCATGAGAACAAAATTAGTGAAATAAGTGTGTTAAGATACAAATTAGGAAACCAGCTACTTTAATAATTGCTGACCCTTTTTTATTTATGTCAATGCTGTATACATTGCCACCTTAATTTTGCCATCAAAGATTTAGTAAGTTCCTCAATTTACTCAAGAAAAATTCAATGTAGGAGCTATAAACATGAGCTTTTCCTTCAGGAGTTCCTAGTGTTGTAAAAGAACATTGTAGGTATATTTCTATGTGACAAGAACAAATAATACAAAGATAAATCATGAGAGATGTGGACAGAGCGAGTGGCATGGTAATCAGGGTGGGTGTTAAAGACATGCCAGCATACTCCTGTATGGTGTCTAGATCAACACAGATGCTTAAAGTATATTTCAGAGTTACATAAATGCATGTTTAACTGATGTGTAAACTATACATCCTATGACACTGCAATAAACTAAACTATAGTTCCTTGAAAAAGATACCATTTTTTTTAAACTTTGTATTTCTGGTACATAACAGAGTCTCTAGTACGACACAGTAGGTACCCAAGAAATATGCATGTATACGTGAATGGGTGAAAATATCCAATATGTTGAGTGGTATGTTTATCTGGAATAAGCATGGCAAGCAGTCTAGGTACTGGACACTCAGAATAGGTATAAAAACTAATCTTCCTTGCAAGCCCTTGTAGATCGGGCTTCAACTGATAGCTTCTAATATTAGAACAGTTTATATCTTGATATCCCTAAAACATCATGTCTCTATACCTAGTGAGCACGCGAGGTGTCTTTTATCTGGATGCACTGGAGTTCTGGAGAACGGACTTATGAATCCACTAGCATTACAAATGTCATTAATTTGGTGTTCAAAGATGAGTCGTGCAATTTCATTATTCCACAAATAAGGCAATAAAGAGATAGAGGTAGAATTCTAATAGTTTATTTATGATTCTTCAAAGAAGCAGTTTGAGTTACATAGAGGGGTTTGTTAACATAAAGGACAGGATAAGACTGAATATCAGAACGGAAGGCACTGCAAACAGTAAGAGAGAAGTCAGGTTGTCAGTTTGTTAGTATTAGCAAGACTTGGGCTTATTTTCTCAAATAAAGCCAATATGTGAAATAAAACTCCTTGAGCAATATGCCAGAACTTTTTTTCTCTCTCTCTCTAGTATAGTCACGAAGGCAATTCATCAGTCAGATGGTTAACTCGAAAACACAATGGCCAAGCCTTTTAAATGCCAGGTTCACCTGGCAGAAATAGCCTGTGTGGACCACTGATACTCTTGGTAGTTTGCATGCCCTTTAATGATTCACCATCTGTGTATCTCTAGGGACTGGCTTTGGCTGAGCTTTGAAGCCTACAATATTAGTGTGAGTAATACTACAAGTGAGCAACTATGGACCTGAGAACAATCAAGCTCAGTGGTGTGAAATGTAAAGGATCAAGAAAGCAGCCATGCTCAGCTGGGTGAAGTGAAGCAAAAACACACATAGGAAGGCATCTGGATAACAACCCTGAGGAAATGAAGAGTGACCTCCACGGTTCCAGGCTGCTTCCAAACAGGTTTCCCTCCCCATGCCTGTAAGCTCTGCTATGCCCACAGAGGTAAGGCGTGAATTAAATCATTCACTAATATAAGATGTCAAATGCCTTAGCACCTAAGTACATGCTTCCATCAGGAAAACGAAAAGAAAGGAAAATGAAGCAATAATCCACATATTGATAACCTGTATTCCTTGATAAAATCAAGATCTACCTAAACTTATGGTAGACCCATTGTCTGGAGTGAAATCATTCATTCATTCATTAGTGCAGTCACAATATTATTTAGTAAACTTCATTAAGACATAATAAATAGCACAAACATTGCTCCTTATAATATTAAATTAATAAAAGCAAAAACAGTTGCAGCAAATAGCTTTCCAAATTTCACTGAAATTAGTATATTTTGTATACAACAGATTTACTTGGCAAAGAAGTTGCTTTTCTCATCCAATTCAAATATTAAGGAATCCAAAAGTATGTATGTTTTTACTTTAAAAGAAGACAGAGAATATTTGGGGCTGATATTGAAGAAGGCAATAAGTCAGGATTTTAATTCATTGCTATCCTAATGAAAAAATCAAAAGTGATATTAAAAAAATCATGTGTCTTGCCTGAGAGAACAATATAGTAAAATTGTAATCAGTTGCTAAAGCTTAATCGATATTATCACATTGCAAAGTTTCTGGAGAGCGTTTTCTTTAATGAAACTTGTGAGGTCATGAAGTTTTGTTGGTTTCCCTGAATTAAATCATCAGTTCCCGTCAGACAGCATCTGTATTCGCTGATAAAAATCAAGATCTACCCAAACTTAGGATGGACCCATTGTCTGGAGTAAAATAATTCATTCATTTGTGAGTTCACAATATTATTTAGTAAAATTTCCTAAGACACAATAAATAACACTAACATCGCCTCCTGTAATATTAAATTAATAAAAGCAAATAACTTCCCTAATTTCATTGAAAGGAGTATGTTCCATATACAGAAAATTCGCTTGGCAAAGGAAACCTTTTCATCAGATCCTGTCAGAGACTGTTTGTTTCTTTCATTACCCTGACCACGAGCCCAGGAATTTAAATATTTGTGGATAAGTTGGCCATTAAAGGAGTTAAAAAAAAAAAAAAAAAAAAAAAAAAAAAAAAAAAAAAAAAAAAAAAACCTCATACTCCTGTTTCTCTTATATCTTTTAAAATACCAGTTTGGTAGTTCAGTGTGTTGGAAGAGGAGTCACATCATATTCCTATGTGTTTAATTAGGCTATTCCATTAAGAATAATACAAGGAAATACATGGTCATCTCTCTCTCCATTTTAGGAAAAAAACTCCCTCATCCCAAGAAAGATCATGAATTCTATTGTAATAGTCTTGGTTCTACCAGTTAAAGATGACTTCTGACTATAAAAATGTTTCTATCAAAAAATATTCTAGTTATTTTTATCTATAACTTTCATGTGAGGTGATACTAACACAACAAGCAACGTTTTGCAGTAAGGGTGAATAAAGTAGATTGCAAAATTTAACTTCTCCTTGCTCCAACAATTATACTTCTGAAATAATTCCTTACTGTAAAACTTCCTTAGGCTCATGGCTCTAATGTTAACCTTTGCCATGAAAAATTCACGTTCTCATCAAACTTATTTGCATGGGTCAAATATAAAAGGAAGCAAAGCTCAAAGAATTAGTGACAGAAGATAGAGAACATCTCAGCACAATAGAAAGTTCAGTCTTTTATTTTTCCATTCGTATTCCTATATTCCATCTATTGCATCAAATACAAATACACACTGAGGAAATGTATAGCCAGTGAAAATCTTATGAAAGAGGCTATGCTGCTAGCATGGTCCTGCTTAAATGATATTGAGAAGGATTCCATGTGACAGAAGTAATCACATGTTCCTCCAGTCACTAGCTGAGTGATGTTAGGCAAGTCATTTAATCTTTCAAAATCTGTTTTCTCATCTGGGAAATTAGAATAATATCCAGGGCTGCTTGAAGTTTAAATTAAATAATGTATGTGAAGAGTCTGGGATAAGAAAAGTGCACAATATATGACGGCTAAATGGAAACAAGTCAATGAATTAATCTTACTCAAGGCCAGGCACGTTGGCTCATGCCTGTAATCCCAGCACTTTGGGAGGTCAAGGCAGGTGATCACTTGAGGCCAGGAGTTCAAGACCAGTCTGGCCAACATGGCAAAACCTCGTCTCTACTAAAAATACAAAAATTAGCCAGGCATGGTGGCCTGCACCTGTTGTCCCAGCTATTTGGGAGGCTGAGGCAGTAGAATCACTTGAACCTGGGAGGCAGAGGTTGCAGTAAACCAGGATTGTGCCACTTCACTCTAGCCTGTGTGACAGAGCGAGACACCATCTCAAAAAAAAAAAAAAAAAAAAAAAAAAAAAAAAAAAAAAAAAAATTTAATCTACTCACTGTTTATGATGAGGAATAAATAACAATTACATAACAAAGCTAAAATAGTTCTCAGAGTTAAACTCATCACCTTAATGTTTCTATAAGAAAAAAATAGATTAAAATTATACTATGCACTCATTTAAATAATTTATTTTTTAAAAATGAAATATGTGAAAAGTAATAAACAGAAAATGGAGGTACAAAGAATAAAGCAAAACATCAAAAGAATGAACAAATCCAATGCTAGTTATTTTGGGGGAAATAAACTCTATATTAAAAAAATTCTAAAAAATGTTTGGAGCAGCTATCTCTATGCACTCAGAACAAAGTAGGCTTTTTCTAGGAATACCATATTGATCGTTAATAAATCCGTCAATATAATTCGCTGCATCAATACATATTAAAGGAGAAAATCTATGTCATCTAAATAGAGGCCAAAATTTTTTCTATAACATTCAATACCTATTCATAACAGTGAAAAAGAATACCTGGAAAGTTGGAGAAAAAAAGAAAAGGTGACTTAATTTATTTTAAGCCTATCCATGGTGAACCTGTAGTACTCATCCTTCTTACAGATGACATAATTGAATCATTTTTCACTAAATTCAGAAACGAAACAGAAATAATACAGGAATGCCTTATTTCATAACTTCCACTGAACATTGTACTTACCCAAAACAATGCAGTAAGGTAAGGATGTAAGATATAAAAATGATAAGGCAACAAATTTAAGGCAAGGCATAAAATTATAACTGTTTGTTAATAGTATGACTGACTTCATAGAAAAGTCAAAGAAAGTCACAGATAAACTATTAAAATCAAAAGAAATGTAGACAGTTGGTAGTATACAATGTTATTATTATTAGGGTTTTGTTTTGTTTTGTTTTGTTTTTTGAGAGAGGCTCTCGCTGTGTCCCCCAGGCTGAAAGTGCAGTGCTACAATCCTAGCTCAGGGCAACCTCAAACTCCTGGGCTCAAGCAACCCTCCCGCCTCAGCATCCCAAGTAGTAGGACCACAAGTGTGCACCGCCACACCTGGCTACATTTGTTTTTTGTTTTTTCATACAGATGAAGTCTTGCTGTGTTAACCAGGCTAGTCTTGAACTCCTGGACTTAAGTGATCCTCTCGCCTCAGCCTCCCAAAGTGCTGAGATTACAGACATGAGCCCTTGTGCCCAGCCACAATACTATTTTTAAAATAAGGTTTTGTTTCACCAATATAAACCAATTATGTAACATAATAAGAAAAATAAAAGCCATTTCCTATGGTAACAAGAACTATGAAGTACTTAGTAGTCAATCTAATAAAAATTTACAAAATATTTCTAGAGAAAATCTTATTTAAAGGCCTCATAGAAGACTGCCGTAGTCTGTTCGGACTACAGTAACAAAATACTTTAGACTAGTGCTATGGTTTGAATTTTTCTTCTGTCCGAAACTGATCTTGCAACTGAACACCCAGTGCAGTGGTATTAAGCGGTAGGGCCTTTAAGAGGTGATTTGGTCATGAGAGCTCTGTCCTCATGGATAGAATTAGTGGCCTTATAGAAAGGGCTTGAGGGGAGTGTTCGTCTCCCATCTCTTTCGGCCTCTTTCATCATCGGAGAAGGCAGCAACAAGGCACCACGCTGGAATCAGAAAGCAAGTCCTTTACCAAACATCAAATCTGCTGGCACTTCAATGTTGTCAACCTCCAGAACTGGGAGAAATAAATTCCTGCTATTTATTTATTTATTTACTTATTTATTTTTGAGAAAAAGTTTCGCTCTTGTTGCCCAGGCTGGAATACAATGGCGCCAACCTGGCTCACCGCAACCTCCGCCTCTGGGGTTTAAGCGATTCTCCTGCCTCAGCCTCCCAAGCAGCTGGGATTACAGGCCTGCGCCACCATGCCCGGCTATTTGTATTTTTAGTAGAGACGGGGTTTCTCCACGTTGGTCAGGCTGGTCTCCAACCCCCGACCTCAGGTGATCCGCCCACCTAGGCTTCCCAAAGTGCTGGGATTACAGGCATGAGCCACCGCGCCTGGCCTTCAAATTCCTACTGTTTATCAATCACCCAGTCTGAGGTGTTTTGTCATAGCAGCATAAACAGACAAGAACAACTGGGTAATTTATAAACTACAGAAATGTATTCACCATTCTGGAACTTGGGAAGTTTTAAAGTTTAAAATCAAGGTGCCAGCAGATTTCGCGTCTGGACAAGACTTGCTGTCTGCTTTGGCACTTTCTCACTACCTTCAGATGGCAGAAGAGGGTAAGGCAGCTTTCTTCATCCTCTCTTATTATTTTTTATTATTTTTTTTGAAGGGGGGGCAGGGGACAGAGTCTCGCTCTGTCACCCAGGCTGGAGTGTGGTGGCGCCATCTCGGCTCACTGCAAGCTCCGCCTCCCAGGTTCCCGCCATTCTCCTGCCTCAGCCTCCCGTGTAGCTGGGACTACAGGCGCCCGCCACCACGCCCAGCTAATTTTTTTTATTTTTAGTAGAGACAAGGTTTCACCGTGTTAGCCAAGATGGTCTCAATCTCCTGATCTCGTGATCCGCCCGCCTCAGCCTCCCAAAGTGCTGGGATTACAGGCGTGAACCACCACGCCTGGCCTCTTCATCCTCTTTTATAAGAGAACTAATCCTATTCACGAAGACAAAGCCCTAATGACTTAATCACTTCTCAAAAGACTCCACTTCATATCAAGTATTAGATTACAACATTTACGTTTTGGGGGGAAAACCATCATTCAGACCATAACAAAACTTGAATAACAGAGTCTTATGGGAGGACTCAATATTTTATGGATATTATTTAAGCTCAAATTAATCTATAATGCACAGTCATTCTAATCAGCTCAAGTGGCTCTAAAATGTATATGGAAGAGTGCCAAATGTTAGATACATTAATTAGGATACCTTTAGCTACAAATAACTAAAGCTCCACCTAAAAATACCCTACACTATAAAGAGACTCTGAAGTGTGGAACCTGCTTTCTTTTCATTTCACTGTTTTGTTTGCTCTCAGTAGGGTGGTTTGTCCAATTAACTGGGCTACTGTTATGCTCAAAATATGGTTGTCACATTCGCAGAAGTCCCATGAGAAGAAAGCAAACAGAGGCTTGCAAGGGATATAACTATCCCAATGTTTCTTTTTTCAAATTGAGAGGAAAATAAATACCCATAAACACATCTCATCACATGCTCAGTCCTCAACTAATCACAGGCAAGGGGGAATGCAACTGTCACAATTATTGAGAATAATTATAATTTTATATTCCCACCTCCTTAAGATTTGGATGAGAACTCAGATACCCAGAATTACATCACTGCCCAATACCTAAGAAAGAACTAGAGTTCTACTGGCAAAAAAAAAAAAAAAAAAAAAAAAAAAATGGGTGCAGAAAATGACTATTAGGCAGGAAACCACAGTGTCCAGCAAAGTGGGTATTCAGAATGTACAGAGTTCATTCAAATCAATTTTTAAAATAGAAACAAAATCAAAAATACAAACAGCAGACGATTTACAGATAAGAAAATATAAATGTCAAATAAACATATGGAAAAAGCTCAATTTTACTAAGTAATCATGAAAATGCAAATTAAAACAATCATGACATATCCTTTAATATCCATGAGATCAAGGATTAGCACATTTTTTATTAAACGACCAAATATTAACTATATCTGGCTTTGTGGGTTAAGCAGAAAAATAAAGGACATTTTATAAGTATGTATCAAACCGCTTAAAATGTAATCATTTAAAAATATTAAAACCATTCTTAGTTTACAGGCTTGAAAAAGTACAGTTAGCTGGATTTGGTGCATGAGCCATAGTTTGCTGATTCCCCATTATATGGACAAAAACTTTAAAGTGCAAAATATTAAGAGTTGGTGAAAATGCAAGTAAAAGAGTGTCCTACAAGTAGCAAGGTTTATTGCTGCAACTACTGGAGAATAATATAGCATTCTCTAATGTAAAATTAAAATGTTCACACCTTACAACCTAATAATTTTTCTACTCACATTGCTCTTTAGAGAAATACTTGCACATATTCACAAGAAAGTATGTCCAAGAAAAATACCCAAGACGCTGTTACATATTTTCTACAGGATACATATAGATAGCTATCTATATGAAGAATATATTTGAAATGATAGACTAAACTCATAACTCCTATTATTTTCAAGCAGAACAAAGGGACCAGGTTTTGAAAATGCTTTCAGAGGATCTAAAGCTATTTGCATTTTTTCTGAAGTTTTTAATATTTTACAAGAAAAAAATGTTCATATGTCACTCATACTTAATTAAAATTTTTAATGCATATGTAAAACATCATAAGAACTGGACACAGTAGAGAGATTAAGAAGAAAAATATAGACATAGTTAGCTATAAATTGTTTAAATATCACAGCTAAAGATTTTACCTCAATGTTAAAATATATATAAATTTTTAGATATAATTTAGGGGTAAAATTGACCAAACATTTGAACTCCTAAATATTGTTAAGCCCCAAATTTTATAAGGCAGTGAACAAAAAATTTAGAACTCCAAGAGTTGAACGTAAGTCATTAGGAATCTTCAACAAATTCCATCTGTTTATTCTAAAGATAACATTAAAAAGTAATCAGACATTAGCCTTCCTGGATTTTCAATATTTGGTTTTAAAGGCCTTCCTTCTTGAATCATTTCAAATGAAAAACAGAAATATACCACACACAGACACAGACACACACACACACACACACACACACACACACACACATCAATCTTAGGTGGAATGAAACAAAGAATGTGCATTCACAGACAGGCTCTCAGACATTGCCTTTCTTATATAAAGTGACTTACCTCCCTTTTTCATACACTTAATGATTAACAGGAATGAGATCCAACTATTGCTTTTATCAATTGAATATTGAGAAGTCATTTACTCTATGATCTGTCAAATATTCTTTTAATTTTTTATTTTTCGAGACAGAGTCTCACTCTATCACCCAGGCTGGAATGCAGTGGTGCAATCATAGCTCCCTGTAGCCTCAATCTCTTGGGCTCAAGAGAACTTCCCATCTTAACCTCCCAAGTAGCAGGGACTTCAGGCATGTGCCATTATGCCCAGCTGATTTTAAAATTTTTTGTAGAGATGGGGGTTCCTCTGTGTTGCCTACGCTGGTCTTGAACTCCTGGGCTCAAGTGATCCTTTCACCTCAGCCTCCCAAAGTGCTGGAATTACAGGCACAAGCCAATGCTTTCAGCAAAAGTTACTTTTATTAACAAAGAACTATTCTATTCTAGCTCTGAGACATTCTTGACAATGGAAAGAAACAGAAGATAAAGATGTATCAACAGGCAAGAATTCACACATTCTTATAATGTAGCACTGAGTAAAGCATTATTTTAAAATTGTTGGATCTATAGTAAAGATTTTTGGCAAAATGACTCAATAAGTTCACACCCTGAAGAAAACCCAACTCTGTTCAAAATACATATTTTCACCAGATATAGAATTCTGAGTTGATTATTTTATATTTTTTGTTTTCCTTTCAGCACTTAAAAGATTGTCTTTCACTTTCTCCTGACCTCCACAGCTTTTGAAAAGAAGTCAGTAGTATTTCAAATCATTGTTCCACTAAATGAAATTTGTCTCTTTTTTTCTGGATAGTTTTTCTGCATAGATTTGTTCATTATCTTTGGGTTACTGAAGTTTGACTATAATTGCTCAGGTATTTGTGTGTGCGTGTATGTGTTTATTATGTTTGAGTTGTCCTGAGCTGCTTAAATCTGTAAAACTGTGCCTTTCAGCAATTGAGGAAATTTTTGGTCATTGTTTCACCAAATATTTTCCCCTTACTCTCTCTCTCCTCTATTTCCAATAATGTCCCACAGGTCACTGATGCCCTGTTTCTTTCTTTTTCAAATATTTTTCTCTCTGTTCCTCAACTTGGATAATTTCTATTAAACTGTCTTCAAAGTTACTAACTTTCTTTCTGTTGTCTTCTGCGTGTTTCTATTTCTGATATTTTATTTGCCAAACAAATAATCTATATTTTGTTCTTCTTTATACTTTCTATTTGCCTGATGTGGTATTTTCTTATCTTTTCATTCGCCCCAAGTATATTTTTCTCAATGAGTGTGGTTCTGACAGGTGTTTTAGAATTCTTGCTATCCCAACTTCTGAGTCATCTTGGAGTTGCTACTCTTTGATCATTATTTATTTTAATGATGAGTCATATTTTTCTAATTCTTCACATGTCAAGTAACATGAGGTTGTATCCTCAACGCTCTGACTGTTTTATGGATTCTGTTTCATTCCTCAAAAGAGTGCTAATTTTTCTTTAAGTAGGCAACTAACTTAGTTGGACTCAAACTGCCCACTTTTTCTCTTGGTTAGCATCTCAAATATCAATTTCATTATTTTCCTTTAACTGGATTCTATTCCACACAATAGTGGCTCTGGAATCATCCAGTAATTTCGGCAAAGTTTATACACAAATTTGGGGGCTTTCCTTTTTTAGCCTTCTCTTTTATAAGATTCTTTCCTAATATCCTGATGGCTGTACTTAGCCTCAATCTCTATTCTCTTATTCCTCAGGTCAGAGAACTGTGGTTTCATATTAAAGTTTTAGCCAGCCCATGCAGCTGTGACCACACACTGCCCTCAGGTTGAAGTCCCCAGAAATCTCACCTCATGAGA
Source organism: Macaca fascicularis (assembly GCF_037993035.2). Lineage (NCBI taxonomy): Eukaryota > Metazoa > Chordata > Mammalia > Primates > Cercopithecidae > Macaca > Macaca fascicularis. The sequence goes on from NC_088389.1 coordinate 111,822,195, forward strand.
GAGATCCATTTTTCCTCCCAAATTAAAACTGCCCTTCAATAAGAACTTAATCTTTCACACTGGAAGGAGAACCCCTGTCAGCTTGTTCTATTCTTGATTTGGCTGAATGGTGGCAGAGACATGGAATTGATTCTTAAAAGAGTTTTGAAAGATTTAAATTCTGCATGAGAGATTTCTCTCTCATGATCTTTTGAGCTTCAAATCTATAGTATTAGTAATGTAGTCAAATCTAAGAGAGGATGTATCCCATTTAAACATCCTATTTTATACATTCACATTTAGAAATACCTAAAACACTGGTGGAAGCATGTTGAAAATATGAGAAGAAAAATTATAAGAAAAATAAAAGTAATATTATTGTGGTCATACAGGTCACCTGTGTGAAGGGACAAAATAGTATGTTCCTCTTTAGCACCGAGGCAAGAAAAATATAGCAATGATGAGGATTTCATTTGTCTATGAAAAGGATCAAATCTCATTTGGCTAAAACTAAAGGTCCTGAGAAGTTCTCATCTAGATTTTCCAATAATCTCAATTACCCAGTGGTGGAAGAAATGGTAAAAAGTTCTACTCTAGACCTAATTTTAACAAACAGAGTTATTTGGTGATGTGGTGGAAGAAATGGTAAAAAGTTCTACTCTAGACCTAATTTTAGCAAACAAAGTTATTTGGTGATGGGGAAATGATAAATGTTATATTAGTCCATTTTCACACTGCTATAAAGAACTACCTGAGACTGGGTAATTTACGAAGAAAAGAAGTTTAATTGACTCACAGTTCTCACGCTGTACAGGAAACATGGCTAGGAGGCCTTAGGAAACTTACAATCATGGTGGAAGGCAAAGCAGAGGCAAGTACCTCTTACCATGACAGAGCAGGAGAGAGAGAGGGACATGCTACACTTTTCAACCATCAGATCTTGTGAGAACTCATTATCACTGAGACCAGCATGGGGGAAATCTGCCCCCATGATTCAATCACCTCCCACCAGGACCCTTCTTCAACCCTTGGGGATTACCATTTGGCATGAATTTGGGTAGGGACACAGAGCCAAACCATATCAAATGTCTTAGAAGAAAGCAGTTCTATAATCTTAGATCATAATACCTATAGTAGTAAAGGTTGAGAAAAGCCTGTTTCAAATACCTTGTTGAGATATTTAGAGGGGCATGTTTTAAAAATATTATAATTAATGGTTCCCTAGTATGTGGTTCCAAGCATGACTCTTGAATGGTTGGATTCAAGGGAGTTGGGAAACACTTATTGATGCATTTTCAATTGTGGAATCAAAAAGTCATCTTAGGAGAAAGAAACAAGGAGAAAATGGATGAAGGAAATCTTGCCCCAAGAATGGAAAGAAGAATAAATAACCAAGGATGTGTATGAAACCATGCTGTTAGGAAGTCTGAGACCAAAATTAAGTGAGGCATATATCAAGTGCTAAGGACAGCAAAACTATTTAAATGTTATTTTATAAATAAGAAAATGAACAAAAGAGGTCCGGGACCACTACAGCGGCACAAGGTGTCACATAGAAGTTTGGTATAAAGAAAATGGAATATCTAAATTCCTGTTTTTGCTTCTGATTTTTCTGCCAAGTATAAAACTAGTATTCATAAGGGAAAATAAAGTCCAAAGGTAGTAAAGTTATTTTATATGAATTCAGGTTATTTGGCTTAGATGAATTGCATCCCAAGGCTCTAAGAGAACTTGTAAATGAAATCACTCAACAACCATCCTTATTTTATGAGAAATTTTAGACAAGGGCAAAGGAGTCTGAAAACTGGAAAAAAGCCAGAGTCAGTCCCACTTTCAAGTGGAAAATTATAGGTTTGGCAAACAAACTGCTGGATGCAAGGATGGACTACTAAAGAAATGGATTGTAAATACGTGGGAAAGGGAGCAGCTATCATAAAATGTGTATGAATGGCTTGTCACATTCCACTCATGTTTTGCTCTGAAAGGATTATAGAACATATCTAATATGAAAATCCAGGACACAAAGCTAACAGGGACTTAGTGAGTCAATTGGTAAGCAAATGGTTCTCTTTTTATATCCCTTTTATAGAATGGAGAAACAGGTTGAATGCTAAGAAAGATTATCATTGTAGTAGCCAGTGGAATTATTGTACACAAACAGCAGAGACCAGTGATTTGATATTAACCAAGCAAAATGTTGACAGATGTTATGGTTGCAGTGTCTCCCCCAAAATGATGTGTAGAAGTCCTATCCACCAGTACCTAGGAATGTGCTCTTATTTGGAGATAGGGTCTTTGCAAATGTTATTAAGTTCACGTGAGTCATCAGGGTGGGACACAATGGGACAATATGCAATATGATGGAAAGGAAGATATCATGTGAAGATGGAAACACAGCGAGAATGGCACGTGACAATAGAGGCAGAGATTGAAGTACTGCAGCGGCAACCCAAGGAGTGCCCGGCATTGCCAGCAACCACCAGAAACTAGGAGGAAGCAAGGGAGGATTCTCCCCTACAACTTCCAGAGGGACATGGCTTTGCCAATGCCTTAACTTCAGAGTCTTAGCCTCCAGAACTGTGAAAGAATGCATTTCTGTTGTTTTAAGCCACCTAAGTTTTGGTATTTTGTGACAGCAGTGCTAGAAATCAAATACCCTAAGTATAGCCCAGAAGCCTGCTTCTGACCCTGTCAATTCAACATTCTAAAAGGAGTTTGATAAAGACACAAAAAAGGGTGAGGAACAAAAATTATCAAGAATAAAAAGGTAGGCCAGGAGCGGTGGCTCACGCCTATTACCCCAGCATTTTAGGAGACTGAAGCGGGTGGGATCATGAGGTCAGGAGATTGGAACCATCCTGGCTAACATGGTGAAACCTCATCTCTACTAAAAAATACAAAAATGAGCCGGGCGCGGTGGCAGGCGCCTGTAGTCCCAGCTACTGGGGAGGCTGAGGCAGGAGAATGGCGTGAACCCGGGAGGCGGAGCTTGCAGTGAGCCGAGATTGCGCCACTGCACTCCAGCCTGGGCGACAGAGCGAGACTCCGTCTCAAAAAAAAAAAAAAAAAAAAAAGAATTAAAAGGTACTTAATTGAAAATAATTATATATAACTAGTTTAACGTAAATTTTCATCACCATTTAACAATAAAACTACACTCCAAGTACATGCTGCATGTGTTCATAAGTTTTCAAATTTTGAGTTACCCGAAAAATTTAAAAAAACCTATTGCTTGTACTTAAACATTGTAGGTAATTTACTAGTAGAAGTTTACAACTAGAAGTTTAATTGTATTAGTTTACAACTAATTTACAATTTAATTGTATTAGTTTACAACTAGAAGTTTAATACAATTAAAACTAGAAGTTTAATACAATTAAACTTCTAGTAGAAGTTTAATTCCAAATACAATGCATTAAAGAGCTCTGAATAATGAAGCCTAGTTTAGAGAAAAGTGTTGGAAAGAAAGGGTTTCAAAACCATGCCATATTAAAAGTCTGACAAAAGTGACAGAGTTTAGTGTGTAGAAGGTACTAGAAGCAGATGCTACACTGTCCGCAAATACAATAATGTGTCACTTGATGAGGCTACACTCTGAGAAATGTGTCATTAGGTGATTTTGTTGTTATGCAAACACCTAGAGTAGACTTACACAAATTCAAATGGCATAGCCCACTACCTAGGCTATATGATACAGCCTATTGCTCCTAGGCTAAAAACCTGTACAGCCTGTCACTACACTGAATGCTATAGGCAACTGTAACACAAAGGTAAATATTTGTGTATCTAAATATAGGAAAAGTACAGTAAAAATATGGTCTTATAATCCTATGGGACCACCATCATATAAGTGATCCATCGTTGACCAAAATGTTTTTTGGTGCCTTACTGTACTAATGAGGCATCTGGCTATTTTTCTGGGACATCAGGAAGCTGGATGGGTTTCAAAGAGTCTCACACTACTATTATTAACAAGGTATATTAAATAAATGTTCTGTCTTCAGTTTGTATTTATAATTAAAGTATTACATTGTGGCTAATAACATAAATGCAATATTTAATTAATTTTGAAATATATTTTGTTCCACATTTTAACATCTCCAAAAATAAGGAGCTGTCTTACAATCACTGACTGCAAGTTGGTGTCATAGAGTTTTCATTGACTGTGCTTGGACAAATTTGGACATGCCTGTTCACATTTTTGTCACCTCAGTTATGTGCATTGCCAGTATGTTCCATGTTGGGTTTAACTGTCATTTTAAAATGTCTTCAAAATAGTGCACTTTGATTTAGCAGTGAAATGAAACTATTATAAATAAACATGGAAACAGCAAAAAAATACATATATCTAAGATTAGCAGAGCAAATACTTGCCATAGGAGGAATGACTACAATTCTGTGTTTTCTTGCAATGCAACAATCAAATGACTTACTAGATCTAAAAAAATACAGGGCATTTTGTTATACTTTGTTACTGGTTTACATGCAGAAAAAGATTGCCTACCTTCTACTAAACAAAACAATTGAAAGCAATAAGTACTGCCATATAGCTTAAAATAAATTAAAGGACATTCAAAACTAAAGAGGCTGGTATGACCCATTTATGCATCAAACAAAGTATGTCACTTTTTATACTTAAATTGGCAGCATTTTTGTTCTTAATGGAATGTAACTAATGGTACATCTTATGATTGCTAATATCCTAGATTGAGAAAAATATGGCACTTTCCGTTTATACAGAACTTGATCATTTACAAAGTATTTTCACAAATATTGTAATTGCCTTTAGCAGCCACATGAAATAGGGTAAGTCTGTTTTATAGTCATTTAACAGTGAAGAAGATTAATGATCAGTAGTTAATTAACTATCCTATGGTAACACGTTTAACACATGACAAAACTGGAGAGTTAAAAGTTTCCAACTCCTATTCCAGGACTTTTTCTACTTTAAAAAATATAATGAATTCATTTTTTTCTGAAAATATTTATAAAAATTAAGGTCTAGTGAAGAGAACATCTACAATATATAAAAATTCAGAAAAGTCTTTTCTTTTGATATCCAAATTACAAACCAAGTGAACAATTATCTTTTCAAAGCCATTTTTATTTATACCTGAAGAATGGAGGTTCTAAGAAAACAAAATTACTTCAGAAAATTGTTTCAAGTGATACAAACAAAAATCACTTATTTCTCTCCTGGATAAGAATGAATAACTTTGCCATTTTACCTCCACTGAAACCAATGCAATTCTTAAATGTAATATTACTGACAGGATTTCATAATATAGGTTCACACATATGTATGACTACAAATACAATTTGTAATTTTCAAATATTTTCCTGTCCTTTGAGGCAAAAATTAGGCTAATATATCTCCTTGAAACAAAGCATACAAATATTCCAATTCCTGAATTTAAAATATAATTTAAAAAACAAAACAACTCTGGTGTTTTATATTTTTAGATCTTTTCACAAACCTCACTAATTCATTTTATTCACACTGCATCTTAATCTTGACAACAGTCCTGTGAAGTGTCTTCATCAGCAGCAGCAGTATCACCATCATTATCATGATCATTCTTACCAGCAGCAGCCCCACCATTATCATCATCATCACTATCATTGTCATCATCATCATTATCACCACCAGCATCACCATAATCATCATCACCACCACCACCATCATCACCACCATAATTATCATCATTATCATTATAATCACTACTGCCATCACCATTACCACCACCATCATCATCACCAACATTGTCATCATCATCATCACCACCAGCATCACCATAATCATCACCACCACCATCATCATCACCATTATCATCACTACCACCATCACCATTACCACCACCATCATCATCACCAACATTGTCATCATCATCATCACCACCAGTATCACCATAATCACTATCACCACCACCATCATCATCATCATTACCATTATCATCACTACCACCATCACCATTACCACCACCATCATCACCACCAGCATCACCATAATCATCATCACCACCACCATCATAATCACCACCATCATCATCATCATTACCATTATCATCACTACTACCATCACCATTACCACCACCATCATCATCACCATCATCATCACCATCATCATTATCACCACCAGCATCACCATAATCATCATCACCACCACCATCATCACCACCATAATCATCATCATCACCATTATCATCACTACCACCATCACCATTACCACCAGCATCATCATCACCTTCATTGTCACCATCATCATCATCACCACCAGCATCACCATAATCATAATCACCACCACCACCATCATCACCACCATCATTGTCATCATTACCATTATCATCACTACCACCATCACCATTACCACCACCATCATCACCATGATTGTCACCATCATCATTATCACCACCAGCATCACCATCACCATCATCACCACCACCATCATCACCACCATAATCATCATCATCACCATTATCATCACTACCACCATCACCATTACCACCACCATCATCATCACCATCATTGTCACCATAATCATAATCACCACCACCACCATCACCATAACCATAATCACCACCACCACCATCACTACCATCATTGTCATCATCATCATTATCACCATCAGCATCATCATAATCATCACCACCATCATCATCACCACCACCATCATCATCATCATTACCATAATCATCACCACCACCATCATCACCACCATCATCATTACCATTATCATCACTACCACCATCACTATTACCACCACCATCATCATCACCATCATCGTCCCCATCATCATCACCACCAGCATCACCATAATCATCACCACCACCATCATCACCACCATAATCATCATCATTACCATTATCATCACTACCACCATCATCATCACCATCATTGTCACCATCATCGTTACCACCAACATCACCATAATCATAATCACCACCACCATCATCACCACCATCATCATCACCATCACTGTCATCATCATCATCACCACCAGCATCACCATAATCATCATCACCACCACCATCATCACCACCATCATCACCATCATCATCATCACCACCAGCATCACCATCATCATCATCACCACCACCATCATCATCACCATAATCATCATCATTACCATTATCATCACTACCACCATCACCATTACCACCACCATCATCATCACCATCATCATCATCATTACTATCATCATCGCCTCCACCATCATCATCATCACCATTATCATCATCAACATCACCATCATCACTGTTCGACAGAGAAAGAGACTGAAGCTCAGAACAATCATATGACTTGCATAAAGTCACTCTACCAACAAATGATAGAGCCAGAATAAGAATCTCTCTACTATGACTCCAAATCTCAGGGCATCATGCAGTCAGTTTGGTTATATCTTGAGAGAGGAAAGATAGAGTAACTTTGCTAGATCGTATGTCATTATATAGCAAAGGCAGTTCTAGATGCAATTTATTTGATCTGACATACATAATATGAAGAGGGAAGGAAGAACTCAGAGAAAAAAGAAGGAAGGTTGCCTATTTTGGAATCCTGTGTTTGGCAGGCCCTGATTTCAGCCCCAAAGCAACTGATTGTTGGTCATCTCTTAGGACCTGAAATTTTGCAAGAGTTAATATGATTTGTAGGTTTAGAAATAAAATGATCCTTCTTATAAATCCAATGCTACATGGCTATAGAAGAGATCCACCTATTATTAGGCCAAGAATTACTTAGAGATGTTGTCAAAATGGTCACTTTAAATATCCTTGTGGCCAGTTCTACTAAATGTGCAACAAGAGAGTGACTCAAGCTAGCAAGTATTTACAGACCACTCTTCCTAAAAAGAGGAAAGCTGTTTTAGTTCTTGAATAATAGCAAGTATAATGTCTCATTCAATAGCAAAATGTGGCTCTAACACAGTCAGAAGTCATTATACCAATGAAAGGAAATATTACATTCCATAGTATTCAATTGGTCTGAGGTTTCCCCTATTATAGTTTCACAGAGTGTGCAGGCCTTAAGCTTCCACTACAGGAGTTATTCCTAGTCAGTTTTGTAATGTGCAGATCTTAAGCTCCATCTCAGAACTACTGAATCATTATCTCCAGGATTGGGTTCAGGAAAAGTAAATTTTAAACAAGGTCCCCAGGTGAGTAGAATTACTGCTAAATGTTTATGTCATCAAGTAACTCAAATGATTAGTAATTCCACAAAAAGGAATCAACCTCATCCCTTTCTTGGAGGACTCTCAAAAGATGAAGGCGAAGAAGGGGAAGAGAAAGGGAAAAGGAAAAAGGAGGAGAAGGGGGAAGGGGAGAGAAGGCTCCTCTGTTGTTGGACACGGGTTGTTCCCACCTGGAGCGAGTATAAATAATGCTGCACTGAACACAGGCATACAATTATTTGTTTGAATTCCTGCTTCCAATTCTTTTGGGTATATACCTAGGAGTGGAAGTGCTGGGTTATGTGGTAATTTCATGTTTAAGTTTTTGAGGAACTGCCAAATTGTTTTCCACAGCGGCTGCACCATTTTACACCTCCCACTAGCAATGCACAATGGTTCCAACAGCTTCACATCCTCTTCAACACTTGTAATTTTTTTTCTTTTCTTTGTAAATGACCATCATAATCATAACAGGTGTGAAGTGGTGTCTCACTATAGCCATTGCTCATTTTTAATTGGGCTATTTTTCCTTTTATTGTTGAGTTGCAAGACTTTTTAAAATGTGTTCTGGATATCCCTTTTGATAAAACATCTACTACATATTGATAATGCCCAGCAAGAGACTGACATACGACAGAATCCCCTATAATGGTTTTCCTTTAGATATTGCCCTAAAATTGCATGATGCAAGGGGAACTTACATGTGGGTGAACAGCATTTTTACTGAGGCAAGGCAGTGTGCCATGTTTAGTATTTAGAACAAATGTAGCTGCAGTTCCCACCATGCCTCTTTGTGCACATGGCACCTCCATGTGTATAAGTTTATATTTTTGAAGATGTGTTACTTTAAGAGCCATTTTCAAACTCCAGAAATTACTTTAAAATTCACAGCAACTTCCAATGGATGGGATTAGAAGCTACCATTTGGCTATTAATGAAGAGCTCTGAAATGGCAATTTTAGAAAACCACAGGATGGTAGGAAATGATATTTTATTAAATACTGCAAATCCTCCAAGCACAAAATGGGTAGACGAGCAGGGAGAGGGACTGTTACTGTGAAGGGCTAAATGATGCCTTTCCATTTCCTTATCACAGAATGTGTCAGGGCCACGCTAAGGATTCCCATTCAAATCGAGCAGCCGTGGACAACCCAGATGGAATACAAATAGACGCAGGAGAGTGGAGCAGGGTTAGCGAGGTGTGCAGTTGGCGAGATTGATGTTGATACCCTTCACTGCCAAGTGAAATGCCAATAATGCTTGTATAGCATTTTGTGAGGGCAATGGGAGTATTGATTCCTGAGCAATAATAAAGAATGAAGCTGCTCTCTCAGGTATAAAAATATTGGCAACTGTTACAAAGAATTGACTCATAGGGGCCTGAGTGCTGGCCTATCTTAATACAAATAATTCAGGCTTCAGAAGGATTTCAAGAGCAGCCAGGCATGGTTTGCAGGCACTAGCTCTGCTATTAATTTACCTGTGGCTTTCATGGGCCTCCCAGTCTATCAGCCGATCGGTCTTAGTAGGGCAGAAGCTAAATGGATTCCTGAGGTCTCATTGAGAGTTGAGAAAAGACAATTAAAGTGGAGGACTAAAAGGAAAAGAAGAAAAAAAGAGAGAGACGATAAAATGTTCACAAATGCATTTTTAACGTTGCAGATTCTGTTCGCATTTTTTTCTGAAGAGGAAGGAAAGCCTGTGGCAGCCACCTAAGAGAAGGAGCGCTGTCAATGCTTTTAAACACGTTTCCATTAGAGATGTGATTTCTGAGTGTTTTATGCTATGGATTACAACAACTTGTACACACGGAACCAAAATGGAACACTCACAAATGTGTGGATCTATTATATTTAATGATATCAAATACTTGGCAGGAAAGCCAACAAATGCTCTAAGTGTACATAAAGCTGGGAAATTGACCTGAGAAGGAATGTGGTTTCTACTCTCATAGTCACCCATTACCAAAACAGAATGACCTCTTGGAGGAATAAAAAGAAATGGTGCTGGGAAAACTGGCTAGCCGTTTGCAGAAAACTGAAACTGGACCCCTTCCTTACACCTTATACAAAGATTAACTCAAGATAGATTAAAGACTTAAACGTAAGACCTAAAACCATAAAAACCCTAGAAGAAAACCTAGGCAATAACATTCAGGACATAGGCATGGGCAAAGACATCATAACTAAAACACCAAAAGCAATGGCAACAAAAGCCAGAATTGACAAATGGGATCTCATTAAACTAAAGAGCTTCTGCACAGCAAAAGAAACTATCACCAGACTGAACAGGCAACCTACAGAATGGGAGAAAAGTTTTGCAATCTATCTGACAAAGAGCTAAAATCCAGAATCTACAAGGAACTTAAACAAATTTACAAGAAAATAAACAACAACCCCATCAAAAATTGGGTGAAGGATATAAACACACACCTCAAAAGAAGACATTTATGCAGCCAACAAACATATGAAAAAAAGCTCATCATCACTGGTCATTAGGGAAATGCAAATCAAAACCACAATGAGATACCATCTCACACCAGTTAGAATGGTGATCATTAAAAAGTCAGGAAACAACAGATGCTGGAGAGGGTATGGAGAAATAGGAACATTTTTACACTGTTAGTGGGAGTGTAAATTAGTTCAACCATTGTGGAAGACAGTGTGGTGATTCCTCAAGGACCTAGAACTAGAAATACCATTTGACCCAGCAATCCCATTACTGGGGATATACCCAGAGGATTATAAATCATTTTACTATAAACACACATGCACATGTATGTTTATTGCAGCACTATTCACAATAGCAAAGACTTGGAACCAACCCAAATGCCCATCAATGATAGACTGGGTAAAGAAAATGTGGCACATATATACCATGGAATACTATACAGTCATAAGAAAGGATGAGTTCATGTCCTTTGCAGGGACATGGATGAAGCTGGAAACCATCATTCTCAGCAAACTAACACAGGAACAGAAAACCAAACACCACATGTTCTCACTCATAAGTGGGAACTGAACAATGAGAACACATGGACACAGGGAGGGCAACATCACACACTGGGACCTGTCAGTGAATGGGGGACTAGGGGAGGGATAGCATTAGGAGAAATACCTAATGTAGATGATGGGTTGATGGGTGCAGCAAACCACTATGGCATGTGTATACCTATGTAACAAACCTGCACGTTCTGCACATGTATCCCAGAACTTAAAGTGTAAAAAAAAAAAAAAAAATTCAAACCCACAGAAAAAGTAAAAAATATATGGCAAATCACTCTTTTGTACACCATCCACCTAGAAATACAAGTTGTTAACATGTTTCTAAAAAAAAAATCACTTAGCTGTATACTTTTAAATGGTGAATTATATCTAAAATAATAAAAAACTTAAGGGGAAAAAAACTAAATCATCACCACGATGACATCTAAATGTCTTCACAACTTTTGCAAAGAGTAAAAAGCACTTGTCTCACATGAACTTAATACCTGGCCTAGGAATTATCAACCTATTTGAAATAATGGAACCTTGAAACTACAGAACCCTGATCAAGGAAAAAAGTCTTAATAAGTATATATATGTATAATTATTTTACATATGTATAATATATAATAAATATATAATATGTTGTATATTAATATATAACCTATTACATAATAATAATTCACGCTTCTGAAGGATTTCAAGAGCAGCCAGGCATGGTTCATAGGCACTAGCTCTGGTATCAATTTACCCGCAGCTTTCACAGGCCTCCCAGTCTATCAGCCAATTGGTCTTAGTAATGTAGGAGCTAAATGGATTCCTGAGGAGATACACACACACACACACACACACACACACGTATATATACATACGACCAGCATATGTGTGTATATATATACACACACATATATACATATATATATATATCTTGCTTTGTGACCAGCATGTGTGTGTATGTATATACACACACACACATATATACACACACACATACACACACACACACACACATATATACACACACACACAAACACATGTTGGTCACAAAGCAAGATACATACTGATTCAGGCCCAATTATCCCTTATAGATAATTGGATGTTTGGAAAGTTATAAAAGAAATGTTGATTCATTCTAATAAAATCTATCCTTTCTAAGATTCTCTTTGGCTTTTCCAAAATTTTCTTATGCATGAATCACTTAAGTTTTGTTTGTTTGTTTGTTTGTTTTTGTTCTGTTTTCTTTGCTACTCCTAAGGAAACATTTGCAACTATTGTTAAAAGACGAAGGAGCCTGGATTGAGAAAACAAAAGCTTGATACAAATTCAACATCAATAATCTTAAAGAAGCATTGGTAGCCTAAATCAGCTTGTGACATTACCCATACTAGCCTAATTCAGGTTCTGTACAAGCATAGATTTTCCTCAACACAATTTAAAAAGTCCTGGCCAAGATTTTTTTTTAATGCTCAATATTGTCAAAGGAACAATTATTCTCACATACTGCTGGCAAAAATGAGTGACCTTCCCATGGGCAACACCTCAATATATTTCAAAGTTTTAATATGTTGCTTAATTTAGACCTGAAATTGTATATATAAACATGATCTTCACAATCATTTAGTTATAGGATTTTCCACAGCTGTGCTGTTTATATTAAAATATTGAAGAAAAATATCCAAATATCTAACATCAGAGAACTAAGTGATTTTAAATGAAATAGGATTCACTTCTTTAAAAAAAAAAATGAGGAAAGTCTGTGATTAACACTGCAGGTTGCCTAATGTCAATATACTTCCGCCCCCACCCTCTTCCTTTGGAATAGGTTGCTGATTTTGTTAATCTAGCTACCCCTCCTCCTCCTCGTGTAACTCAAGAAAGGTGACCCTCTGTGCAGTCCCCAGAGAGATCACACTCAATATAAGCCAACCAGAGTCATCTCTTAACCTTTATCAGTGATGAGAGAAAATAGATTTATTTACCGCTAGGCCCATTTGACTTGAAACTTTCTGCTACTTACAGTTGAATGCATCCAAAATAATAGATTATTTTAATATATTATTTTAAATAGCAAAAATACAAAACGGAATATACCCTCTGGCTTCAGTTTTGTTACCTATATTACATAAATGTGTTCAAAATTATTGTTTGTCTCACAAAGGGTAATATTATACATAAAATTTTGTCCATGTGTTCTAAATGTATTATTGTGAACATATATTGTAATTGAAGTAAGAAGATTTACAACAGCATTTTTAAAAATCCCTACCAATATTAGTTAACACAAATAATTTACTGGTTATATTTGCTTATCTGGTTCCATAGCAACTGAAAACCACGAATTCCTAGTCATATTTTAAGGAAGAGGATAACAAGATTCAAAGATTCTAATTTTGCTTCCGTATCAGCAGGTATCATTTAGAATTAGGCCCCCCACTGAATTATTAGTCTGCACTGCAGTAGGTACTAGATGAGAAGACAAATATTGTCTAAAATTGAAAACATTTTCCTGTTGCTAATTTGATGTAATAATATAGCTTTATTATTTCGTTAATATATTTAAAGAACATTATTGAGCCTCTGTTATGCTCTAAGCAACATGCCAGCCAGAGAGAGATGACAAAGATGAACAAAAAATGGCTACTGCTCTGCAGGAGGTCATATTCTAAAAGGCAAAACAGTCATGTAAAAGTTCGTATAGATACTGCTGAAATAGAGGTTTGCAAAAAGTAAATGGTAACATAAATAAGAAAGCGATGAGCTTCCATTATGTGATAGGGAAGATATACAGAGGCAATGGCCCTTGATTTGGACCTTAAATAAATAGTAGAAACTACCTATGGACTGGAGACAGTAATTCTGGCGGAGGAAAAACAAAGAGGTGTGATTATAAATGGGGTATCCTGGGGAAATTCAATAGATTGGTTTGGCTGCAAGGTAAGAAATGTAGTGAACAATAGGAAGGGAAGAAGTTGGAAAAATAAAATGTATATCCACTTCTATCTTTAGGCAATGGGCAGCTGCCAACGCTTTTGAAGTAAGTTGATCACATGATCAAATCTCTGTCTTAAATAACATCGGAAGATAGTCTAAGGGGAAATGTGGATATAGAGAAACCACTTAGAAAGACACTGCAATAGTCCTGGTAAGAAATAATGAGGGTGTAAACGGGCACAGTGACAATGAGGTTAGAGCTGATTGGAGAAGTAAGGGAGACATTAAAAGTAGAATTGATGTCACATGGTGGCAGCTCTGCTGTAGAAGGACACAGGGCAAGCACTAATGACTCCATGTAGATAATTCCAGAACTAGGCAGACTGTAAATATCTTAAACAGAATAGTAAACACAGAAAGTGGAATTGGTGTGGGGAAAAAAAATGTACTGAGCCAGAGTTTCAAAAGTGTGACTGAAATTCCTGAATTCCTGAGGGAGAGGCAGGTAAAGATGGTTAACAAGAATCTGGCAATATCTTTATCCCTTTAGTTTCCATTTCTAACAAAGAAAGTTATTTCTACAAATTACATCCAATTTATAAATATGATGTAAGGGGAGAGTTGCAAAAAAACTTCCCTAACCATTAGCCTAAAGCAGCAGCAAAGAAGCTTGCTCTTTATTTTAGGAATTGAATGAGGAAAAAAAATCATCAGGGATTAATCAAACCTAAAGTCTATTTCTTTTAGCTTGGAAATGGAGTTTGAATTTACAATACTCATTTGTTCTATAAAACACAAGCTCTAACATTCACATAACACTTTGTCCAGAGCCTTTGGAATGCCTGTAGTCCTAACAAAAGTATGACCTAGCATTCTCCGGAGAAACCCATTCACATTTCAGAGCCCATAGGGTTCCGCGAGACTAGTTACCCTATCTGCAGAATAGTTATCAATAAAAAATTACAAACTGTCATGGAAGCACCATGAAGGGAACATCAACTGATGCATAAAACAAAAAAGCAAATACCCTTACCTACCTAAAATAAACTAACAATAGGAAACAAATTGTAAAGACATATAGGTAGACAAAGAGATAAATGGAAAAAAAAATCAGGAAAATATAAGAAAGGAATAAATAGACCTGAGAAAGAATCTTCATGTAAACATTATCATTGAAATAAAAACTTCCAAGGATATGTCAGAATAAACTGACATCAGAAAACATAGAATAATTGGACATTGTCAAACAAAAACCTTTTGTTCTTTAAAGGACACCATCAAGAAATTTAAAAGGCAACTCATAAAATCGGGAAAACTTTTGCAAATCATAATAAAAGGCTTAAATCTAGAATATATAAGAAATTCTACAAGTCAATAATAAAAATTATCAAGTAAAAATAGGCAAAGAATCTGAAAACACTTTTCTTCAAAGAAGATAGACAAATGGTCAATAAGTACATGAAAAAAATATTCAACATCATGAGTTAGCAAGCAAATGCAAATCAAAACCACAATGGTATACCACTTTATACCCATTGAGATGGCTAAAATAATAAAGACAATAGCAAGTATTACTGAGAATGTGAAAAAGATGGAGCTCTTGTACATTGCTGGTAAGATTCGAAAATGGTAGTCACTTTAGAAACCAGTCAGACAATTCCCTCACAATGTTACATAGTAACCCAGTAATTCTACTTTGAAACCAGTTGGACAATTTCCTCAAAATGTTACATAGTGACCACATGACCCAGTAATTCTACTCCTGGGTATATACTCAAGAGAAATGAAAATATACACCTGAACAAAAACTTGTACACGAATGTTCACAGCAGTATTATTCATAATAGCCAAAATGTGGAAACAACCCAAATGTTCACTCGCTGATAAATGGATATATAAAATATGGAGTCCATACATGAAATATTATTCAGTGGTAAAATGGTCAGCACTTTGGGAGGCAGAGGAGGGCGGATCACGAGGTCAGGAGATCGAGACCATCCTGGCTAACATGGTGAAACCTCGTCTCTACTAAAAATACAAAAAAATTAGCTGGGCGTGGTGGTGGGCACCAGTAGTCCCAGCTACTCGGGAGGCTGAGGCAGGAGAATGGCGTGAGCCCGGGAGGCGGAGCTTGCAGTGAGCCGAGATTGCACCACTGCACTCTAGCCTGGGCAACACAGCGAGACTCCATCTAAAAAATAAATTAATAAATTTATTTTAACTCCCACCCCAATACTGCGCTTTAGGAAACAGGCACACCAGGAGATCATATCCCACACCTGGCCGGGAGGGTCCCACACCCACGGAGCCTCCCTCGTTGCTAGCGCAGCAGTCTGTGATCTACCGGCAAGGCAGCAGCGAGGCTGGGGGAGGGGCGCCTGCCATTGCTGAGGCTTAAGTAGGTAAACAAAGCTGCTGGGAAGCTCGAACTGGGTGGAGCTCACAGCAGCTCAAGGAAACCTGCCTGTCTCTGTAGACTCCACCTCTGGGGACAGGGCACAGTAAACTAAGACACACAGACACCTCTGCACAGACGCAAACAACTCTGTCTGACAGCTTTGAAGAGAGCAGTGGATCTCCCAACACGGAGGTTGAGATCTGAGAAGGGACAGACTCCCTGCTCAAGCGGGTCCCTGACCCCTGAGTAGCCTAACTGGGAGACATCCCACACTAGGGGCAGTCTGACACCCCACACCTCACAGGGAGGAGTACACCCCTGAGAGGAAGCTTCCAAAGCAAGAATCAGACAGGTACACTCGCTGTTCAGAAATATTCTGTCTTCTGCAGCCTCTGCTGCTGATACCCAGGCAAACAGGGTCTGGAGTGGACCTCAAGCAATCTCCAACAGACCTACAGCTGAGGGTCCTGACTGTTAGAAGGAAAACTATCAAACAGGAAGGACACCTACACCAAAACCCCATCAGTACATCACCATCATCAAAGACCAGAGGCAGATAAAACCACAAAGATGGGGAAAAAGCAGGGCAGAAAAGCTGGAAACTCAAAAAATAAGAGCGCATCTCCCCTGGCAAAGGAGCGCAGCTCATCGCCAGCAACGGATCAAAGCTGGACGGAGAATGACTTTGATGAGATGAGAGAAGAAGGCTTCAGTCCATCAAATTTCTCAGAGCTAAAGGAGGAATTACGTACCCAGCGCAAAGAAACTAAAAATCTTGAAAAAAAAGTGGAAGAATTGATGGCTAGAGTAATTAATGCAGAGAAGGTCCTAAACGAAATGAAAGAGATGAAAACCATGACACAAGAAATACGTGACAAATGCACAAGCTTCAGTAACCGACTCGATCAACTGGAAGAAAGAGTATCAGCGATTGAGGATCAAATGAATGAAATGAAGCGAGAAGAGAAACCAAAAGAAAAAAGAAGAAAAAGAAACGAACAAAGCCTGCAAGAAGTATGGGATTATGTAAAAAGACCAAATCTACGTCTGATTGGGGTGCCTGAAAGTGAGGGGGAAAATGGAACCAAGTTGGAAAACACTCTTCAGGATATCATCCAGGAGAACTTCCCCAACCTAGTAGGGCAGGCCAACATTCAAATCCAGGAAATACAGAGAACGCCACAAAGATACTCCTCGAGAAGAGCAACTCCAAGACACATAATTGCCAGATTCACCAAAGTTGAAATGAAGGAAAAAATCTTAAGGGCAGCCAGAGAGAAAGGTCGGGTTACCCACAAAGGGAAGCCCATCAGACTAACAGCAGATCTCTCAGCAGAAACTCTACAAGCCAGAAGAGAGTGGGGGCCAATATTCAACATTCTTAAAGAAAAGAATTTTAAACCCAGAATTTCATATCCAGCCAAACTAAGTTTCATAAGTGAAGGAGAAATAAAATCCTTTACAGATAAGCAAATGCTTAGAGATTTTGTCACCACTAGGCCTGCCTTACAAGAGATCCTGAAGGAAGCACTAAACATGGAAAGGAACAACCGGTGCCAGCCACTGCAAAAACATGCCAAAATGTAAAGACCATTGAGGCTAGGAAGAAACTGCATCAACTAATGAGCAAAATAACCAGTTAATATCATAATGGCAGGATCAAGTTCACACATAACAATATTAACCTTAAATGTAAATGGACTAAATGCTCCAATTAAAAGACACAGACTGGCAAACTGGATAAAGAGTCAAGACCCATCAGTCTGCTGTATTCAGGAGACCCATCTCACACGCAGAGACATACATAAGCTCAAAATAAAGGGATGGAGGAAGATTTACCAAGCAAATGGAGAACAAAAAAAAGCAGGGGTTGCAATACTAGTCTCTGATAAAACAGACTTTAAACCATCAAAGATCAAAAGAGACAAAGAAGGCCATTACATAATGGTAAAGGGATCAATTCAACAGGAAGAGCTAACTATCCTAAATATATATGCACCCAATACAGGAGCACCCAGATTCATAAAGCAAGTCCTTAGAGACTTACAAAGAGACTTAGACTCCCATACAATAATAATGGGAGACTTCAACACTCCACTGTCAACATTAGACAGATCAACGAGACAGAAAGTTAACAAGGATATCCAGGAATTGAACTCATCTCTGCAGCAAGCAGACCTAATAGACATCTATAGAACTCTCCACCCCAAATCAACAGAATATACATTCTTCTCAGCACCACATCATACTTACTCCAAAATTGACCACGTAATTGGAAGTAAAGCACTCCTCAGCAAATGTACAAGAACAGAAATTATAACAAACTGTCTCTCAGACCACAGTGCAATCAAACTAGAACTCAGGACTAAGAAACTCACTCAAAACCACTCAACTACATGGAAACTGAACAACCTGCTCCTGAATGACTACTGGGTACATAACGAAATGAAGGCAGAAATAAAGATGTTCTTTGAAACCAATGAGAACAAAGATACAACATACCAGAATCTCTGGGACACATTTAAAGCAGTGTGTAGAGGGAAATTTATAGCACTAAATGCCCACAAGAGAAAGCAGGAAAGATGTAAAATTGACACTCTAACATCGCAATTAAAAGAACTAGAGAAGCAAGAGCAAACACATTCGAAAGCTAGCAGAAGGCAAGAAATAACTAAGATCAGAGCAGAACTGAAGGAGATAGAGACACAAAAAACCCTCCAAAAAATCAATGAATCCAGGAGTTGGTTTTTTGAAAAGATCAACAAAATTGACAGACCACTAGCCAGACTAATAAAGAAGAAAAGAGAGAAGAATCAAATCGACGCAATTAAAAATGATCAAGGGGATATCACCACCGACCCCACAGAAATACAAACTACCATCAGAGAATACTATAAACACCTCTACGCAAATAAACTGGAAAATCTAGAAGAAATGGATAATTTCCTGGACACTTACACTCTTCCAAGACTAAACCAGGAAGAAGTTGAATCCCTGAATAGACCAATAGCAGGCTCTGAAATTGAGGCAACAATTAATAGCCTACCAACCAAAAAAAGTCCAGGACCAGATGGATTCACAGCTGAATTCTACCAGAGGTACAAAGAGGAGTTGGTACCATTCCTTCTGAAACTATTCCAATCAATAGAAAAAGAGGGAATCCTCCCTAACTCATTTTATGAGGCCAACATCATCCTGATACCAAAGCCTGGCAGAGACACAACAAAAAAAGAGAATTTTAGACCAATATCCCTGATGAACATCGATGCAAAAATCCTCAATAAAATACTGGCAAACCGGATTCAGCAACACATCAAAAAGCTTATCCACCATGATCAAGTGGGCTTCATCCCTGGGATGCAAGGCTGGTTCAACATTCGCAAATCAATAAACATAATCCAGCATATAAACAGAACCAAAGACAAGAACCACATGATTATCTCAATTGATGCAGAAAAGGCTTTTGACAAAATTCAACAGCCCTTCATGCTAAAAACGCTCAATAAATTCGGTATTGATGGAACGTACCTCAAAATAATAAGAGCTATTTATGACAAACCCACAGCCAATATCATACTGAATGGGCAAAAACTGGAAAAATTCCCTTTGAAAACTGGCACAAGACAGGGATGCCCTCTCTCACCACTCCTATTCAACATAGTGTTGGAAGTTCTGGCCAGGGCAATCAGGCAAGAGAAAGAAATCAAGGGTATTCAGTTAGGAAAAGAAGAAGTCAAATTGTCCCTGTTTGCAGATGACATGATTGTATATTTAGAAAACCCCATTGTCTCAGCCCAAAATCTCCTTAAGCTGATAAGCAACTTCAGCAAAGTCTCAGGATACAAAATTAATGTGCAAAAATCACAAGCATTCTTATACACCAGTAACAGACAAACAGAGAGCCAAATCAGGAATGAACTTCCATTCACAATTGCTTCAAAGAGAATAAAATACCTAGGAATCCAACTTACAAGGGATGTAAAGGACCTCTTCAAGGAGAACTACAAACCACTGCTCAGTGAAATAAAAGAGGACACAAACAAATGGAAGAACATACCATGCTCATGGATAGGAAGAATCAATATCGTGAAAATGGCCATACTGCCCAAGGTAATTTATAGATTCAATGCCATCCCCATCAAGCTACCAATGACTTTCTTCACAGAATTGGAAAAAACTGCTTTAAAGTTCATATGGAACCAAAAAAGAGCCCGCATCTCCAAGACAATCCTAAGTCAAAAGAACAAAGCTGGAGGCATCACGCTACCTGACTTCAAACTATACTACAAGGCTACAGTAACCAAAACAGCATGGTACTGGTACCAAAACAGAGATATAGACCAATGGAACAGAACAGAGTCCTCAGAAATAATACCACACATCTACAGCCATTTGATCTTTGACAAACCTGAGAGAAACAAGAAATGGGGAAAGGATTCCCTATTTAATAAATGGTGCTGGGAAAATTGGCTAGCCATAAGTAGAAAGCTGAAACTGGATCCTTTCCTTACTCCTTATACGAAAATTAATTCAAGATGGATTAGAGACTTAAATGTTAGACCTAATACCATAAAAATCCTAGAGGAAAACCTAGGTAGTACCATTCAGGACATAGGCATGGGCAAAGATTTCATGTCTAAAACACCAAAAGCAACGGCAGCAAAAGCCAAAATTGACAAATGGGATCTCATTAAACTAAAGAGCTTCTGCACAGCAAAAGACACTACCATCAGAGTGAACAGGCAACCTACAGAATGGGAGAAAATTTTTGCAATCTACTCATCTGACAAAGGGCTAATATCCAGAACCTACAAAGAACTCAAACAAATTTACAAGAAAAAAACAAACAACCCCATCAAAAAGTGGGCAAAGGACATGAACAGACATTTCTCAAAAGAAGACATTCATACAGCCAACAGACACATGAAAAAATGCTCATCATCACTGGCCATCAGAGAAATGCAAATCAAAACCACAATGAGATACCATCTCACACCAGCTAGAATGGCAATCATTAAAAAGTCAGGAAACAACAGGTGCTGGAGAGGATCTGGAGAAATAGGAACACTTTTACACTGTTGGTGGGATTGTAAACTAGTTCAACCATTATGGAAAACAGTATGGCGATTCCTCAAGGATCTAGAACTAGATGTACCATATGACCCAGCCATCCCATTACTGGGTATATACCCAAAGGATTATAAATCATGCTGCTATAAAGACACATGCACACGTATGTTTATTGCAGCACTATTCACAATAGCAAAGACTTGGAATCAACCCAAATGTCCATCAGTGACAGATTGGATTAAGAAAATGTGGCACATATACACCATGGAATACTATGCAGCCATAAAAAAGGATGAGTTTGAGTCCTTTGTAGGGACTTGGATGCAGCTGGAATCCATCATTCTTAGCAAACTATCACAAGAACAGAAAACCAAACACCGCATGTTCTCACTCATAGGTGGGAACTGAACAATGAGATCACTCGGACTCAGGAAGGGGAACATCACACACCGGGGCCTATCATGGGGAGGGGGGAGGGGGGAGGGATTGCATTGGGAGTTATACCTGATGTAAATGACGAGTTGATGGGTGCAGCACAGCAACATGGCACAAGTATACATATGTAACAAACCTGCACGTTATGCACATGTACCCTACAACTTAAAGTATAATAATAATAAATAAATTTAAAAAAAAAATAAAAATAAAAAATAAAATAAAATAAAATGATTTCAACTAAAAAAAAAAAAATAAAAAAAAAATAAAAATGAATAAACCAAAACGGAATACTGATACATGCTACAACATAGATGAGTCTTGAAAACACTATGCTAAGAAGCCAGTCACAACCACATGTTGTATAATACTAAGAAATTTCCAAAATCGGTTCATTCAGAGAGATTAAAAAACAGATTGGTGGTTACCAAGGGCTGGGGAGATTGGGAGTTAATGGAGAGTGACTGCTCACAGGTGTGGGGTTTCCTTGGGCTGTGATGAAATTTTTCTAAAATTGATTGTGGTGATAGTTGCTCAACTCTGTGAATATACTAAAAACCATTGAACTGTACACTTTCAATGGTGAACTGTATGACGTGTGAATTATATCTAAAAAAGTTATAATTAAAAAGCTAGCCTCTGTCCACACCAACACCTGCATGCAGATGTTTATAGCAGTTTTATTCATAATTGCCAAAACTTGGAAGCAACCAAGATTTGTTTTAATAAGTGAATGAATAAACTGTGCTACATTCAAAAATGGAATGTTATTCAGTACCCAAAAAAATGAGCAATAAAGCCATAAAAAGGCATAGAGACACCTTAAATGCATATTGCTTAGTGCAAGTAGCCAATCTTAAAAGGTTACCTACCATATAATACCAGCTATGTGACACTCTGGAAAAGGCAAAATTATACGTATAGTAAAAAGGCCAGTGGTTGGCTGAGGTTAGTGGTGAGAAAGGGATGAATAGGCAGAGCACAGAGAAATTTATACTAATGGCACTATTTTGATACTATAATGGTGGATACATGTCACTATACATTTGTCCAAACCCACCAAATATACAACACAAAGAGTAAACTCTCATATAATAATGAGCTTCGGGTAATAATGATGTGTCAATATAGCCTCACCAGTTGTAACAAATGTACCACTCTGGTGTCAGATGTTGACAGTGGAAGAGGTTGTGCATGTGTCGAGGTGGGAGGCATGTGGGAAATTCCAGGACCTTTTATCAATTTTGCTGTCAACCAAAAACTACTATAAAAAATAAAGTCTGTTAAAAAACCTAATCCCTCACAAAATTAACAAGAGAAATAAGTAAATCATGTTAGAAACGGTACACGTTGACATACACAAAAGAGACAATACAAGACTGTGAGTAATAGCACATGCTTTGGGCTGTTGTCTGGATTAAACCTGAGCTCTGCCACCAGCCAGTTGGGTAACACTGGACAAGTTACACAACCACTCTGAGCTTCAGCTTTCTCATATGCAAAAAGGAGATAATACCTGACCTACTGCATAGATCTATTGATTAGGCAATACATATGCAATACTTTGAACAGTGAACGTGACATAATAAGCATTCAAATAATATTTTTCATTATTATTAAAATCAAAACCAAAATGTCAGAAGCAATATAACAGTAATTTTTAATCGAGCTAAATTATAACATTTTTTAGCAAAATATATGTTATCAAAGATGACTCAAGAACTGAAAAACAGGGGCAGAGTAAATTCATTAAAGAAATTGAGGCTGGGCATGGTGGCTCACGCCTGTAATCCCAGGACTTTGGAAGGCCAAGGCAGGCGGATCACCTGAGGTCAGGAATTCAAGATCAGCCTGGCCAACATGGTGAAACCCCATCTCTACTAAAAATATAAAAATTAGTTGGGCATGGTGGCGAGTGCCTGTAATCCCAGCTATTCAGGAGTCTGAGGCAGGAGAATCGCTTGAACCCGGGAGGCAGAGGTTGCAGTGAGCCGAGATCGTGCCACTGCGCTCCAGCCTGGACGACAGAGCAAGACTCCGTCTCAAAAAAAGAAAAAAAATCCATTCATGTTTTCATCTAGTTCTTATAACACTTCATTTTTATTTTTAAATATTTAACATTTAAGAATTTTCTTAGTATGGGAAATGACACTAATTTGTGTTTTTCTACCTATCATGTTATCCCGCAACAACTACTAATTAAAAAGTCAGGCCAGGCACGGTGGCTTACACTTGTAATTCCAGCATTTTGGGAGGCCAAGTACAGATCACCTGAAGTCAGGAGTTCAAGACCAGCCTGATCAACATGATAAAACCCTGTTTCTACTAAAAATACAAAAATTATCCAGGCTTGGTGGCAGGCGCCTGTAATCCCAGCTGCTCGGGAGGCTGAGGCAGGAGAATTACTTGAGCCTGGGAGGCCGAGGTTGCAATGAGCTGGGATCATGCCACTACACTCCAGCCTGGGCAACAGAGTGAGACTCCATCTCAAAAAAAAAAGTCACCCTTTTTCCCTTTTCCCACTATTTAAGATGCTGCTTTTGGTTGTTGTAAATTTTCATAGATGGAATTTTGTCTATTTCTAGATTTTCTATTAGGTTCCATGGACCTGACTGCTTCATCACATGCCAATACCACCCTGTTTTAGTTCCTGAGATTTTAAAATGTGTTTTTATATTTAACGAGTGACTCCTCCATTACTCTTTATTTTTAAGGCTTTTCTATTTACTCTTGTTTGTTTGTTCTTCCAAATAAACTTTATCAAACATTTATCTAGCTCCATAAAAAAAGCTCTGAAAGTAACATACTGAGAATAGCTATGGGGCAGAATCCCCTGGGGGAAGACCCCACTCACAGCTCGTGCTATATCAGACTGCTGCCTGTCCTGACAAGAATCGATGCCAACTCTGGCCTGGAATTTGCATACTCAGTGGCAGGTGCAAAAGCTCAAAACACGGCAAAAGAACAAGAGCAAAAATATTGTATCACTTTAGACCTTGGAGTTATATTGTTTCATATAAAAGAACACGTTTTTATTATATAACACATAAGTTCTAATAATGGGAGAAGCAACATCATATTAAATAGATCCTGTTGTTTATGATCCTCAGAGTAGTGGTCTGATAGAAAATTTGAACAAGCAAATGGAACATTTGTATCAAAACGAGGGTGATAAAGGCTGAAGGGTTGTGTTACATGTCTTCAAAGAGTGCCCGCTCACACTCAACATGAGTGGGGCCAGGCTGGGTCTCCACTGGATACACTCCTCCACTTTTGTCTGGGATCTCACGAAGAGAGGGTGGAAGAGGATACTGTTTTACTATACAATTCTTCGCACTTCCGTTCAACTTTCTTTTTTCCTACCTGATGCAGTAGTTCTGGGAAGACCACTACAAATCCAGGTGCCAGAAATAGGAATGCTACTTAAGCAAGAAACTGAGACTGTATCTTTAAACCATTTTGCCAGAAATCCTAAGGGTATGATGGGATGGATTTTGCCTTCATCCCATCTGAAAAAATTGGGGTCATCAGTGACTACAGCTACATTGCTTAGTGGCTGAGTTATCTCAGTAGTTCTGTATCTGGGTACCCGGGCCTACATGAACAGGAAGGGACTGAAGGTAAAGCAGTGGTTAGGCTCATACTGTTGCTGGCAATCTGGGCGTCCCTTCCAAAGGTGGAATGGGTTGGGTTAAAATCTGTGAACAGTTGAGAGACAGAGAAACAATAGCTAAAGGTAAAAAAAAAAAAAAAAAAAAAAGAAAGAAAGAAAGAAAGAAAGAAAGAAAAAATGGCTTATGCAATAAGGAAAATATGATATTACATGGTTGCCTTGAGAGAGGATCAGCGGAAGAGAATAATATTGTCTCTTAGCACAATGAGACCAAATATTGGAAAGAGTAAAGCCACATGTTTGCCAAGACCACCAACTCCTTTGCAACCTGACAATGCAGAATGGAAACCTGCAAACCTGAGTGGCATCACAGTAGATTCCATTCTGGTCAGATGTGATGGATGAGCAGGAACAGTGGTTAACAACTGAAAGGAACTCTAGTCATATGCCAGTGTCTTTTGATTTTTATTTTTCAGGTTACATCTATTACACGAGGTATCATTTGGGAAGAAATGTCTAGGAATTATTCTCTGCTGAGCCATCAAATCATGCAGTATGCAACTGCCGGCAGACAGATGACTGTGTAAATGCAAACCTTGGTGACCACATGCCTTAAAAGGTTCCTGTCCATAACATATAAAACATAGCAGTTGCATGCTGTAGTGTACTTTATATGAATACACTTCACACTTGAGGCCTGTTTTCCTCTGGACTTCTCCTATGTGCCTTTTCACTTTACTAACTTTGCTCTGTGTCCTTTCACTGTAATAAACTATGACTGTTAATATAATGACGTTGGAGTCCTGTGAGTGCTTCCAGCAAACCACCAAATCCGGAGGTGGACTTGACAACCTCTGAGCCAAATACTTCCCAGAATTCTCCGCTATCTTGCACATAGTGTCACTTATTTAAAGTTCTATAGATGAATGAGTCACCTAGACACAACACTATGCACATACATGTCTTACAGCACTAAAGTATATTTTGGGTGACATTCTCTCAGCAAAAGGGTGTTTTAAGTTAGTCACCAGAACAAATTGCTACAATCCAATTGACTTTTCTTATAACTAGAAACAAACAAATCATTCATGTTTTCTTCCTCAGAATACATCAAAAGAATATTGCAAAACAGATATTTAAAATAAGTTAATAAAAAAGAAAGAGAGAAAATCATTTCTAACCATAATGTTGTGGAGGTTAAGAAAGAAGCCCCTGCCAGACGCGGTGGCTCACGCCTGTAATCACAGCACTCTGGGAGGCCCAGGCAGGTGGATTACAAGGTCAGGAGATCGAGACCATCCCAGCTAACACAGTGAAACCCTGTCTCTACTAAAAACACAAAAAATTAGCCGGGCGTGGTGGCGGGCGCTTGTAGTCCCAGCTACTCAGGAGGCTGAGACTGGAGAATGGCGTGAACCCAGGAGGTGGAGCTTGCAGTGAGCCAAGATCGTGCCACTGCACTCCAGCCTGGGTGACAGAGCAAGACTCCATGTCAAAAAAAAAAAGAAAGAAAGGAGACAGAAGCCCTGCCGTGAAAAAGCAAATAGCAAATAAAAGCAACTGTAACACTCAAAGACAAATAACAAACCTCTAGTCCTAAACTTAAGTGGAAATAAAATATATATCCTTTGAAATAGAAAGGATAAATGGGGAAAGAAAAATGTCAATTCCTAAAAAAAGAAAGAAATCAATAGGCTAGATGATGAAGGTAGACTAGAAGAGAAAGGCAAGATGTAAATGTGAGGATAGAATAGAGAACACCATCAGCACTGAAGATAAGTCATATGCATACACATGGGAATAGCATTTGTCTGTTCAGACATATTCACTGCATTTAAACACTATCCCTGGGACTATGTTTACAGCCATCCACCTTTATTAGGGAATCCAGTATCAATAATCATTAGCATGGTTGAAATAGCATGAAAATACTAATTGTCTGATTTACTTAGGTACCATATCTTAGTTCCTTGGAGTATTTTAATAAAATTTGGTTTTTATTCTCATGTTTTTATAAGACAAATAGGGTATTATTACTTCTCATCCAGGATCACCCTTACAGACAAACCCAGAATAATGTTTGACCAAATGTCTGGGCACCCTGCAGCTCAGTCAAATTGACACACCAAGTTAACCATCACAGTCAGCAGGAGTTTATGAATATAAGAACCCTGTCATGTGACACAGAGTTTAAAACTCTGGCCAAAATGACACAAGGAGATGATAACATGCTGCTTTTAATAGTCTAGCAAAAGCAGTAGCCTGCACTGAGTGAAATAGAAATGCCAAAGCTGCCATGGCAGATGATGAAAGAAGAGAAGTGGGCTTGCTAGACTGGAAATGATACTTCAGGTCAGAATACCCACTTGATCACCATGTTTCATGGGCAGACTCAGAGGAGGTTTCACTTACAAAAGCAATAAGAAATGTAGGCCGGGCACGGTGGCTCACGCCTGGAATCCCAGCACTTTGGGAGGCCGTGGTGGGCAGATGACCTGAGGTTGGGAGTTCTAGACCAGCCTAACCAACATGGAGAAACCCTATCTCTACTAAAAATACACAATTAGCCAGGTGAGGTGGCACATGCCTGTATTCCTAGCTACTCGGGAGGCTGAAGCAGGAGAATCGCTTGAACCCAGGAGGCGGAGGTTGTGGTGAGCTGAGATCGCGCCATTGCACTCCAGCCTAGGCAACAAGAGTGAGACTGTCTCAAAAAAAAAAAAAAAAGAACAGAAAAGTGCAGGTGAGGGGGCACCAGTGGCACTGAAAAGCTCATTGGTAGCTCTGCTTTATAGGCCAAGGCTGCAGCTGTTACAGAACTTGACTTCCTGATTAGCAATAGGGTGTTACAGGATTGCCAGAGTAATAGAGGCCAGGTAGCAGCACTCAATTGTCAGAAGCAAGGTAGCATGTTTACTGTAGTGAGCAGCAAGCTTGGATGCCCGCAAGTGGGGTCTAATCTAAAGAGAGGTATAGAATGAGTAATAAAGCATGACATCCCTAAGGGCAAGATTAATGGGCAACAAACTGAAGTGTTAGTCAACCTGCACAATAAAAATCAATCTAGTGAGGCAGGAGGATCGCTTGAGCTTGGGAGGTCGAGGCTGCAGTGAGCTGTGATCATGCCACCGCATTCCAACCTAGGTGACAGAGTGAGACTCTTCTCAAAATCAAAAAAAGAAAGAAAGAAAAGAAAGAAATCTAGGATGATTAGGAGGCTGGCCACAGGACAGCTTCAAGTGACGGTATTCAGACTGCCCATCACACTCAGGATTCTATCAGACTCACCAAGACACAAGATCAGGTGAGCCCAACAGCAATCCATTATAAGACGGAATTGGTGTATCCAGAGTTGGGCATGAGTAGGGCAAATGGCAAAAGTAAGCTTCACAAATAGATGGCCAGTTCTCTTGTCATCCATCATAACTGAGACTCTGCACCTCTTGTCCTGGGGCTTCCTTAAAAACAGTTGAAGGAAAAGTAGAAAGTCTAAGCTTGGGACATGGATTAGTTGGGTCAGCATGTGGATCCAAACTGAAAACAAACAAAAACTGCATTTTAGCCTCATTCAGGGATGTTGCTGAAAGTCAGTCGTGAGGGGAATCCTTCCAATGTGCAGAGCTTTGGGCAGTGCAACCAATCATTGAATTTGTGGGAAAAGAGAAATAACCTAGGGATATTATAAAAATAAACACAAGGGCAATAATGAATGGCATGGCTGGTTGATCAGGAGCCTAGAAGGAGAAAGAGCTAAAGATAGAGCACATGGAGATCTGGGAAGAGGTACGTGCATGAATCTGTAAATGAAGATATGTGAACTTTGTATCACATGGTACTGAATAGGCATTAAAGAACTCGTTAGACTGAATGCTTGGCTAGTTGACTTCAGACAGCTTTTGCCATTTTCCACCCTAGTGCTATCAATTCAACAAATCTGATGGAGTTACGGCTGTTCCTGAAAGCCCAACCTGCCAGTAACAAAGATAAAAAGTGAGCTCCTCAAACAGCGGCAGTCAATTAAATTCACTGGATGCCTTTAACCCTAGAAAATGAAGTGATTCATTTTTAACTAGAACTAACACAAACTTGACATGAGTTTACTTTTACTCCCTGTAGTACCTCAGTCAACACCACCATAATGGACTTGGCGCATGTTTGATCCATTAGCTCAGGATACTGAATAATATCATATGGGATCAGGGGGCCTATTTTACAGACAAGAGGGTGTGATCGCGCACACAAGATCACATAATTCATCAAGTTTATCACACACTTCACTACCTAGAAGCTTCTCCTATAACAACCTGTTGACGGCATGGCTTAAGTGCTGGTTTGGAGATGATACCCTGCAAAGGTGAGGGGCTCCATCATTTAAATCAACCCTGGCAGGATTGGCATTTTGAGCTGGGTAAGTCTTTGTTGTGCCGTCCTTTGTGTTGTGAAATGTTTATCAGCATCCCTGGCTCTATCCACTAAATGCCCATAGTAATCCCCCTCCCCAACTTGTGGCACACAAAATGTATCCAGATATTGCCATATATCCCTTAAGAAGACAAAATCACCATCAGCTAAGAACCACTGCTCTAAATCAACAATTGTAGCATGACTAACAGCAAAATATGACTACTCCCAGTGACCTACTCGGGAATCTGTGCATACTGTGCCTACATCTCTAAGATCTGTGTATTTAAATACACAGATAGTAAATAGTTTTGGCTGCCAGAGAAGGAATATATATCCACAAGGAAGCAGAGTAAAAATCCCATTAAATTTTCAACTATGGCTGTCATCTAGTCACACCAGGTGCCGAAAGAGAAGAAGGCAAATAAAGGACTCACCATCATTTTGACAGGGGTAATTGACTCTGATGGCCAGGAGCGGGTAGGGCTTCTGTTACATAATAGGGACAGGGAAGCATTTGTTTTGAAATAAAGTGACTACTTGTGTGTTTGTTTCCAGGTATTCCACTCCCCAATTTTAATGGTAAGTGGGTCTCAGACCCATGAAAAAAGAGGACTTGAGTCAACCTCCCATTCCCCAGGTAAGCCACCTAGACTGCAGAGGTCCTGATGATTCTAGACTAGATAGTGGGAAAAGAAAATGATAAATATCAGTGACAATGAAAAGGACTGTAATTTATCACATTAACTCCCCTTTTGTTACTTCAAGAAAGAAGTCCACCGGAATCTTCCAGGAGCATTACAGAACTTTTAGCAAAAAAAAAAAAAATTGATCCAAGCAGTACAAGCTACGGACTGGAGTGGGTATTGTGGAGTCCTCTTCATTGTGGCATTCAAGCATTCCCTTCTCAGCTGCCGAAAGTGGCGGCAGCAGACAGCCCTCAGCGGAGTCCCTCTTCAGGGATTGCCTGCAGCTGAACACAGCTACCCATCCCAAGACCTTTCCCACGTCCAATATCTAACAGATGTGGTTTCCCACATAACCCAAACTGCATAGATTCATATAATTAATATTTATATTATTCATGTAGTTGACAACGAGACTTGATCTAGTCGCTGTCCCTTAACAACACTTCATGATATTTAAGCTCTTTGCGTTTGCTCAGCATCCTCCCTTACAATCCTTGAACATCTAACCTAAAACCTTTTCTTCCTCCTAACCTCCTGCTACAGGCTGAATTGTGCCCTCTTAAAATCTGTACATTGAAACCCTAACTCCCAATGCAATGATATTTGGAGATAGGGATTTTGCGAGATAATTAGGTTTAAATGAGGTCCTGAGGCAGGACCCTCATGATGGCACTAGTAACCTTATAAGGAGAGAAAGAGACACTGCCAGAGGTCTCTCTGCCTGTGAGGACACAGCAAAAAGGTGGGTTCCTGTAAGCCATGAAAAGAGACCTCCCCTGATGGCCTTGATCTTGGACTTCCAGCCTCCAGAACTATTAAGAAAATAAATGTCTGTTATTTAAGCCACTGGTCTATGATATTTTGTATGGCTGCCTGAACCGACAAATATACCTACGAAGAACAATAATATTAACAGGCTTGGAAGGATCCGTTTGTTAAATGCTCCAGGACCATGTTGGATGCTTCATTTGTTAAATGCTCCAGGCTCGTGGTGTTTGGGAACAAATATTTTTTCTAATTCTATCAATTTTTTCCATGATTATTGTCTTGTTTACGTTTCCCCTTTTCACAATTTGGTAATTCCTGTTTCCCCAGGAAATTATCCATTCCAGGATCCCAAATGTATTTCAATAGAGTTACATAATTTTTTAAAATTTTCTTTTTCATTTACTATTTTCTGTTTTCTGTGGTTTTATTTTTATTAAACTAGCAAATGAATTATCTAGTTTATTGTCTTTTCCCCTTAAAGAATCTTTTCATGGATCGATTTTTTATATTAAATTTTTCCTCACTTTTAAAAATTATTTTCTGCTTCCAGCTTATTTCCTTCCATTTCACTTGACTTAATTTGTTGTTCCTTTTCTAATTTCTCATGTAGAATATATAGAATGTAATTTACTTATAAGTCTTTTTTGTTTAGCAAGATGAATATTAAAAGTTTTGTACTTTTCTCTAATCAAAGATTTATCCACATGCCATAGGTCTTTAAAGTTGTATTTTTATTACGATTTTCTTAGTTTTTTTAATGTACTCTTTGATCCAAATGTAATTAAATAGGGCAGATTTTAGAAATTACAAAATATTTAGAATTTTTTGTTTGTAACTTCTATGTATGTTGCTATTTGGCGACAGATATGGAATGATCTTTTCAGTTTGATTTTTCTTGTGATAAAATGTTTGGTTGACAAAAACAATATTATCCCATTCATCACTGTTATGACAGCAAGGTTGGCTTAATTGGGCCTTTTATTTTTTCTTACAGTTTCCCATAATTTGATTATCTGCTCTCTGGTATATATCTTCTTTTCTCTTACTCTTTCCACCCCAAATTTAGAAAGCATATGGTCTGTTATTAGATTTTATCTTCATGCTTCTATTTCTTTTCACCATTTCTTTAAAAGTAAACAGGAATTAACTTTTACTTTTTTAAAAGTAAAAAAAAATATCAAAATGAGACTTTAGCTTGGTCCATTATAATTATACAAACATTATATTTTATGTATGCATTTCTTTCAATATTTATAACATTTAAATTTTGCTGCATAACAATAATTCCAAACATAATCTTAGTTCTACATTTAAATAGGTTCAATACTAGTCTTTTGATTGAACAGCTCCTCCATTGCTATGTTCTTTGTTTTGATTATTCTCCTTTTGGTTGATTTGATTTTACTTATAAGTAGTAGTTTCAAAGGCGTTTTTTGTGTATTGTAGTCCATGGGTTCTTGTATATTTGAAAATCTCTGTTACATTTATAAACAGATGATATATTAACTGGGTATTCCCCTTCCAAAGTCCATAGACCTTGCATTATTGTCTTCTGTCACCGAAGGATGCTTCAGAACCAGCCTTATTCTCCTCTCATAAAGGTGACCTTTTATCATCTGTCCATGTAACCACAGGATTCTTTCTTTTTCCTTTAATTTTAGAAGGTTTGCCACCTTGGGTCTTCATGTTGATCGTTCTTGATGACCCTAGTTATATAATCAGATTTCCCTTAATTTCAAGCAGGAAGATTGTGACTTTATGATATTGTTATTCATGACTCTTTTTTCTGTTACAAACCCAATATTGACATTATCTGTGCCTTTGCAGGCATACCTGTTCATGGATGTGAAATAGCTTCCAGGATATATTGTTAAAAGTACAAAATATTAAATATAGTATAACTTTTATATAAAAATCATAAATATATCTGCTTCTTTTTGCAAATAGAAACACAGAAAATCTGAATCAGAAACTAATGAAATTAATCACCTAAGGAGAAGTCGATGAGTAGAGGGGAAAAGGGATGAAGTATATACTTTTAACACTTGGAATAACTTCAGTATTTCACATAGACAATAAATTTAAACCAACAAGAATGGGGGGAATCCTAAAACTGAATGCACAAAGAAACAGACACATATGCATTTTAAATGTATGAGGGAACAGAACCTACCCAAGTCCTTTTTGAACACTGTAATTTGACCATATACTCTTAGCCTTAACGAAACTAAAAGCTGCAAATATATAGTGAACATTCTTAGTAGGTTTCCTTTTTTAGTGGTGCGGATATGAAAACTTTGAAACTATTTGGGGCTTATAAAGGTATCGAACAAGTGAATGAATATCTTCATGTTGTTGAAAGTCCCAGTTCTCACAACAGAGTTACCAAGGTGAAGTCAGAGAAGGCCGAGAGGAGCCCCACAGGCTTGCACTTGAGGTATCAATGTAAACTCACAATTCCTGATATATGCATGCATATGCAAATGCACATATTTGTTTTCCTAGCTCTCTCTACTAAGGGGAGCCAGTAAGCAAACCTAGGCCCGAAATTTATGTTTTAAATATTATTTCCCAGTAAAAGGAAGATGTCAAATGTGAAGTGGTACATACCAAATGAAAAGAGTTCAGTGATATTCCTTCTTTTACCAATTGAGACTCTTGTAGACTGAGATCTTTTCCAACCCTCCCAGGCTCTCTCTCTGATGTTATCAACAGATGAGATACTAGCGAGGAGTCTCCCTCACCACACTCCTCACCATGGTGTTCACTGCGCTACTCTCCCAGGGTCAAATTCTCTATTCTGAGTTGTTCCCTCCTTTCTTCCTCCTGCTAATTTGTTTTGGTTTTTGTTTCATTTTGTGTTTTGCATTCAGAGTTGTGGTCCCTCAACTAGTATAAGTAAAAGGCTCAAGATAGATAAAAGAGAAAAGATAACAAAGATTGAAAAAACTCTAGATATTTCAAACGGCAACAACTCTGCTGCTATTGGCCTCTGCCTTTTTGTTGCTGTTGTTGCTGTTGGTAAGAACTTGGCATTTCTGAGCCCAGGTGAGTCAGTGGTTGGGCCCTTGAAAAGTTTACCAAATACACTTTTAAATATGTTTACAATCATTCTAATTGCCAGGATTGTGGAAAGAGGTTGAAATTTCCAGTTTGGGTGGAATTATGAGTTTCGGTCTTTATCGGGGTAGTTCAGCAGAAAATTAAAAGTCTGTGTAAGGGACTATTAGCTACATGCAGTTTTAAACTGAAAGTTGCTTTAATCCTTTTTAAGTAAGCCATTAATCTTCATTTATTATTTCTTCATTGTATTCTCTGCACACTCTTAAAACTTTGAGGTGTTTAGTCTGGTTTGTAAGCTTTCCTGGCTTTGCTAATGCTCCCCATAAATTACCTAAGATGCTCTCAATGTTTAGGTAGATTCATTTTTTCTCCTAGAAAAATGCAAAGTACAGAGGTATGTTCTCCTACGTTCCAGCTATGATTTGCTCAGCCATGTACTTCTCAATATCCTAGGGAAAGCTCAAATACTTCCTCTCACCCTAGGGAGAACAACAACCATTTCTAGCCCTTTCTTCACTTTGCACTATTTTCCCAGGCCTTAAGTAAGTCTGCTAGAGTTGAATTATTCTCGAGGCAACAGGAGAAAGCTGCTGAAAAGCAGCTGCTGTCACTGTCTCGATCCTCTAATCTCATAATTTCTTCATGGCCTTCTGCACACCGGGGGTCACTGAACAGCCTTCCACACCTGCAGGTGTTATTTTTGCAACTCTTCCCCAGGGTTTTCAAACCAGAGTTGGGTCTTTTCTTGGCTTCCTGCTGCTAAAAGCCAAACAAAGAGAAGAGAGAGAACATCATTTATAAAAGCCTCTTTTGAGAGTGGCGGGATGGGAGTAAGACATTTATCTCTGGAGGAAAACACTCTCTCAGAGCACATACCTTGGCGTCCAACATGGACAGGTTTATAAGTAAACACGGTTTAACTATAGCCTTCAGCCAACCCTGCTCCAGCCGGACTTGCACTTCCCATTTCTCCATTGTGAGCACAGATTCCAGCTCTACGGCCAAGTGAGAAGGGAGGGCTGGGCTCACGGCCATTTGAATTAATGGAGAAGGAGAACATGAGGAAAGAGGTAGTAATCAGTGGAAAAAGACAGCCTAAAACTTCCTCTTAGCACGTGTTCCCTTTGGCCATCCAGATGCCTGATCAATTCCTCCACCTCCCTTACCATAATTCCTTCCTTGACATCCATACTGCTGCTATCACAGGCAATGGAGAAATCAGCACAAAATATAAACTATGTTTATCTGTCTGATCAGTGCTTATCTCTTCCATGTTGTCAAAATAGTAACAGTGACCTTCATGACATCAGACCTCCCAGGGTCTGATGAAAGCCTTGCAGCTACCACAAACATCTCTTAGAATAGATTTAAAGAAACTTCAGATGTGTTCTTTGATCCCTGCAGGATATTGCTCCCAGTTAATACATTGGAGTGTCATCATAACATCAAATTTCAAAAGCATCCCAGATACTAAATGGGTCTTGCATTGTAACCCCAAATTAATCATTTTGTTATTGGTGTTATTTGTAGGACCAAGTTCTCAGTGAATTTTTCCAAAACTCCTGTATGATTCTTTTTGCCCACTACCACCACGGTAACTTTTATACATCTTCTCACAGTTACTTTTATACATCTTCTCCCACCAGTAACACCAGAAAAGCTGGCAGGCTATTGCTCAAAATGCAAAACACCTTTTTGAATACCTATAACCACAATGGTAAAATAATGGTATAAATACATATTATTATTTTAAATATCACTTCTCATCCCTATAATGGTTAAAAAAAACAAAAATTTTAAATACCATGTATGTCATCACAAACACAAAAATGAGTCCTACTTTATAAAAAAAAAAAACCTAAAAATATCTGTCAGTGTATTCATGATTTTAAACTCAACAGAAAGAATGCTAACAACAAATTATCCAGCTCAAAAGCAGAGTACACTGTAGCGAATCTGATTATGAGAATAAAATATTCCTTAGCCTAGAATGACCTTCCATCGATTCACCAACAACCTGCAAAAACTTTTCATTCTTCAACGTTGCTGAAACAATGCCAGTTCGGTCAAGTTTTGACAACTCCCATTGTCCTGCCAGGCTCAATTACATCATTCTCTCTCCTGTGTGTTTTCATGTCTATTTTAGATAGCACATATGACATTGCTATGTAAATATTTGTTCCTTCAACTAAATTATAAAGTTTTTATAATGAGCAAGTAGCATATAGTAAATGTTCCATAATTGTTTGATGGATTGCTTAATGCCTTACATCAAAAACACAGCCTCACGTAAAACAGGAAAAGTTTATGTACTATTCGACTCATGTTAGGAAGCTGAGTAGTTAAACAAAATCAATACAGTTTGTGGCTGCCCTCCACAGCCAATATTTGATATGCAAAATAACACTAATACATTTTACTTGAGAGAGAACTCAGTATTGATGGCAGGGCCCCAGCTACATAATTTTCAGTGCCCAGTTTGAAATTAAAATGTAGGGATCCCTCTTCAAAAAACAGAAACCAAAAAAAAAGTCCCATTAAAGGTCCTAAATGGCCAGGCACAGTGGTTCATGCCTGTAATCCCAGCTCTTTGGGAGGCCAAGACAGGAGGATCACTTGAGCCCAGGAAATCAAGGCTGCAGTGAGCTATGATCACCCCACCACACTCTAGCCTGGGTGACCAAGTCAGATCCTGACTCTTAAAAGAAAAAAAAAAACTAAAATATAAATATTTTCTTTCTTCAGCAGTCTCTATTTGTCATGGTATTTTGGTATTTAATGTCATTCAAAGTTAATAGAAATTAAAATATTTAATTATTAGCAAGAATTTCACCATTTATCTTTATAGTGAGCATGCCAGTTTTAAGTGAACATGTAAGACTATCTCATGTGCAGAATCACCAAAATTATAATACATGATTCATATTTTGTAATTTCCACATGTATACGTATTTCATTTGTACCAGAACAGTAGAAACAATGAACAAAAGTAGCTCATCTGTATTTGTTGCACTTTGATATGAACAGATTCTAACATGCTTTATCTTCAGCTTTTGGGGAAATAATGAAGAATTTAAAGGAAA
Organism: Macaca fascicularis; assembly: GCF_037993035.2. Taxonomy (NCBI): domain Eukaryota; kingdom Metazoa; phylum Chordata; class Mammalia; order Primates; family Cercopithecidae; genus Macaca; species Macaca fascicularis. The sequence goes on from NC_088389.1 coordinate 111,859,776, forward strand.
GCATGTAACTACAAGTTCCCCTATGCTTCCTTTTTTCTCCTACAGCGTTACTTTCAGCCTAAGTGGTTGGCTACTGCCAGGAAATAACACAATTAGGAAAGAATATGGTAAGAATTCCTTGGTTGTTCCTTTTTTTTTAGAATGCTATTACTCTCTACATTTGAAGCATGTTCTGGTTCAAACGGAAAGTGTGGCCTCTCGGCAGTCTCCATGGACCCACTTGTGGAGTCTTATGTGTAATGTGCTCACCTTGCCCTCACTTTAAGTCTCACTTCACTTCCATGCATCCAGGGTCCACTGGGATTTTGTACAAAGCATGGTGTGTGCATTATCTGTGAATGGAGTGCCATGGAATGGCACAGACGTATATTGCATGCAACTCCTCTGCTCAGGTACATGTTCCATTGTCCTGCTGTGCTTCACTTATAAAACATAAACTCAAAAATAAAATTGAGGCCAGGCGCCGTGGCTTACATATGTAATCCCAGCACTTTGGGAGGCTGAGGCAGGTGGATCACCTGAGATCAGGAGTTCAACACCAGCCTGGCCAATATGGTGAAACCCCATCTCTATTAAAAATACAAAAATTAGCCAGGTGTTGTGGTGAGTGCCTATAATCCCAGCTACTTGGGAGGCTGAGGCAGGAGATCACTTAAATCTGGGAGGTCAGCAGGGTGCAATGGCTCATGCCTGTAATCCCAGCACTTTGGGAGGCCAAGACAGGCGGATCACGAGGTCAGGAGATCGAGACCATCCTGGCTAACATGGTGAAACCCTGTCTCTACCAAAAAAATACAAAAAATTAGCCAGGTGAGGTGGCGGGCACCTGTAGTCCCAGCTACTCGGGAGGCTGAGGCAGGAGAATGGCGGGAACCCAGGAGGCGGAGCTTGCAGTGAGCCGAGACCGTGCCACTGTACTCCAGCCTGGGCAACAGAGCGAGACTCTGTCTCAAAAAAAAAAAAAAAAAGAAAGAAAGAAAGAAAAAGAAAAAAAAAGAAAGAAAGGAAAAACAAAAACAAAAACCCAGGAGGTAAACGTTGCAGTGAGCTGAGATCATGCCACTGTACTCCAGCCTGGGTGGACAAGAATGAAACTCTGTCTCAAAAAAAAAAAAAAGATCAAAGTGTGTTAATTTCAGGATGGTGACAGGAGAGCATTAAACCAAGAATGGGCTCTTCTGAGCTGCACACCCATGGAGCTGGACCTGATGGATTAGTTCGTGTACTGCACAATATGAGTTATATAACTTGGAGGTGAAATCCTCTGAACCATCCCATTACCAACCGACAGAACCAGGGTCATTTCCCAGGGTTCTGTTAAAATAGACCTTTAACCTATCACCTCATATTCAGTTTCAAGTGAAAATGTTATCCACTCACACTGGACTTTTTGCAGGTAGCCACAGCTAGAAGTATTTGGGTTGTGCTGAGTGTATTCCTATTTCCAAAGTTCTCTCTGCCTTTCTTGCCTTGCTTTCCAAGCAGAACGTTCCACAGCAAAGTGCAGTAATAAGGAGCGCACACCGCATGAAACCCATGCTGGGTTTCTGCCGCCTAAGCCCTGCTCAATTCTCCTCATGAGCAGGAGCTTGCAAGCCCCAAGTTGTTAAGCACAGTTATGGAAGAAATCTGGAGGTGGAAACCTTGTCAATCACCGACAATGGGGCTTGCTCAGCTGATAATAGAACTACTGCTGCTGCCTAAGAAAGATTACTGTTAGCATTTTGGAAAAGGCAGCAGAGTGACCTTTCTTCCTGAGAGCCAAAGACCCAAAGTGTCTGACAGCTTTGCTATTAGATTTTTTTTTCTTCTTGTTCTTTCTCTCCACACCTGGGATTCAAGAGGCATTAAAGCACTTAAAGCCAAAGGAGCTATCATCTCCATGGAGCTTTTCACATTAGGCTCTACCACTTAGCAATTAATTAGATTATGACTGATTATTATTTACTTTTCCTGTCACTTCATTCTACCAATAGAAGCATACACCATCCTCCCAAAGAGTATTTCTGTTTATTTATACAATCATCTTCACTTTTGGTGAATGTTAGATTTCAATGAAACATGATGAATAGCTGTGATGTGTATAACCAACACCGATGTCAGTGAAAAGAAAGGCAAAATAACTAAAGAATTATTTTTTTGCTTCCTGCAGAGATTACCCCAGTATCAGGGGCTGACATTTTGTCAGTTTCATTAAGTATAAGTTACATATAATAAAGCTCACCAATTTAAAACATGTAACTTGATGAGTTTTGACATGTGTATACCACCACTATCACCAGCATGATACAGAACATTCCTTTTACTCTACACCCCTTTGTAGTAAATTTCCTCCCTTCATAACTTGGCCTCAGCAACAACTCCTGTGATTGCTATTAGTATAGTTTTGTTCTCTTAAGAAATTCCTATCGATGGAATCATATAGCATGATGTATTATAATTGGCCACTTTCACCTGACACAATACTTTTGAGCTTCATCCATGCTGTTACATGTTAGTTAATTCATTTTTATTAATGAATTGTATCTATTGTATGTTTAAACCACAATTTCTTTATCCATTGGCTGACTGATAGAAGTTGCATTTGTTCTCAGTTTGAAACTATTATGAATAAAGTTGCTATGAGCACTTTTGTGCTCATTTTCTGAAGGAATGTATGTGTTTCTCATAGGTAGAAATCTAGGAGTGGAATTGCTAGGTCATATGGGAAGTGTATGTTTAACTTTATAAGAAACTGATGGCCGGGCGCGGTGGCTCATGCCTGTAATCCCAACACTTTGGGAGGCCGAGGAGGCCATCCACTTTGGATCACCTGAGGTCAGGAGTTCAAGACCAGCCTGACCAACATGGTGAAAACCCATCTCCACTAAAAATACAAAAATTAGTTGGGCATGGTGGCAAGCGCCTGTAGTCCCAGCTACTCAGGAGGCTGAGGCAGAAGAATCTATTGAACCTGGGAGGTGGAGGTTGCAGTGAGCCGAGATCGCGCTACTGTACTCCAGCCTGGGTGACAGAATGAGACTCCATCTCAAAAAAAAAAAAAAAAAAAAAAAAAGGCTAAACTATTTTCCAAGCAGTTGTATCACTTTTCATTCTCACCCGCAGTGTATGAGACCATCCCACCTCCTCACCAACTCTTGGTGTTGTCCGTCTTTTGGATTATAACCATTCCAGCAGGTAGCAGAAGTATCTCATTGTGGCTTTTTTTTCTTTCCAACTTTTACTTTAGGTTCAAGGGGTACATGTGTAGGTTTGTTACAGGGGAAAATTGCATGTCGTGGAGATTTGGTGTATAGGTAATTTTGTCACCCAGGTAATCAGGTGATAATTTGTCACCTATTGGGTAATAGTACCCACTAGGCAGTGTTTCAATCCTCACTCGCCTCCCACCCTGCACCTTCAAATAGGTCCCAGTGTCTATTGTTCCCTTCTTTGTGTCCATGTGTATTCAACATTTAGCTCTAGTTTATAAGTGAGAACATGCAGTACTTGGTTTTCATTTGGTTTTCTGTTCCCCCGTTGATTCGCTTAGGATTAGGCCTCCAGTTCCATCCACTTTGCTGCAAAGGCCACAATCTCATTTTTTATAGTTATATAGTATTACATGATGTATATGTACCACATTTTCTTTATCCAGTGCACTGTTGATGGGCATCTAAGTTGGCTTTATATCTTTGCCATTGTGAATACTGCTGCAACAAATATATGCAAGCATCGCATTTTCTTACTAATGATGTTGAATACTCTTTTATGTATGTATTGGCCATCTGTGAAATGTCTGTACAAATATTTGGCCCATTGTTTTTTCAGGCGACCTTCTTATTATAGAGTTATGAGTTCTTCATGTACTCTGTATGTAAGTACTTATCAGGTACATTTTGCAAATATTTTCTCTCGATAAGTGTCTTGACATTTTGTTTCTGTAAGAGTCTTTTGAAGAACAGAAGTTTATCATTTTAATGAAGTTTAATTCCTCATTTTTTTCTTTTATACTGTGTTTAAGAAATCTTCGACCAACACAAAGTCATAAATATTTTCTATTTTTTTCTAGAAGTTTTATACTTTTAGCTCCCACATTTAGGTCCTTAATTTTGAGTTATAGTTTTGTATAGTTATAGTTTTGTGTATACAAAACTATATAGTGTGAAGTAGGGCCCATATTCTCTATTTTTTTTTTTTTACATCTGACTATCTAATTGTTACAGCACTATTTATTTAAAAACGTATACTTTTTCATTGAATTGCCTTTGCATCTGTCAAAAATCTTTTGACTATATATGTGTAGATCTCTATTTCTGGACTCTCTATTCTGTTTCATTGATCTATGTGCCTATCCTTATGCAAACAGCACACTCTCTTCATTATTGTAGCCTTAGAGTGAGATTTGAAATCAGATAGTTCACATTCCCCACTTTTTTCTTTTTCAAAATTGTTTTGACATTTCCAATTCCTTTGCTTTTCTATATGAGTTTTGAAATAAGCATGCTGTCAATTTCTGCCAAAATGATCTGCTTAAATTTTGATCGGGATTACATTTAACTTGTAGATCAATTTGAAAATTTACATCTCAATAATATTGAGTCTTCTAATTCATAAGCATGAAATGTCTCTCCATTATTAAAATCTTTTTAACTTTTTTCAGTAAAATTTTAAAGATTTCACTTTATAGATTTTGTACATATTTCAAGAAATTTTTCCCTAGAAAATTCATTATTTTGGTGCTACGATTTTGCTATTTGAATTTTCTAATTATCTGTTCCTATTATATAGAAATGCAATGGGTTTTTTCATGTTGACCTTGCATTTTGTGATATTGCTGAGCTCATTTATTAGTATTAGTTGTGGGGTGGGTTTTTAAAATAATTTTTAAGGTATTCCACATAGATCGTGTTGCCTTAAAAAGATTTACATTTTCTTATCAATTTGTGTGATTTTTCAAAATCCATATATTATTGCACTATGAAGGACCTCAACTACAATGTTGACTAGAAGTGAAGATATATCTCCTTGATTTGTTCCCAGTTTGGGAGGAAAAGATTCAGTCTTTCACCATTAAGATGCTGTTAAAAATTATTTATATAATACTGAATATTTATATCAGATTGAAAAAGCTATCTTACTATTCCCAGTTTGCTGAATTTTAATGACAAATGGGTTTTGAATATTGCCAGATGCTTTCTCGTAATCTATTCAGATGATAACATGGATTTTCATTTTTTAGTCTGTTCAAATGGTGAATTACATTGAGTGCTTTTTTAAATGTTAAAGCAACTTTGCATTCTTAAAATAAACATCATTTGGTAATGATATATTATACTTTTCTATACATTGTTAACCTCAATTTGCAAATATTTTATTAAAGACTTTTTAATCTATAGCCATGAATGATATTGGTCTGTTGTTACCATTTCTGATCATATCTTGCCTGTTTGATATCAGAGTAAAGCTAGCCTCAACAACATAAATTGGAAAATTTTACTTTTAGTTTTCTGAAAGAATTTATGTAGAATTGGTATTATTTCGCCTATGAAATTTTGATAGAATTCAGCAAGAATACCATCTGGGTGAAGTATTTTCTTTCTGAGGAGGTATTTGACAACAGATTAAAATTTTTAAGTAGATACAGGACAACCTACTTCTTTAGTGAACTTTGGAAATTCATGCCTTTCAAGAAATTCGTCCACATTATTCAAGTTGTCATATTTATTGTCATAAAGATGTTCATAATATTTTCTTGCTACCTTCTTTATCTCTATAGTATTTCTGATATTAATAATTTATTTTTTACTGATCTGTGTAACTAGAGGATTACTATTATTATTTGTAAAGAACCAACTATTAACTTCATTAATCTTACTTATTACTTTTTAACTTTCATTGATTACTGTTCTTATCTTTGTTTTTCTTCCTCTATTTACTTTGGATTTTGATTTATCTTCAGTTTTAGTTTCTTTAGGTAAACACCTAGATTCTTTAGAGAACTATCTTTATTTAAGTAATAAATCAATGACATAAATTTTCCTCTAAACACTGCTTTAGTGACATCCCACAAATTTGAACTGGTTTGTTTATATTTTTAATAAGTTACATATTTTCTAATCTCTCTAGCAAGTCTATCTTAGATCCACGGGTTATTTAGAAGTGTGTTACTTAATTTCAAAGTATTCGGGATTCATTTCTAATTTATTTCTGTTTTTAAAAAAGAACATATTTTGAATGATTTCAATTCATGCCTTTATTGAGACTTGTTTTTAGAATATTTTATATCTTGATAAATATTCCACTTGAAAAGAATATTTATTTTGTTGTTTTTAAACAGAATGTTATGTAAATGCCAATTAGGTCAAGTTAATTAATAACATTGTTCAAGTTTTTTATGTCTTTACAGATTTTCTTTGTACTGATTAACTCAATTACTGAGAGGGATCATTGTGAATTTGTCTATTTTTCCAAGTCTCAGTTTTTGTTTCGTGTTTTTGAAACTCTGATATTGGATATGATGTGCAGTATGTCTCCTTATTCCTAGTAATATGCTTTGCTATGAAATCTGATATAAATATAGCCAGTCTAACTTTCATTTGATTTGTATTTGTACAGTATATCTTTTACTATCTTTTTTATTTACTTTGATCGCATCTGGGTCTTCATATTTAAAATGGCATGTCTTTCGGACAGCATAGAGAAGAATCTTATCTTTATGTGGCAATCTCTGCCTATTATTTGATACATTTAAAACATTTATATATAATGTAATTATTTATATGACTGAATTTAAGTCAACCACCTTGCCATTATTTTTTGTCCCATCTCTTCTTGGTTCTTCTGCCTTTTTTGGAATGAACTGTGTAGTTTCTGTTTCTCTATTCTATTGTTATCATTTTCTTATTAGTTATACTTCATATTTTGGTATTTTTTAAATAGTCCTCTCAGATTTCCATAATATCTATTTTTAAACATTGTATCATATAAGTTTACCACAATATACTTATATTACCCCACTTTCTTCCTTTGTGGTATTGTGGTCATACATTTTATCACTACATATGTTATAGCCTCCACATTGTCATTATTATTTCTTATTTGTGCTTTAAACACTCAGCTATCTTTTTTGTTCGTTTGTTTATTTTGAGACGGAGTCTCTCTCTGTCACCCAGGCTGGAGTGCAGTGGCCAGATCTCAGCTCACTGCAAGCTCCGCCTCCCAGGTTCACGCCATTCTCCTGCCTCAGCCTCCCGAGTAGCTGGGACCGCAGGCGCCCGTCACCATGCCCGGCTAATTTTTTGTATTTTTAGTAGACGGGTTTTCACCGTGTTAGCCAGGATGGTCTCGATCTCCTGACCTTGTGATCCGCCCGCCTCGGCCTCCCAAAGTGCTGGGAGTACAGGCATGAGCCACTGCGCCCAGTCAACACTCAGCTCTCTTTTAATGCACCTTAAAACAATTCACACAGAAGGCTTTTACGTTTACCCTCATATCTACTATTTCAATTGCCTTTCATTCTTTTATGTGACTCCAAATTTCCAAATAGTATCTTTTTTCTTCTGTCTGAAAAAATTTCCTTCAATATGTTTTTACCATACCTAACTGCTGGTAGTAGATCCTTTCAACTATCAGTCTGAAAAAGTCCTTATTTTACTTCATTTTTGAAAACTATCTTTGCTGGGCATAGAAATCTCAGTCTACATTTTTTCTTTTAGTACGTTACATTGCTCCTTATCTTCTAGCTTGCTTGGTTACTCAAAGAAAGTCTGATTTCATTGCTATCAAAATTTAGCATCTGTATGTAACATGCTTTTTCTCTCTGGCTGCCTTTTAAATTTTCTCTTTATCATTGGTTAACAGAAATGGGATGTACCTTATCACAGTTTACTTATTGTTTCAGTGAACTGTGAATACATAGTTTTAAATAAATCTGGAAAACATTTTGACGGTTATCTTTTCAGATATTTTTTCTGTTCCCTATTTTCTTTCTGCTTTTTCTCATAATCCAGTTAAACATATGTTGGGACGCTGCATATTTTCCCACAACTTAGTAGTACTTACGTTGTTTTCTCGTTCAATATTTTTTTTCTGTGTTTCACTTTGGATGTTTCTCTTGCTGTTTGCGAGTTAATACTCTTTTCTTCTGTAGTGTGTAATCCTGTGTTAATCCCATTTAGTGTATTTATTTTTAATTCTGCATCTTGAATTTTTATCTCTAGAAGTTTCGTTTGGGCCTTTTATATATCTTTCTTTTCTCTCCTTATCATTACAAACTTTTCATCTGTGTCTGAAATAGAAATTACATTTATACTCTTTCTAAGTTCTTATCTGCTAATTCTATCATCTCTGTTCTAAGACATTCTCTTCTGGTTACAGTATGTATAATACATGCTAATACCATAATACTATATACTACATGGTATATTATATACTATAATGTATAATATATAATAGTATTATTTTTCAACTTCCTTGAATGTCTTGAAATCTTTAATTGAATGGTTGGCATTATTATTTTTCAACTTCCTTGAATGTCTTGAAATCTTTAATTGAATGGTTGGCATTGTGAATTTTATATTGGTTGGTATGGGATTTTGTTGTAATATTTACATATTGTTGGTCTCTGTTCTGGGAATTAGTGAAGCTACCTGAAATCAGTTTGATCATTTTTAGGCTTTCTTCTAAGCTTCATTAAAGTGAGTCTAAAAAAGCTCTTAGTTCAGGGCTAATTTGACACGACTATTGACAAAATACCCTATACTGAGGACTCCATGTAATGAACTCTGTACTGTAAGGTTTTTCTACTCTTGAAATAGAAACTTCCCTAACTCGGTGTGAGCTTTATCTTTGTCCTACCAACTTCTTTCTAGTTTTCTTTTTTTTCTCTTCCCCTAAACTAGAATAGTTTTCTCCCATGCATGCACAGATCAGTACTCAGCCAAAGACTCAACAGAACCCGTCCGCATATTTCCAAGGCTATTTTGCTATGCATCTATTTTTTGGCCCCCAAATTCTAGCCACATTGTCCTCTGCAAAATCCCAACTCTGACCTTTCAACTCAGCCAAGCTGATGGCTTCTGTTGCAGTTCTGCTTTCTAACAGAACTGAAAACTCTCTTCAGGCAGTCAAGTGGGGCAATCATAGGGCTCACCTAATCCGTGTTCTTTCTCTCCATTATCACCGATCTGTGCCGCTTTTTTCTAAACTAAGTTGTTGTGTTATTTGTCCTGTTTTCTTTTTGTTTAAGGTGGGATGGTAAATATGACACCTTACTTTTTCATGCCAGAAGTAAAAGTCTCAGTATGTCTGTTTTTAATACAGCAACATCTGATAATAGCTAGCCAGAAAAACTATACATCTGCACTCAGGTATATTTAATAGACACTCAAGAGTATTAACTCAATATTCAGTTCATACTGTTTTGTGTATAATTTGATACGAATTTCTGAAGTAGTAGGTCCCTGAAAAAAAAAATAAATAAAAATAATTTGATGCAAATACACAGGATTGATATATCTCAAGCCAAAGTTGGCTACCAAAATGAGGAAAGATTGAAATTTCCTTTAATAGTTCTTTTGCTTTCTTTTGGTAATATTATGATGCCAAACTAAAGTACAAGTTGTAACAATTTTGTTAAAATCAACATGTTGTTCAAAGTGTCACGTCTAATTTTATTTACTATTTCCTTTTAATACATTTATTAAGTATCACCTATGTGCAAAGCAGTATGTTAACTACTAGGAGAGCACAGGGGAATAAACTAAACATAATCTTGCCCAGAAGAAGCTCAGAGTATAATATCATTCTAATATAAAGCAGAATAAAATAAGTCCTATGACAGAAATAGATGGAAATCGCTATGAGCATACAGAGAAAGAAATGATTACTCTAACTTGAAAAAAAAACAGCTAATATTTATCGCATGTTTTCTATGGTTAGAAATTTGAAGTACCTCATGTGTATTATTATATTTAATCCTCAAATATACTCTATGAGGTAGATGCCTTTAATATCTCCTTTTTACCATAAGGACACTGAGACTGGAGAGAGTGAATTTCCCAGAGTCACAGAGTCAACCAATGGTACATTCAGAGTTTGAACTCAGATAATCTGATTCTAAAGTCCATATTCTTAACCACTAATTAGAATAGAAACATCCCACAAATATTATAATTGAGCTGGGACTTGAAGGATGAGTTTGATTTGTGCAGTTGGGAAGGAAAATATTTCAGGCTTAGGAAACAGCATGGGCAAATAAAAACACTGATGTACTAAACGTGTGGAATTACATGACTGAAGTTCAAGGAACAGAAATATTTGGGGAGTGTTGTTGCAAAGATATATATCGTGATGACCCTCGAATACACAAAACAGAATGAATCATCCTGGCTGTCTGTAATGATGCATTTACTTAGGTATTAGTTGCTGTGGTAAAACTAATGACTTTATAACCTTTGAAAATTTCAAACCACAGCCTGATATTTAAACAGAAAAAGTAACATGTTATACAGAAAATGTAATATGTTGCTCGCTCAGGATGTGCTAGAGTGGAAAGCTAAAGATCTTGACATTTTTTAGCTTCAGGCAACTTCAACAAAAGATACAGAAATAATAAAGCTAACTTAATCCACTTAAAAAGAGATAATGTTTAAAAAGCAGAAAAATTATAAACAAATGAAACTCTTGCTAAGCCAGTTAAAAAATAAACCATAAATGATTTATTATATTGGGAATTGGGTGGCACTTTTTAAGTAAGTGTGTAGTTTTTACTCCGTGTTTGGAATTTTTTTCCTTATCTTCCAGTTTTGAAAGCATATTGCCTCACGTTTGCTCATATTGTTCAACAAGAAGATACAAACAATTTTGAGATTGAAGTAAGACAAAAAGAATTTTATTTCAGATGACTTTTGTTTTTCCCATGAAGACCACTCTTAGTGATGGTAATAATTATTTGCATTTGAATGGTACTTCACAAGTTAGATATAAAAAGTGCTTATTTCTTAGAAAGAACGTATATATCCTCATTTATATGTCAAAAGAGGTTGAGGTGACTTACTTTATTGTTCTAAGCTGGCAAATAGTAAGGATGGAACACAAATATAGAAATTTTGACTTCATATTCTGCTCTCTCTCTCTATCATATCATAATCTTTCTTCACAGCATTCCCAACAAAAAATAATGCAGGAATTTCTAAAATAGAACTTTTGAGATAACAAAATCTGGCCAAGGCAGAGAAAAGAGAGTTCTCATTTCTGCCAGTTGGTGTGCAATGTGGAGACAGTCAAGCACGTAGTCTGGAAGACATTTCAGAGAATGCCATTTGGATGCATGACGTAAACATCACCAAAAGCAACTGACTTAATCATTGGGACCATGAGGGTACTAATGGATACGTTCTTCTTAAACATACTACATGAAGATGATGTAAAAAGTCAACGTAGGCCGGGCGTGGTGGCTCAAGCCTGTAATCCCAGCACTTTGGGAGGCCAAGACGGGCGGATCACGAGGTCAGGAGATCGAGACCATCCTGGCTAACACAGTGAAACCCCGTCTCTACTAAAAAATACAAAAAACTAGCCAGGCGAGGTGGCGGGCGCCTGTAGTCCCAGCTACTCGGGAGGCTGAGGCAGGAGAATGGCGTAAACCGGGGAGGCGGAGCTTGCAGTGAGCTGAGATCCGGCCACTGCACTCCAGCCTGGGCGACAGAGCGAGACTCCGTCTCAAAAAAAAAAAAAAAAAAAAGTCAATGTAGTCCCAAGGCTGCGATTGAATTCTGCCATCTAAGCAACATATTATTTATTTATAAGAAAACATTATTTAGTATCTATTATGGGCAAATCCTGGAATGGATACTGTTAAAAAAGAAAAAGAAAAGAAAAAATATTCCCTTTCTACAAGAAAATTACAAACTAGTAGAGAAGCTACAAATGTACACAAGGAATTGCCATGCCAGATGATATGTTACCCACATGATAGGAATGTCACAAGATAAACACAAAGGAAGAACTAAGCTCTTCTGACTGACATAATTAGGCAAGGAATAATGAAACTAGCCAGCCCTTTGCTTTACCTTGAGATACGAAAACAATTCTATGAGAGAAATATCAGGATTACGTACGGGGTATGTACTTGAACAAAGATAAAGTGTGGTTCTGGGAGAGCATGGTGGTCTCCTTCAGCTGAAAAACCAGAAATCAGAGTTCAAGGCTGGTAAAGTATCTGGACCTTCTAGGGATAAATACTAGAGATAAGAGAAATACAGAGGCAGGCTTTACAAGTCTGTCAGTGCTTGGGCTAACGTGGATGCTGTATATTTGCAAAGACTGACTCGGTGAAGCCTAAAAAATAAGTTCCTATGGGATTGAGAAAATAGTAGGAATACTAGAGGTTACACTGTGCTGGATGATAGAATTCTCACACAACAAGAGTATAAAGATACAATAATCACCACTTGTTTTAGGGAGAAGGGCCATGATCTCAATAAAAGCTACTCTGGATCCACCTTAATAAAACCTAAACCTCAATATAATAAGATAGAGCTACCAGTATATTAACTGATTGCCAGAACATTATTTAGCAATCTTTGAAAGATGTGAGAGCCCATAAGTCATACTCTTTACGAGCATCATCTACGACATCCAGTAAACAATCAAAACTTATGAGACATGAAAAAAATGTACAAATGTAACCTCCATAATCAAGAAAAAAAGCATTTGATAGACACAAATCTTGAAGTGAACCAAAAGTTGGAAAGACAAAAATTTTAAAACAATTGTTATATTTATATTCAAGGGCATAAAAGAAAAGATGAACATAACAAGGAAACAAATGGAAAATCTCAGCATAAAAATGTAAATTGTTCAAAATCAAAATTATAGACATGAAAAGAACAATATTCGAAATATAATTATTGATGTACTAAACAGCTATTGGAGATAAGAGATTCAGCTTAACTAAGAGAGCACCATAGAAATTGTTCAATCAGACAATATGATGAAAGAAAAACTATAGAGCATTAGTAACTTGTGGGACACTTAAAATCGCACAATGTGTGTTTAATTGGAGCTTCAGAGGGAGAAGAGAAACAATAATGGGGAAAACGTTTTGAAGAAATAATTGTTAAAATTTCCATCATTTGGTGAAGAGAACATCAAAAAAGTTCTTCAAACTCTAATAGGGTTAAATACAAAGAAAACCACACCTAGCACATTGTGTCAGGGCTCCACACAATCACCTTTAGGCTCGATGTTTTCCTAGAAAAACTCACAGGACTCAAAAACGCTGTTATGGTTTATGACAGAGAAAGAAACATATTGAAATCAACAAAGGGGGCCAGGCCAGGTGGCTTACGCCTGTAATCCCAGCACTTTGAGAGGCCGAGGCAGGTGGATTACGAGGTTAAGAGTTCAAGACCAGCCTGACCAACATGGTGAAACCCCGTCTCTACTAAAAATACAAAAAATTACCCAGGTCCACACCCTAGCTGAGGCAAGAGAATCGCTTGAACCCAGAAGGCAGAGGTTGCAGTGAGTGGAGATCGAGCCATTGCACTCCAGCCTAGGCAATAGAGCAAGACTCCTTCTCAAAAAAATAAAAATAAAAATCAGCAGCAAAGGGAAAAGGCACATGAGCAAAGTAGAAGAGAAACCAAGCACAAGCTTCCATGTGTCCTCTCCCAATGGCATCACACAAACACCTACTCTTCTTCCAGCAATGATATATGACAACATATGCAAAGTGTTGCCAACCAGGGAAGTTCACTGAGCCTTGGTGTCTAGCATTTTTGAGAGGTCAGTCATGTGTGAATGTAGCACCCACATGACTGACTTCAGTTATTCAGAGTCTAGGCCCCAGACCAAAAATAGGCCTTCATCATCAATCACATTGTCAGCACAAATTATTAGACTAAACTGTATCTCATGGCCCAAGGCCTCAGGCAGAGAAAACATTCTTATAAGGCAGAATATTCCAAGGGCTCAGAGCTCATCTCTCAGAAGACACCCAAAGGTCAATCCTGAAAATAGGCCTTTCTTGGGAATGCAAAGGATTTGAGCAACTCCGGCCTGATGAGTTAACCTTTTGCTACAGAGTCCAATCCCCAGCCCTTTGGTCTATGCTCTCTTGCAGTCAAATGATCCAATTTTTCGGAGCATTTATATTTAGCAATACGTTTATTTTTAATAAGAGACAGCAATAATATTAGCATGAATATGTGTATTGTTGGAGGAGCCAGTGTAGGTAGAAATTGGCATAAAACCACAAATAATTTATCCTGTAAGGCCATTTCATACATGTTCTAATTTTTGTACTTATTTGGTTATCTGCTTCCCCTTAATCTACTGTTACTTGTGTCTTGTGATAAACCTGTAAATAAAAACTCATAGAAAAAAGTTGACAGCTGAATTCAATTCTTCCTCAGACCACTCAGTTTCCATTAGTATTGCATCCTCCAGTGGCTTTAATTGGATTTCTCAATACATTTGACCGTCATTATAATCAGTATTATAATCAGTATATAATCATCATCATTTGATCACTATTATAATATTACTTATTTATATAAGATAGTTTAATCTTACCAGCAAAACCAATGTTACACCACATTGAGGTATGTTTATGATATAATTCAGTTGCATCTCAGAACAAACCAGCAAGAATTATAGAAGTATTTGCTATGCCTTCCCAACAGAATTGGCCCTTGCCGATATACAATATATTATATTACAAGCTTCATTACAATTGGCCATGATTCAGTAATCTCTGTGTTCCAAGTCAGTTGTGGCCAAAGCAGTTTATTCTGTCTTAGATCACAAGTTTGTATTAAACTGTTTATCACGTGCTACAGTATAGCAAGGACCTCTTTTCTTCTATAGGAAAGACAAGGGTGGCAATCAGAATTGTACTGCAGGATATGTCCCATTCTGATCCATTCTTACCATCCAGGAAGTCATAGTTATCAGTGTAAATTACCCACACCCTGGAGAAATTTTATAAATTTCAAGGTCCATAAGATTCCATAACTGTGCCTTTTGAGTCTCAGCAGCTATGATGGAGCGACATTGACCTATGGCCACTTCAGCCTCTATGTGTATTAAAATAGTCAAGAGGCCTTGCTGGGTCAGGGGTACAAGCGCTTTCCAAGTACTTAGTCCTGTTTTTCATCATTATTTGTTGAATCTGCCTGACCACTTCGCTAAAACTTCATCTTTTCAGGCTAACTCCTATCCCTTGTTTTCTCCCTGGAAGATCATTTTCTCTGATCTGTTGATTCTAGTTTATGAGCATTTTTCCTTTAAAAAGGCAATTCCTCATTACAAGTGAATTTAGCTTGTCTTACAATGCCTAGACTATCATCTATCTGCCTAAAGTCTTTTGCTTTTGGTGGGTCAGTGTTGTTTAATCCACCATGCATGTTGTTGGTACTGTGTTCTATCGGCTTAACTGAAGTTAGGATACATGTTTTAAACCCCCAAAGTGTTTAATTCTTTATGATAGAGTTAGATGAGTGGCAGTCACACTTAGATGTAATTTCATCGGGATATGCAATAAGTCTCCCATAAACTTCCTTGTCTCAATATAGGGCTGCTTCCCAGGGGAATTAGGACTCAAAACATAAAGCCTACTACTTTATTCTCATCATAAATCCTTTGTCTTTTTACATTCTGTTTAACAGTTTTCCTCCCACAAAAATAAGGATTATATGTCTTTGTACACAGCACATTATAGCATATCAGGCATGTAGATACTGTATTTTGTCCATTATAACCATGGCCCTTCCTAAGCATTTGGTCATCAACGTTTATAGTTGCATAGTGTTCAGTCTGCTGGAAGCTGTATATCACATCATTTGATGATCTGGCAGGGAGTAGTTTCTGATAATTTCTTCCTAAATAATGTCCTTTGTAACTGGAAAAATAAAAGTCAAGACACTGGCAAATTATTAGAATTCCACTCAGCCACCAACAACTGGCCCATTTGATCTTTATTGTATCATTTGACCAAAAGTCTCCCAGAGCAATGCCGCTCAGGTTTGCAGGCTTCCAGTCCATCTCGTCAAGGTCTGAAAGCAGGGCTGGTCTTACAATACAGGAATTCAGCAGTTTAAGTGTCTGGTATAATTGTGCTAAGAGACATTCTTTTGCCCTGAGCCTCTCACAAGGTATCAATATAATATTGAATTTCCCTCAAGCATAATCCACTTATTCATTCCTCTGCCCTCAGCCACTATTTCTCCTTCTCTCAATTTGTCATGAACTTGAACCTAAACATTTCCACAGTCGGAGGGAACATGAAGTTTAGCCACTTTGCTGGAAGCAATGTCAGTCTAGCAAGTGTCTCCTCTCCAACCATTCCCATTCATTTAGAGTAGAATTACACAGGTTCAGAATAGTGGGCTGTCCTGACCACTAGGCAATAAAGCTGCATTCACTGTCATCCCAATTTTGCCAGATGGGGTGAAGAGACAATTCATTCCTTCAGATACTTAGGAATTTTACCAAAAATGTTTAAAGATATATAGTTTCTTGCTTAGGGGTTATGCCTGTGTGTGACATTCACAGTTGAGGCCCTGGTCTTGTAACCACTGTACCAGGTAGGGAAAAAGAAAGTTGAAGGGGTGTGGGGAGAATTGTATTGTCATACCAGCACCATCTCCTACCCGCTATTCCTCACATTCCCTACAAAATTAAAAAAAAAAAAAATACTATATAGTGTGGACCCTTTCTTGGCTCCCTCATGTTGAGTGTGCATACACACTTGTTAAATTTTGTACGCCAGCCCTTCATGCTTTTATCTCCTCCCATGTTAGGCCAAAAAAAGTTTCAACAGCTTTCCCAATTCTCTATCAAATCACTACTCTGAGGATAACATCGAATACGGTATTTCATTTGGTATCTCTTTTTCCATAAGTGGCCACGACAGGCTATAAAGTGTATCTCTTGAAGTAATACACCTCAGCAATTCACCTTGCTATAGTATCTTCTGTCCCAGTTATTATATGGTGTTTTGAGTATTTGCATCTGCCACCCAGTCCAGAGTAAGGATCTGTTCATTTTAGGAGCCACTTATGTCCTCCTGTATTTACTAGCACTAGTCAGAGGTAATCTAGTTGCCTGCTATGTGCAGGGACTTCCTCTGAAAATATCTGCGCCATGGCCATCTATAGTCTCTGTCTCTCTTCTTGGCAGATAGGACATCTCACCATGTTGGCATTTTGTGCTTCAGTCAGGGCAAGAAGAATATGTCAGGGGTCAGCCCTCTCTGCATTTCTGCAGCTCTCCGACGTTCATTCTTTCTACGGACCCAGGTAGCCACCTCGAGCAAGTGCACCAGGGTGTCTACTTGTAGATTCTAGTCACCTTCCAATCCAGGAAAGAAGCTCTTCTGATAGGCATTGACATGTTCTACTTTAATTCACCTCTTAAATTCCCACAGTGATTTCCATTGAGCCATGCTCCCTGTGGCATCTATTTAATTGTCCAGTTTTCTCCATGTTTCAGTAAGTCAGGGACATTCTAGTAGAGGTTCCAAGGATCTGATATGGAATAAATTGAAATATGGGCAATTATAATGAAAAGCTATAAATAGTTTACCAACATTCTTAAAGTAAAACTTTTAATACTAGATTGAGCAATAAAACCTTCAGGCGAACAAGGCACCCTGACACCTGATAACTGAAAACCGGACATATCTCTTCATATTGAGTGTTTAGTTGAGTGCATGGCAAACTCCATGTCTGATAAATTGTAGAAGCTGTAACTCACCAACATATTGTTTTCATGCTGATGTCAGAGTCTTAAATTAATGACAATTGAAATTCAAGCAAACAAAATGCGGTTCTAACCTCAATCATCTGGAACACAACAAATCTATAGTAAGAAGAAGTCATATCTTATCATAAAGCACATATTCTAAAGACCAAAATTTTTAAAATTTTGAGAGAATGCTTCATACTTTTTTTCTAAGAAGGAGGCTTACTCATTTTATACAAACTTGTAACCTGGCCCATGGCAGAGTAAACACAATAAATTAAAAAGAGGAATGGCACCATTAGTAGCTGATGCTTACTGGAGAAATATAGCAGTTTAGAACCTAAGTAAAGAATAAATCGGAAAAATAACTGTAAGAAATAAAACTAGGCCGGGCGCGGTGGCTCACGCTTGTAATCCCAGCACTTTGGGAGGCCGAGGCAGGTGGATCACCTGAGGTCAGGAGTTCAAGACCAGCCTGACCAACATGGAGAAACCCCGTCTCTACTAAAAATACAAAATTAGCCGGGGTGGTGGCACATGTCTGTAATCCCAGCTACTCGGGAGGCTGAGGCAGGAGAATCTTTTGAACCCGGGAGGCGGAGGTTGCGGTGAGCTGAGATCGCGCCATTGCACTCCAGCCTGGGCAAAAAGAGCGAAACTCTGTCTCAAAAAAAAAAAAAAAGAAAAGAAATAAAACTTTAAGAATTTAAAAATTTAAATTTAAGAATTTAAAAAACAAAAATACAGAACAATTTATTGAGTAGTAAAACACTTTGTACTTAAAGAAAACAACAAAACATGAAAAGGGTAAAATTTGTGGTTTAATAAATTAATATCATCAATATCATTAGAAAATAAGCAATTTATATGGGAGCTAAGTTTTGGCATTTCAATGAATAAGTTTTAGTAACTTAGAGGGTATACTTATGTGCACTCCACCAGTCAGATGATCCTGCACTACTTTATATATATGTCGATTTAATTCACACACAACACACGTGTGCATTCACACACTGCACAAACACACTCTGAAAAATTCATTGACTATCAAGCCATGATAAGAAAATGTATCCTCAAGTTATAAATATCATTGATTTTCTGAATCATGAAAATATTTTTTTCTCTTTCAGAAACCTATGTCAAACATATCTTTGCATCTTATATTCTGGAAAAGATGGCAGATATCTTAGAATTAAAGAAAAATAAGATATTGAATTTTTAAATAATTGATAAATTTTAATACTAAGAAATATAGTGAGCATTTTAGTCTACATGGCAGAGGAAAAATATAACAGGCAACTCCAAACATTAGAGAATTATTAATAATTAATAGCCTATCAATCTGTTAACAGCTCTTTGCCATAACACATGAGGGTACACACAGTAGTTTATTATTGAAAGATCACCAACTGCTTATAACCAGGCTGTCAAGAATCATCACAACAAGAATTCTTGAATCATCTTTCAGAAAGGAGTCAATTCCCTGGAATTATAACTATTGCATAAACAGCTTGTTTGCCTGAAAATACCAGTTTCACACTAATTTCTACTGAATGACTGTTGCTTTCCAGGTCCAGAGCTGGCTGCAGAGGCTAGATTGAGATATTCTAAGTGTCAAAGGCCCTGTTTCTGTTTGACAGATTTCTTTTTTCTCCTTAGGAACATAAAAATAAATAAATAATGATTATTAACAACTCAAAAAAAATTGGCCCGACTAAGGCTCATCAAGTTATCAGTGACATGACTAATGGAATAATCACATCATACCTGCAAATAAAGGTTGGCGATGTTTTTCGTCCAGAGTATTCATTACTATGCATGTATGCATTTGTTAAGGTACCTATCCAAGGTCTCTAACGGCATGAAATCAGTGAGACAGAATGCTGCTGTGAGAGGTCAAATTCGTTTCATCCAAGCAGCTCATTTTGCAAATGAGGATACGGAGGCACACAAATTAGCCAAACCAGTGTGAGGATAAAGACACCCTTCAAAATCAATGCCTTAAAGGAGCCTGAAGAGTAGCACAAATAAGTGCAGCACTGACCATACAAGCTCAGTGCTAAATAGACTTAGGGATCCCTAGGGAGTAATGGTGACAGCATTAAAAAAGAGCACATCATGGATAAGAGGCAGTCATGACTCAGCTTCATCCACTTGTTGCCAGAAGGAAATGAGAGTCCACCACATCTCCTAAATTTTTAAGAGTTTGAAAATATAAATTTCTTAGTAATATCCCCAGATTTGTAAACATTGGCAATTTTGTTTAATGTAGAAAGACTCTAGGAAGGTAGCGGAGTAGGAAGCACTGGGAATCTGTTTCCCCATCTAGACAACAATTATGCTAACAGAATCTGTCTGCTAAGTATTTTCTAACTCTGACATTTATTGAAAATTTGCAGGTTCCAGGGGAGGCCTGGATGGTCAATTGTGGGTTAAATGTGGTCAAATTCAGCTTTGAGCTCATCAGAAAATAGCTCCTAACCCTTAGCTCCTACATTGCTGCAGGAAGCCGTGTACATATTCCCGAAGCAGCTTGTGAGAACAAGGGTGAACAATAAGGGCCAGGTGCGGTGGTTCATGCCTGTAATCCGAGCACTTTGGGAGGCCAAAGCGGGCAGATCATAAGGTCAGGAGATCCAGACCATCCTGGCTAACACGGTGAAACCTTGTCTCTACTAAAAGTACCAAAATATATATATAAGCCTGGCAAGGCGGCATGCGCCTGTATTCCCAGCTACTAGAGAGGCTGAGGCAGGAGAATTGCTTGAACTTAGGAGGCAGAGGTTGCAGTGAGCTGAGACAGCAACACTGCACTCCAGCCTGGACATCAAAGCGAGGCTCCGTCTCAAAAATAAAAGAATAAGAACCCTGTCCTCTAAATATTGGGGAGCTGTGTTCTGATAACTGAGTGGTACTTCTGATCGTGGAGGTACAGACAAACAGGTGGGCAGCCATTGTTGCCCCTCCTCTCCACCATTGATTGTACCATTGCTGTAATCAATGGCGAAGAGGGGGCCAACAATCTCCCTTTTTCTGAAGAAACTGCTAGTGGATTTAAAGGGCTAGTCCCATTCTGCCCCCTTCATCTTTCTTTTTTTCCCCTTTTGGGACCCAGCCATTAAAGACTAAGACATTCAAAATCCAAGGTAAATACATGGTCATTTACAAAATCTAGTGTTATTGTAACAATGGCTTGTAACTCCACCTTTTATTGTCTACATATTTTAAAAGACTAATATATTTTTTAAAGAGCAATTACTACCATAAATGCTAGTGTTATTGCAACTCTGGTTTGTAACTCCACATTTTGTTTTCAACATAATTTAGGATTATGCATTATAAAATGTATTTTATAATATACTACAAATGCATTATAAAAATCATTAGTTTATGTTTTGGGACACACAATGAATAAAGATATAATTTTATGACATCAATAATAGAAAGGCATAGGGATGGAGGTGTGTAGGAGTGGAGTTCTTATATATTACTGAAGTTAAACTGTTATAAATTCAAATTAAGATGTTAAATTCACTTTAAGATGTTAAATGTAATCCCTATGGTAACCACAAAGAAAAGTTATAGAATATTACAGCACAGGAAATGAGAAGGTAATTAAAGCTTTTCACGATGAAAAAAAATCAGCTAAACACAAAAGAAGACATTAATGCTTGAAGTGAGATTTTGAAAAAACTATGATATATGAAAATAGAAAAATGACAAACTAATCTATTTATTAAATATAAATGGATTAAACTTTCCTATTAAAAGATAGGCAAAATAGATTTTTATAAATGAGTACATGATCAAACTATATGCTGTCTACAAGAGACTCACTTTAACTCTAACATGTAACATGAAAAGATGTTTAACATCACTAATCATTAGAAAAATGCCAATTACAGCCTCAATGAGATATTTACCTCACACCCATTAGGATGGCTACTCTAAAAACACACACACACACACACACACACACACACACACAGAAAATGATAAATATTGGCAAGGATATAGAGAAATTGGAATCCTTGGGCACCGTTGGTAGGCATGTAAAATGGCACAGCTACTGTAGAAAATGATAAGGCAGTTTCTTAAATATTAAAAATAGATTTGGCATGTGACATAGCAACTCCACTTTGGATATCCACAAGTAGATAACCAAAATTATTGAAAGGAGGGCCTCAAGGAGATATCTGTATGCCCATGTTCATAGCAGCATTATTTACAGTAGGTAAAACATAAAAGCAGCCTAAAAGGGTTTGTCCACAAATGAATGAATAAGCAAAATATGCTATACACATACAATAGAATATTATTCAAGCCTTACAAAGGAAGAAAATTCTGTCTTGTTATAACATGGATGAACTTTGAGGACATTATGCTATGTTGCTAAATGAAACAAAACAGTCATGATAGGAAAAATATTGTATGATTCCACATATAGGAGGTAACTAGAGTAGTCAAAAATCAGAGACTGAAAGTAGAATTGTAGATGCTGGGGCAGAGGAAGTAATGAAAAGCCACTGTTTAAGGGTTATAAAGTTTCAGTTTTGCAGGATAAAGGAGTTCTGGAGATGGTTGTACGATAATGTAAAGGTACTTAACACCATTGAATTGTATACTTAAAAATGGTTCATATGGTAAATTTTATGTTGTATGTACTTTACCACAATAAAAAACATTTTGAACAGAAATGCAAACCTTGCTGTTTAAAGATATTTGTAACTCAAAGTCAGCCAGAGCTAGGAATTTATCTCCGATTTAAATAATTCCCTGCTTGTCATTGGACTCCTGCTGTTCTCTCTTCCTCCCTCTTAGTTCTACAGAACATTTCCTCTCTCACCTCTCCACTCATTGCACAAAGTTCTCCTATTCACATGAGAGAATGTGGCTTATTCACATAATGCAAAGTGTTATAAATTCAACCCTCCTTTGTGTAACAATAAACAGATTCAATGCCAGCTTTTCTGGAGGGTGAGAGTTTACATGTAGGCCCCCAAAGTACCCCCCTTGAAGGCAGGCAATATAGAAAAAAGCTCTCTCAGTCCACAAAATAATGCACCACAAAATAATGCACAAAATAGACTGTGCATGGTAACTTGAAATACTTATTACCCTACAGGCAAAATGTGTAAAAAGCCAAAGAAAATCAAGCCACATCTCAGCCATGTTCTTTGGTGTTTCTTGGCCTCCATATCTATTTCTTGATAAGCAAAAATGTTAATGCAGAGACATATTTCCTGCACAGTACAAGCAAAATTTGAGCAAAGTAAAAGTTTCAGGATCAATTCCTCCTCTTTCTGATGAAATTAGAGGTTAATTCTCTTTTGATCTAGATTGAAAATAAAGGGGACGTTGAACTTTGATGAATTTTTCAACCACTGCATTCTGGGACCTCCAGAAGCAAACACAGGACATTATTAATAGAGTAGATTAATGGAAAACAGGAAAAGTTATGGAGAAAAAAAGAATAAAAACAAGTTTATAATACTTTGTAGTAATTTGACTGGATGCCCACTTCTGACTACAAGGTAAAAGTATTAGAGGGAAATATGTTCTTTGTTGTCTTGAAAATATATGAAACTAAACTGAAAGGCAACTCACAGACTAAGAAATACAAATAGTCAACAAAATATAAAAAAAAGGGGCGAGCTTGCTGTAATAAGAGATATACAAAATAAAATATTGTATCATGCTTCTCTTTTCAAATTTATTTTAAAAAGTTCTTTAATGATAATCAAAAATTCTGGCAAGAATACAGGGAAACAGGTACAAATCGAGCATCCCTAATCCAAAAATCTGAAATTCAAAATGCTCCAGAATATGAAATATGTGGGTGCCAACGTGTTGCCGCATGTGGAAAATTCCACACTTTACCTCATGCAATGGTTCACAGTCAAAACACGGGCTTACAACACACAGTTTATTCAGCGGCCTCAAAAGAAAAAAATCCCGGCCAGCCTTCTCCATTGTGGTATCTTTTCCACACAAATCCAGACACCCTCACACAAACACACCCACAAATGGTAATAAATGGCACAAGTACAGGCTGAATATTAATAACAGCAGGCTCTCCATGATGCCCCACATTGTGCCAAGACCTGCAGGCATTACACTGTGGGTTTTTGGTAATTCTCTGCTCTGTGGTGTATATTGTTGAAAATGTCAAAAAGGTCTGCAGATGCCCCTATTAGTAACTGATTTATTTAAAAAAGAAAGCATTTATGTTTATACTACTTTATACTACTTGACAACTGTTTTACTCATCCTCCAACTGAAATTCTCATCAAAAATAATTATGCTCTATACTTTCCCCCAAACGTCTCTTCATTAATTCAGCCATGTGACCATGATATTTTTAGGTCAATGAAGAGTAAATATAAAACCACGTTTCTGAACAGCATGCTAGCAGCAGGGAACACAGGCATGGGTGTAGAAGGTTTTCAAAAGGAGTTTATCATAAAGACTGCCACATATGCCATTACCAATGCTAGGAACACAGTGACCAAAGACACAGTTGTGCATGCCTGGCACGATCTCTGGCCTATGACTATATTCCATGATGATGATCATGAACAAGGTGGTGACTTTAAAGGATTCCATGTCAGGCACGAAAAAATTATGTCTGGCCTCCTTACATAAACAAAACAACATACACCTTCAGAGTCCGTCAGTAAGCTGGAAGTAGATATCAAAGTTTTTAACATCAGTAATGAAGGCTCTAGTGATTTACTTATTGACCAATAATAAAATTATGGAAATGTTTCTGAATGAAGTGATAATAGTGACCATGAAGATGCTAGCACTGCAGGAAAAGCACTCATAGACAACAGGGTGAAAATGTGCTTATTGAAGGACTTGACCAGCATGTCTTCATAACAGAACAAGAGATCATGTCAGTTTATAAAATCACAGGGCGACTTCTAGGACAAAAACTGTTATTAATGAGGGAGAAGACTCTGAAGTAAAGATTTTTTAAAACCATCCAGCAGAATGCCCCCTCAAACCTAGAGGACCCACTTCCTGAACCCTCAACTACTTCTAATGCCTCTTCTCACCTAAAAACTTAAAATATTGTATACAGTAACCTTTTAACAATATGCAACATCATGTGTAGCCTGAAAACCTGCGTTGTTTGCTGCTGTTGTTAACAGCTGATAGGTGTTCCATACTACTGTGATTCTTAGTGAATCTGAACACACTGTATTTTCACTGTACTAATGGCATGTCATTTTTTTACCATTAAGTGTTTGTATGTGGATAGTGTAAGGAAATGATTGCTTATCAGTAGAATATAAATTTAGAGTCAGGAATGATGGCAATACCAAACAATCACAAATTGCCCATATGGATCTTATAGTTCAGTGTATACAAATTTTATTTCATGCACAAAATTATTTAAAATGTTAAAATATTTAAATTATTTAAAATATTATTAAAAATTATATTAAAAAGGTATATATGAAACACAAATGAATTTTGTGCTTAGACTTGGGTTCCATTCCTAAGATAGCCCATTATGTATAGCAAATATTCAAAACCCCCTCGAAATTCAAAAAGCAAAACGCTCCTTCTGTTTCCAAACTTTTTGGATAAGGGATCCTGAGCTTGTATTCTCACACACTACTAGTGAAGAGAGCAATTTACATGCCTGTGAGTAAAGTTATTTGGCAGTAGACACAAAAAGGCTTAGAAATGCTCTAATCTTTGATATAGAAGATCTACTTCTAAAAATTTAACCTAAGGGATTAATCTGAGATATGGCCAAAGAACTGGTTTAAACTGAAGAAAATAAAATGCAGCATACAGGGATTTCAAGAACAAAATACAGATAGAGTCAACTTCAATACGATGAGAGCTATGCAAAAAATAAAATGCATCAAATCCTTTCAGTTGTGCACAGAAAACATTAGAATATGACTTTATGTCCCTACTGGATTTCAGAGAGGTTAGCACAGTCTGATATACTATTTTCTTCAATGATAATTCTGAAATAAAGGAAAGTTAATGGATTTATTGAATCATTTGTTAGAGTGGCTGCTACTTGGTCATCCAAACACTTCTGAGGTTTGGACATCAGAAATGCATTTATTTTGATCTTGGTTGTAGAATGGTAGCCTTGTTTGGGAGGAAAATTTACGTAAATTAAAATTAAATGAAAATATAGCATTACTAATTCTTATATTTATAGTCATTTGGATAGATGATAGATGATAGATAAATAGATAGATAGACGACAGATAGACACACACACACACACGTATCTCCATCAGTTGGTTAGGTTGTTGCAAAATGACACTCTGGGGAAACAAATTTGCTTCAGCATAGAGTCATAGGCTGAATGTATCCTTTGAAAATTCATATGTTGAAGCCCTAACCCTCAGTACTTCAGAATGTGACTCTCTTTGGAGACAGGTTCTTTGAAGAAGTAATTAAGTTAAAATGAGCCAAGTAGGGTGGACTGCAATCAAACCCGACTAATGTCCTCATAGGAAGAAGAGATTGGGACACACAGACATGGGCGAGTGCACAGAGGAAAGACTTTGTGAGGACACAAGAAGGTGGCCATCTGTAAGCCAGGAAGCGTCCTCAGAACAAGCCAACTCTGACGGAAACTTGACGTCAAATTTCCATTCTCCAAAACTATAAGAAAATAAATGTTCTGTTTAAGCCGCCCAGTCAGTAGTATTTGGTTATGGCCACCCTAGAAAACTAATGCAAGCCTGAAGCAGACATATCCATCCATATTCTATGAAAGTTTGAATCCTTTTTAAAAATGTAAGTGTAACTTTTAAGGTTGCAAAGTTACAACGATTCTCAAGCTATGCATGGTGAAGGACCACTTTTTAAAATTTCAAATCTATTGTAGACCAATACTCTGAAAAATACAAAATCACATGTTTGGATGTTGCAGCAATGTCGAATTGCTATGAAAGTTTCTGAACACTCTCAAAGTCTGTACTTACCTTGTCATAGACAGGTAACAAGTAATAAGTACATAGATCTACTGCTCCATGAGCCACTCTGAGTAAAACTGCCATAAATTTCATTTTGTCCAACCCCTTCAATTTACAGCTAAGAAAACTAAGATCCTGAGAGTTCAACACTTACTCAGTATCACAAAACTTGCTAAATTTTCCTACAGCAATGATGTTTCCATTCAACCTTAAGTCACCAATATCCTCAATCTATTTCCTTTCCAGTTATGCTAATATCAGCCTGATTTCTCTCAATTTTTCTTCCTAGATGTATATATATTCATCCACTTCTGTCATCATCAATATTTAGGAAAACTGAGTCATTTAATTATCTGGTTTCAGAAATTCTACCTCTTCTTTCAATAAATTACCTTTGCCACCTGTGAGAGACTCTTGCCTTCTGTACATTTTGCTTTCATGTACTTGAAACACATTGTATTATCAATCCTCTTGTGCAATCTTCCCTTCATTTTCCACCTTTGATTTGTCTAAGCTTTTGTACACTCTCGAAATTTATTCTGTAATCTTTTTCAGCCACTTCTGTCCCAAATGTTTCACATCTTGCATATGCCTCTTGCTCACCCTTGATTAGTCTCTGCTTTGCTCCTTCATTTCCATGGTCTCTGTGAAGCCTGTATCGTGTTTATCATTCAATGATTCACATAGCCCCTCGGCACATGTATTAATTTTCGTTCAAATACTTGCCATTTCCCTCTGCATCCTTCACTTCCATCAACACGTCTTATTTGTTTCCAATCATCACAGCCCCTATTCTCCAAAAGACTGATTTTGTAGGCAGTATTTTCTTAAGTACTCTTCCTTAAAGATTTTTTCTTTTTGAGACGGAGTCTCGCTCTGTCGCCCAGGCTGGAGTGCAGTGGCCGGATCTCAGCTCACTGCAAGCTCCACCTCCCGGGTTCACACCATTCTCCTGCCTCAGCCTCCCGAGTAGCTGGAACTACAGGCGCCCGCCACCTCGCCCGGCTAGTTTTTTTGTATTTTTTAGTAGAGACGGGGTTTCACCGTCTTAGCCAGGATGGTCTCGATCTCCTGACCTCGTGATCCGCCCGTCTCAGCCTCCCAAAGTGCTGGGATTACAGGCGGTGAGCCACTGCGCCTGGTCCCTTAAAGATTTTTAAAAATATTTTTAATGAGATTTATAACCCTAAAATTATTTCCATGTCTTGATTATAAGTAATGATGGTACCTATCATGTTTTTCTCTCTAGCTTTCCAGGTGACCAGTTGTACGATGTTGGCTAGTAATTTAAATTCTATAGGTCACTTTCTTTATCTTTAATATAAAATGGTTGAACTAAATATTTTATAGACCCCATCTGGCACTAACATTTTAAATTCTAAATATTTACTATATCATTCACATCTATTTCTGAAAAAGATAGTTTAATCGATCATAACTTTTGGAATATTCTATTGCTTTTCCTGCCATCTAATCCCACCTATCTTTCAAGGTTGATATCAGATCGCATGCCTCCATTAAGTCATTCCTCATTTTTCCGGCCACCATTCATTCCTCTATACTTTAATTCATCCGAGGCATGCCTTATATTGATTATTTAGCCCTTAAGTATCAATTGTAGAATATGTCCAAGTTCATTGTCTCCTCAATAAATATGTACTCTTTGAAGAGAGTAGATATGAAATTTTAAATATAAAATATACATTAGGTTGAACTATACAAAATTGCCTTTTATTTATTTTTTTATTTTGAGATGGAGTCTTGCTCTGTCACCCAGGCTGGAGTGCAGTAGTGCGATCTCATCTCACTGCTGCAACCTCCACCTCCCAGGTTCAAGCAATTCTCCTGCCTCCGTTTCCTAAGTAGCTGGGACTACAGGCACCCACCACCATGCCCGGCTAATTTTTTGTATTTTTAGTAGAGACAGGGTTTCACCGTGTTAGCCAGGATGGTCTTGATCTCTTGGCCTCGTGATCCGCCCACCTTGGCCTCCCAAAGTGCTGGGATTACAGGTGTGAGCCACCCACACCTGGCCAAAATTGCCTTTTTAGAAACAACTAAATATCAACTTTATGTTTCAATCAAATATATAAAATGTATTTAATTAAAACTCTATTGAACACTTACAATTTGGCATCGTGGTAGATAACTTTATACAGTGTTTCATTTAAGAGTGAAAATGGCCTAATGAGTTAAATACTGTTGTCTCTATTTTACAAACAAGGGAACTGAGCCTAAAATGGCTTAAATAATGTGCCAAGGTCATACAGTTGACAATATATAGAACCAGGAGTAAAACTGAGATCTCCTTTCTAATTCCAGAGTTCTTGCTTCTTCCTCAAATTTTGTAGAACATAACACAGCAAAAGTAAATATTGGTTTCTAATTTATAATAGAGAATCCCAATTGCAAAAAAAAAATCTTTGAAAGTTATGTTTTTCTGTAATATTGTATTTAGCCATTTACAAAATAAGTTGGCAGCTCTGCAAGTATTAATACTAATATAGAATATATCAGTGATATACTGTTGCGTGAAGAAAGTTGTTGAAGAACAAAATTACAATATTATTCCACTTACAGGTTTAGAAAAAAATCTACAAATGTGCCTTTATAGTAATATGAAAAATATACAACTACATATTAATATATATAAAGAATAGTATTTGGAAGCATGTATGAAGCATACAGCAAATGATCTTTGAAAACTTAGAGTGAGAACAGGAAGTAAAAGCTAGGGAGCTTCCTAATGTTATTTATTCTTCTAAATTGTTTGCGTCTTTTCCAACAATTATTTTCTTTTGTCTAACAGAAAAAAGGGGAAGAGTCCTTTCCCTCAATTGTTCATTTTAATGATGAACTACCTTCCCAATTAGAAACATCTCCTTACAGTTCGTTTAAGCACCTTGTGTCGTAAAATGTACATGTTCTATCGCTGATGACAACATAGAAACTATACCTGTCCATGTAAGAACTGATACTTAATTACCACGCTATCTTTCTTCATATTCCCTATTTCTCATTCCCATTGTGATCATTGTGGTTTTCCACTGAACAAACAACAGAAATTTTGCAGTGACTTATAAAGGGCAAGCTGCAAGAGACAGATGGAATCCCACTGAGCCCTCCCCTAGCAGCAAGATTACCTTTGCTACGGAGTTGTCATTAATCCACCCTAGAGTTTTAAAGGATAACTCCTCCTCACTTGATTTTCTTGTCTTTTCATAAGTCTTTTCATCTCTTAACATTTTTATGATACTTCTATTTAAGGCATCAACTATCTTGTGGCTTAACAAAGCATACCAGTAGGTTGCTCTCTAAAGGTAAGTAGGACCCATAATGATGCCCCTGAGAATTGTCTCCCACACTATCTAGAGATGTTCAGTCCACTATCATACTAAATGAAATTTTACCAATTAGGAATAAATAGCTGCTAAGGGACTTCTTATAGAATGAAAATGACTCTGGGGACCTGTGAATTCTCAGACATTTATGTAAATCACTTTACTCAGATAAATATTCTCCAAAGACCCAGCTGGCCAAATAGTTGTTTAGGTCAAATGCCTTAGCAACAGGTGACAGATTCAAACCCGTATGATTGACTGAGGGTGTGCTCCTCTAGAAAACCCTACAAAGGAGGGAGGGAAACAGATTAAGCAAGAAAAGGTGTGGTTTCAAGTAAACCACGGCCAGATCCAGCACTGTCCTACCTTAAGATGTAAGAGTTTGTGTCCTTTATCAGGCAGCATTGGCATCAAATGGGGAGGGCATACATTCTAGGATTCTCTGGGCTAGGGAACAGACAAGTCCCCAGAAAATGTAGGTGAGTGTTAGCAATTAGTCTCAGCCCTTCAAGCAGCGAGGGGCTATATATGCTGGCTGATAAAGTGAATGGCACTAGGCCATGGTCCAGAATATCTCCTGCTAGAATTTTCATGAAAAACAGAGAAGAACAAAAAAGAGGTAATTGTGAATTCAGGCATTCAAGAATGTGAAAAAGCCAGAGATTGGATTAGACTTTCTTCCCCTCATTAAGAAGTCCCAGAGGGATAAGGTGAAAAAAAAGGCGGGGGGG
This sequence comes from Macaca fascicularis, assembly GCF_037993035.2. NCBI lineage: Eukaryota > Metazoa > Chordata > Mammalia > Primates > Cercopithecidae > Macaca > Macaca fascicularis. The sequence continues at coordinate 111,890,541 of NC_088389.1, forward strand.
AGGGGCAGGATGTGAAAAGAATTTATAAAGGTTTTGAGGAATTCTAAAACAAAATTGTTGCCCATTTAAAATTAATTTTAAAATATAAACATAGAACTTCATTCTGTCATTGACTAGATTGATTCTTTTTCTATTAGAAATTAAAACCTGAGAACACTAAAGAATGAAGTATTTATATATCTTCCATCATCTATTTGCAAGCATCACCTTGAAAAACAACGGAAGGAAACATGTCGGTAGTTAGGATTAACTAGACACCCTCATGTTTCTTATCCTCAGAACTCTACCAAAGAGAAGAGAACAGACCCAAGATTTAGTGTCATCACATGTGTGGATGCTCAGTGAACCCTTCTTGATTAATGTGACATCGTAAAGCACCACCTGGAATGATTCCTCAGCCCACTAAAACCTCCTGAAAAATATCTTTCCCAGAAATATATTCACTCCTTTCAGACGCTGTGGCTTTCAGAGCGGTGTCAACTTATAACAGCTTCTTGACATTAATTACTGTGCCATCCCATAAGTTTAGCTCTCTGAAAAGCAGCCTGAAGCTGTCAGGGAGGGTCACATATTTTAATATCCACTTACCTTGACACCAAAGTAATTTGGAAGATGCTCACTTTCAGCTCCGCGATCCCTTTCCAACATTCGGAGGAAAATGACTCACCATCCAATCCGCAAATCTTGATTAATTCCTTCCACTTAGCATGTTCCAATTTCTGCCAAGGTATGTGGTCTGTAGATTGACAGTCTCGTTAAGAGCTTATTCAAGTGCTTGATTATACAGCTTTGGAAGTTTCTTGAGCCCTGAGAGTCTGAGGAGTAGGCTGTCCCTCCCCTTCCCACTGCAGCACAATACCATGTCTAATACCCAGAGGCAAAAAGGCAAAGAGGCCTCAGATCTAAAACAGTCAGTGCTTAGCCCCCCAGCACACAAGTTCTAGAAGCAGCAGTTTCTGTCCTTAGGTTTTCTCTTCAGTGGCACCCAGGTGTCTGCTCAGTGTTGCTCCTCTGATAGGGTTTCTAAGGATTCAGGTAAAAGAAGAGAACTCCAAAGATAGGCACATGAAGGGATTGTGCACTCAAAATCTTTACCTGGAATAATTCTCCAAGGATGTACCTATTAGTGAAAGTCAAAGATCAAAGATAGAGAATAAAAGTAACTCAACTGGTTATGAATTTCTGAATAGGGTAAATGAGGGCAGAAACCTGTAAGAGAAGCACTTTATTCTTATTTAAAAGACATACCCTGTATCCCGCTGACAAATTTCCTCTTCAATAGAAGCTAGAAAATGACAGCAATAATTTGACTTTGCCAAAATAAAGGTTCAGTCCCCTTCCTAAGTATTTGGGCCCCTGGCATTTATTTTAGGCCAGTTCATTGGAACTTAAAAAGTACTTTTCTAGTGAAACCATGTCAGTATGGGAGTTAAGGTCTTCACAACTTGTCATCACCAATTTAACCATATCATTGTAAATGTCATCATCTTTTTGAGACATGAACTTTAATCTCAATAACAAATAATTACCCACATTTTCAGATTACAAAAAATACAACTGAGGCCGGGCGCGGTGGCTCACTCTTGTAATCCCAGCACTTTGGGAGGCCGAGGCGGGAGGATCACGAGGTCAGGAGATCAAGACCATCCTGGCTAACACGGTGAAACCCCGTCTCTACTAAAAAATACAAAAAATAGCCGGGCGCAGTGGCCGGCGCCTGTAGTCCCAGCTACTTGGGAGGCTGATGCAGGAGAATGGCGTGAACCAGGGAGGCGGAGCTTGCAGTGAGCCAAGATTGCGCCACTGCACTCCAGCCTGAGCGGCAGAGTGAAACTCTGTCTCAAAAAAATTACAACTGAGGCATAAAGTCATACAGTAATTTTCCCAAAGTCACACAGTTAAAAAATAATAATAAACAGGCTAAGTCAGCTTTGAAATGAAGGTGTCCCTGACCCCATAGCAAAACACATTCATAACCACTGTGTTCTACTTTCTCTTAGAATTACTACGGAGAAAGCTCTTCTACCAAAAGGAGTAGGGTGTCCTCCACATGTAGTAACGTTTAATGAGAAATGAATTAGGTTTCCAAATCAAAAAAAGTCCAAGCCACATTTTTTTTTTTTTTTGCCTAAGGCCATCCCAAAAGTGAGAATAAAACCTGTCTTCCAAATTCCTCACAGCCCAACCCATCCTAGTCTCAGTTCAGTCACCCCCTCTTTCTAGAAGCTTTTCCTATCTCCTTGCCCATCAGACTAGATTAGAGGATACAGCTTCATGCTCCACAGCTTTCTGGATTTTCCTCTGTTGCTACACTCACCTCACTGTATTGTAAGATCTCTGCCCTTCCTATCTCTTCATTGGACTGTGTGCTTCCTGCTGGCAATAACTGTGTGTTCTTCCTTTGATCCCCAGGGACTAGTGCTCAGTAATGTGCCAGCTGTAGCTGACTGGTCTGAATAAGGGTAAACGCTGCAGGGATACAGAGAAAGTGGTTGCAGGGATACTGGGATCCCTTGGAAAGACTTTCCTCTAGGGATCCTGTTTGGTCCTAGGTAGGCGGGACCCTCCTTTTCTGCTCAATCTTAGAGATCAGTCTACAGAATTCTACCAGTGTCCCTATATTCTTATGGAGAATGGTCATTGCAGCAAAGAAAGCGAGAACAGGAGACAGCACACTGTCTCTTAAATGTCCTTGTTTCATTTGTTAGCATTCATCAAATAACCCGGTCTAGGCATACAGGGAACTGAGGAGTCCAGTTTTCCCATGTGCCCACAGAGGACAGAAGAACTAGAAACGGGTAAGCACTGACAAACACCATGATGCAGAACTGTTTTGCTTTGTACCTTTGATTATGCAATCAAATCTTTAGATTATTTTTCAGAAAGGTAGGTAGCCACTGGCTGAAGAAAGATTCATTGATTATTTAAAGGAAAAACTTGGAAGCAGTATCCACATCTCTTTCTTCTTGAATAAACCACTGTCATGAGCATTTCTTCATAAGAATAAGAAGGACCTTGAGTTGAAGAGGCAAAGGTTGAAACTGATCTCTGATTGGTGCATTCAGTGACTGTGAGAAAACATCAAGTGTTGTGGAAAAATGAAATGCCTGAAGCCTTCTGGCTAGGAGGACAGCCATTTTAATAAAAGGCACAAAAATTATGCCTGGGCTAGTCTCACATAGCACGTTAGTATCCATGAAGCATTTTTTTTTTTTTCCTAAGGGGAGAGTAGGTATTCTTTTTTGAATACCTACTCTTGTAGGTATTGTAGTACAATATAACATAAAAGTTACCATTTTGACCATTTTAACATGTATACTCTATAACATTAAATACATTCACAATGCTGTGCAATCATCACCACTGTCTAGTTCCAGAATTTTTTTATCCCCCCAAATGGAAACGCTCTACCTATTAAGCAATCTCTGCCCATTTCCCCTTCCCCTAGTCCCTGGAAACCACTAATCTGCTTTGTATCTCTGTGTATTTGCCTAGTCTGGATGTTTCATATAAATTGGACCATACGATATGTGGCCTTTTGTTTCTGACTTCTTTAGCATGTTTTCAAGGTCCATCTATGTTGTAGCATGTATCAGTACTTCATTCTTTTCATGAGTAGATAATATTTCATTGTATAAATATACTATCTTTTATTTATTTATCAGTTGGTGAACATTGGAGTCTTTCCATTTTTGTAGCTACTATGAGTAGTGCTGCTGTACACTTTCATATACAAGTTTTCACCCAAACACCCATCTCCAGTAATTTTGGATATATACCTAGAAGTGGAATTGCTGGTTCATATGATAATTCTGTTAGCTTGAGGAACACTACAAAGCTTTATAACATACTTATTATATTTAATCTTCTTAAACATCCCTGAGTTATGCATTATTATCCCCATTTTACAGATAGGGCTCAACATTCAGAACATTGCCAAGCTAAACGTTGATTCACCACTTTACAGTAAACATTTTACAAGACCACAGTGAAAACCCAATTGAGACATTTATTTCTGGATATATTTCTCCACCCCTCCCACGCCATCTTAAAAATAAAATAAATCTTAAAATAGAACATTCCATAATAGTGATAGAGGAGAATACTGCAGACTCTAGGATAAAGGAAACCCTGTGGATCCTTCGTAGCTTCTCCATTCTTGTGTATCCTTCATTAATTCAATATTTAGGTCGTTGGTTTCATTATCTTGAGGGAACTAGCACTGTAAGAATGAAAAAAAAAAAAACTAGACCTGTTTCATATTTTCATACATGGAAATGACTCATTGTTCCAAGACATCAGAGGTAAGTGGTGTGCAAGAAAGTAATAAATGCAAAGAAATGGGTGATGGATGTCTCAGCCCAAAATCTCCTTAAGCTGATAAGCAACTTCAGCAAAGTCTCAGGATACAAAATCAATGTGCAAAAATCATAAGCATTCCTATACACCAATAATAGACAAACAGAGAGCCAAATCATGAGTGAATTCCCATTCACAATTGTTTCAAACAGAATAAAATAGTTAGGAATTCAACTTATAAGGGATGTAAAGGACCTCTTCAAGGAGAATTACAAACCACTGCTCAATGAAATAAAAGGAGACACAAACAAATGGAAGAACATTCCATGCTCATGGATAGGAAGAATCAATATCGTGAAAATGGCCACAATGCCTAAGGTAAGTCATAGATTCAATACCATCCCCCATCAAGCTACCACTGACTTTCTTCACAGAATTGGAAAAAACTACATTAAAGTTCATATGGAACCAAAAAAGAGCCTGCATAGCCAAGATAATCCTAAGCAAAAAGAACAAAGCTGGAGGCATCATGCTACCTGACTTTAAACTATACTGCAAGGCTACAGTAACCAAAACAGCATGGTACTGGTACCAAAAGAGATATATAGACCAATGTAACAGAATAGAGGCCTCAGAAATAACACCACACATCTACAGCCATCTGATCTTTGACAAACCTGACAAAAACAAGCAATGGGGGAAGAATTCCCTATTTAATAAATGATGCTGGGAAAACTGGCTAGCCATATGTAGAAAGCTGAAACTGGATCCCTTCCTTACACCGTATAAAAAAATTAACTCAAGATGGATTAAAGACTTAAATGTAAGACTTAACATCATAAAAACCGTAGAATAAAACCTAGACAATATTATTCAGGACATAGGCATGGGCAAAGACTTCATGACGAAAACACCAAAAGCAATGGCAACAAAAGCCAAAATTGACAAATAGGATCTAATTAAATTAAAGAGCTTCTGCACAGCAAAAGAAACTATCATCAGAGTGAACAGGCAACCTACAGAATGGGAGAAAATCTTTGTAATCTACCCATCTAACAAAGGGCTAATATTCATAACCTACAAAGAGCATAAACAAATTTCCAAGAAAAAAACAACCCCATCAAAAATTGGGTGAAGGATATGAACAGACACTTCTCAAAAGAAGACATTTATGCAGCCAACAGACATCTGAAAAAATGCTCATCATCACTGGTCATTAGAGAAATGCAAATCAAAACCACAATGAGATACCATCTCACACGAGTTAGAATGGCGATCATTAAAAAGTCAGGAAACAACAGTGCTAGAGAGGATGTGGAGAAATAGGAACGCCTTTACACTGTTGGGAGTGTAAATTAGTTCAACCACTGTGGAAGACAGTGTGGCAATTCCTCAAGGATCTAGAACTAGACATACCATTTGACCCAGCAATCCCATTACTGGATATATACCCGAAGAAATATAAATCATGCTACTACAAAGACACATGTACACATATGTTTATTGTGGCACTATTCACAATAGCAAAGACTTGGAACCAACCCAAATGTGCATCAATGATAGACTGGATTAAGAAAATGTGGCACATATACACCATGGAATACCATGAAGTCATTAAAAGGATAAGTTCATGTCCTTTTCAGGAACATGGATGAAGCTGGAAACCATCATTCTCAGCAAACTATCACAAGGACAGAAAACTAAACACCACATGTTCTCACTCATAGGTGAGAGTTGAACAATGAGAACACATGGACACAGGGCAGGGAACATCACACACAAGGGCCTGTAGGGGTGTGTGGGGCTGGGGGAGGGATAGCATTAGGAGAAATACCTAATGTAAATGACGAGTTGATGAGTGCAACAAGCCAACATGCACATGTATACCTATGTAACAAAACTGTACATTCTGCACATGTACCCTAGAATGTAAATTAAAAATAATAACAATAATAAAAGAAGAGGAAAGCACAAAATATATAAAACACACAGAATTATATAGAGAATTAATGGAAAAAAAATAAATGGGTGATGGAGGGCAGAAGTTGAGATATGGAAGTTACAGGCAAAGGAATTTCACATCCTGCCTTGCTGCAACACACATTCTGTGGCTAAAAGTCCTGAAAGACTTTGAAAAGCTAGTGTTTTAACTTTTGGATAGTTTTCGATCCAGTTCAAAGCCATCCGTTTCTGGAAACTGCCTCCTTCTTCCACAGGATAAGAGTGGTGGGTGGGGAGATCTAGAAGCCAGGTTTGCGCTTTGAGAGCCTGACCATTGTTCTCAGTTGACTGAAACTGAAGCAGGCTGGGCCAATCAGATTCTTTGGCCTATAAACTTGGAATTCAAATTCAAATTCGGAGTAGTTTATCTCTGCATGTAGTTAATACTATAATGTGAAAACAGAGCTGTGGAGTAGCCACATAGTGCTTTATAGATAAAAGAGCAACTTAAAAGATGAGCAGAAGGGATGGAACTGGAGGTCATTATGTTAAGTGAAATAAGTCAGGCACAGAAAGATAAACTTCGCATGTTCTCACTTATTTGTGAGAGTGAAAAATCAAAAGCAACTGAACTCATGGAGATAGAGAATACAAGGATGTTTATCAGAGGCTGGAAAGGGTTGGGGACAGTGTGTGGGGGAAGTAGGAATAGTGAATGGGTACAAAAAAAAATAGAAGGGAACAAGATCTAGTATTTGATTGTACAACAAGGTGACCATAGTCAAGGATAATTTAATGTACATTTCAAAAGAGTATAATTGGATTGTTTGTAACATAAAGGATAAATAGGGGACCTAACCTTGAAGGGTTAGATAGCCTATTTTCTATGATGTGATTATTACAATTTTTTTTTTTTATTTTTTTTTTTGAGATGGAGTCTCGCTCTGTCGCCCAGGCTGGAGTGGAGTGGTGCGATCTCGGCTTACTGCAAGCTCCGCCTCCCGGGTTTACGCCATTCTCCTGCCTCAGCCTCCCGAGTAGCTGGGACTATAGGTGCCCGTCACCACACCTGGCTTTTTTTTTTTTTTTTGTATTTTTTATTAGAGACGGGGTTTCGCCATGTTAGCCAGGATGGTCTCGATATCCTGACCTCGTGATCTGCCCGCCTCGGCCTCCCAAAGTGCTGGGATTACAGGCGTGAGCCACCGCGCTGGGCCGATTATTATACATTTTATGCCTGTATCAAAGTATCTCATGTACCCTGTAAATATATACATCTATTATGTACCCAGAACAATTAAAAAGATTTTTTTAAAATAATGAGGTGGGTGGATCACAAGGTCAGGAGTTCAAGACCAGCCTGGCCAAGATGGTGAAACCCCATCTCTAGTAAAAATACAAAAATTAGCCGGGTGTGGTGGCAGGCGCCTGTAATCTCAGCTACTTGGGAGGCTGAGTCAGAGAATTGCTTGAACCCGGGAGGCGGAGGTTGCAGTGAGTTGAGATCACACCACTGCACTCCAGCCTGGGTGACAGAGTGAGACTCCATCTCAAAAAATAATAAAAATAATAAAATAAGGAGGGGGTTACACAGCAAGAGAGAGGAACATGAAGCTGTGGCCCAAAACAAAAAGTGGAAAAGGGGAAAAGAGGGAGAGAGGAAGTCAGCGCTTGCCTGTTCCAGGTCCAGTCCCTTCCTGGAAACCTAGGACTCTGTGTGAACCCTTCTACCCTTGTCATAAATTCCATTTGGCTTAAGCTATCTGGCAGACTGACCATCTGTTCACTAAGCCATTTCCTTGGGCACACAGCCAAACTACACTCCCAGCCTCTTAATACGATTAGTTGCGGCCATGTGGCCAGGCCCGGACCCATGAGATGAGAAGAAGGGATATTCTCTACATTCAGTCTTGGCAATAAGAACTCTCCACAGCAATCTTCCTCCTGTGCCAGTGAGGTGTCAGCACCCAGAGCAATGGCAAAAGTCACACATTGAAGACATCCGAGCCTCAGTAGTCTAAGTACCTGAAAGAATGCTTGGAGCAGCCATCCCACCCTCACCAAGCAGGTTTTATAAGCTCAAGAAATCCATTTCTCTGTGTTGAGATTTTACAGAGATTTCGAGTTTTATGTGACACAACACCAAGCTTTATCTAAACTGATACAAGGCAGTTTGAGTGGGCTTTTCTTTTGAAACCTGCCATTGAAGAGTCTGAAAACATCACACCTCCAACAGGTATCTTTCCTCATTCAGTTGCTGCCTGTTGAAATGATGGAAGACCTTGGGCCAAACACTTCGCATGCCCGTGCTCTGGGGCCTGCAGAAAAGGGCAGAGGTAAAGGATTCAATCTCCAGAATGTCAAACGAGGCCACCTCCGGTGACCTTACACACCCAAACACACTGTCTTTGTTATGGGAGATATTCTTTGACTGCTTTACCATGTCTCAGAGTACATCAGCCTCCCTCTCAGAGTTTCCATATGGCTGCGCAAGCTAAAAGCAAAACCTTTCATGTGGAAACTTTGTGTTTCTACTGAAGTCAGTACTGAAACGTGTTTCCATTCCAAATGATTCCAGCAGATTTCCAAGATGGCCCAATAACACCCTGCTCAGTTATTAGAGTTCTAGCAAAGAAGGAGCTGACCAAAGAAAATAGTCTTACCAAAGAGCTATATTGACAGATGCTGTGCCTGTGAGTATTCTGGAAGACACCAGGCATGAAAAGGATAGTTCTATATGTGTAATATGCAAATTTCTTATTTTCCCCATTTGAGCAGTAACTCCTGCGTAAGACCAAATGGAATGGAGTTGCAAGTGCTGTCAACAGAGAGAACCTATAAAGCAGATCTTGACATTATTTTACAAATCTAATTGGGCCGTCTGGTCAGTAAAATGTCTCTAGGAAAGATCTTAAGTGCAATGGCACTCATTAGAAGTCCAAATGCTTGCTTTAAATAGCATGTAGTTTTATAGTATTTAAACTAATGATCTTCGTTGTCTATTGCATGTGTAAGATTGAAGGTGTGACAGTGGTTAAATTCAGGGCAAACAAAAAAGATATCTTACCTTGAAGCTATTGTATCAATCTTTCAAGAGGGAAAAGCCTCCAAAATGTGGGGAAATATTGGAACCACTGTTTTGAATGCACTTTTTCAGCAGTTAGGCCAAGGCTTGGGGGATCCTGAGCACATAAAACCAGCCACCATCCATCCCAACTGCACTCTTTCTCAAACCCTGATTCCTCCCTTTACCATTTTGCTCTTTCCTCTAACACAAATCTCACACAATTTGATAGGTTAAGTATGTGAAAGATCACAAAACCAAAATAGAATGTGGCCTTTTGCATTCCTGAGAGACCCCATCCATATCCTCAGAGACATGTGGTGGTGGGAGGGGGTGGAATTTCCTCACCACCTCTTCTCATATTTCAATATTGTGATCCACAAAAGGGCAGTGATAATATGGAAGAATTTTCAGCGGGACCATATTCAGTTTCCTACTTGAATATTGCATACTAACAGACACAAACAATCTTACCTAATTTTTACAAGGAGAGTATGAAATGAAAACTACAATTCCTGGTTCATAGACTTGAACAGTAGACCAGAAGAAGATGTAAAGGAGGTCAACTAGCCAAGAGAGAGAGACTTCTGATTTTAAGAATAGGGTTCATTTTGTGCTCCACATACTCTTTCTGATGTGAAGACCTATTGATCTAACATCACTTTTCCTTCAGGACTATTAAACTAAGTCTAGGAGAATGTCATTGACACTTCTTATAGCCTTATAGACAAAGGAGAAATATGTGGATAGATACGAAGGGTACACGTAGTACAATTTACAGCTGATTCTACAGCCCAATCCAAAGATTACTGATTGAGTAATCAGCTGAGGTTGACCAAAAGAATGACTGCTAGTAACAGTCAGGCTCACTCTCTGACAAAGTCCTGACTCACACTTATCAATTGCTTGTGATTAACACATAAGATATACACTCATCAAATGTGTTGTAAACAAAACGGTGTTGATGGTTAATAGGTTAGGTGGCAAAACCAGAGCAAAGACAGCATTCGAATTCCCTGACCATGTACAATGATCTTACCAACTGAAACAGGCTCTAGGGTTCTCTGTACCTGCTGCTGGTTGGAGCAAGAGGAAAGAATTGATTCAAATTGTGTCAATCAACTTCCCATACTTGGAACTGATAATTGGGTTAGAAACCATAGTTGGCTAGCCACGTGCCCTGGTCTAAAAGTAACATAAACCCCAGGGACTGCAAGCACAGAGTAGGGGTAACCCTGATTAGGCATGAGAAAGTAAAATGGAAGGTATATTCTGTAAAGAAAGGAAAATATGAAGCGAACTATCAGAGAAGGGTGGATAAGAGGTCATATGACCTCAGATTAAGGGAAATGAGAAGGTCATGGTCCCTGAAGATTGACATTTCTCAGGTCCAGTCTCTCACCAGCCTCAGCTGTGATTTCTACCCTTGGATTCTACAAAACATTCCTCATCCCTGATCATGAGTTGCTTTGTTTGTTTGTTTTTTCACCTAAACTGGATGAAGCGTTTCTGTTCCTTATAAACAAACAACCAAAGGATTAACCAAATTCATGAATATATTAAAATCCTGCTTCTCCTGAAGGAATGAACAAGATGGAAGACGCCAGTTACCTACACTCTTCAGAACAGCATCCTAAGGGCAGGATTCTCAACCTCTGCATTCCAGCTGCCTCTCAGAGGAATTAGTCTTGACTCTACCTGGAAGGGTAGATGATTCACCTCTGCAGATATGTAGCCTTTACTCTCTAGTATTCTGTCCCATCACCTCTAGCTGCTTTTATATCCCAAGTCCCGCAGCTCTGCCTCCTATCAAGGCATCCCTAGGCTCCACCTCAATTGCCCTCCCTGTACTGCAACCAGGAAACTCACAAAGAAGCAAGCCAGGGCAATCTCAGGACCCACCTCCTTGTTCTTATCTCTTAATGATCTCTACTTTTCTGATTAATGTCCCATGCCTTGAAAACTATGTTTTGCGTATTATTTTCATTTTTCTATTGTTTTGGATGGAGGGTAAAATTTTTCCCTGTTATTCCATCCTTACGGAAAGCAGATGACTTCAAGTAGTTTTTGACCATCTTCTTTAGTAATGCAGGCCAAGTGGATTCTCACCACGTTTTGGAAGGTGAGAAAAGAGCCACCTATTTTCTTGGGTGTTCAACCAAACAAAGACAAATCTCATTTTAAAAGTCACAACATAAAATGGATAGCTCCCCCACAATGTTTTGTTTGGCTGAATTTCCATAAACAGTTTTATACAGCCACAGCAAGTGATGACAGATAGTGATTACGAGTCAGGTATTTATGGTTTATTCTGGCCCGTAACTTCCCAAGATGTGTGTTTTACACTGTTACATACACAGCAACTCCAATGGAATAATGATCTTAAAATACCTTCAAAAGAATGCATTTGTAAAATTTGCAATTTCTTCAAACTTAATTATAATGAGTGTAATTATATTAGTCAGGGTTCCCTAGAGGGACAGAACTAATAGAATATATATATATATGGAGTTTATTAAGTAGTATTAACTCACACAATCACAAGGTGCCAAAATAGGCTGTCTAGAAGCTGAGGAGCAAGGAAGCCAGTCCGAGCCCCAAAGCTGAAGAACTTGGAGTCCGATGTTCAAGGACAGGAACCATCCAGCGCATGAGAAAGATTAGGCTGGGAGGCTAAGCCAGTCTAGCCTTTTCACATTTTTCGGCCTGCTTTATATTCGCCAGCAGCTGATTAGATGGTGCCCACCCAGATTAAAGGTGCATCCTTTCCCAGCCCACTGACTCAAATGTTAATCTCTTTTGGCAACACTCTCACAGACAAACCCAGGATCAATACTTTGCATCCTTCTATCCAATCCAGTTGACACTCAGTGTTAGCCATCACAAGTCCGCCCCTTGTCAACTTGAATCCATACACATTTCCTGAGATCATACATAATCTTCAAATGAAGACAATAATAAGGTCATAATTACACCTAACATAATACAACTATCCTTTGTACATCCAGAAACACACCAATCCCCAATCCAAATGCTATTACATAAAGGTAACAATACTAAAATCCTGATATGAAGTCAATAAATCTTATGTCACATAAATGGAAAAGAAAATAAAGATATTTTCTTAGTTCAAGTGTATACATGCACAGACATGTTTCTAACAAAAGAAGGAGGAAATATTCATGACAATTACAGTTCTCATTTTTGCAGCTGGTCATGTGGTCATAGCTAGTATTGATGACTATCTTCATCTACTACCCATTTTGTATTCCCTTTGCCTTCAGCAAGCACCTCAGCAGGTCGTGGATTTTTCCCTGATGGAATAACCCAACTTTTCATTCCCGAACGGTCTGGGTCATTTGTAGTCCTGCCTGGATTGGGCTGTTGTGGTTTCCTATTGACCTCAAACACAGGGCATGGTAATACTAAGAGAGACCCTAATGGATCTCCTGTATTCCATGCATAGTCTTCCTTACCCCCATTATAAAGTAGTAGACTGATTCCATCTTGACAGTCCGGGTCAATCGCCCCAGCCAACACTGTAACTCCCTTCTTAGCCTATTGACTTAGAAGTAGAAGCCCAAAGTGTGCAGGTGGCAATCTTAACTTCCAGTTTAGTGAAATTGTTGTTGTTTCTTCTGGTGGCAGTGTTCCTCCCTCTGGAACTAAGACCTCTAGGCGAGAAGAACACAATGTCATGGGAAAAGGAAGCAAAAATGTTGCTAGTGGATCACTAGGGTTGATGGTGAGTGATGCCACTTCCACTTCCATCCCTTGATTCCTGGACCTGTGAATCCTGGCTACGGGAGAAACAGTATCATATATTGGATGCTGATGCAGTGCATACACAGCCTTCTGGAGAACTTTGCCCCGGCCCTGCAAAGTACTGTCACCTAGTTGGTGTTGTAATTGTGACTTCAAAAGGCCATTCTACCATTCTGTCGATCCAGCTGCTTCAGGATGATGGGAAACATGGTAAGACCAGTGAATCCCATGAGTGTGAGCCCACTGCTTTAGCTGTAAAGTGAGTGTCTTAGTCAGAGGTAATGCTGTGTGGAATACCATGATGGTGGATAAGGCATTCTGTGAGTCCATGGATGGTAGTCTTGGCAGAAGCATTGCAAGCAGGATAGGCAAACCCATATCCAGGGTAAGTGTCTATTCAGTGAGGACAAGCTGCTGCCCTTTCCATGATGGATGAGGTCAAATGTTATCAACCTGCCACCAGGTAGCTGGCTGATCACCCCAAGGAACGGTGCCATATTGAGGGCTCCATGTTGGTTTCTGCTGCTGGCAAATGCGCACTCAGCAGTGGCCGTAGCCAGGTCAGCCTTGGTGAGTGGAAGTCCATGTTGCTAAGCCCATGCATAACCTCCATTCCTGTCACCATTGTCACTTTGTTCATGGGTCGATTGAGTGATAACAGGGGTGGCTGGGGAAAGAAGCTGAGTGGTGTCCATAGAACGGGTCATCCTATCCACTTGGTTATTAAAATCCTCCTCTGCGGAGGTCACCCTTTGGTGAGCGCTCACATGGGATACAAATCTCTTCACAGTTTTTGACCACTCAGGTCCATCCACATACCTCTTCCTCACATTTCTTTGTCACCAATTTTCCAATCATGCTTCTTCCAAGTCCCTGACCATCCAGCCAATGGTTATTGATGGTTATTGGCTACAGCCCATGAATCAGTATGTAATTGCACATCTGGCCATTTCTCCTTCCATGCAAAGTTCACAACCAGGTGCACTTCTTGAAGTTCTGCCCACTGGAAAGATTTCCTTTCACCACTGACCTTCAGGAATGTCCTAGAAAGGGGCTGTGGTGGTCCAGCTGTCCACTTTCAGGTGGTGTCTACATATCATGCAGAACCATCTGTGAACCAGGCCCTAGCCTTCTCTTCCTCTGTCAACTGATCATAGGGAACTCCCCATAAGGACATCTGTACAGGCTGGGGGAAAGAAGGCAGGGTGGTGAGTGGAGACCATGGGCATTTGAGCCACTTCTTCGTGTAACTTACTTGTGCCTTCAGGACCTGCTAGAGCTTGATCACATATATGTCACTTCCATTTGATGATGAAATGCTGCTGTGCACGACCCACTTTGTGGCTAGATGGGTCAGAAAGCACCCAGTTCATGGTAGGCAGTTCAGGTCGCATGGTGACTTGATGACCCATAGTCAAATATTCGGTTTCCACCAAAGCCCAGTAATAGGCCAAGAGGTAGCTCTCAAAAGGAGAGTAGTTATCTGCAAAAGATGGCAGGGCCTTGCTCCAAAATCCTAGAGACCTCCACTGTGATTCACCTATGGGGGCCTGCCAAAGGCTTTAAACAGCATCCCCATTTGCCACTGACCTCAAGCACCATTGAATCTGCTGGGTCATATAGCCCAAGTGGCAGGACAGCTTGGACAGCAGCCTGGATCTGTTGCAGATCCTTCTCCTGTTCTGGACCCCACTCTCGGTACCAAAATCTGTATTAGTCAGGGTTCTCTAGAGGGACAGAACTAATAGGATAGATAGATATCTGGGAGTTTATTAAGTAGTATTAATTCAAATGATCACAAGATCCCACAATTGGCCATCTGCAAGCTGAAAAGCAAGGAAGCAAGTCCAAGTCCCAAAGCTGAAAAACTTGAAGTCCAATGTTCGAGGGAAGGAAGCATCCAGCATGAGAGAAATATGTAGGCTGGGAGGCTAGGCCAGTCTAGCATTTTCACATCTTTCTACCTGTTTTATATGCTGGCCGCACTGGAAGCCAATTAGATGGTGCCCACCCAGATTAAGGGTGGGTCTACCTTTCTCAATCCACTCACTCAAATGTTAACCTCCTTTGGCAACACCCTTGCAGACACACCCAGGATCAATACTTTGCATCCTTCGATCCAACCCAGTTGGCACTCAGTATTAACCATCACACTGATGAAAGGTGAATCATAAATTGGGGTCACAGCAAGGCACAGGAAAGGGCATGTGTTTCAGGTCTGAGTATGAATCCTGGCTTTGTTTATTGGCTGTGTCAACACTGGCAACTTTCTTAGTCTCCCTGAACTGCCAAGAATGCAAGTTGTGTTCAAATAGGAGAAACAGGTTCATGATTAACTAGTAAGGTGTGATAACATAATAGGATGCATTGTTTCCCATATAATAACATGTAATAATATAAGGTAATTAAGATACAAAATAATTATAATGAATTTTAATATATTATAAGAATCAGCATTACTATACGGGTACAATGGGTTCTCATCACAGAGACTACAGTAGTCTGAAATCTGCATGAATATGGACATTCTAGACCTTCTAGCATAATAAACAAGTTTACGTAAGAAACAATCCCCTGTGCATCGCAGTTGCACACCTTTGGTCTGGGTCCTCACATAGTGGAAAGAGTGGAAAAGCTCTGGTGTCTCTTCCTCTTCTTGTAAGAACACTCATCCAATCCCAAGGACCCCACCTTCACATACCACCACATTGGGGTTAGGGCTTCAACACTGCATTTTGGAGGGATACAAACATTACATGAGAACTCCCAAAAATGTTCTCACTAGAAATAGGCAAATATTTCAACCATCGCAGTAGGTTGAAACTTAGAGGCGATCCAAAGGCACTCCATCAATTTCAATGCTTCTCTATTCAATGATGAACAAATGAAATATTAGTAGATACAATTGTAACAGGAAAGTTACCTATCACTACCACTAGACTCCTTATACTTGAGTAGAGAGTCCTAAAGCCTTTTTCTCTAACTAGATTGTGTTTTCTTTGCTGACTTTGCCATCTGTAGAATGGGGACAATAGAGGGGCAACATGCCACCATTACAAGAATTGAACAAGCACCGAACACGACACTCTACAATTCCAACTATAGCTAATTTTATACACACAGAGGCATTAATGTGTTTTGTACCACAGCAGGTTTAGAGTTTAAAAGTTCTCTCAGCAGAATTATCAGAATTATAGACCAATCTAATTGCTTTGAATAAAATAAAAACCACAGATTAAATATGGCGCCTTCAAAGGTGGTATACCATGTTGTTAGTCTCTTAATTAAAATTGTAGAGTAATATTTGCCTATTTCTAGTGAGAACATTTTTGGGAGTTCTCATGTAATGTTTGTATCCCTCCAAAATGCAGTGTTGAAGCCCTAACCCCAATGTGGTGGTATGTGAAGGTGGGGTCCTTGGGATTGGATGAGTGTTCTTACAAGAAGAGAATGAGACACCAGAGCTCTCCCACTCTTTCCACTATGTGAGGACCCAGACCAAAGCTGGCCATCTGTAAGCTAGGAAGAAAGCCTTCACCAAGAACCCTAATCTCAAACTTCCAGCCACCAGAACTTTGAGAAAATAAATGTCAGTTGTTTAAGCCACCTAGCCTATGGCATTTTGTTATAGCAGCCTGAGCAAACTAGCACAGAAGCCATTGTAAACATATTGGGTTAATATTGGTTATTCTACTTACCAACCCAAGTCTGAAAAAGTAAAAAGAAAAAAAAAGCGACCAAAAATTATCAAGAATTCTGAAATTCTGAATTCTTCAGGTACAATTACAGGTAAAGTTACAATTCCCCAATAGGAGTCTAAGTTTCTTGAGAGTAAGGACTATTTATTGTTTATTGTTGTCTATACTTACCATTTCTAACATAAGTAAATGTATGGTAAAGTAACCAGATCCCAGATACCTTCTTCTTTTCTCCATCTTTGCTTTTTTTAAGATGAGATCTCACTATGTTGCCCAGGCTGGTCTCAAACTCCTGAGCTCAAGCTATCCTCCTGCCTTGGCTTCCCGAAGTGTGTTCTCCATCTTAAAATATCATATGTAAGTAGAAAGAGAAACACATTAATTACCTAAATAGACACATCTATATTTAAAACCGGATTTGTAGTAATCGAAGTTACTCTTCCAGAAATTTGTTCTTTGGTACATCAAAATATTTTCCATTCTTCTTGAAGCATCGATCACTTTCTTTTTCTTTTCTTTTTTTTCGGGGGGGAAGGGGGTGGGGGATGGATTCCCCCTCTGTCTCCCAGGCTGGAGTGCAGTGGTGCGATCTCGGCTCACTACAACCTTCACCTCCTGGGTTCAAGCGATTCTCCTGTCTCAACTTCCTGAGTAGCTAGGACTACAGGCGTGTGCCACTACACCCAGCTAATTTTTTGTATGTTTAGTAGAGAAGGGGTTTCATCATGTTGTACAGGCTGGCCTCAAACTCCTGACCTCAAGCAATCCGCCCACCTCTGCCTCCCAAAGTGCTAGGATTACAGGCATGAGCCACCATGCCTGGCCTGATCATTTTGATTCTACTTCACCTACCCATACCTTCCTATCCTTAGATTCATTGTTCATTCAGGAAGTTTTTCATATGTTCTCCAGCCATTACTGATCTGCCTCACATGCAGATTTAGAAAACACCTGTGTTCTGCTACACAGTTAAGAAGTTTTTCCATTCATCTATTGATGCACACTTAGGTTGGTTCCATATCTTGGCTATTGTGCATACAATAATCATAGGGGTGCAGATATCTCTTCAACATACTGATTTCCTTTTCTTTAAATATTCACCCAGTAGTGGGATTGCTGCATCATTTTGTAATTATATTTTCAGTATTTTGAGGAACCTCTGCACCATTCTCCACAGTACCTGTACTAATTTACATTCCCACCAATAGCATATAAGAGTTCCCCTTTCCTGCATCCTCACCAGCATTTATTTTTTACCTTTTTGACAACAGCTATTCTGAGGTAAATTGATAAAGAAAATGTGATACATGCACACAATGGAATACTGCTCAGCTTTAAAAAAAAAAAAAAAAAAAAAGAATGAAATTTTGTTGTTTGTAGCAACATAGATGAACCTGGAGAACATCATGTTAAGTGAAATAAGCCAGGCACAAAAAGATAAATACCACATGCTCTCATTTATATATGGAAGCTAAAAAAGTTGATCTCATAGAAGTAGAGAGTACAATAGTGGTTACCAGAGGCTGGAGAGGATAGTGGAGAGGAGGAATAGGGACAGGTAAATTAAGGGATACAAAATAATAGCTAGATAGGAGAAATAAACTCTAGCATTCTATAGCGCTGCGAGGTGACTATGGCTAACAGCAACACATTGTATATTTTCAATTAGTCAGAAGAGAATTTTGTATATTCCCAACACAAAAAAGTAATAAATGTTTGAAGTGATGGATATGTTTATTACTCTGATTTGATCCTTACGCATTGTATAAATGTTTCAAAACATCACTCTGCACCCCATCAATATGTGCAATTATATGTGCAATAGTCTGGTCTCACATTGCTATAAAGAACCACCCGAGACTGGATAATTTATAAAGAAAAGAGGTTTAATTTACTCACAGCTCTGAGGGCTGTACAGGAAGCATGACTAGGGAGGTCTCAGGAAACTTACAATCATGGCAGAAGGCAAAGAGGAAGCAGACACATCTTATGTGGACAGAGTAGAAGGAAGAGAGCAAAAGGGGAGATGTTACACACTTTTAAATAACCAGATCTCGTAACAACTCACTCACTATCATGAGAACAGCAAGGGGTAAATGTGCCCCCATTATCCAATCACCTCTCACCAGGCTCCCCTCCAACATTGGGGATTACAATTGACAGATTTGGGTGGGGATATAAATCCAAACTATAACAATGTATCAATTAAACATAATTTTTTAAAAAGTTTTTTTACTCTATAGTTATTTCTGACATCTCAAAGTAGCTCCCTTGCAGAGGAAAAAACACTAGAATTCAAATGTTAAACCCTGGTTTCAAACTCTGGTCTCATTACTTACACAGGCTATGGGCATTTGTTACTTAACATTTCTGTAACTCAATTTCCTCATAAGTAAAACAAGAATCATGTCTTAAAATTCCATGTCTTCTGACAGAGCCTGGAAAATGTTTTGTCAATTTTTCTTTGGTTTGATTCATTGAGTGATTGATGAAATTCTTATTGATAGTAAAAATTTTGCAGACCTCACAAAATTCTTCAGATATAAAGCTGATAGCCTGTAGTATTTTCTCTTTTTTTTGTTGTTGTTTCTTTTTTTGAGATGGAGTCTCGCTCTGTTGCCCAGGCTGAGGGACAGTGACATAATCTCGGCTCACTGCAACCTCTGCCTCCCAGGCTCAAGTGATTCTCCTGCCTCAGCATCCCAGGTAACGGGGATTACAGATGCACATCACCATGCCTGGCTAATTTTTGTATTTTTAGTAGAGATGAGGTTTCACCATGTTGGCCAGGACGGTCTCAAACTCCTGACCTCAAAGGATCTACCCACCTCAGCCTCCCAAAGTGCTAGGATTACAGGTGTGAGCCACCATACCCAGTCCCATCATATTTTCTTTATGTGGCTAGTGTTCTTGTATTATCACCCAGATACAGAATTGCTTGCCCTGATGCTTGTGGACATCAGGAGTGCTACACATGCCCTGAGATGGTACAAAAAGATTATTTGTGTAAATCCCCTTTGTCTTTAAAGGGAAGAAGAGACGGCCAAAATTTTTGAGAACCACCGTTCTTCTGGCATCATGACAACAGAAGTGAGCTTGTAGAAGAGCAGGAAAATAAGCAATTCAAGGTGCTGAGAGGTAAGCAGTGGAGGCAAGACTGATGGTCAAAGCAACAGTGGGTTGGGTGCTAGTCTAGCTGTGGTCTGCCCTAAGTGGTTCTAGAACTCTGTCTAATTGATCTAAGTAGTCAACAACACCTTATTGTCTACAATATCCCCAGTTCCTACAATAGTGCCTAGAATATAATAGTTATGAATTAATTATCTGTTAAAAATTTCTTTTGGTTTTCTTACCTATAAAATGAAGGGAATGGAACAAAACTATCCTATAGCTTCTGTCAATTGTAAACATCTATTACATTGGAAACTAATTCTTTTATGAAAGAAAACCATGGGAACTACCTTCTCCAACAAAGGTGGGTCAAAATTTAGCATCCCATTCCAGCCTGACATTTAACAAATTTGCTTCTCACTGACCTCCCTTCCAACAAGTCATTCCTCAGAAGATGACTTTAGTTATTTTGGTTATTATTCTCTTATGTAAGCTACCAACAATTTTTTAAGATTTCTGCTTTCTCTGGGGTTTCTGACAAGGGACAGGTAACAGATACAGGGCATTAACAAATCAGTATTATCTGAAGAGTTACTCCTATCATGGCCAGGATTTGAACAGGCCTGAATTCAAATAGTGTTTCATCCAAACACATTGTTTCCTCAGTATTTGAAGTTTCAAAGAGCAATCAGTGTCAAAGATCTAAATGTTAAAATGCAGGAGCACTTCGGAAATGCAATTATGGCTTTTGCCTATAGATAATTAACCACTGAAAAAGTTACCTCTACTGAGATTTTCTGGGTAGGCATCACATAAGCCTTAATAAGCACATAAGAACACATAAGCTTTATGTGCTCTGAAAGACCTAGAGTTCAAGCTACCAACAGGGAAGCCTGGGGATTTGTGTTGCTGTTCCTGTAGTGGTAGGGTTTTGTACTGAGTGGGCTTTCTATGCTACCTCTTCATCCCCCAAGCCCACCCTCATACCTCCATCAACTATAGAACATTTCTGCACAACATGGTAACTCAGAGCAGCAGACTAAGGTCATGAAATGGATCTTTCTGGTGCATGCAAAGGGGCATCATAAGAATCAAACCTACAAACTTTCATTTGGCATTCCTTTAAAGAAATACAAGACAGCTGAGACTGACTTAAATGAAATGATAAACATTACAGCACAAAAGTGTTGAGTTTGACTAAATATAGAGACATTTCTAACAGTTACAGCTGCTCAAAAATGAAATAGGATGCCTTATAGTGTGGTGTATGCCTTGTAACTGAATTTGTGTAAGCAGAGCCATTGGGCCTGTTATCAATAGGATTCCCATATAAAGTGGAGGACTCAGTTTTTTGGTCTTCCAAATATTTGGGTTTCTTTCTTTCTCTGTGTTTGACTGCAATGACAAAGAAATTTTTAGACACATGGGGACAGAAACTGCTCAAGGAATTTTGCAGAGTATTTTTCCTCTTAAATCCAATGCCAAATATATCTACATGTAGCCTGTTACACTTTAGTGCTCTGTGGAACTTTTCTGTGGTCTGAGCACCCCTGAGTCCCATAGCATGCACTATTTTCTCCATGACTGGGCAAATGACAGAGGCTTCATAACTTATTAGTTCCATCAGTTCCCCCCAAAACACACAACACAATTATTACATATGTCTACTAGGGCATTACAAGCCCCATTTGGAAATTTTCTCAAATATTCCCCTTAACAGTTCTGTCTCCCTCTTAAGACAATAAGTAATACATGTTGAGTACCAAGCAATATGCCAAGAGATTCAGACACCTTAGTTTCATTCATAACAACACTTTGAAGTCGTGTCAACATGTCCATTTAATAAATAAAAAACCTGAGACCCAGAGAAGTTACGTCAAATTCACAACGTCACGCCACAAATAACTACTAAAGCTAGATTTCAGACCTAGATTTAGAAGGCCTGAAAAATTTGGCCCATTTCCCTATTCCACAATTTCTCTCTTCTGGAGAGCTTTGCTCAACTTTAGACCAAATGCTTTTAAAAACTTCACACAGCTTCACACAAACTGCTATCCTGTTATTAAATCACTCTAAGCAATGGTGTTTTGACCCTTCCTGGAAAAATCTCTTAAAATTATTAGTGCCAGGCTTTCATGTTGTTATGCACTTGCATAATAAATGCAGTACATGGCTTGAACATACATAAAATGAATGCTAAATCTTCTCAAAGACTTTACTCTTATTTTACCCTTCGAGGTGCCAAATGGCCATGACTTTGGAATCTCTTGTGTTCCAAATGTCCCACCAGACCTATCGGGAACTCTAGCATATAAAAGTGTGATCACAAACCAGGAAATGAAGACTTGCCTCTTAAAATATTGTGCATCTTTATTTTAGCCATACAATTATTTCTTCAATAATTTTTTACAAGAAAAAAAAATCATTAGAATGCATATGACCTAAAGGAAAAAATCTTGTTCCCTGAAAACTAAGGTAAAAAAGAATGTGGAAGTGCAGGCAGAGAATTGGTAGTGAACACCTCGACTGCAGAAAACTCATCCACATCTATCAGCTCTTGGAGCCGGTGCCCGATGAGAGAACTGACACAAAATTACACAAGAAGTTACAAGACTCAAGATACTGAAGCTCTTCTTGGGAAGAAAATCATCTTTCATTTTCCGCTGACCCCAAGACGAGAAGGGGTGGAGTAAAACTCAGGAGATGACAGTCTGAGCAACTGAGGCAGGGATTCAGTATAGTGGGAGTGAGAGCAAGGTGTATTTTTTGAAAATGGAACATCTGTATAGATTCTGCTGAAATTAAAATGAGTAGCTCTTGTTCAGCTAGTATTTCAGGAGCTCTGACATGCTCCTCATGGGGAAAAGGGTGCCCAGATCATTGATCTAGCATCAGAGCCGCTAGTGGTAGATCAGACTACAGAGCAAGACTCACTGTCAGGCCAGACTCACAGGTGGTTTTGAACATAAGACCTCTGTTCGTATGCTGTTTGAAGACTCATGAATTTAACAGAACTAGTGTCGGAAATTGAGACCAAGAGAAAAAAGAAATGGGGAATTAGCAGCATTCAGTGATAATATCTTAGCGTTCAGAGGAGAGTATTTTATACTCTCAACTAGGGCTTTGGAAAAAGAAATGAACCTTGGCTTCTATCTTATGCCATATATAAAAGTTAATCTGGGAAATCATGATGCCTTTAGAAGAAAACATAGGAAACATTTTTTGCAAAATGAAATATTTCTTGGATAAGACAAAAATACAAATTATAGAAATCACAATCCACAGGCAAAAAATAATGTGTGTTATCTCCAAGTCAATGTTCAATACAAGCTGTCTTCTCCTCTGTGAAGTCTTCTTTGTGTTTTCATTTGGACAAACACCACAGACAAACACACACAAATACATGCACAGTGATATTTTCTTCCTCTTGATTCCTGTTGCAATTATTGTGTGAGTTAATTTAAAATTAGCACATATTTATAATACCACACAGTGCTATCATATTTATTATGTAGACTTCTTTATTGTCTGCCAGCAGTGTTGTATGAGTAAATGTTTACCAACCAGCTCTCTAGTGGAAAAAGTCCTGATACGTAACATTTTCCAATTTATTTGCTGTAAATGCTCCACCACAGCCTATTTCAAGCTATCACCGTGAAGTCATTGAATTCAGAGTTAGAAAGAGATCCCATGACCGGCATGTGTGTGAGCCAGCACAAGCTGCTTTCAGCATATCCCTGTCTGCCTGTCTCCTCCCTAAGTCTGTAAGAAATCCCCAGTAGTATAATTGAATATAAGATGGTGTCTCAGTTTCCCCATTTTGTACAAGTAGGTAAACATACTCAAAAGTGTATTTTCATAGAGGAGAATTGATTGTAAAGCTCTATTTAATGTTTAGGAAACTAGAGTGGATGTTTGTAGAATGTATCTCCAACATCCATATCCTCTTCTAGAAATAGCCTCTGTTTTCTGTTTGGGACTCATCCCTACCTCATTTTCCACACACAGTTCTAAGATTAAGCTTCTCACCCATCTCAGGACCAGATCATGGGACCAAGACCAATCTTCACATCATATTGTCTATCCACAGTGATTGCTTCAGGGATGGCATGTGGTTCAACAACAAGATGCAGTGAGAACTTGGATGAAAATACTGAGAAATAATGGAGAATTTGCTCTCAGGGACTTGAATTTGTGAGAATATAAGATCTGGAGCTGCCAGAATCTTCCATCTTGCCATGACACGAAGCCTGTAAATGATGCAAATCTGATAGAGAAAGAGAAAAATTAAATTATGATGGTCATGTTTGAGTTCTGAATTTGAAAGTGTCAAAAGCAAAACCAGCCTCAGACCTTACATTTACATAAACCAATAATTTTCCTTTTTCTTAAGCCAATTTGTGTTAATTTTTCTCTGATATATAGCAAAAAAAAAAAAAAAATCCAATTAATGCAGAAACATTGGGAGTGAATAAATTGGTCTGAATATAGACCATGGTGGTAGCTTCACAATTCTGTGCATTGGTGAAAATTTATTAAACCATACACCAAAAAGAGTAAATTTTATTGCATGTAAGTTAAAAATAAATAAATTGGCTGGAAAGTTAAAAAAATAAATCTCTGTATCAAGTTTGAGGTGCTGTCATGAAAACATTTTTCTATAGTTGTTTTTTCCTATTTTAGTCTCAATCACATGTAGTCAAGCTTTTGCATCCAACTTCCTCTTTTCCCTTGAACTGCCATTTCTGAAATAATTCAACAAAGATATAAAAATGTACTAACCTAAAAAATCCACAAGATCAAGGGGTAAGTCCCAGAAGAACCTGTCTCTAGAAGCTCAGCCAACAACACTGCATTATTCCTTTAAAAGCACAATGCTCAACCAAACTTTGACCTTAAGTTGTTGCCTGGGTTTTTGTCCCTATTATTCCATAATTAATTTTTTAAAAGGCAGGCGTTTCCACAGTTATATTAAACTTAAAGCCACAAAAATAAAATCTTTTTTCGTTTTTAAGATTTTGCAACTTTGACCCTACATGCATCACCAGAGAAAAACACTGGCTCTGTCTTTAAAAAGAGAAAGAGAAAGAAAAGAAGAGAAGGCTGACAAAAATGGATACAGTAAGGTATAGGGGCAGAGAGTGGTATATTTCTAGGAAAATAGATGGACACATGGAGTGTTAGTGGGTGACCTCAGCACGGAGAGGGCAGACCCTTCCTTCTTCATGACGCATCTTCATCTCATATTATCCTCTGAGAGTACAAGGCCTCATTTCCTTCACAGAGCAGGGACACAACTTGACAAAAACAGAGGAAGAGAAGAAAAACAAGGGGATAAAGAGCTATTTTTTTTTTCAGGATCTCAGAAATGGAGCTGAGCATTTCTATAACACTTTAGTAGAAATAGAAGGGGGCCTAATGTTTTTTCATGAGTCCTCAGTTTCTATTTCCCAGAAATATTTCCATATTACTCATGCCACAAGCCAAAGAAACAAAGGCACTGTCTGTCTTTTTTCCAATCCCACATGATAAAGAATCTAAAGTTTATCAGATCCTTAGAGAATTCCAAGGTGTTATAAAGGTGATCCAAATTGGAGCCATCTTAAGGAAAAAGGGGATAAAGGTTACACTCTACCACTTCATTAATTCTTGGCTCAAAAATCCAAAGAGGGCTCCCTGTTCTAAATGGTGATCTTGAAATCGCCACTATTTCTATAAATAAGATGTTACTTCTTCTTCTTCCCTAACCTATAAGTCCCTGTTCTTTCCCTTTCAGAAGAAAACTAAGTAATGAAATACTCATCTCCTCCTCCCAAGACTGCTGTGCTAGTTATTACCTACCAGAAGTACTTTATTCAACACCTACTCAATTTTATAGACAATGTTAATTCGTTTTTATGGTTACTTGAGAGACTATAGGTCATATAATTGAAAATTATAAATTAATTCTTTCTTTTAACAATTAGGAAAATCTTTTCTGTGCTGTACCATGAGAACAAAGAAACCCAAAACAATGCACAAACTATAGCAAATGTTATTCTTCTAAGCAGAAATAAATTGAGTATTATTTTACTTTTTTCATTGTATATTGACGAATTATAGTTGTATGTATTTATGAGGTACAAGTAGTATTATGATTTGTGAATACAATAACCATTAAATTAAGCTAATAAACATATCTATCACCTCAAATATTTAACATTTTTGTGATGCAAATACACAATACTCAGTGATTAGCTATATTCAACATGCTATGCTATATTTTAACTTTCTCATAAGAAAATGACAGGGACAAAAAAATGTTCCTCTACCCTCTTAGGTTTGGCACCTGGGGACCGGCAAATTAGACTAACATAAGAAATGTTTACAGAAAAAAGTCACACAATTTTTAGTGATATCTTATGTGCATACAAATTCAGAGAAAATAAGTGAAACCCAAATAAGTAGCTAGTCTCAGGGATTATATGCCATTTCAACAAAGGGGATTTGGGCTTCAACAGATGATAAATTGTGGGGAAGTTACTAGGGGGAAAGTAAAATGGAGGGAAACTAATATAAGGATTATTTTAGTAAGGTTCGTTTACGCAGACTCATCTCATTGCCAACTCTTCATCTCTGATGATAAAAGTTACTCTCTTTCTGGTACAGGAAAAGAAGAAACACCTTCACAAAGAGAAATTTATGTCTTGCTTTTAGGCAGAAAGGGGGAGAGCAGAGAACACTTCCTTCATGTGTTGATTTTCAGTTTCCTTTAGCTCAACATAATCCTTATGCCAAGTGGCATATCTTGGGGTGACATCCTGATTCCCTCAAAAATTTTTCTAAAACATATTTATACCCATGTGAAACAAAATTTAATTTTTTCCTAAAAACAAATACAACCCTAAGAATGCTAATTAATACATCATACGATAATATAAACTCTGATTGCTCACTTCTTTATTGTCCTAGAAACCATGTTGGAAAATAGAAAGAATATAGGCTTTGGAGTCTTATAGACTTGAGTAAAATTTTGGAACTGCAAGTAGTTATGTGACCTTGACCATATTTCCTAACTCCTCTGAAGTTAGTGCCTTAATCTGAGAATTAGAGCAATACCTTTTCCTTTCAGGAAATGCTAAGGAAGACTACATAGGTAATGTGGATGTCATAAAAAATGACAGGAGAATATAATACATTGATTGATTAAGTTGGTCACATGTTCCATTCTTGTTCCATTCTTGTTCTTAAGAAAAAAATAAATAGAGTATCAATAAGAACAGAATGTATTATTCAAGGTTGCAGATGTCTCAGAGGTGGTCAGAGGTGTTTATACTAAATGGCCTCAGATTTTCTTCTCAGTGAGCTTTGGTGAATTTTTTTAACGATTTTCTATTTCTGCTTTATAAGCTGTTTTTTGTTTTTTGTATTTTGCATATTGCTTTGCAGGTACTTGTGCTACATTATATTAATCTCAGATCTTCACTGGAGGCCTCATGGTAGAGAAAGCATTTTCCCACCTGTGACCACATGCTTTGCTTTGGACAAAGGATATTAGCAGAGGTTTTATAAGTAGAGGTTTGAAATTTACTTGTATGATTCGATTTGCTCACTTGCACACCAGCCTTTTCCACCAAAAGGAAAAGACTCAGACAACAACCAGTTCAAAGGAAATAACACAAGGAACAAATCTTAACCCAACCTGCAGCTTGGAGACAAGCCCAGCTTAGATCAGCTAAACTCCAACCAACACGCAGATACATTAGCGAGAAATAAATGCTTATATTGAGAAGCCATTGGATTTGGAGTTTCCACACAATTTTATTGTGACAGTAGCTAACAAATTCAGTGCCATCAAATCTTTAGGTTTTATCTCATTATATGAATATAAACTTCCCTAGGACAATACATTTTATTACCAACAATATGGCAGCCTCTACCAGGCTTCCCACACTATGCTTATCCCAAACCACCTTCTTTTTTCCCTTTGACTTTTTGGTTTTATTTATTTATCTATTTTATTTCTCCTTAAGTTATTGGGGTACAGGTGGTATTTTGTTACATGAGTAGTGATTTGGGAGATTTTGGTGCACCCATCACCTGAGCAGTATACACTGCACCATATTTGTAGTTTTTTAATCCCTCACTGCCCCCCCACTCTTCCCCCAAAGTACCCAAAGTCCATTGTATCACTCTTATGACTTTGTGTCCTTACAGCTTAGCTCCCACATATCAGTGAGAAAATATAATGTTTGGTTTTCCATTCCTGAGTTACATCACTTAGGGTAATAGTCTCCACTCTCATCCCAGTCACTGCAAATGCTGTTAATTCATTCCTTTTTATGGCTGTGTAGTATTCCTTTATATATATATAAAGTTTCTTTATCCACTCATTGATTAGTGGGCATTTGGGTTGGTTCCAGGATTTGGCAATTGTGAATTGTGCTGCTATAAACATGCATGTGCAATTATCTTTTTTGAATAATGACTTCTTTTCCTTTTTTTTTTTTTTTCTTGAGATGGAGTCTTGCACTGTCACCCAGGCTGGAATGCAGTGGTATGATGATCTAGGCTCACTGCAACCCCCGCATCCTGCGTTCTAGCGATTCTCCTGCCTCAGCCTCTTGAGTAGCTGGGATTATAGGCATGCACCCGGAAGTCTGGCTAATTTTTGTATTTTTAGTAGATATGAGGTTTCACCATGTTGGCCAGGATGGTCTCAAACTCCTGACCTCAGGTGGTCTGCCCACTCCCAAAGTGCTGGAATAGCCCCCTTTTTCTACATAGACATTTTAGCATCTAACTTAGGGGAAACTATGTCAGAATCTGCTGGGTAGGTGTCATTTTTAAATGAAAGTGCAGCCAGAATTTTTTTGATTGTCTGATAGGAACATTTTTTCCTTTCCATATAGATGAGAAAAATATTGAGAGTTACCACTATGTGAACAAATAATCTATTAGGTAGAGGAGCTTGGTTCTTTGTTCTAAACAGCACTTCTGAACATCCAATACCTGAGTTTCAAGTTTGGTAGTTCACTATCTTACTTAATATTAACATTTCACTTGTTAATATTAAAATTTTGTTATTGCCTGACTTTTGGATACAAGCCATTTTAGTTGGGGTGAGAGGATATCTCATTGATTTGCATATGTTGAACCATTCCTGCATCCCTGGCATAAATCCCACTTCATCATGATGAATAGTCTTTTTAATGTATTGTTGAATTCGGTTTACTCGTATTTTGTTGAGGATTTCTGCATCAATATTCATCAGAGATACTGGACTATAGTTTTCTTTCTTCTTTTTTTTTTTTAAGTGTCTTTGTCTGGTTTTCATATCAGGTCTCATGGAATGAGTTTGGAAGTATTCCCTCCTCCTCTATGTTTTGGAACAGTTTGGGTAGGATTGGTATTACTTCTTATTTAAATGCTTGGTAGAATTCAGCAGTGAAGACATTGGGTCACAGGCTTTTCTTTACTGGGAGACTTTTTATTATGACTTTGATCTCATTACATGTTATTGATTTGTTCAGGCTTTGGATTTCTTCATGGTTCAATCTTGGTCGGTTGTGTGTATCTAGGAATTTATCCATTTCTTCTAGATTTTCCAATTTACTGGCATATAGTTGTTCATTGTAGCCACTAATGATCCTTTGAATTTCTGTAGTATCAGTTGTAATGTTTCCTTTTTCATCTTTCATCTGATTTTATTTATTTGGGTTTTCTCTCTTTTTTCTTAGTTAGCCTGGCTAAAAGTTTGTCAAGTTTGTTTATGTCTTCAAAAAATCAACTTTTCATTTTGTAGATCTTTTGTATTGTTTTCCTCATTTCAAATGCATTTTCTGCTCTGATCCTTATTATTTCTTTCCTTCTCCTAATTTTGGGTTTGGTTTGCTATTGCTTTTCTAGTTCTTAAAAATCCATAATTAGGTTTTTTATTTGACTTTTTTCTTTATTTATTTATTTTTCCATAAGTTATTGGGGTACAGGTGGTATTTGGTTACATGAGAAGTTCTTCAGTGGTGATTTGTGGGATTTTGGTGCACCCATAACCTGAGCAGTATACACTGCACCATATATGTAGTCTTTTATCCCTCCCACTCTTAGTTATCCTTTGCCCTCCTCCCACTCCCACTTTGGTTATGTCCTTTTCTGGTGATGCTGGCTTTATAGAATGAATTAGGGAGGGTTCCTTCTTTCTCTATCTTGTGAAATGCTGTCAAAAAGATTGTTACTATTCTTCCTTGAATGTCTGGTAGAATTCTGCTGTGAATCTGTCTGCTCCTGGACGTTTTCCGTTGGTAATTTTTAAATTACCATTTCAACCTCGCTGCTTGATATTGGTCTGTTCAGGGTATCTAATGTTTCCTAATTTAAGCTAGGAGGGTTTATCTTTCCAGGAATTTATCCACCTCTTCCAGGTTTTCTAGTTTATGTGTGCAATGGTGTTCATATTAGCCTTGAATGATCTTTTGTGTTTCAGTGGTGTCAGTTGTATTATCTCCTGTTTCATTTCTTAGTGAGGTTATTTGGATTTTCTCTCTACTTTTCTTGGTTAATCTTGCTAATGGCCAATCAATTGTAGTTATCTTTTCAAAGAACCAGCTTTTTGTTTTGTTTATCTATTGTGTTGTTTGTTGTTGTTGTTGTTTCATTTTCAGTTAGTTCTACTCTGATCTTGGTCACTTGCTTTCTTCTGCTGGGTTTGAATTTGGTTTGTTCTTGTTTCTTTAGTTTCTTGAGGCGTGATCTTAGATTGTCTGTCTGTACTCTTTCAGACTTTTTGATCTAGATATTTAGGGCTATGAACTTTCCTGTTAGCACTGCCTTTGCTGTATCCTAGAAGTTTTGATAGGTTGTGTCATTATTGTCATTCCATTCAAAAAATTTTTTAATTTCCATCTTGATTTTGTTTTTGACCCAGTGCTCATTCAGGAGTAGGTTATTTAATATTTCCATGTATTTGCATGGTTTTGAAGGCTCCTTTTGGAGTTGACCACCAGTTTTACCCACTGTAGTCTGAGAGAGTGCTTGATATAATTTCATTTTACTTAAATTTATAGAGGCTTGTTTTATGGCCTATCATATGATCTATCTTGGTGAAAGTGCCATGCACTGTTGAATAGAATGTGTATTCTGCAATTGTTCAATGAAATGTTTTATATATATCTGTTAAATCCATTTGTTCCAAAGTATAGTTTAAATCCATTGTTTCTTTTTTGACTTTCTGTCTTATCAAGACCTGTTTAGTGCTGTCAGTAGAGTATAGAAGTCCCCACTATTATTGTGTTGCTGTCTATCTCATTTCTTAGGTCTATTAGTAGCTGTTTAATAAATTGAGAGCTCCAGTGTTAGGTGCATATATGTTTAGGATTGTGGTATTCTCCTGTTGAACAAGGCCTTTTGCCATTATATACTGTCCCTCTTTGTCTCTTTTAACCACTGTTGCTTTAATGTTTGTTTTGTCTGCTATAATAATAGCTACCCCTGCTGGCTTTTGGTGTCTATTTGCATGAAATGCCTTTTTCCACCCCTTTTCTTTAAGTTTATGTGAGTCCTTATGTGTTACGTGAGTCTCCAGAAGGCAGGAAATGGATGGTGAGTTCTCATCCATTCTATGATTCTATATCTTTTAAGTGGGGCATTTAAGCCATTTACATTCAATGTTACTATTGAAATATGAGGTACCGTTGCTTTCCTCAGGCTCTTTTTTGCCTGTGTACTTTGTTTTTTCTTTGTTTTTGCTTTTTAACTTGTATCTTTGTTTTATAGGTCCTGTGTGATTTATGCGTTAAAGAGTTCTGTTTTGTTGTGTTTCCAGGATTTGTTTCCAGATTTAGAGTTCCTTTTAGCAATTCTGTTAGTGGTGGTTTACTAACGGCAAATTCTCTCAGCATTTGTTTGTCTGAAAACGACTGTACCTTTCCTTCATATATGATGCTTAATTTCACTGGATACAAAATTCTTGGCTGATAATTGCTTTGTTTGAGGAGGCTGAAGATAGGTCCCCAGTCCCTTCTAGCTTGTAGGGTTTCTGCTGAGAAATCTGCTGTTAATCTGATAGGTTTTCCTTTATAAGTTACCTGGTGATTCTGTCTCACAGCTCTTAGGATTCTTTCCTTCATCTTGACTTTGGATAACCTGATGACAATGTGCCTAGGTGAAGATCTTTTTTGTGATGAATTTCCCAGGTGTTCTTTGTGCTTCTTGTATTTGGATATCTATGTCTCTCAAAAGGCCAAGAAAGTTTTCCTCAGTTATTCCCCCAAATATGTTTTCCAAGCTTTTAGAACTCTCTTCTTCCTCAGGTACACCAATTATTTTTAGGTTTGGTCATTTAACATAATCCCAGACCTCTTGGAGGCTTTGTTCATATTTTCTTATTCTGTTTTCTTTGCCTTTGTTGGATTGAGTTAATTTGAAGACCTTGTCTTCAAGCTCTGAATTTCCTTCTTCTACTTGTTCATTTCTATTGCTGAGATTTTCTAGAGCATTTTCCATTTCAAAAAGTGTGTCCAAAGTTTCCTGAGTTTTTGGCTGTTTTCCCTTTAAGCTATCTATTTCCATGAATATTTCTCCCTTCACCTCTTGTATCATTTTTTGGATTTTCTTGCATTGTGCTTCACCTTTCTCTGGTCCTTCCCCGATCAGCTTAATAACTCACCTCCTAAATTCTTTTTCAGGCAAATCAGGGATTTCTTCTTGGTGTGGATCCATTGCTGGTGAACTAGTGTGATTTTAGGGGGTGTTGAAGAGCCAGCCTTGTTTTGTCATATTACCAGCATTCATTTTCTGGTTCCTTCTCATTTAGGTAGGCTCTGTCAGAGGGACTGTCCAGGGCTGAAGGCTGTTGTTCAGATTCTTTTGTCCCACGGGGTGTTCCCTTGATGTAGTACTCTCCCCCCTTTTCCTATGGATGTGGCTTCCTGCAAGCCGAACTGCAGTGATTGTTGTCTCTCTTCTGGGTCTAGCTACCCAGCGAGTCTACCTAGCTCCGGGCTGGTACTGGAAGTTGTCTGCACAGAGACCTGTGATGTAAACCCTCTATGGGTCTCTCCACTGTGGATACCAGCACCTATTCTGTTGGAGGCAGTGGAGGATGCAATGGACTCCATGGGGGTCCTCAGCTTTGGTGGTTTAATGCTATATTTTTGTGCTGGTTGGCCTCCTGCCAGGATGTGGCAGTTTTCAGAAAGCATCAGCTACAGTAGTGTGGAGAGGGATCAGCGGTGGGCAGGGCACTAGAACTCCCAAGATTATATGCCCTTTGTCTTCTACTACCAAGGTAGATAAGGAAGGACGACCAGGTGGGGGTGGGGCTAGGCATGTCTGAACTCACACTTTGGGCAGGTCTTGCTGAGGCTGCTGTGGGGAATGGGGGTGAGATTCTCAGGTCACTGGGGTTGTGTACCTAGGAGGATTATGGCTGCCTCTGCTGAGTCATGCAGGTTGTCAGGGAAGTGAGAGAAAGCTGGCAGTCACAGGCCTTGCCCAGCTCCCACACAATTTGAAGGGCCGGTCTCACTCCCAACGTGCCCACCCATGACAGCCCCAAGTCTGTTTCCAGGCAGAGGGCAATGGGCTTGAAAACGTGCCTGAGGCTATCTGCTTCCCAGCTGCCAGAGAAAAGGGCTTTAGTTCTTCCCCCGCCTGTTAAGTCCTCATGCCCAATTCGCACCCACCACTGAGTTCTGGCCAGGAGGCTTCTCACCCCATTCAAATTGTTACAAAGTTCAGCTAAAGAATTCCTTCTCCCTGTGAAGTTTTACCCCCTGCTCCTCTGGCCACCCTCCCAATGGATCCCTGTGGTGCCAGCAGGAATGGGCTGCTCTGGGACCCGGCGAGCTCCCAGGGCCTTTCTCCCGCTTCCTCCACCCCTGTATTTCGGTGGGCTCTCTGACTTGACTCAGCTCCAGGTACAGTCAGAAACTTTTCCTGCAAACAGATCAGCGTCTCCAATAGCGAGGTGTGTTTGGGAGAGGAGGGTCTCCCTTTCCCACTTCCGCATTTGGGACACTCATAGTATTTGGAGTGTCTCCCGGGTCCTGCAGGAGCAGTCTGCTTCCTTCAGAGGGTCTGTGGGCCCTCTCAGGATTGCTGGTTTGTTCTGGCAGTCAACCCGGAGCTAAAATGCACTATGGAAGCCTCCACATGCTGCTCCGTCTGGAATTGCAATCTAGTTCTGCCTCCTGTCCACCATGATCCCCGCCCTGCTCCCACCTTCTTTTTTGATGATACTAATTGCTGGGAGATTTAAAAATAGACAAATTGTGTGAAGAATAAGGATAAAACAGGTCAGATTTTAAAAAGAGAGTCTGAAATAGTGCTGTCCACTAGAAACTTAATGTCAGCCAAATATGGAATTTTTAATTTTCTATTAGCCATTTTTTAAAAGAAAACAGTTGAAATTAATTCTAATGCTGTACTTTTAACCCAATATATCCAAATACAATTACATGCAACATATAATTAATAAAACTTTTAAAGAGATATTTTGCACTCATTTTTCATTACTACGTTCAAAACTGTGTATTTTACATCATAGCACA
The DNA here is from genome assembly GCF_037993035.2 of Macaca fascicularis. Classification (NCBI taxonomy): domain Eukaryota; kingdom Metazoa; phylum Chordata; class Mammalia; order Primates; family Cercopithecidae; genus Macaca; species Macaca fascicularis. The sequence goes on from NC_088389.1 coordinate 111,924,947, forward strand.
TCTCTATCCAAACCAGTCACATTTCAAATGCTCAGTGGTCACATATGGCTAGTGTGGCTATTATATTGTACAGCACATGTCTAGAAAGTTTTCATAAGAAGCAAAATGGAAAGATTTTTGTGCAGAGCTTTTTTGACTACTAAAACCACTCAAAGACCTCTTTTTTGGCTTATTTTTGCATAATTGGCTGATCTCCCTATGAACAGAGTTTGTCTTGTATTTGGCAGCATTTTGTGTTCCAACCTCAAATTGAATTCATTTATTATTTTACCCACATTTTAATTTTCATTAATTTCTTAGTTTTTCCAAAAAACAATTACCCTATTATAGATGTCCCTATGAGCCTTTTTCAAAACTATTTAAAACAAATTGGATACAAATGACAAATAGTTATTTCCTTTGCTTTGTTAAAAATCTATGAATAATTCTTAACGACTAGGTTCTCTGTAGAACATAATCTTATAGCAGAAAATATCTGTGTGTGATAAGGTTGTGGGATGAATATTTACAGTGTAAAAGAGTCACTCCAAATGTTCATAAAAGAAAAACTATTTGAGTTGGACCAAACACAAAAAAGCAAAACAAAAACATCAGGATGACTCTATCAGATGTGATCCAGAAAGTCTACAAAAAATCAGAGAGTAGATAAGAAAATAAATGAGGATGCCAGAACTTTTTTAAACCTTTTCTGTTTTGGCCTAATTTGCACAGTTATTTTCACTGAAATAAGTTTTACTCCATTTCTTGCAGGATGATTTTTATATCTTATTTAGAGTTGTACTCCTAGGGAGGAAGAAATGTAGAGTCAACAGGAAACTATGTGGTACTAAAAGACCTTCACATTTGTGGCTTATTTTCAAGATTTTATTATGCTTACATTAATACATGCCTTCATTAATTTTAGCTTTTTCGCATTCTTTTTCTTTATCTATCTGTATATAAAAATAATTAGCGGCCAGGCGCGGTGGCTCACGCCTGTAATCCCCGCACTTTGGGAGGCCGAGGCGGGCGGATCACAAGGTCAGGAGATCGAGACCACAGTGAAACCCCGTCTCTACCAAAAATAGAAAAAATTAGCCGGGCGTGGTGGTGGGCGCCTGTAGTCCCAGCTACTCGGGAGGCTGAGGCAGGAGAATGGCGTGAACCCGGGAGGCGGAGCTTGCAGTGAGCCGAGATCGCGCGACCGCACTCCAGCCTGGGCGACAGAGCGAGACTTCATCTCAAAAAAAATAAATAAATAAATAAATAATAATAATAATAATTAGCACAGATAAATAGAGAGGGAATAATTAATGTAGATAGAGAAAGTGGGATGGATCGTTCTATAAAAAGTAAAAAGCTGAAGAAACTGAAAAATAAACAATAATTCTTCTTAGATTCATCGAGGAAGTGAGTACACAGAGCAAACTGCTGCCCCCAAATTGGAGAGAGAAACAGGTGGAAATAGAGAATCACAACTAACCAGACCAGAAACCGCTTCAGGAACCAGTGCTGGAGTAGGAACAGCTAAACTGTAATTGATTCATTGCAAGAGGTTAGGTGTGGATACATCTGAGTTAAAAATTCCAGGGGGACGCAGTCCTGGAAGTCCATGCTTTTGAGAGTTTTGCCTTGGGAGCTCAATAAAATTCTCATAGTAAATATGGAAGAAAAACTTCTGTCATGCTTCCGTCAGGGGGAGGGAGAAAGGAGCCATTTTGAAACTCCAGAGCACTCTGTTCTTCTTAAGGAAGCCTATTCTCTGGAGAGACTAGCTAACCAGCCTACTGAGCTGGAGTTTTATTAGAGACTAACTGATGTGGAAGGAGGGAAATATTCAATTCCAGCCCACGCTAGCCATTCTCTGTCACCTAAGGAGTGCAGAAAGGAACTGAGAAATAAATGTAAAGTTCACAGTCCAGGGGCATGAAAACACAGTCCTAATCACAGGACTTCCTCACCCCCAGCACCTTACCACCACATTATCAAAGGCCTATTTAAAGCAGACCTCTTGTATAATCATCCCTTTGTATTCATGGGGAATTGGCTTCAGGATCTCCTGCAGATACCAAAATCTTCAGATACTTAAGTCCCTGATATAAAATTGTGGAATATTTGCATATAACCTATGCATACACTCCCATATACTTTAAATCATCTCTAGATAACTTATAATACCTAATTCAATGTAAATACTATGTAAATAGTTATAATATTACATTGGGGAATTATGACAAGGAAAAAAGGTCTGTGCAAATTTGGTACAGACACAATTTTATTTTTTAACATTTTCCATCTATGCTTCATTGAATCCACAGATATGTAGGGCTCACTGCACAGCATACTTGGCTATCAAGAAAAAATTACAAGGCATACCGAAATGCAATAAAACATAGTTTAAAGAAACAAAGAACGCATCAGAACCAGACAGTATAGGGATGTCGGCATTATGAGACCAGGAATTTAAAACAACTATGATCCATATGCTAGGGCTTTAATAGATAAAGTAGAGAACATGAAAGAACAGGTAGGCAATATAAGCAGAGAAATGAAAAATCCTAAGGAAAAAGAAATGCTAGAGATAAAAAACAGAGTAACAGAAATAAAGAACGCCTTTGTTGGGCTCACTAGTAGACTGGACGCAGCTGAGGAAAGAGTCCTTAACTTTGCTGCAGTTAAGCAAATCTAAATAAAAACCTCTAAAAGTGAAAAGCAAGAAGAACAAAGACTAAAACAACAACAGAATAGCATATCCAAGAACTGTGGAAAAACTACAAAAGGTATGACATATATGTAATGAAAATACAAGAAGAAAAAAAATAAAGAGAGAAAGGAACAGAAGAAATATTTGAACCAATAATGACTGAGACTTTTTCCCAAATTAATACCAGAGACCAAACCACAGAACCAGGAAGTTCAGAGAAAACCAGGCAGAATAAATGCAAAAAAAAAAAAAAAGTAAAAGTAAAAAAGGAAGTAAGGGAGAAAGGGAGGGAGAGAGGGAGGGAGGGCATATCTAGGCATATTATTTTCAAACTATAGAAAATAAAAAATGCAAAAAAAAGAAAAAAATAAAAGAAAAAAGCAAAGAAGGGAGAAAGGGAGGGAAGGAGGGAGAAAAGGAGGGTGGGAGGACATATCTAGGCATATTATTTTCAGACTATAGAAAATAAACTATAAAGAAAAAAATCCTGAAAGAACCCAGAGGGGAAAAATACCTTACCTTCAAAGGAATAAAGATGAGAATTACATCTGATTTCTACTCAGAAACCAAGCAAACAAAAAGATAGAGTAAAATATTTAGAGTATTGAGAGAAAACAAAAGAAAACCTACACCAACCTAGAATTCTGTAGCCTGTGAAATTATTCTTCAAGAGAAGGATAAATTAAGATTTTCTCAGACAAACATGCTGAGAAAATCTGTTGCTACTAAACCTTTTTTGGAAGTATATTAGATGTTTTTTAGAGAGAAGGGAAACAATACAGGAAAGAAAGTCAGATGTACGTAAAGAGTGAGCATTGGAGAAGGGACAAGTAAAGGTACAGTAAAAACTTATTTTTCTTCTTAATTGATCTAACAAATAATAGTTTGTTCAAATCAGTAATAACAATGTATTTGAGTAGGTATGTACATAATACACACACACACACCCTTATGTATGCATATATATATATATATATATATATATATATATGAAATAAAAAACAGCAATGATCCAGGGATGGGAGGGGGGAAGTAGGATTATTTTGTTATTATAAAGTATTGACACTATCTATGAAGTGATACGGTGTTACTTGACAGTGGATTTGGATTAGTTGTAAGTGTATATTGCAAACTTTAGGGCAACCGCAAAAAAAAGTAAAACAGTAAGTATGCTAAGAAATGCTAATAAATGAGAGAAAAGTGGATCATATAAAATGCTTAACTTAAACCACAAAAGAAAGATAAAGAGTGGAAGACAAAAAGGAAACATGAAACAAGAGCAACAAATAGAAAACAGTAACAAATATGATAGATATTAACCTGCTATATCAATAATTACTTTGGAAATCAATGGTCCAAATGCACCAATTACAAGACAGATTGTCAGAATATGTTTAAAAAAAAGACCCCCCCAACTGCATATTGTCTACAAGAAACCCATTTTATATATAGAAATATAGTTAGAATAAAAGTAAATGGATGGAGAAAGATACAGCATGCTAACACCAATGGAAAGGAAGCAGAAATAGCAATAGTAATTTCAGACAGAGCCAATTTAAAACCAAGGAAATTTGTCAGAGATAAATAGAAACATGACATATTAAAAGGTAAATTCTCCAGAACAACATAAGAATTCTTAGTGTGTATGCAACAAAAAACAAAGCATCAAAATACACGAGCTAAAAACTGATAGAACTGCAAGAAGAAATAGACCCATCTGCTCAAATGGCTGGAAACGTCAACACCTCTCTATCATAAATGGGCAAATTCAGCCAGTAGAAAATCAGTAAAGACTTACCTGAACTCAACAACACCATCAATCAGCAAGATATTGATCTCTATAGACTCCTCCATCCAACAACAGCAGAATACACATTCTTCTCAAGCACACATGGGACACTTCCCAAAATAGACTACATTCTGGGCCATAAAACACATTAACAAATTTAAAACAATAGAAATCATCATGCATTGTTTTTTTGCAAACCAAAATAGAATTAAACTATAAATCAATAACAAAGACAATTAGAATATTCCAGAATACTTGGAGAATAAACAGCACACTTATAAATAACACATGAGTCAAAAAAGAAATCTCAAGGGAGATTTTAAAATATTTTAAACTAAAGAAACAAAAAACACAACTTATCAACATTTGTGAAATTCAGCAAAAGCAGTACTTAGAGGGAAATTTATAGCATTGAATGCATATATTAGAAAAGAAGTAAGATCTAAAATTAATAATCTAATCTTATACCTTAGAAAAACATAAAAATAAGAGAAAAGCCCAAAGTAAACACAAAAGTCCAAAGTAAGTGCAAGAAAAGAAACAATATGAAAAAGATCAAATTTGATAAACTTCTGGTCCGACTAAGGAAAAAAGAGAAAAGACACAAATTACTAATCTCAGAAATTAGAGAGAGGGTGTCACTACAGATTACACTGACAGCAAAAGGATAATAAAAGAATATTATGAATAACTCTATAACTACAAATTTTATAGCCTAGGTGAAATGAACCAATTCCTGTAAAGACACAATCTGTCAAAACTCGAAAAAGAAGAAATAGACAATCTGAATAGGTCAGATGGGTTCACTGGTGAATTCTATCAACTACTTAAGGAAGAAATTACACCAATTTTTAACAATCATTTTCAAAAGATAGAAGCAGAGGGAATACTTCTTAACTTATTCTATGAGCCCAGCATCACCTCAATACAGAAAGCAGACAAAGACATTACAAGTAAATAACACTGCACACTAACATGTCTCATGAGTATTGGTGCAAAAATTCTCAACAAAATACTAGCAATTCAAATCCAACAATATATAAAAAGAATTATACACCACAACCAAATGGGATTTGTCCCAGGTATGCAAGGCTGGTTCAACATCAGAAAATCAAATAATTTAATCCATCAAATCAACGGGCTAAAAAAATAGGTGATAATGACAATAGAGGCAAAAAATGCATTTGACAAACTCCAACACCTCCAACTTTCCTGATAAAAATCCTCAGTAAACTAGAAAAGAAAGAGAATTTTTTTATATTCATAAACAGTATCTACAAAAAAATCTACAAAAAACATCAACTTAAAGGAGAGATACTTACTCTCCCACTAAGATCAGGAATAAGGCAAGGATGTCCCGTCACCACTCCTTTTCACCATAGTACTGGAAGTTCTGGCTAATGCAATAAGACAAGAAAATACAGTGAAAGGTACAGAGATTGTGGAGGAAGAAATACAGATGTCTTTGTTCACATACAACATGATTATCTATGTAGAAAATCCAAGAGAATCAACAAAAATGCTCTTAGAACTAATAGCAATTATAGCAAGACTGAAGGATGCAAGGTTAATATACAAAAGTCATCACTTTCCCTATATACTAGAAATAAACCAGTGGAATTTGAACTTAAAAATACAATACCATTTATATGAGCACTCAAAATTTAAATACTTAGGTATAAATCTAACAAAATATGTACAAAATCTATATTAGGAAAACTACAAAACTAAGGAAATCAAAGAACTAAGTAAATGGAGAAATGTATGTCCATGGAAGGAAATCTCAATATTGTCAGGATGTCAGTTTTTCCAAACTTGATATATAGATTCAATACAATATAATCAAAATTCCAGCAAATTATAATGTAGATATTGACAAGATAATTCTAAAGTTTATATGGTGAGGCAAAAGACTCAGAATAGTCAATACAAAATTGAAGAACAAAGTTAGAGGACTGACACTATCCACTACCTTGTTTTTTTACTATAAAGCTACAGTAATTAAGACAGTGTGGTATTGGGAAAAGAATAAACAGATCAATTGAACAAAATAGAAAACCCAGATAGATACCCACATAAATACAGGCAAACCTCACTTTATTGTACTTTGCTTTATTTATTGTGCTTCACAGATACTGTTTTTGTTGTTGTTGTTGTTGTTGTTGTTGTTTTTGAGATGGAGTCTTACTCTGTTGCCCAGGCTGGAGTGCAGTGGTGGTGCAGTCTTGGCTCACTGCAACCTCTGTCTCCCAGGTTCAAGTGATTCTCCTGTCTCAGCCCCTCCAGGGCTGGGATTACAGGCATGCGATAGCATGCCCAGCTGATTTTTTGTATTTTTAGTGGAGATGGGGTTTCACCATGTTGGCCAGGCTGGTCTTGAACTCCTGACCTCAAATGATCTGCCCCCCTTGGCCTCCCAAAGTGCTAGGATTACAGGTATGAACCGCTGTGCCCGGGCTTTTTTTTTTTTTTTTTTTAACAAAATCGAAGGTTGGTGGCAATTCTGCATCGGCAAGTCTATTGGCACCATTTTTGCAACAGCATATATTCACTTCATGTTCCTGTATACATTTTGGTAATTCTTACAATATTTCAAGCATTTTCATTATTATGAGATATGCTATGGTGATCTGTGATCAGTGATTTTTGATGTTACTATTATAATTGTTTCAGAGTGCCATGAACCCTGCCCATATAAGACAGAATTAATTGATAAATATATATGTTCTGACTGCTCCGCCAACCCATTGCCCTGTCTCTCTCCCTTTCTTTGGGCCTCCCTATTTCCCGAGATACAACAATATTGAAATTAGGCCAATTACAAACCTTACAATGGTCTCTAAGTTTTCAAGTAAAGGGAAGAGTCACATGTCTCACTTTAAACCCCAAACTATGAATGATTAAGCTTAGTGAGAAAGGCATGTCACCAGCTAAGACAGACTGAAAGTTAGGCCTCTTTTACCAAACAGTTAACCAGGTTGTGAATGCAAAGAAAATATTCTTGAAGGAGATTAAAAGTGCTACTCCAGTGAACACACAAATGATAAGGAAGTGAAGTAGCCTTATTACTGATATAGAGGAAGTTTCATCAGTCTGAATAGAAGATCAGACCAGCTTAACATTCCCTTTGGCCAAAGCCTAATCCACAACAAGACCCTAACTCTCCTTAATTCTGTGAAGGCTGAGAGAGTTGAGAAAGCTGCCAAAGAAAAGTTGGAAGCTAGCAGAGGTTGGTTCATAAGGTTTAAGGAAGCAAACTATCTCCATGACATAAAAGTGTTAGCAAGTGCTGACATAGAAGCTGCAGCAAATTATCCAGAAAATCTAGCTAATATAATTGATGAAGGTGGTTACACTAAATAACTGATTTCAATGTAGACAAAACAGCCTTATATTGGAAGAAAATGCCATGTAGGACTTTCATAGCTAGACATAAGTTAACACCTAGCTTCAAAGCTTTGAAGGACAGGCCAACTCTCTTGTTAGGGGCTAATGCAGCTAGTGAGTTGACATTGAAGCCATGCTCATTTGCTATTCCAAATATTTTAGGGCACTTAAGAATTATGCTAAATCTACTCTGCCTGTGCTCTATAAATGGAATAACAAAGCCTAGATGACAGCACATCTATTTACAGCATGGTTTCCTGAATATTTTAAGCCCATTGTTGAGACCTACTGCTCAGAATAAAAGATTCATTTAAAAATATTACTGTTTATTGACCATGCACCTAGTTACCCAAGAGCTTTGATGGAGGTATACAAAGACATTAATGTTGTTTTCATGCCTCCTAACCACAGCATCTGTTCTGCAACCCATGGATAAGGAATACTTTCAACTTTCCAGTCTTATTATGTAAGAAATACATTTTGTAAGGCTATGGTTGACATAGATAGTGATTCATCTGATGGATCTGGACAAAGTAAATTGAAAACTTTCTGGAAAGGATTCACCATTCTAGATGTCATTAAGAATGTCTGTGATTTACTAAGGCGGGCAGATCACTTGAGCTCAGGAGTTTAAGGCCAGCCTGGGCAACATAGCAAGATCCCATCTCAATTTTTTGAAAAAGAATATCTGCGATGTATGAGAGGAGATCAAAATAGCAACATTAACAGTTTAGGGTTGGGTGCAGTGGCTCACAACTGTAATCCCAACACTTTGGGAGACCAAGGTGGGAGGATCTATTGAGCCCAGGAGTTTGAGATCAGCCTAAGCAACAAAGCAAGGCCCTGTCTCCTCAAAAAAGATGTCAAAATTAGCCAGGCATGATGATGTACTCCTGTAGTCCTAGATACTTGGGAGGTTAAGATAGGATTATCACTTAAGCCCAGGAGTCTGAGGCTGCAGTGAGCTATGATTGTGCCACTGCATTCCAGCCTGGGTAACAGAGAAATACTCTATCTCTAAAATAATAATAGTAATAAAACACACAGGAGTTTAGAAGAAGTTTATTCCAACCCTCATGGATGGCTTTGAGGGATTCAAGACTTTAGTAGAGGAAGAATGCAAGACCCTCCTGGATGAAACCAGGAAGCTATAAAGACTCTGAACAGACCAATAGCAATCAGTAAGATTGAAATTGTAACTTAAAAATTGCTAAAAATAAAGTCAGGACCAGATGAATTCACAGCTGAATTTTTTCAGACATTCAAAGTATAATAGGTACCAATCCTATTCACACTATTGCAAAAGATAGAGAAAGAATCCTCCTCCCTAAATTATTCCATGAAGCCAGTATCACCCTAATACCAAAACAATGGAAGGACATAACAAAAAAAGGGAATTACAGACCAATATCCCTGATGAATATAGATGTAAAAATCCTCAACAAAATACTAGTGAACTGAATCCAACAGTATATATCAAAAAGATAATACATCATGATCAAGTGGGTTTTATACCAGGGATGCAGGGATGGTTTAATATATGCACATCAATACATGTGACTTGTAAAACAAGTTAAAAATTAAAAGTTAAAATTTTTAAAAATGTTTAATTTTAATTTTGAATTAAGTTTTAAATTAAAATTTTTAATTTGAATTTTAATTAAAAATTAAATACAAAAATCACATGATCATCTCAACAGATGCAGAAAAAGCATTAGACAAAATCCAGCATCGTTTTATGATTAAAACTCTCAGCAAAATAGGCTACAAGGGACATACCTTAATGTAATAAAAGCCATGTATCACAAACCCACAGCCAACATAATACTGAATGGGGAAAAGTTGAAAGCGTTCCCTCTGAGAACTGGAACAAGACAAGGGTGCCCACTCTTACCACTCCTCTTCAACACAGTGCTGGAAGTCCTGGCCAGAGCAATCAGACAAGACAAAGAAATAAAGGGAATCCAAATCGGTAAAGAGGAAGCCAAACTGTCACTGTTTGCTGACGATACGATCGTTTACCTTGAAAACCCTAAAAACTCCTCCAGAAAGCTCCAGGAACTGAGCTTTAAAGCTCAGTTAAAGAATTCAGCAGTTTCCAGATACAAGATTAATGTACACAAATCAGTAGCTCTTCTACACACCAACAGCAACCAAGTGGAAAATCAAATGAAGAACACAACCCCTTTTACAATAGCTGCAAAAAAACAAAATACTTAGGAATATACCTAACCAAGGAGTGGAAGTATCAACATAAGTTTTACATGTACTTGGAAACCAAAATATGTGTGTGACTCACTTTGCAGTATTGCAGTATTCACTTTTTGGAATGCTCTAGAACCAAACCAACAGTATCTCTGAGGTATGCCTGCATAGTCAACTGGTATTTCACAAAAGGCCATGGGAAATACAATGAAGAAAAACTTGTCTTTTTTACAAATGGTGCTGGAACAACTGGGCATTCACAGGCAAAACGAAAAAGACAAATGAAGACTGATTTTAAACTCTTCCAAAAAATTTAACTCACAATGGATCACAGACCTAAATGTAAAATGCAAAATTGTAAAACTAGAAGATAACAGAAGAGAACATCTAGATTACCTTGGATTTGGTGATGACTTTTAAAATATAACACCAAAGGCATGCTCCATGAAAAAAAGAATAAACATGCTAAATATCATTAATATTAAAAATTTCTGCTCTGTGAAAGACTGTCAAGGGAATGAAAGACAAGCCATAGACTGGGAGAAAATATTTGCAGAAGACTTATCTGATAAAAGACTGTTATCTAAAAGGTGGAATATAAATGAGATTTTCCTACAGTATAATTTTCAAAAACAAAAATTGTTTTGTCCTGGAGGCAGAAAGGAAAGAAAGAAGGTATTCTTGGAATGAAGGATGAGAATGGACTTCAAGGAGAAGGTGGCATTTACTCTGGTAACAAGCAATTAGATAGAAACAGAAATGGAAAGAAGAGCAGTGAAAATACTTCTAGTAACAAAAAGGTCTGTAATAGAGAAGAGAGAGTTAGTTATTAGAAGAAAGTTGTAACTTTATTTATTTATTATTTGTATGACAACTCACTCCTGAAAATACTTCAGACAGTTTAAAAGAATATGTATGAAATTAATGAAACAAGAATTATAAGATTAATTCATTAAAAAAAAGGTTAGTAAGCACCTCACACGTGCCATGCTAGAAGAAGAAAAAAATCTCTGCCCCTGTGAATTTTACAATCTAGTGTGAGAGACTCATAATAGACACAAAAATAAATACATAAACAAAGCTGTAATGCTATGAAGAAATGTGAAGCAGAGAAAAAGAGAGAGAGTGACTAGGGTAGAGAGGGACATGCTGTTTCAGAAAAATTGATCAAAGAATGTCTTACTGACTGGGCAACTTTTAAGCAGAGACCTGAATAAAGTACGGAAATTACATTTGAATATATCCTGGAGTCAAGGCAATTGGGCTTCTTATATCATGGTTTGAGGCTCACAGAAATGTTTCTGGAAGCACAGGTAAAAGCTGCAAGATTTCTTAAGAACCAGCTAAAAAAAAAAAAAAAAAAAAAAAAAAAAATTTCACTTCCATTTCGTTCTACTGGACCAGCAAGACATTAAGGCCAGCCTAGATTAAAGGAGAAAAGCATTACTCTCCACGTTGCAATGGCAAAAGTCGGAAGAATTTGTAGTGATCCTTCATACTCCAGAGTTATGCAGAAGCTTCTAATTAGGTTGACACATCTTGTTCTAAAGAAATTATCCCGGGCCAGGCACAGTGGCTCACACCTGAAATCCAAGCACTTTGGGAGGCCAAGGCAGGTGGATCACTTGAGTCCAGGAGTTTGAGACAGGACTAGGTAACATGGTGAAACCCTGTCTCTCCAAAAAAAATACAAAAATTAGCATGATGGCATGTGCCTATAGTCTCAGCTACTCGGGAGGCTGAGAAGGGAGAATCACTTGAGCAGTGGAATGTCAAGGATGCAGTAAGCCACGATCGTGCCACTGCACCCCAGCCTAGGTGACTAAGTCAGACCGTGTCTCCAAAAAAAAAAAGAAAAGAAAAAGAAAAAAGAGATGATCTAACAGCAGAAGTCAGCAAACAGTACCCAAGCAAAATATAACCAGCAGGCCAAATCAACCCTGATATCTGTTTTGTAAATAAAGTTGTATCAGAACACAAAAATACCCATTTATTTACAATAGTCTGTGGCTACTCTCTTACTTCAAGGGTAAAGTTGAATAGTTGCAACAGAGACTACATAGCCTGCAAAAGTGAAAATGCTCACTATCTGACCCTTTACAGAGTTTGTTGGCCCCTGGTCTACAGGAAAGCAATCATGCCATTTCTCAATCATTCCACATAGTTCCCTAGTAATTTTACTTTTGATCTTAGCTACAAGTCCCTATAAATAATTAACTCTGCTTTGAGTAAATCAAAGCTAAAGAAGATTTCCAAAATGAAAACCAATATCTAAGCATAAAGCACGTGCCTCAATAAGAAGAATAAACATATTGAAGCAAATCACACCAAATGTAGAGCCAACTGAAGCAGAATGCAGAGAAGCAGGTGCTCTTCATACCACCAGGAGGACCAGGCAGCTAATACACTACAATATTCATCAATTTTGTGTTTGTTGCTTAAATTTAAAAGAGGTTGGGTGTGATGGCTCATGCCTGTAATCCCAGCACTTTGAGAGGTCGAGGAGAGCAGTTCACTTGAGGTCAAGAGTTCAAGACCAGACTGGCCAACATGGTAAAACCCCATCTCTACTGAAATACAAAAATTAGCTGGGTGTGGTGGTAATCCCAGCTACTGGGGAGGCTGAGGCAGGAGAATTGCTTGAACCCAGCAGGTGGAGGCTGCAGTGAACTGAGATCCCATCACTGCACTCCAGCCTGGGTGACAGAGTAAGACTCTACTCAAAAAAAAAAAAAAAGTATATAATGGACTGTGGGGACTCATGAGGGAAGAATGAGAGGGGAATGAGGGATAAAAGACTATACATTGGGTACAGTGTACACTGTTCGGTTGACAAGTGCAGCAAAATCTCAGAAATCACCACTGAAAAACGTATCCGTGCAGCAAAAAACTACCTGTTCCCAAAAGCTACTGAAATAAAATGCAATTTAAAAAATACATTTTAAGATGTTAAATGTAAATATAAATCCAAAGTGAGCAATAAAGTCTTTAAAAACAATAAATATCTTAAATGTAAAGCATGAAGGTAAAAAATAACCATAAAAGACATTAAATGTGTTTAATATAGCATATAATAATACAATTTTATATAAGATAAAAGTAAGGACAATATAACTAATGAAAATAAATCTAGACTTCAAAGTAAGGAATTAGGAATAAAAACTGTTTTAAATTACAAATAATAAAATGAGTAATTAATGCAAGAGATAAAGGGTAAAACAGAAAAAGAATTAACAGCATAAACAATTAGGGACAGGAATTAGAAAATCATATAAATACAATTTTAAGAAAATATATAAAAAGATATTAGAAGCAGGAAACTTAAAAGCTAGCAAAGTCACTAAATGGGCTACAAATAGAATAAAAGCAGTTTGGGAGGCCAAGGTGGGCAGATCACCTAAGGTCAGGAGTTCGAGACCAGCCTGGCCAACATGGTGAAACCCCATCTTTACTAAAAATACATTTAGCTGGATGTGGTGGCAAATGCCTGTAATCCCAGCTACTCAGGACACTGAGGCAAGAGAATTGCTTAGACCCGGGAAGGAGAGGTTACAGTGAGCCGAGATTGCACCATTGCACTCCAGCCTGGCAGCAAGAGTGAAATTTTGTCTCAAAAAAAAAAAATAAAAGAATAATTAAAGCAGTATGCAACAATGTGTTAACATTATTTGTATTAGTCAGGCTTCTCTAGAGGGACAGGACTAATAGGATAGATGCATATATGAAAGGGAGTTTATTAAGGAGTATTGATTCACACAGTCACAAGGGGAAGTCTCACAATAGGTCGTCTGCAAACAGAGGAGAAAGGAGGCCAGCCTGAGTCCCAAAACCTCGTAAGCAGGGAAGCCAACAGTGCAGCCTTCAGTCTGTGGACAAAGGCCCAAGAGCCCCTGGCGAACCACTTGTGCAGGTCCAAGAGTCCAAAAGCTGAAGAACTTGGAGTCTGATGTTTAAGGGCAAGAAGTATCCAGCACGGGAGAAAAATAGAAGCTATAAGAGTTAGCCAGTCTAGTCCTTCCATGTTCCTCTGCCTCCTTTTATCCTGGCCACACTGGCAGCTGATTAGATGGTGTCCACCCAGACTGAAGGTAGGTCTGCCTCTCCCCGTCCACTGACTCAAATGTGAATCTCCTTTGGCAACACCCTCACTGACACACCCAGAAACAATACTTTGCATCCTTCAATCCAACCAAGTTGACACTCAATATTAACCATCACAGTATTCAAATACAGGACTATAAAACAATTTGGTTGAGACAGAGTCTTACTCCTGTCACCCAAGATATAGTTTAGTAGTGTGATCAGAGCTCACTGCAGCCTTGACCACCTGGGCTCAAGAAATTCTCCCACCTTAGCCTCCTGAGTAGCTGGTACCACAGGTGTGCACCACCATGCCTGGCTAATTTTTGTGTTTTTTGTGAAGATGGGGTCTTGTTATGTTGCCCATGGTGGTCTCGAACTCCTAGGCTCAAGCAATTCACCTGCTTCAGCCTTCCAAGGTCCTGGGATTATAGGCATGAGCCACTGTTCCCAGCCGAACAAAACTCTTGTTTAAAAATAAAAATAAACACCATAAAAATAACACTCAGCTGGAAACACACAAGCTGTGGGACTCCTCGACAAAATAGAAATATCAACTTGCCTTATGGAGAACTCCCTAGGGCCTGGGAGGCTAGGAGAACAACCACAAAGAGATGCCCTTTAGTTCCCACTATCCTGGAAACGGACAGCCCATGCAGAGCCCCAGCTAACCTCACAATGCCCTGTCTGCTGAGGAATGGCAGCTTGACTTGTTGGTACACTGGAATACATGAAGATAAACAGTGGATAATCAGGCTAGGAATACAGGACAAGAAGGACTCTAGAAGAAGACCCTAAATGCCACACTTGGTCAGTGCCAACTTCTTAAAATGCAGGTTTGCAGAGATATACCATTTGACCCAGCAATCCCATTACTGGGTATATACCCAAACGATTATAAATCATTCTGCTATAAATACACATGCACACGTATGTTTACTATGGCACTATTCACAATAGGAAGGACTTGGAACCAACCCAAATGCCCATCAATGATAGACTGGATAAAGAAAATATGGCACATATTCATGGAATACTATGCAACCATAAAAAAGGATGAGTTCATGTCCTTTGCAGGGACATGGATGAAGCTGGAAACCACCATTCTCAGCAAACTAACACAAGAACAGAAAACCAAACACTGCATGTTCTCATTCATAAGTGGGAGTTGAACAATGAGAACACATGGATACAGGGAGGGAACATCACACACCAGGGCCTGTCGGGGGGTGGGAGGCTAGGAGAGGGATAGCATTAGGAGAAATACCTAATGCAGATGATGGGTTGATGGATGCAGCAAACCACCATGCATACCTATGTAACAAAACTGCGCATTCTGTACATGTACCCTAGAACTTAAAGTATAATTTTTTAAAAAAAAACGCAGGTTCCATCCCAGAGATTCTGATTTAGTAGATCTGCTTGAGGGAAAGGAAGGTGGGGGTCAAGAGTAGATGCTCGGTGACTATCACTTCTGACCTTCTTCAAATTGGGTCCAATTCTTTAACAAGTCCCTCCCACTACCAAGGAATTTTAATAGTTATCCAAGTTTGGAAAATAATAATTTATGATCTTGAGACAGCCGAGACCTTTTCCTATCCAGGTATCAGATTTGAAAACACAGGCGACAAGAAAAACTTTTGAATAATAGCAGGTCAAAGTTACACAAACCCAGTAAAAGTTGCAGCCAAGTAAGAATGAAGCTGGAGGCCAGGCACAGTGGCTCACGCCCGTAATCCCAGCACTTTGGGAGGCCGAGGTGGGCAGATCATGAGGTCAGGAGTTTGAGACCAGTTTGCCCAACATGGTGAAAAACCCCGTCTCTACTAAAAATACAAAAATTAGCTGGGCATGGTGACACATGTCTGTAACCCCGGCTACTCGGGAGGCTGAGGCAGAAAAATCACTTGAACCTGGGAGTCGGAGGTTGCAGTGAGCCAAGATTGCACCACTGCACTCCAGCCTGGCAACAAAGCGAGACTCCGTCTCAAAAAAAAAAAAAAAAGAAATTAACTTCATTTCATCGTTTTTATTTCCCCTTTTCTATTGTGATCTTTGCTACTTATAATTCTTATCAGACGGTTTAATAATGAGCTCTTCAAATATTATGAATCACCATCTAAGAGAAACTTTCTTCATACATGTAAATAAAAATTTATGAACCACATTTTGTAACTTTCCAAAAATTTATAATCCTTGAAAATATTTTTTTCATTTAAAAAAGAACATCTTTTCTTTTTAGTTCACTGGTATATGTAAAGTGGTAAAATATTTTATATCCAATCAAATAATTCTTACTAAATAATTCAAAATAATGATGAAGATTTTGTAGTCTTTGCATGTATTGTTAGAGCTGTCATCACATAGTTTGATTTCGTGTCCCCAAAAGTAAATAGCAGGCCAGACACAGTGGCTCACACCTATAATCTAGCATTTTGGGAGGCCGAGGTGGGCAGATCAGCTGAGGTCAGGAGTTCGAGACCAGCCTGGCCAACATGGTAAAACCCCGTTTCTACTAAAAATACAAAAATTAGCCAGGTGTGGTGGTGTGCGCCTATAATCCCAGCTACTAGGGAGGCTGAGAAAAGAGAATCGCTTGAACCTGAGAGGCAGAGGTTGCAGTGAGTTGAGATTGTGCCACTGTACTCAAGCCTGGGCAACAGAGGGAGACTCCATCTGAAAAAATAAAAAATAAAATAAAATACAAGTAAATAGTAGTTGCATAAAGGACAAATGTATTTAATATAAAATCAGAGGTTTAGGGCTGTCCCCAAGAGCTACGCCAGTCAGAAGACCACAGTTCGGACCTGCTGCGCCCTCTGTAGGTTCACAGAACACAAACCATTTTAACAACTCTGGACCTGGCTCTCGAGATCACTGCTCCCTGATGAAGCCTCTTCTGGGTGGTGTCAGAGTATCCCAGTAGCACGCAAATACCCAGTTCTGCCCTTCCCCCTTGTTGCCTTGTGGACCACTGGACTTATTATCGGACCGCCTTGCTCAAGCAGTCCTCTGCAAACTCTGAATGCAAAAGCTCCTGGCCTAGATTTCCAGGTAAAACACAGGAAACCCAGTTAAATTTGAATTTCAGACAAAAGAAATATTTCCCAAATACTGCATTGAACATACTTGTATTAAAAATATGTTTGTTTTTAATCTGAAATTCAAATTTAACTGGGTATCGTGTATTATAATTTGCTAAACCTGGCCACCCTCCTCGAAATCCTAATGGCTCTGGCCATCGCAGACCCACCCAAGCCAACACTGAAGGTAAGGAAATCAATATTTCTTTAAATACCTGTAACTCATTTCCTCTGTGCATCTTTTGGGAAATGCTGTTGCTGGATTTGATATTGTCAATTCCTCCAGTCCTTTTGAAACTTTTCTTTGCTTTTCTTGACATATCATTTTTATTTCACTTCTTGTATCTGACCAATCTTTCCCTGGATTCTAATTCTTCCCCTACTCTCTAAATCAGGGGTTAATCCACATTTTCTGCAAAAGGTCAGATGGTAAATATTTTAGGCTTTGAGGGCCACACAAGTGGCTAACACAACTACTGCACTCCATTGGCAGCCATTGACAATATATAAATGAAAGAGCATGGCTATGTTCTAATAAAATTTTATTTATGCAAAGAGGTGGTAGGCCAAATTTCCCACAGGCCAAAATTTGCCAAGCCCTGCTCTAAATTCAGGTGTGCCTGGATCTGTTCTTGCCTCTCTCCTATGTTCGCCTCTTGTCATTCCCATTCAATTACATGACAGACCACCTATCCCTTGTATTTCAGTGATGCTCAGATCTGCATCTCAAACTCTAACTGTCCTCCCAGCCACAAGCTTGTATTCCAAAATGTGTAAGACAATAAACTCTTCCTGAATGTCCTACAGACACTTCAAATTCGCTATGCATGGCTTCCCTCCCAAACCATCCCCTGTTCCTCCTCCATACTTTCTAGTTCTGCTAATGGAAGTACTATCCTTCTGGTTAATCCAGCTCAAAATTTCTACAGGAGTTTAGTGCCTCCCTCTCCCAAGATGTTTATATTCATTCAGTTGACAAACTCTGTAAATTCAATACATTCATGACATACGGTATCTCCTCTCATTTCCTTCCACCAAGGGGAAGTACTCTGTACCTGTCACTTGGCCCGTTGCAGTAGCATCCAAGTGGACTACAAGATACCAGCATCTGTACCTTCCAGCCAAATTTCACCAATGCAATCAGATTGGCCTTTCCTTAGAATGGCTCTGGTTTTTCTCTTTGTTTCTCAAAACCTTCTGAAGGCCTCCTAATGCTTTTGTGTTGAAGTCCAGGTTCCTTAGCCTGACATTAAACACTCTGTGAGCCACCCCCACCCTAATGATCCAACAGTTCAATTTTACACACCATTAACAGCAGTCAAAGGGAACTCTGTGCATTTCCCCAGCCACCCAAGCACTTTACTATCCGCTTAAGTTTCTCATGCTTTGGTTTTTCCTTGCCCTGCCCAACCCACAGTCACCTAATTCCTATCCGCATTGGAGGGCTCAGCTTGAATGGTGTCTCCTCCACAAGGCCAACCCCAACCTTCCAGCTGGAAGAAATGCATTCATATTCAGAACTCCTCCTGCAGGGAAGAGTGCGCCTCTCTTACATCTATTACAGATTCATACCTTGTGCCACACTCAGTTCCTGCTCTCTCTCCTTACACATTGCTAGCAACTGGAAACAGATTCTATGAATTCTTCTTACTTCTCCTCAAAGCAATCAACAAAAACCTTTACCAACTTTTCACATTCAGTGTTCAATACATACTTGATAGATAAATAAATAAGAAACAGAATCGTCATATTCTGTACACCAAAACTAGGCTGTGTGAGTGTGTATGTGTATGTGTGTGTGTGTGGAGAGAAAGAGAGAGAAAGCACGAGAGAGACTCTAGATCACTAGTTTATTTTAACACTTGCTTACTTGTTGCCACCTTCCTTTGTCATTGAAGGGGAGGGGTGAAGAAACTTGAGGTATACACTACTTTCAATTCAAATCAGCAACCTAAAAATTATTTCTAAAAAAGACCACCTTATATCCTGCTGATGCCCATAATTGTTGGTTTTCATGCTTTGTTTTAGTTATCTATATATTTGTCTTGTGTAATTTGGGTTCTGATGATTACAGTTCTTCTAAGATCATACAAAAAGAATAAATAATTTTTAAAGCTATCGTTTCTCGTTTGCCCTGTGCCAGGCACTGTGCCAGTGGTCTGCACGCCTTCTCATCTGAAATGCTTCCCACGGCCCTCAGGGGTAGATTGTCTTCCTTCGTTACAGATAAGAAAGCTGAGGCTCAGAAAGGTATAGGAGGTTTATAAAGAGCAAAGTCAGACTTCACCCCAGATCCATCTAATTCAAAGCCTGTATTTATATACTGCCTCTCACAGGGAAAATAACTATTTATCTCAAAGGAAGGGCCCCAGGCTATAGTGTGTGTGTGGTTTCCACTGCACGTGTATTAAGAAACGGGTAACTGAGGCAGAGTAGCAGTCAGGGTTAGATCAGGAACTACGAATCACACCAGTTGCTCTAACAGAGAGAATTTAACATAGAACTTTAACTAAGTATAAAGTCATAACTAGATAATGTAAAAAGCAGATCAAGGACCCCAAGTTATTGAGAAGGTGATGATTGAAAGAAGCAGTTAGCACTATTAGGGTTGGGTGAGGGGAGGCATTGAGTAACAAAAGGAAGAGGTTGGAGATACTAAAACTTAAAGGCCTAAAGGAGGGGCCTCATGGAGCTGCAACTCAGCTCCTGTCCCAGCTGAAAAGAAGCGCCCTGGTTAGCTAGTGCTGAAAAAAAAAAAAAATTCATCTATTCCTACAGGTAGAAATTTCTGCTGCCAGGGATCAGCATTGTTGGGGAGATACTCAGGAACACAAGGCAGGCAGGAACAAATCCCTTCCTCCTCATCCAGCCCCTCTAGTGCCTCCTATTGATTGAGAGTCACAGAGAAGCCGTTGACAACACAGGAATATGGCTTGCAGAATCCCAGCCCCAGCATCATGAAGATACAGAGCACAGAAGTGTGGGTTCGGAAGTGAGAAGCAATAATTTAAGTGGCATGGGAAGGATAAATATGAAGAGAGATCTATTGAAATGTGACATCTGTGAGCTTGGGAATGAAGTCAAATAGGCCAAGATAAGCAATATAGGACAGTTCTCTTGCCTATTAAAAATAAAGGCCTCTATGTGGAACCTGAGGCAAGCCAAAGAAAGATGTGAATAGACGTCTTGACTTCAAAAATCAAATAACAGCTCAAGAAAACACCAAGACAAATTACCTGTGATCTTGAGGACAGAAAAAAAAAAAAGAGTAAAATTACCATAATTGGTAAAGTGCTGTTAATTCAGACCCCGGGGGATGTTATAATGCCATCGTTTCACACTAGAGGTCACCCCCAGTAAGAAAATATAATTGTATCATCCTTTATTGTCCCCCTGTAGCTGTTACAATATTGGAGAGCTGATCCTTATTGTAAAGTGATTGGATTTTTATGAGACTGACATGCTAAGCGGCTTTCTAGTCAAGTAAAATACTGCATTAAACAGAATTCACTTTCTTACTTTAGTGAGAAGCAGATATATTGACTGTATAGTACAGGAAATAATATTTATTACATGCAATCACTGACCTATTTCTAAGGTATCAACTTTAATCAGAGGTAGGTCAACCCTATTGTTAAGATACAATACATTGTATATATAGATGGGTAACAGGCACGTTTTATTTTTTAATTGGAAAAAATATTGCTTCATAATGCTGAAAAGTAAGAATACTACATGAAATAATCACACCAAATATTTCAACAAATTCATTCATCTTAGAGCTTATTGCATTAAAGGCACAGTTTAGAAAATTGAAATTTCTTTTTGTATCATTTTATGGCAAATTATGATGATTCAAGGTCATCTCTTAGAAATGGCATTCATTGGCCAGGTGTGGTGGCTCACGCCTATAATTCCAGCACTTTGGGAGGTGGAGGCGGGCGGATCACAAGATCAGGAGAGCAAGACCATCCTGGCTAACACAGTGAAACCCCATCTCTACCAAAAAATGCAAAAAATTAGCTGGGCGTGGTGGTGGGCACCTGTAGTCCCAGCTACTGGGGAGGCTGAGGCAGGAGAATGGTGTGAACCCAAGAGGTGGAGCTTGCAGTAAGCCGAGATTGTGCCACTGCACTCCAGCCTGGGTGACTGAGCGAGACTCCGTCTCAAAAAAAAAAAAAAAAAGAAATGGCATTCATTAAAACTCTTAATGGGGGGAGGATCTTTGATAAGTACGGAATTCCTATATTTGAAAACTTTTTGAATGCACTAAAAATGAGTTGATCATGCTCTAACAAAATCATACATTAACATGATATACACCACTTTTACTTTATCTCTATGTCAAAGCTCCTTTGATACTTGTACCCTTAGCCTTCACTACCCACTAATCCTCTTTTTTGTTGTTGTTTTGCTGTTGTTTGTTTGTTTGCTGTTCCTACCAATATTCTGGTCTTTCTACATTATTTATTCAAAATTTCAAAACCTGACTTTTTTCTTTATATCTTACTTCAGTTGCCATTCTTGGAGACATCAATAGCCATGTCATGTTAACCATCCAAGAGCAGAGCCCCTCAGACCCTTGGCTCTCTCACTCGCACGTGATGTTCTCTTGCACCCCATTTCAGCCACAAACTCACATGGCCACAGCCTTTTGCTTTTTATCAAATAAATACACCTCCTTCAAAAACTTGTTCCACCACCACTGCTTGTCCTTCTAGTGCCCTTACAGATAGATAGAAAAATAGACATATAGGTACGCCTACATATATTTTTATTACATTGTATTTTATTATTATATTCTTTTATCCTACTATTCTTTAGCCTCACTAATACATCTAACCCACTGATTCATTGCTTTTTCACAATCTATCACTTCTCATGCTGTGAGAAGTTCTCCTGTTGAAGCTTCCCTGTGCCCTGCCGAGATCCCGTGATCTAGAATTATAGTCATTCACTTGCTACCTGCTCCGCTCGCTTGCTCCACTTTCCTTCTACTGGTTCCTCTGGATAAACTCCATCCTCAGTTAAATCACACCATCTCTCTAGTCTATGCTTTTCTCCAGAAAGCTGAATGAGACCAGGAAAAAACACAAAGCCATGCTGTCAGGTCTAAATTTGAAAATCATAACAAGAATTATTTGAAAATTATAACCAGAGAATCAAAGCGTCTCAACAATCCAAACATACTTCTGTGATATATTTGCTCACTCACCTATCAAAATAGAGTTTTAATTTCTTCTCTCCCCTCAAATCTCCAACACCACTATTCCCCCAACAAACACAGACACTCATGTTCTCAGCTAATAATGTTGCCTCATAGTTGACTGAGAAAGTGGAAGGTACTAACAGGAAACTGCCTCCATTTACCACCACCACAGCTGCTGCCCTCCCTAGATCTGTTCGCACAGCTTCTGGCTTTCCCTCGATTACAGTGAAGTGTCCTTCCCTATCTAGCCCTCCACTGGGCCAAAGACCCCACCTCCTTCCAACTTTTTATAATATCCATTCATTTCCTGGTATGATGGTTAATATTAGGTGTCAACTTGACTGGGTTGAGGTACGCCTAGACGGCTGGCGAAGCATTGTTTCTGGGTGTGTCTATGAGGGTGTAGCCAGAGGAGATTGACATTTGAGTCAGTGGACTGGAAGAGGAAGACTCACCCTCAATGTGGGTGGGCACCATCCAATCAGCTACCAGGATGTCTAGAAGGAAGCAGGCTGAAAAAAGGGGGAAACGCAGCCTGCTTGTGAGGGTTTTGCTTTTTTCCACTTCTCCTGCCCTTGGACATCAGACTCCAGGTTCATTGGCCTTTGGACTCTGGGACTTGCACTGGCAGCCTCTCAAGGACTCTCAGGCCATTGACCTCAGACCGAGGGCTACACTGTCGGCTTCTCTGATTGTGAGGCTTTTGGACTGGTACTGACCCACTCTAGTGGCTTCTCTCTTTTCCTAGCTTGTAGACAGCCTATTGTGGGACTTTGCCTGTAATTGTGTAAGCCAGTTCTCCCTTTTCAATATACATATATCCTACTGTTTCTGTCTCTCCGGAGAACCCTCACTAATAATACACATGGTGATCAATTTCTCCCTCTCTACTGAATATATATGTTCTCCACATCTTCATTATGTCCCACTGAAATCCATCTCCATTGACCCTCACTCAACCTCCATTGACTCCATGGTCCACTTCCAGTTTCTGGAATATTTCTCTGCTCCTTTTCATAGAAAAAAAAGTCTTGATGGCTTATTTACAGTCTCGGTCTTCACTTCTTGTCATACCATCTTTCCTTAGCCCACTATCTTTCCTACACAATCTACTCTTCTTCCTAAGGTCATGGATAACCATCACTGAAGTCCACCATGTTCCCAAATTTATGTGGCATTTACATTTCTTCATCTTACATTCTTGGCAAGGCTAGTCATTGTTCACCACTCAATCTTTCTTAAAACACAACCTTAATTTTTGTGACTTTACATTTTGCTGTTTTTCATCCTTATCATGAACCATTCCTTCCAAGACTCTTTTTCTGCATAGCCTACTCCCATTCAGTTCAAATTTGCAAAGTTGGAGTACCCTAGCGCCCCTCCAATCACCAATGTTCTCCATTTACAGTGTTTTTCATGTGAGAATTTATATATTCCCATAGTTTTAACTACTATCCATGTGGAAGACTCAAGTTTGTGTCTCCATCACTGAGCTCTCCATTGAGCTCTAAACTCTAAACTGTATTAACTGTAATTCTATCCTGAAATATCTAATCATCTAATCATCTTACTAACCAGTTGCAGTCATCATTATCACCTGCAGGAATGCTCTGGTCTCCTACCTGGTTGCTTTGCTTTCACAAAAAAATTCAAACTGTCTTCTGAAATGTAAATCCTTTCATGTCACATAACACATACCCAATACACACACAAACTTAAAACCCATCATTTGCTTCTCTTTGCATTTAGAATAAAATCTAAAGCCCTTACCACTGCCTACAAGAACCAAAGACATTACCTAGTTCCACCTTTCTAGACTCAGGACCTATCACTCTCTCCCCAGCTCTTTATACTCCAGCCCCAGTAGCTTTGTTTTTATGCTTCAAGCTCGTTGTTGTAAACTCAATGTTGTGTCCCCTCAACATCCACATGTTGAAGCCTAAAATCTTCATCGTGATGATATTGGAGGTGAGGCCTTAGGGAAGTAATTAGGTCATGAAGGTGGAGTCCTCATGAATGGGAAATGAGTGCCCTTGTAAGAAGAGACAGGGAGATGATCGCTGTCTCTTCCCTGTGAGGACACAGCATAAAGGCATTCATCTGTAAACAAGGAAGAGAGTCCTCAACAGAAACTGACCATGCTGGCACCCTGATCTTGGATTTAGGACCTCCAGAACTATGGGGAAAAATGTCTGTTGTGTAAGCCCCCCCAATTTATAGTATTTTGCTAAGGCAGCGCAAGCATACTAAGACAGTCACCACACTTCCTGTGTCTCAGGGCCCTTGCCTTGTCTCTGCAGGGAAGACTCTGCCTTCAGATCTCTCTGTGACTGGTTCTTCTCCACTCAAAATTTATCTTCATATGGGCCCCATCAGTTTTCAACATATCACTCTGCTTTCATTTCTTCATAGCATTGATCAGTGTCTGCAACTTTCTTGCCCATTTTTGGTTGTCATTTATTTGCTTTTTTAAAATGTTTTTCTCAAGGCCAAGGACCTTGTGTATCTCGTTCCCCACCGTATCAAGAGTCTAGACTACATAAAGCATAGTAGGCTCTAAATAAATATGTGTGGAAGGAGGGAGGGAGGGAGGGAGGGAGGGAGGGAGGGAAGGAAGGAAGGAAGGAAGGAAGGAAGGAAGGAAGGAAGGAAGGAAGGAAGGAAGGAAGGAAGGAAGGAAGGAAGGAAATAAAGGAAAGGAGAAAAGGCATAAATAAGCTATAAGGATTTTCTCATAAAGGTTATGATTCAACTACTTGTGCAGTTTTTCTAAAAACTATCTTTCCAACCTCCCCGAAGAATTTCATCACTGCAAGTTTGTGCATAACGAAGTACAGAGCACAGCTTAGCTCAGAGGCATGGCTCTGTTAAATAAAGCTAATCTGACAAGATCAGACCACTGGGGTTTGGTCATTCGCATTCTGGATGGCTGGAAATGATGATGTGCCAAACCTCCTTGGGTACTCAGTGAACCACACTCTCTACCATCTCCCTACACACTCCAGGCAATTACCCATCTGGTTTGCCTGGCCTGCCCCGTTGTATTTGAAAGAGGTTGCTCAGCTGAAAGTGATTGGTGTGTGTCCAACCTGAAAGGCAGCCTCCAGCAGTTGTATCCCAGGCCGACTTTTCATCTGCGGCCGCTCTCTCCACACAGGAGACAGAATCCTCCCAAGAAGTGGCAGTACACTGAGAGACAAAGGAGGAAAAGGGGAGCCCAAGCAAGAGTCAGGAGATCTGGGTTCTAATCCCTGCCTGTGTCTAACTCACTATGTGACTTGATCAAATCCCTGTATCCCTCTGGGTGTCTGTTTTCCCAGCTGCAAACTGCGGTGTTCATACTAGGTAATCTCTAGGAATTCCTTCCAACTCTAAAGTTCCAGACCTGTAAACCACCAAGTGGTGAGCATTTGCCGAGTTGCAAATTCTCCAACTCAACAAGCCAATCTCCAGTTTGGAATGAGTGGCAATATTACTCTCATTTGGGGTTTTTATATTTACCCAGAACCTTATAATTACAAGGTTACCCTTACCACACCCCTTTAACACAGATGAGTGACAAACACTAATTACTCTTCTTTGCTGGAGGAGAAGGAAGGCCCAGAATGATTAAGTGACTCACCCTGTGTTTACAAAAGCAGTGGTTGGGCAGAGACTAAATATCCATAAGCTCCCGAGTTCCAGACCTGGACTCAGGACACTAGGCCGTAGGACTTCACGGGACCACACCGGTGCTTTGCTTCACTTTGTGTTTTATTCTGAAATATATGAAAAACACTCTTGATTGCATTCTCCTTTCTGAACAATTCATTGCTATTAGTGTTAATGCAATTGGATAAAAGAGAGAAATTTATATTTATTTCAACAAACCACCTAAGAAAATTACATGTGGCCACAAAGTGAGGTATATAGGGAGAGTGTGGACTTGTCTTTGCTTTGTGAGCAAACATTTTGCTGGGTATTAAGAAATCTGGGTAGTAACAGGATAAAGATGTACAGGATTCAGTTCCACCCCCGACTATGCCACATATTAGCATGATGCTTCATTCTCTGCATCTTCGTTTTCTCATCTGTAACATGTGACTGATATGATACATGATAAGATAAGGCAGCTACCCCACTGCAGTTGCTCAATTAATTGGCACCTTACTCTCTTTCCCATAATCCCTGTGGAAAAGCAAAATAGGGTTTTCCTTACCCACACTTTATACCATCTACATCCAAAGCCCCATGCCCCTCGCTATCACCTGATGCAGAAGGACCGTAGGCTGCTAAAGCAGGTGGCTAATTGCCCATGTGGTTAAGGGATGCCTGACACCTCCAGTTCCAGCCTTGCTGAGGACATGCTGTATCATAAGAAATGAATAACCGACAGTACATCATCGCCTGTAACGGTGGGGTTAACCAAACTGTCCCAGGGACTATCCCAAGTACAATTAGGGAAGGATCTATGAAAGGTTGTAAACACTTATGTGATCCTTATATGCACAAAGGATCCTTATGTGATCCTTTTGCATATAAATGTGCACAAAGTTCTGTGATTTTTTTTTTTTTTTTTAGGAGCAACCTTTCGTGCTGCACCCAGATGTCTCTCCACTCCTCTAAATGGCCACTTCCGCCTACCTGCCCAGCTGCCTGACCCCGATCCTTCCAACAGCAAGGGCATGTGTAGAAGCCAGAGGGTGAGAATAAAGAGATGTGAAGTAAGGAAGGGAAGGCAGTTGAATAAGGCAAATTTCTTTTCTCAGCTTATTTCCTTTTCTTACTTCTCAGAGATTCAGAAAGTAACATTTTCCAAGATCAGGCTTCTCTCTACGTGGTTAAAAATAGGAGAATTAAAAACAAAATGACAAATGAGATAAATTTATAGTGAGGTAGTTGTGTCCTTCTGATGAGGTTCACAGAGCCCTGGACTCTGTGCTACGAGATGTGTGCCAATCTGCCCCCACCACCAGTGGGTCCCGTGATCATCTGTAGGAAGATGAATTCTCTGAGACTCAGTGTCCTCGCCTCTGTAAAATAAGAAGGTAGGAATAAATGCCTCCACAATACTTACTAGCATTGAAGTTCTGTGTATACAGGAACAATATTCACAAAAACAGACACGCGGTATTCACTCATGCCTTATATTCAGTGTT
This sequence comes from Macaca fascicularis, assembly GCF_037993035.2. NCBI lineage: Eukaryota > Metazoa > Chordata > Mammalia > Primates > Cercopithecidae > Macaca > Macaca fascicularis. The sequence goes on from NC_088389.1 coordinate 111,952,521, forward strand.
TGGCGGCCCTTAGGTGCAAAGATTCATTATTTATTTTCATGGCATTGTTTGATTTTTTTCTTTGAGGTAAGAATAAATTTTATTTCCTTGAAAGAAGTACGAACACATGTAGAACTACGTATTTCGACACATCCGTATCATTAAGTTCACCCAGGCATTTTAGATTAAAAAGATCCAAGAACCATGTTTTGAGAAACTGTTATGGTAAGCAGGAGAAAGTCCAGAAATGGCACTTTTAATAATTTGCTCTATTTATTTGTATTCTTAGATGTTTGATAATAAATATGCATATTCTACTAATTGTATAACACTTGAAGAAACCGGTCATGAAAATGTGATTTTAAAACAATTCTTCTCAAACCATATAGAGAACTTTTGAAAAAATGGATTCCTGGGCTTTACTTCTTATCTATTAAATCAGACTCTCTGGGAAGGATATGTAAGTGGCCCAGATACAGGTATATTTACAAAGCCTCCAAGGTGACGCCACTGATAGCCCAGGTCTGGAAACCATAGCTAGAAAGCAGAGTCTCGGCAGCCAAGTCTGGCAAGCACTTCAGTCTCTTTCCTGAGTGCCCAGCAGAAGTAATCTTCCCTCTCACTTATGAACATCTGTGATAATCATCATGGAGAGTGGGTTTGTTTGTTAATGGGGGGAAGAAAAGCTATTTACCTAGTTTGCAAGCCAAGAGAGAGCTTAATTAATGTCAGAGCAGATATGATTTCCTCCTCTCTCCTTGCCCTAGGAACTCACAGGGATGACGAGAGGATTTTTAATTAATGTTTGAAAAGCATTCTGAGATCCCTGGATAAGAGGCACTGGAGAAGGGCAAAACATGATTTATTGTTGTTATTAATAGTAGTTAATAGAAATAATGAAGTTCTTGAAAGTGATTTTTTTTCGTTTTTTTTCTTTTCTTTCTTTCTTTTTTTTTTTTTAGAAAATCTATGACATCAATTGCCAATGTGTTTTTGTTGCAAGAAATTTTGGAGAGAATGAAGGAGAAAGGAAAAAAAAGGTACAAGGGAAATAAAAACACTTTTTTCCTGTTCTATTTTTGACTTTGAAGTTCTACCATAAGAACACAATGAGTACTTCCTCTTACACTTTTCTTAGGTAAATAAAAACGCTATTTATTTCTATGGTACCAGTGAAAGATTTTGGAGGGACATAGTCATAAAGAAAGAACTTAGGGTTGAAAAGAGAAGTCCTGAATTTGGAGCTTACCATGTTGCTATTTACTGACTCACCATTTACTGATTATTTAACCTCGGGCAGGTCACATTATCTGGTTTTTATTATTAAAACTGGGAGATATTTTAAAATGTTCTACCCATCTCACATATTCATGTAGATGAATGGAGATGACAAATGTGGAAAAATTTTAAATATCTGAATGCTGTGATACAGATTTTATTGATGATAATGATGATGATAATCATTTCATCAAATATTCAAATTGCAGGATGGTAGAAATTAATGTACATTATTTATAATAGAGTTTAAAAAAATAGTAGGCATGCAATATTTCTTTTTTATTAATATATATTTGTACATATTTATGGGATACATGTGATATTTTGTCACATGCATAAAATGTGTAATAATCAAGTCAGGATATTTAGAATATCACCTCTATCATTTATCATTTCTATATGTTGGGAACATTTCAAGTCCTCTCTTCCATTTTGAAATATACAATGCATTGTTGTTAACTATAGTCACCCTATTCTGCTATCGAACATTAGAACTTATTCCTTCTATCTAAGTATATGTTTGTACCCATTAACCAATCTATCTTTATCCCTCCCTGCCTCCTATACACATACCCTTCCTAGACTCTGGTAACTCATTCTACTCTCTACCTCCTCTACCTCCATGAGATCAACTTTTTTTAGCTCCCACGTACAAGAGAGAACATGTAATATTTGACTTTCTGGGCCACACTTATTTTACTTAACATAATGGCCTCTAGTCCCATCAATATTGCTGTAAATAATAGGATTTCATTTATTTATGGGAAAATAGTATTCTATTGTGTATATATACCATATTTTCTTTACCTCTTCATTCACTGATGGACACTGAAGTTGATTCCATATCTTGGCTATTGTGAATAATGGCTGTAATAAAAATGGGGATGCAAGTATCCCCTTGATAAACTAATTTCCTTTCCTTTGGATAAATACCCAGTAGTGAAATTGTTGGATCATATGACAGTTCTATTTTTAATTTTTTGAGAAATATCCATTATATTTTCTGTAATGGCTATACTAGTTTACATTCTCGCCCACAGTGTATTAGTTCCCTTTTCTCCACATCCTCCCCAGCATCTGTTAATTTCAGTCTTTCTTATAATAATCATTCTAACTGGGGAAAATGATATCTCATTGTGGTTTTATTTGCATTTCCCTGGTGATCAGTGATGTTGCGACTTTTTTATAAAACAATTGGTCATTTGTATGCCTTCTTTTGAGAAATATCTATTCATGTCCTTTCCCCACTTTTTAATGAGATTTTTTTTTTTTTGCTGTTAATTTCCTGAATATTCTGAATATTAGACCCCTTTCCAGATGAGCAGTTTGCAAATATTTCTCACATTCAACAAGTTGTCTCTTCACTCTGTTGATTGTTTCCTTTGCTGCACAGAAGCTTTTTAGTGTGAGATAATTTCATTTGTCTATTTTTGGTTTTGGTGCCTGTAATTTTGAGGACTTAGCCATAAAATCTTTTCCTTGCCCAGTATCCTGAAGCATTTCTTCTTTGTTATCTTCTAGTAGTTTTACAGTTTGGAGTCTTACATTTAAGTCTTTAATCTACCTTGAGTTTATTTTTTTATATGGTGAGAGACAGTGGTCAAGATTCATTTTTCAGCATACAGATATCCAGTTTCCCCAGCACCATTTATTGAATAAAATCTGTTTTCTCCAATGTATGTTCTTGCTGCCTTTGTTAAATTAGTTGGTTGAAAATATGTGGATTTATTTATGGATTCTCTACTTTGTTCCATTGGTCTAACTGCCAGTTTTAATCCCAATACCATGCTGTTTTGGTTACTATAGTTTTGTAATGCATTTTATAGTTAGCAGTGTGATGTCTCCAGCTTTGTTATTTTTCCTCAGGATTGCTTTGGCTATCTGGGCTCTTTTTTTGGTTTCATACAAATTTTAGGTTTTTATTTCTGTAATAAATGCGGTTGGTATTTTGATAGGGATTGCATTGAATCTGTAGGTTGCTTGAGGTAATATGGCCATTTTAACAATACTAATTCTTCTGATCCATGAGCATGGATGTCTTCCCATTTGTTTATATCCGCTTAATTTATTTCATTTTGTCATTTTTGTTATAGATATCTTTCAATTCTTTGGTTAAATTTATTTCTAGGTATTTTATGTATTTATGTAGCTATAGTAAATGGGATTGCCATCTTGATTTCCTTTTCAGCTAGTTTGTTATTCGTGTATAGAAATGCTACAAATTTTTGCAAGTTGATTTTGTACCCTGCAAACTTACAGAATTTGTTTATCAGGTCTAAGAGCTTTTTGTTGAATTCAGACATGAAGCCATCTGGTCCTGGGCTTTTCTGCCTTGGAAGGTTTTTTATTATTTTATGATCCTTTCTATTTCTGAGGCATCTGTTGTAATTTCTTCACTTTCATTATTGATTTTATTTATTTGGGTCTTCTTTCTTTATTTCTTAGACTAGCTAAGGGTTTGCATTTAAAAAAAAAAAACTCTCGGTTTTATTTTTTCTACAGTTTTTATGTTCTCTACCTGATTTATTTATGTTCTGATTTTTATTATTTACTTCCTTCTGCTAATTTGGGGCTTAGTATGTTCTTCTTTTTCTAGTTACTTGATGTATAATGTTAGATTATTTGCTTCAGAGTTTTCTTCTTTTTTAATGCAGGCATTTATTGATATGACTGTCCCTTTTAGAACAGCTTTTACTGCATAACATAGGTTTTGACATATTCTGTTTCCCTTGTCATTTGTCTCAAGATGTTTTTAGCATCACTTTTATTTACTCTTTGACACATTGATTGTCTAGGAGCACGTTGGTTAATTTCCACATATTTGTGAATTTGTTAAGATTTCTTTTGTTACTGATTTCTAGTTTCACACCATTGTGCTCTGAAACAATACTAGATATAATTTCAATCTTCAATTCATTAAGACTTGTTTTGTGGACTAACATATGGTCTATCCTAGAGAATGTGCCATACTGAAGAAAAATGTATATTCTGGTGTTGGCTGGAGAGTTCTGGATATGACTGTTAGGTCCATTTGGTCAAAAGTACAATTTAAGTCCAGTATTTTCTTATTAATTTTCTGTCTGGTTGATCTATTCGTTGTTGAAAGAGGGGTACTGAAGTCCCCTATTACTGTGTTGCTATTTATGGAATTCTCATAATGTAAAAATGTGTTTCCTTAATGGTGTCCTGTTAAGTTCCACAGGTTGTCTTTACTGTTTTTATTCTTTCTTTTTTTTCTGTTATTAAGTCATTTTAAATGATTTATCTTTAAGTTCACAGATTACTTCTTTTGCTTGATCTAGTCTGCTATTAAAGCTCTCAATTGTTTGATTTCATTGACTGAATTCTTCAGCTCCAAGATTTCTGTCTGGTTCTTTTTCTATTATTTTTGAGATGGAGTTTCACTGTTGTTGCCCAGGCTAGAGTGCAATGGCGTGGTCTCAGCTCACTACAACCTCCACCTCCTGGGTTCAAGCGATCCTCCTGCCTCAGCCTCCCAAGTAGCTGGGATTACAGGCACCTACCACCATCCTTGGTTAATTTTTATATTTTTAGTAGAGGTGGAGTTTCATCATGTTGGCCAGGCTGGTCACAAACTCCTGACCTCAAGTGATCCACCCACCTCGGCCTCCCAAAAAGGTGGGATTACAGGCATGAGCCACTGTACCCAGCTGGTTTTTTTTTAGACAGAGTCTTGCTCTGTCACCCAGGCTGGAGTACAGTGGGGTGATCTTGGCTCACTGCAAGCTCCACCTCCCGAGTTCACACCATTCTCCTGCCTCAGCCTCCTGAGTAGCTGGGACTACAGGCGCCCACCACCACACTCAGCTAATTTTTTTGTATTTTTAGTAGAGATGGGGTTTCACTGTGTTAGACAGGATGGTCTCGATCTCCTGGCCTCGTGATCTGCCTGCCTTGGCCTCCCAAAGTACTGAGATTACAGGTGTGAGCCACTGCGCCTGGCCCCAGCCAGTTCATTTTTATGATATCTATATCTTTGTTGAATTTTTCATTCAGATCATGAATTGTTTCCTGATTTCATTGAATTGTTTGTTTTCTCTTGGGTCTCACTGAGTTTTCTTAAGATAATTATCTTGAATTTCTTGTCAGGCAATTTGTAAATTTTCATTTCTTTGGGATTAGTTACTGGGCAATTATTGTGTTCCTTTGGTGGTATCATGATTCCTTGCTTTTTAAAATGTGTCTTGTGTTTCTGCATTGATGTTTGCCCATCTGGTGGTACAGTTAGCTCTTCCAAACTTCACAGAATGAGTTCTATAGGGGAAGACTATCTCTTGCAGACTGACTCAGGGGTGCCAGTTGGGCAGGATGTGGTGGCTCTGGTTTCACTTAGGCACAGTGGTATAGTCTTCATGAAGCTTCTTCAGTTACGATCAACATTAGCAATGACTATAAGTACCTCAGTGGTCTATGCTACAGGAGTTTGTGGTTGTGACAGTGGCTGTGTTATTATAGAGCAATTACTTTAGGGATCCTAACAGGATATGACAATAGTCCAGGTTCTGTGAGGTCAGGTGCAGTGGTAGCAAAGACCCAGGAATGGCAAGTTGCCACTGTAGCTTGGGACGCAGGGGCAGGAAGCAGCACAGTGCTGACTCTACTACTTGGAGAGGCAAGATGTATCAGTATCTCAGACTGCACAGGACTAGTCCATTTCCAGGTAGGTGGAATACTGTGGCTGTTAGGCCTGGAGGACAGTTCAGCCAAGGCTCTGATTTTCTAGGACATGAGGAGTTACATCTGATTGACCACAGAAAGTGTGGCTACACAGGTAAGCAGAATCTCTGGATCCCTGGGGGTGGGGCACTGTGTCAACTGTGATGCTGGAAGGTGCAGTTGCTCTGGTGTGCCAAAGGCTTGGAGCCTTGGGAGGTCAGGTGTTGCATCACCTGCCAGATGGGGAATGAGACTACTCCAGAGTGCAGGAGACCTGGAGTCCCTGGGAGATAAGACATTGTATCTGCTCTGGGGCCAGAGTGAAACTGCTCCAGTGCCCCAGAGGCCTGAAGTCCCTGAAGCAGGAGTGCTACTTCAACTGTGGCTCCAAGGGTCACAATTGCTCTTATGTGCAGAAGGCCTGAGGTCCCCAGTGGGTGAGGTGCTGTGTTGGCTGTGATGACAGGGGTGTAACTGCTCTGATATTTCAAGGCTTCAGGTCCCTGAGGATGGAGAATCACTTCAGCTCAACCCTATGGGGAGGTTGAGCCAGGAACTGAGATGAGGAGGATGAAGCAGATTTGTAGTAACTTGGCCATAGGAAGTAGGTTATAGCAGCAACTCTGCTCAGGGATGGCACACTATCAGGTAGGCACAGTGCAGTGGCATCTGAGCCTCAGAGATGGAGAGACAGAGGGCTGCAGTGGTGCCCCAGAGCAGGACATACTCTATCAGGGGTTCAATTTTAAGATGGCACAGAGCAGTAACAGCACGGGTCACTGGGAGGCAAGGCACAGCATTGGCTCTTTCTCTGGGGGTAGCTCAGCATGTAGACTCCCAGGAGCTCCCTCAGCTGGACTCAGAACCTATGAGGACTGTAGGAATCTCCAGTAGCAAATACTACAGGTGTCCACAGTGGTGATGGTTGCTGCTGGGGTCCTCTGGCTTACCTTTTTCCCTACAGGGAGAAATCCCTACTAGTTCTGAGCTGATCCTGACTGAGGGGATGGAGTGGCTGAGGCAGGTTGTTTCTTCCCTTCTCTTTGTGACTGTCTTGGGTTTCTGTGCTTTACAGAATTTCTGCTGCATCTTTGCTGTTCTCCTTTAAAGGTGATCTCCTTTCATTATTTTGGTCAAAACATAGTTTATTTGTTGTTTGAATTTTTTTATGGAGTAGGGAGAGTGCAAGGAATTTCTAGTCAGCCATCTTCATAACATCATTCTATGATGGACTTTTTAAATATAATTTTTGTTTTATAAAGTAAAATTTTTCTATAAGGTGTATAATACAAAACGCTTTAGGAAGTTTAGAAAGTTAAATAGTTCCTCAAATCTTACAATAAAAAGCACCTAGCTCCTGCCTGTCCCTCCCACCCCAGTCCTTCCTCCCAGAGATGCTCCTTTTCAATTCTTCTAAAAGTTGTTTCTTTTTTCTATAAGTATAGTTAGTTTAACTTTTGCTAAAATAAATATTTACAGCAGAGAGGGTTCCAAGATGGCCCAATAGGAACAGCTCCAGTCTACAGCTCCCAGCGTGAGTGACACAGAAGATGGGTGATTTCTGCATTTCCAACTGAGGTACTGGGTTCATCTCACTGGGGTTTGTTGGACAGTGGGTGCAGCCCATGGATTGTCAGCCAAAGCAGGGCGGGACATTGCCTCACCCGGGAAGCACAAGGGGCTGGGGAATTCCCTTTCCTAACCAAGGGAAGCTGTGACAGATGGTACCTGGAAAATTGGGACACTCCCAGCATAATACTGCATTTTTCCAATGGTCTTAGCAAACAGCACACCAGGACATTATATCCTGCGCCTGGCTCGGAGGGTCCCATGCCCATAGAGCCTTGCTCACTGCTAGCACAGCAGTCTGAGATCGAACTGCAAGGCGACAGTGAGACTCAGGGAGGGGTGTCCGCAATTGCTGAGGCTTGAGTAGGTAAACAAAGTGGCCAGGAAGTTCAAACTGAGTGGAGCCCACCATAGCTCAAGGAGGCCTTCCTGCCTCTGTAGACTCCACCTCTAGAGGCAGAGCATAGCTGAACAAAAGGCAGCAGAAACTTCTGCAGACTTAAACGTCCCTGTCTGACAGCTTTGAAGAGAGTAGTGGTTCTCCCAGCATGGAGTTTGAGATCTAAGAACAGACAGACTGCCTCTTCAAGGCCTGAGTAGCCTAACTGGGAGACGCCTCCCAGTAGAGGCCGACTGATACCTCATACAGCCAGGTGCCCCTATGAGATGAAGCTTCCAGAAGAAGGATCAGGCAGCAACATTTGCTGTTCTGCAATATTTGCTGTTCTGCAGCCTCCACTGGTGATACCCAGGCAAACAGGGTCTGGAGTGGACCTCCAGAAAACTCCAACAGACCTGCAGCTGATGGTCTTGACTGTTAGAAGGAACACTAACAAACAGAAAGGACATCCACACCAAAACCCCATCTGTACGTCCCCATCATCAAAGACCAAAGGTAGATAAAACCACAAAGATGGGGACAAAACAGAGCAGAAAAGCTGAAAATTCCAAAAATCAGAGTGCCTCTTCCCCTCCAAAGGAACGCAGCTCCTTGCCAGCAACACGCCAAATTGTAAAGACCATTGATGCTATGAAGAAATTGCACCAACTAATGAGCAAAATAACCAGCTAACATCATAATGACAGGATCAAATTCACACATAATAATATTAACCTTAAATGTAAATGGACTAAATGGTCCAATTAAAAGACACAGACTGGCAAATTGTGTAAAGAGTCAAGACCCATCAGTGTGCCGTATTCAGGAGACTCATCTCATGTGCAGAGACACACATAGGCTCAAAATAAAGGGATGGAGGAAGATCTAATAAGTAATTGGGGAAAAAAAAAAAAAAAAAAAAAGCAGGGGTTGCAATCCTAGTCTCTGATAAAACAGACTTTAAACCAACAAAGACCAAAAGAGACAAAGACGGCCATTACATAATGGTAAAGGGATCAATTCAACAAGAAGAGTTAACTATCCTAAATATATATGCACCCAAAACAGGAGCACCCAGACTCATAAAGTAAGTCCTTAGAGACCTACAAAGAGAATTAGACTCCCACACAATAATAATGGGAGACTTCAACACCCCACTGTCAACACTAGACAGAACAACAAGACAGAAAGTTAACAAGGATATCCAGGACTTGAACTCAGCTCTGCACCAAGCAGACCTAGTAAACATCTACAGAACTCTCCACCCAAAATCAACATAATATATGTTTCTCTCAGTACCATGTTGCACTTATTCCAAAATTGACTACATAGTTGGAAGTAAAGCACTCCTCAGCAAATGTAAAAGAACAGAAACTATAACAAACAGTCTCTCAGACCACAGTGCAATCAAATTATAACTCAGGATTAAGAAACTCACTCAAAACTGCACAACTACGTAGAAACTGAACAACCTGCTTCTGAATGACTACTGGGTAAATAACTAAATGAAGACAGAAATAAAGATGTTCTTTGAAACCAATGAGAACAAGACACAACATACCAGAATCTCAGGGACAGATTTAAAGCAGTGTGTAGAGGGAAATTTATAGCACTAAATACCCACAAAAGAAAGCAGGAAAGATCTAAAATAGACACCCTAACATCACATTTAAAAGAACTAGAGAATCAAGAGCAAACACACTCAAAAGCTAGCAGAAGGCAAGAAATAACTAAGATCAAAGTAGAACTGAAGGAGATAGAGACACAAAACCCCTTCAAAAAACCAATGAATCCAGGAGCTGGTTTTTTGAAAAGATCAACAAAATTGATAGACCACTAGCAAGACTAATAAAGAAGAAAAGAGAGAAAAATCAAATAGACACAATAAACCATGATAAAGGGGATATCACCACTGATCCCACAGAAATACAAACTGGCATCACAGAATACTATAAACACCGCTACACAAATAAACTAGAAAATCTAGAAGAAATGGATAAATTCCTGGACACATACACTCTCACAAGACTAAACCAGGAAGAAGTTGAATTCTTGAATAGAGCAATAACAGGCTCCGAAATTGAGGCAATAATTAATACCCTACCAACCAAAAAAAGTCCAGGACCAGATGGATTCTCAGCTGAATTCTACCAGAGGTACAAAGAGGAGCTGGTACCATTCCTTCTGAAATTATTCCAATCAATAGAAAAAGAGGGAATCCTCCCTAACTCATTTTATGAGGCCAGCATCATTCTGATACCAAAGCCTGGCAGAGACACAACAAAAAAAAGAGAATTTTAGACCGATATCCTTGATGAACATCGATGCAAAATCCTCAATAAAATACTGGCAAACCAAATCCAGCAGCACATCAAAAAGCTTATCTACCACAATCAAGTTGGCTTCAATCCTGCAATGCAAGGCTGGTTCAACATACACAAATCAATAAATGTAATCCAGGATATAAACAGAACCAAAGACAAAAACCACATGATTATCTCAATAGATGCAGACAAGGGCTTTAACAAAATTCGACAGCCCTTCATGCTAAAAAATCTCAATAAACTAGGTATTGATGGGATGTATCTCAAAATAAAAGAGATATTTATGAGAAACCCACAGCCAATATCATACTGCATGGGCAAAAACTGGAAGCATTCCCTTTGAAAACTGGCACAAGACAGGGATGCCCTCTCTCATCACTCCTATTCAACATAGTGTTGGAAGTTCTAGCCAGGGCAATCAGGCAGGAGAAAGAAATAAAGGGTATTCAGTTAGGAAAAGAGGAAGTCAAATTGTCCCTGTTTGCAGATGACATGATTGTATATTTAGAAAACCCCATCATCTCAGCCCAAAATCTCCTTAAGCTGATAAGCAACTTCAGCAAAGTCTCAGAATACAAAATCAATGTGCAAAAATCACAAGCATTCTTATACACCAGTAACAGAGTCAAATCATGAGTGAACTCCCATTCACAATTGCTTCAAAGAGAATAAAATACCTAGGAATCCAACTTACAAGGGATGTGAAGGACCTCTTCAAGAAGAGTGACAAACCACTTCTCAATGAAATAAAAGAGGACACGAACAAATGGAAGAACATTCCATGTTCATGGATAGGAAGAATCAATATCGTGAAAATGGCCATACTGCCCAAGATAATTTATAGACTTAATGCCATCCCCATCAATCTACCAAGGACTTCCTTCACAGAATTGGAAAAAACTACTTTAAAGTTCATATGGAACCAAAAAAGAGCCCACATTGCCAAGACAATCCTAAGCCAAAAGAACAAAGCTGGAGGCATCACGCTACCTGACTTCAAACTATACTATAAGGCTACAGTAACCAAAACAGCATGGTACTGGTACCAAAACAGACATAGACCAATGGAACAGAACAGAGCCCTCAGAATTAATACCACACATCTACAACCATCTTTGACAAAACTGACAAAAACAAGACATGGGGAAAGGATTCCCTATTTAATAAATGGTGCTGGGAAAACTGGCTAGCCATATGTAGAAAGCTGAAACTGGATCCCTTCCTTACATCTTACACAAAAATTAATTCAAGATGGATTAAAGACTTAAATCTTAGATCTAAAACCAGAAAAGCCCTAGAAGAAAACCTAGGCAATTCCATTCAGGACACAGCCATGAGCAAGGACTTCATGACTAAAACACCAAAAGCAATGGTAACAAAAGCCAAAATTGACACATGAGATCAATTAAATTTAAGAGCTCCTGCACAGCAAAAGAAACTACCATTGGAATGAACAGGCAACCTATAGAATGGAAGAAAATTTTTACAATCTACCCATCTGACAAAGGCTAATATCCAGCATCTATAAAGAACTTAAACAAATTTACAAGAAAAAATCAGACAACCCCATCAAAAAGTGGGCAAAAGATATGAACAGACACTTCTCAAAAGAAGACATTTATGCAGCCAACAGACATATGAAAAAATGCTCATCATCACTGGCCATCAGAGAAATGCAAATCAAAACCACAATGAGATACCATCTCACACCAGTTAGAATGGCGATCATTAAAAAGTCAGGAAACAACAAGTACTAGAGAGGATATGGAGAAATAGGAACGCTTTTACACTGTTGGTGGGACTGTAAACTAGTTCGACCATTGTGGAAGACAGTGTGGCAATTCCTCAAGGATCTAGAATTAGAAATACCATTTGACCCAGCCATCCCATTATTGGGTATATACCCAAAGGATTATAAATCATGCTGCTATAAAGACACATGTACACGTATGTTTACTGTGGCACTATTCACAATAGCAAAGACTTGGAACCAACCCAAATGTCCATCAATGATAGACTGGATTAAGAAAATGTGGCACATAATACACTATGGAATACTATGCAGCCATAAAAAAGGATACATTCATGTCCTTTGTAGGGACATAGATGAAGCTGGAAACCTTCATTCTGAGCAAACTATCGCAAGGACAGAAAACCAAACACTGCATGTTCTCACTCATAGGTGGGAATTGAACAATGAGAACACTTGGACAGAGGGTGGGGAACATCACACACCAGGACCTGTCATGGGGTGGCAGGAGGGGAGGGATAACATTAGGAGAAATACCTAATATAAGTGACGAGTTAATGGGTGCAGCACACCAACATGGCACACGTATACATGTGTAACAAACCTGCATGTTGTGCACATGTGCCCTAGAACATAAAGTAAAATTTAAAAAATTTACTAATAAACATAATTATGGCTGCTAAATATTATTTCTGAGCCACTTAATATGCCATGATTACATTTCCATTCTTATACAATTTCTTTATTTTTCCTAAAGTTATTAATTACCTAACATTTATAAAATTTACTTAGATTTCTCTCTATAGTGATTCTCCCTGTAGACTCTTGCAGAGCTATGAATCTCCTTTTAATGCTATTATGTGTTCCACATTGTCAAATGCATGAGATAATGTAGCATTTCTTTCTCTCTTTTTTCCCTAGATACTTGCTTCCTCAAGTTTTCTGTCTTCCTCCTATAATTGAGGCTGACTATCTCTAAGCCTGCAGCATAGCTATTTTCCTACCCTTTCCTTTTGCCATCTTTGGAACTTTTCTTAACCTTCCTCCTGTGTTGGATTCCTTGTGTCATCGATTTCACAGCTCACTCTTTTTTTATTTACTCATTACTATGGTAAATATTCTCCATCAGCCTCTTGAGAAACGATATATAGGAAATGTTAAGTGTCAAGTCCTTTCATATTTCAAAATGTCGATATTCTACCTTCACAGTTGACTAATGGCATTTGGATGGTTTCCAATTTTCCTCTCTTACAAACTCATGCTTCAGTTAAGATTCTTGTAACATCTCCAACCACAAGTGGATAACTCTTTCTGTTATATGCAGTTAGATGTAAAACTGTTGGATGTTAAAATAGGAATAACTTTAATTAGATAAGATATTGCCAAATTGTTCTCTAAAGTAATTTCTACCAATTCATACCTCATGAGGAACTTAAAAGTGTTCCCATTTAGGTTATTTTTAATTCATTATGCTGGCCACTCAGTGAGCCCTTTCAATCTGGAGATCCATGTCCTTTAGTGCCAAGAAAATATCTGGCAGTATTATCTTAAAAGGTTTTTTCTCAATTTTTACTCTTCCTGGAAGTTGTAATTGATAAATTCAGACCAACCCTCTAAATACATTATCTGATTTTCTTGCTTTTATTCTTACATTGTTCTTTAAGTTTTTACCATTTAGCTTTATCATCCCTCTTTAATATATGTTTTTTAATTGACAAATAAAAACTGTATGTACTGATTATGTACATCAGAAGTCCCCAACCCCCAGACTATGGACCGGTACCAGTCTGTGGCCTGTTAGGAACTGGGCCACACAGCAGGAGGCGAGCGGCGAGTGAGGGAGGCATCATCTGTATTTACAGCTGCTCCCTGTCACTCACATTATTGCCTAAGCTCCACCTCCTGTCAGATCAGTGGAGGCATTAGATTCTCACCGGAGTGCAAACCCTATTGTGAACTGCACATGCAAGGGATCTAGGTTGTACATTCCTTATGATAATCTAATGCCTGATGATCTGTCACTGTCTCCCATCATCCCCAGATGGGACAATCTAGTTGCAGGAAAACATGCTCAAGGCTTTCACTGATTCTACACTATGATGAGTTGTATAATTATTTCATTGTATATTATAATGTAATAATAATAGAAATAAAGTGCACAGTAAATGTAATGTTCCTGAATCACTCTGAAACTATCCCTCTCCTCCGGCCTGTGGAAAAATTATCTTTCACAAAACCAGTCCCTGCAGCCAAAAGGCACTGATGTATATGATGTTTTGAAATATGTATACATCATGGAATGGTTAAACCAGGCTAATTAACACAGGTATATTCATTCCTTTATCATTTTTTTGTGATGAGACACTTAAAATCTACTCTCTTAGCAATTTTCAAGCATATAATACGTTGTTATTAACTATGGTCACCATGTTGTACAATAGATCTTGAACTTATTCTTCTGTTTAACTGAAAATTTTGTGTCCTTTGACCAAAATGTATTTGTCTGACATTTGTACACCTTCTTTGTCTTGGAAAATTTTCCAACTTTTTTTCTTTATTGGAAATTTTTAACTTGAGTTAGTATATTTTCCCGGATCCTTTTCTTCTTTGCTAATAACTTTTTTTCAAAATCATCTTGTAGCCTCTTCGTGGAGGAAACGTATTTTCTCATATTTCTAAGGATATTAATTATAGTTGGATTTTTTCTTCTTTATGTTTTCTATGATGTACCTATTTCTAAATTCCTTTTACCTTATTTATTCTTTCTTTTGATCAGAATTGTTTCTTAAACATCTGGCAATCCTTGGGTCCTCCTTCATATTTTAGAATGATGCACTCAAAAATATATGGGAGCCTTTGTAGCCACTGGCTGAGTTTGACAACCAGTAGGCTTTAACAGAGGATGCACGAAGACTTCTATTAGTACTTCTATCTCTCGCCTTCACTATGGATCAACAACATTCTCTACTATACTTGTCCCTTACTCTGGATTCTCTCTGATCCAGAAATAAACTGGTTTCCTTCTGATCCAGAAAATAAACTTCAGGTCTCCTTAGGAATGTACTATGGGAAGGGAAGATCCTGGTAGGATAAAGGATAATTTGGCATCACATATTTAACTATCACCCTAAATGAATCTGATGTATATGAATATTCAAAGACAATAATTTGAGAAATACTAAAAACAGTGATCAAAAAGTACTTCCAGCTCTAAAATTATAGTTCTGTAATACAAAGCAGCAACAATATGACTAATATATTAATTGGTATTTTATATTCTTTCATCAAGGATTAGCATGCTAATAAGATTCCAAAAAGGGCAAAGATGTTACTAAATTATTTTAAAATCTCTTTTAATGCTAACAAATTCTTAAAATGCTTGGCTGCTTTTGTTTCTCTGAATATAATATGAGATAGATGAGCAAAACTAGATTTAAAACTGTGGCAATGAACTCACTATAACTTAGCATAATCATGCTCTTGTGATTCTTTTACAACATGTTTTGAGCTTTTACAGTAGTCTTGCACAGAGACAAACTTGAGCAGAAACCAAGTCCATTCCTCAGACAGTAACACTCTGAATTTTGCTAAGCTACTTTCTAATTTTATTTATAATAATAATTTTGGTTTTGCCAAAAGTGACTGATTACTAATATTGCTATCACTTATATTGTAACCCTAAATGGTCTTCCTCCAAACTTAATTTCCTCTTCTCAATATTCTATTCTTGATGTCTCAAAGCTTCCTCCTCTTCTTCTTTCAAACTTAAAGAGAGGTCATCTATCTTGGAAAACATAGAAATTGACTTCATTCTACAAATTCCTCTTAGTCCCACTTTATTTATCTCCTTAGTTTTCATTCACTACCAAGTGACTAATTTACTTCTATTGCCTCTAACTTTTTGCAGTTTGATTCCTGCCTCACCCCAGAAACCAAACCCTTATAGTGATGGTTTTGTCACTTTTCTGCTCGGTTGCCTGGGCTTCCTCAACAAATATCATGTCCTGAGTGTCAACTTCAGCTCCTATATTGAAATCTTTGCTTAAGTAGTTTGCCCTGCTAACAATGCGTACTTTTCTCACTAGCTGTTCAAATCATGCCAATTCTTGAAGGTATGGGTTACAATTTTCACACTAATAGAAGCCATGACAATTAAAAGTACTCTTTTTAATTTCTTCCTTTTTATTCCACTAATGTGACAGTTCCACATACTACCATAAATTATCTTTGCATGTATTTATATTTTGTCCCTTAAATAAATTGGAAACTTCCTGGAGACAAAACTTTTATTTCCTGTATACTAAGTTAATTTTTTAAAACTTACAGTTAATTAAAAATGCATTTAGCAGTCTAAAATTACTTTGTTCGTTCCAGAACAATTTATTTGATTGGCCTTTATAGCAAAACTGAAAAGTAAATCAGCCAAAACTGTTTTTTAACTTGACAAAATGCTTAGTTTAAGAGGTTCACCTTCCCAGAAATGTGGTTCCCAGAGTACTTGCAGTTATTTAATTGTAAAGGAGACAGATAAATTAATTTCATTGTACAAATGTATCAATTTCTGAAAGTGATGAAGATGACATTTTCAAAGAATATCAGAGACTTATAAAAACCTAGAGAGAAAATCAAATACTATATGATCAATGATATAAAAGAACTGCAAATCAAAAATACATTTTATTCAAAAGATTATCATACATGAAATTCACAAACATGTCAAAATTAAGCAAGACACCTGTAAGCAACCAAGGGATCAGAGAATAAATCACAAAGTAAATTAGAAAAGATTTTGAAATGAATAAAAATAAAAACATAACATGTTAAAACTTAAGGAATGTTGCCAAAGCAGTACTTAGAGGCAAATTTATAACTATAAAAGCCTTTATTTTAAATGAAAAAGAAAATCTCAACTCAACAATCTACCTTTCACTTTGAGACACTAGAAAAAGAATAGCAAACGAAATCAAGTAGAAGGAGGGAAGAAATAATTATCATAGTGGAAATAAGTGAAACATAGAATAGAAAACAATATAAGAAAGCTACAAAACCAAAATTTTTCCTTGAAATGATAAACAAAATTGAAAAATCTTTACAATTGACCAAGAGAAAAAAACCAAAGACTCAAATTACTAAAATCAGGAATTAAAAGGTACCTTTACAAAAATAAAAATGATTATAAGTGAATACATTCCACACTAGCAAATTAGATAACCTAAATACAATGGACCATATATCTTTAAAATATACAACTATTGAAAATGACTCAAGAAGAAATAGAATACCTGAATAGACCTATAATAAGTAAAGAGAATGAATTAGTAGTTTTAAAACTTTCTACAGAGAGAAGCCAAGTACTAGATGGTTTCACTGTTAAAATCTACCAAACATTTAAAAATTAACACCAATCCTTCATAAATTTTCTGGAAAGAAGGAAGGAAGGAAGGAAGGAAAAAGAGAAAGAGAGAGAGAGAAGGGAGAGAGGGAGGGAGAGAGGGAGGGAGGGAGGGAGAGAACGGACACTTCTTATCTCATTCTGAGGTCAATATTATCTTGATACCAAAACCAAACAAAGATACTACAAGAAACCTATACACCAATATTTGTATAAATATAAATGCAAAAATCCTCAACAAAATACTAGCGAACCAAATCTAGTGACATAGAATGAATTATATACACCGTGACAAATCTGCTTAATTTTGACATATTTGTGAATTTCATATATAGTGATCTTTTGAATAACATGTATTTTCGATTTGCAGTTCTTTTATATCATTGATCATATAGTACTTGATTTTATCTCTAGGATTTTTACAAGTCTCTGACATTCTTTGAAATGTGAAAATCCATCGATGGTAATATGTCATATTGATGCATGATCACTAAATAGATTCAGGAAAAGCACTTAATATAATTCAACCTTATTTCATGATAAAAATACTCACGTAACTAGGAATTAAAGGGAACTCCTTAACCTTATAAGGGTGTACATGAAAAACTCACTGCTAACATTACAGTAAATGGTGAAAGAATGAATGCTTTCCCTCAAAGATCAAGAATAAGATGCTGATGTCTACTCCCATCTTTTGTATTAAACATCGTACTGGAGGTTGTATCCAGGGATATTATGCAACAAAAAGAAATACAAGGCATCCAGACTGGGACAGAACACTTAAATCTATATCTATTCATAAATGACATCATGTTGTATATAGAATATTCTTTAAAAATGCACACACAAAAACAAAAAACTACTAGAACTTATAAACAAGTTTAGTATTTATTGCGGAATAGACAATTGCAAAATACACAATTAATATGCTAAGTCAATTACATTTCTATTCACTAGCAACAACCAGTCCAAAATCAAATTAAGAAAATAATTTAACTTACAATAGCATCAGACATGAATTTAAAACTTGAGAATACATTTAACAATATAAATGTAAGACTTGTGCACTGAAAACTACAAAAATCATTGAAAAAAATTAAAGAAGGTATAAACAAATTGAAAGATATTTCATGTTCATGGATCAGAAGACTGAATACTGTTAAGATGTCATTGTTCCCCAAATTAATCTACAGATTCAATGTAAACCCTAGTAAAATTCCATCTACCTTTTGTTCAGAAATTGGCAAGCTGATCCTAAAATTCATATGGAAATATAAGGGAGCAAAATAACCAAACAATCTTGTAAAAGAACAAAGTTGGAGAACTCACACTCCCTGATTTCAAAACTTACTATGAAGTTACAATAATGAAGATAATGTAGTATTCACATAAGGACAGACATACATATCCATGGAAAGTCCAGAAATCAACTCTTACATTTATGTTCAATTGATTTTTGACAGAAGTGCCAAATAGATTTGATAAGGAAGAAATGGTCTTTTCAACAAATGATGCTGAGATAACTGAATATCCATATGCAAAAGAATGAACTCAGACTCTCATTTAGAACCATATACAAATATTAATATAAAATGGATTATAGGTCTAAATGTAAGAGGTAAAAATATAAAACGCTTTTTAAAATATTCGGGGTAAATCTCTTTGACCTTCGTTTTAACAATGTTTTCCTGGAAGTTACACCAAAAGCACAATAATGACAACAACAAAAACAGACAAATTAGATGTTATCAAAATTAAAGATTTTGTGCATCAAAGTACATTATTCATGAAATGAAAAGACAATCCACAGAATAGGAGAAAAGGTATGCTAATCTTATATGTGATAAATGTCTTATATGCAGAATATATAAAGAATTCTTACAATTCAACAATGAAAACACAAATAACCCACACAGAGAATTTGAATAAACATTTTTCCAGGCCGGGGGTGGTGGTTCACATCTGTAATCCTAGCATTTTGGGAGGCCGACGCAGGTAGATCACTTGAGGTCAGGAGTTCAAGACCAGCCTGGCCAACATGGTGAAAACCGTCTCTACTAAAAATACAAAAATTAGCTGGGCATGGTGGTATGTGTCTGTAATTCCAACTACTCAGGAGACTGAGGCACAAGAATCACTTAAACCCGGGAGGCAGAGGTTGCAGTGAGCTGAGATTGGGCCACTGCACTCCAGCCAGGGCTACAGAGCAAGACTCTGTCTTAAAAAAAAAAAAAAAAAAAAAAAAAATTCTCAAAAGAAAATATATAAATTCCCAATAAGCACATAAAAAGATGGTCAACATCATTAGTCATCATGGAAATGCAAATCAAAACCACAAGGAGGTGCCACTTAACAACCACTAAGATTGCTAAAATAAAAAAGACTAATAATAACAAGTGCTGGCAAGAATTTGGAGACATTAGAACCCTCACACATTGTTGGTGGAATTATAAATGATGGAATCACTTTGGAAAACAATTTGGCAGTCTTTCAAAAGTTTAAACACAGTGTTACCACATAAGCTGGCAATTTTACTCCTAGGTACATACCCAAGAGAATTGAAAACATATGTCCACACAAAGACTTGTACAAAAAATTTTTATGGTAGCATTATTCATAACAGTCAAAAAATGAAAATGCTAAATGCCATTAACTGATGAATGGATAAATATGACATATTGATACAATGGAATATTATTCAGCCATAAAAAGGAATGAAGTATTGACATATGCTATCAGTATTTCAAGGATAAACATTGAATACACTATGCTTAGTGAAAGAAGCCAACCACAAAAGGCCATACATTGCATGATTCCATTTTTAGTCAATGACCACAATGGGCAAATCCAGAGACAGAAAAAGTACAATAGTAGTTGCCAGAAGCTAAAGGGAGGAGAGAATAGAGAGTGACTGCTAATGAATATCGAGCTTCTTTGGGGGTGGTAAAAATGTTCTGAGATTACATAGTGGTGATGGTCGCACAACTCTGTGAACACATTAATGAATTGTACATTTTAAAAAGCTTATCATGCACCATGATATATTGTCAAAATCTATTCAGTGATTATGGAAAGACAGCAACATGTTGTATCAATAAATATATAATTAATTTATGTAATAAAAATTAGATTCTCAGAAACACATAAATTTCCTTCCTTCATGAAAATTAACATAATAAATCACTTTTAACCTAAAGCACTATTGATGCTGAATGCATTTTTGCTTTATTGAATAATAATTTGTTTCATTTTTAGTCTAGACTGCCTCAGAGAACATTTTTAGAAAAAGGAATTATCTTTCACTTGGTTTTGTTGTCTATCACTAAGTGCATGTATGTATCTGTCTGTAAGTGTATATACTGGCACAGAAAAAAAAAGGAGAAAGAAATTTGCTTTTCAGGTGTCATCATTTTAACCCCAAAACAACATTTTCATCATTTTTGTGCTATTTGCTGAACTAATTTATTTTGATGTTGTCTAGACATATCACTGACATTTAAAACAAATGATAATCATTAGTCATGAGGTGCCAGGATTTCCTTTCTCTCAAACAATTCTACATCACGGAGGAACAATGCTGAGGGCGCTTCTGCATCTGGATAGTTTCCTGCAGATTTAATACATGCTAACTAACACTCCATTAATTCCTTTTCATCTTTGCTATTGTCTGAATTCTAAAAACAAAACTAAACATATATCAACTCTCACTCAAAACCCTTGGCAATGAGTTTAGACTCAATACACACTGCTAGGAAGAAGAAAAGGAGGCAAGGGGAAAAAAAAGAGAAATTTGAAGCATCTCCACCACTGTAATCAGCATTCTTTAAATTGTAAAGGGGAAGCAAATTCTACCACTAAAATGATAAGATAAAAGTTATTACTAATGGTCTTCAAGTGGTTGTCATTTTCTAATATTGGCACAGTGAATGGTGTCCAACATACATTAAGAATCCTCAGGGTTTGGGCTCCTCTAACTCCAAAACATTGACATCGTCTGATGAGAGGTAGAAAGGAAATGTCACCTATGGAATTATAGCTTTTATTTAATGTATAAAAGCTAACTTAATATTACTGTGACCATTAGGTTATCGTTACTAGTAATAACTTCCAATTTTACCATGCTGTGTTCGAAGCACTTATACATTTATTTAATTTTATTATCACATCACCATTTAAAATCAGAAGAAATTAAGTATTACTAGGATCACTTTCCAGATAAATACACTAAAATGCAGATCTAACTCCCTTGTCTTTGTAGTCTGGTTATCACAGGCTCCAATACCTTTTTTTCTCAAAGCTTTCCTTTGTAAAAATACCACAAAAACATATGGAACATAAACCAATAGCTTAAGCATACATGCTCTAACCTATTCCTTAATAAGCAGTCACATATTTTTCAGACTAGCTTTTTAGAATAATTTATACTGCTTTATAAGTAATGATTCTTATAACAAAGAGGAATGAAATAAAACTTCAAGTGTAAATATATGCTATAACATAAAGTGCTCCAAGGATCATCCATGTCTGATCTCTGAAGGGAAGTTTAAGAGAACAGAGCAAGCCTTCAGCACCAACTACTGCAAGTCTCATCTTCAATTTTTGTTTGAATTTGTATCTTGGATTTGTTTGTAAGGTATCCTACACCAGAGATTATTTCTGTATCTCCTCAGGAAAATGTGCTTTTGTCATGTTTAACACATTTATTAAGAAATTATTCTAAAATCTTTGGGGAATGAGAAAAAGAAGGTGATATATATATGTATTTTTAGACAGTCTTGCTGTGTTGCCCAGGCTGGAGGGCAGTGGCATGATCTAGGCTCACTGCAAGCTCCACCTCCCAGGTTCACGCCATTCTCCTGCCTCCGCCTCCCGAATAGCTGGGACTACAGGTGCCCACCACCACACCCAGCTAATTATTTGTATTTTTAGTACAGACGGGGTTTCACCGTGTTAGCCAAGATGGTCTCCATCTCCTGACCTTGTGATCCACCCACCTTGGCCTCCCAAAGTGCTGGGTTAGTGAGCCACTGTGCCCGACCAAGAAGATGATATTTCAAGTCTCCTTTTGGGATGAATTTTGCTAGGGGAGCAGATAAATCACATGTTTTTGCATTTATTATTATTTGGTAAATATTTATTATTGAACTGTAATTCTGTGCCACGTTTATTTCTGGCACTGAAGACACAGCATTAAACAAGAAATAGAAGTTCCTTGCCACCCATGAGCTTATGTTGCAGTGGTCATAAATGAACAATAAACAAATGCAAAAATTAAAAGAATATTGCAGAGTTGAAGTTTCTATATAGAGAACTAAAACAGGGCAATGTAAGAGAATAACTGAGAGATATTTTTGCATGAGTTGTCAAGGAAGGCCTCTGTTGAAGGCGATATTTAAGCTGAGATTTAAAAACAAACGCTACGACAATGTGGGAGGAACCTACGGTGTTCTAAAGTACAATAAGCTTGACTTGTTGAAGAGCAAAAGGAAGTCCACTGTGGCTTAACAATAGAGGCCAAAACAAGAAAGTGTTATAGATGATGTTGGAGAGCTAGGCAGGAACCAGATCACATCAGGGTTTGTGTACCGATGGGAAAGACATAGCACAGAGTAAGATATTGATGATGGTGGATAGAAAGGGAATCACAATACAGCATTACAGTACTAGCTTTTCATTTGCCTCTCTTTGGCTTTATGCTATTTTTAGAGGGACTTAATTGGGATACAACTATACTAATCACCCCATAAAAATAGTGATGATAAAGATTTCCAGTAAAAAGAACTCCATTCACTCTCATTCTGATGGAGCCACGCTGTCCCAGTATAAAAGTAATAAAAATTAAAATTAAAAAAAAAATAAAACATTATGAACATCACAAAAATCAAGATAAAGATTTTATAAGTAAAAAGGGGGGAAAATACAAAGTAGTCACTTGTTCTGGAGCCATGAGCTAAAGACTTCTAGGTCTGAAAAGATATTGACAGCTGGCAGATTAAAAGAGACAGGACCAAGCTCATTGTTTGCAGCCAGAGGGTTTGGTGGGATTATTTCCTTTTTTAGAAAAAGGACTGAAAAATATCCCCACTATTTTTAGAGCAGAGGTTTTCAAGAAGTACTTTTACCACACAACCCCCAGGGGACATTTGGTAATGCCTGCAGACATTTCAATTCTCGAAACTGTGAAGGGAGAATAGCTGCTAACATCTAGTGTGCAGAGGCTGGACACAAAAAAGCCCCCAGCAACAAAAAAATATCTGGCCCAAACTGTCAATGGTGCCAATATATCAGTAGTGAACTAGTGAGTGTCAAGTCTCAACAGTGAGTAACGGTGGTCTACAGGTACAGTTTGAGTCACTTACAAGCCCAGTGGCTTCAGAAATCACAGGCAAAATCTCTAACCAAAAATTAAGCCAAGCTGTCCATTGGTTCATGGTTGGATATGTAAAATCTTCAATATTCACCTAGAAGCAGGAGGCACAAAGTGAATACTAAGGCCTGCTTATGGACTGCCATCCTGAATGGCAATCACAAAACTCCTAGAAAAGGAAAAGTGGCAACAGAGGAGAAATGTAAAGAAACATTAAAATGAGCCTTCAATCAAAATTCCATAAACACATCAAGAAATGCTAAGATGAACCACAAACCAACAATTAGAATATGAATGCATTCAAGACTTAATAAATTTTAAGAAAAAAATGTGATAAAGATTAAAAACAAGTGTATTTATAATTATCAAATATTTATACAAAGTATAAATGACACCCAAAAAAATTATGAAACAAAGAAAGCAAAAATAAAATAAGAAGGAGTTGAAATAAAACATTTCATTAAATAGATTTTATAGTAGGCTGGACACAACAAAAACTGAACTAGAAAATTGTGGAATTCATTGAAGCACAGTACATGAAGATAAAAAGAACAAAAATATGAGAAGTCAGCTAAGGGACATAAAAGGGAATTGTTAGACACTAATATTTATTATAAGAATTTCTGAAAGAGTAGAAAGAAGAAATGCCTGAAAATCACTATCTATAGAGGAGAGTTGAGAATTTTTAATGATTGGAGAAAGATACAAATCCTCCAATCGAAATGTATTTCAATTCCACGCAAGATAAATAGAAACCTACTCTGTGACATGCTGTAGCAAAACAACTAGGAAAAAGACAGAATACATATATAATCTTTAAAAAATGAATAGAAATCTTATAGAATGAATATAAATTACATAAGTTTTGAAATGAATATAAAAATTTTTAAATTATCAGAGAGAAGACAATATACCAATAAAAGTAGGTAAACACATGTATATGAGATAGCCAATGAAACTTGAATATTTCTCAAATATTTAAGAAAATATTTGTCAATTTATAATTTTATACCCAACTGTACTACCCTTCAAGGATGGATGTAAGATAAGAATTCTTTAATGTATACAAAGACTATGAGACTTTATCTACCATAGGTT
This sequence comes from Macaca fascicularis, assembly GCF_037993035.2. NCBI lineage: Eukaryota > Metazoa > Chordata > Mammalia > Primates > Cercopithecidae > Macaca > Macaca fascicularis. Next base: position 111,977,334 of record NC_088389.1, read on the forward strand.
CTCTCTCAAATAAATACTAACTAAATGATATCTTTCAGTTAGAAGAAACATAAACAACGGGAGGTCCGGGGATTCCAGGATGAATGTAGAGTGATTTTATTTTAGATCAACAGAGAGAGAGAGAGAGAAATTTAGATGATTGATAGGTAAATGAAATAAAAGACTTCACTCACACATATTCATTATCTGCATAATAAATAGGATAGCAATAAATTTGTTGCAATACCCTAGACCTCCCATAAACAAATTTCCTGCAAACTCAAAGATGAGTAATAATCAAAAGGGTATTATGACATCATACACCTAAAAATATTGCAAGGCAAAAAATAAAATAAAAGCAGGAAACGGGCAGGGAGGAAAAAACAGATTAAAAAACACATATTAAAATGTTGGTACTATGTATTTTGCCATATCCTTTAAATTTTTAAATTATTTCTACAAATGGGCTTTCGGTAAACTGTGGCAAGACAACAAAAAGAGAAACTTTGAGCTTGCAGAGATCAGAAAAGTGGAAGAATAAAATAAAAGAAAATTATCACACAATAACAACAAATGTCATTTTAGGAAGTAGCTCAAGAATAACAGCCACTCCTTAAAACATAACAAAGGAGAGACAGGACATAATTGTGCACAGTGAGGAAGCTGAAATTAAAATAAAAGATTACAAAAACATTTATATAGATACACCCAAGGAATATCCAGCATCACATAATTGCTATCCTCAGAGAAGAGAAACAAAAAGATAGAATTAAGAAATTCGAGGCAAGAAAACTTTCAGAAATAAAAGACTTTAATCTATTCATTAAAAGGGTAGATTATGCCCCAGGAAATATTAACACATAACAATTAACAGAAAGACATAATATAGTAAAATCACTGGATCTGAAAGATAAATGAATAATCATTTGGGCAACCAAGAAAAAATGGTAAGTCATCAAAAAAGGTAAAAATGTAGGCAGGTCTCAGACGTTTTTCTGGAAAAACTCTTAATACCAGGAGACTGTAAAGCAGAGCTTACAAAGTCTAAAGAAAAAGAAAAAAACTGACATAAGACGTAGCCAGACAAACTTGTCCAAATATAAAGGCAAGAGAAAAATAATTTTAAATGAAAAATTAAAATATAATTTCCAAGAAGTTTCTAAAGAAATTATCAGAGAATGAACAGAAACATGTGGCACAAGAATGCATGCTGAGTATTGACATCATTTTTTCATAAAATTAAGACTAAAATAATGTGGAGATTACAAGAATGTAAATGTCATAATCCTGACAAAATAAATAAGGCTGAAAAAGAAGAGATGAGAGGCATTGAATGTAAGCTGACTTCTTCATGTTTTATCACCAAGAATAAGTATTAGTCAAGGATAATAAATCAAGTCAAAGTGATATAACTATATACATAGAAAACTAAAAGTAACATTAATAAAAAAATATTTTAAAAACTGAGTGGCAGAATGTAAAGAGATGAAAATGAAGAGATTAAAATTGTACTAATTTCATCATTGCTTTTAGAAAGAAATTAGTAAGTACAATTCATAAAAACAAAAAAGGGACCTGGCATGGTTGTTCATGCCTATAATCCCAGCACTTTGGAAGGTTGAGGTGGGAGGATCACTTGAGGCCAGGAGTTTGAGACCAGCCTGGGAAACACAGAAAAATCCCATCTCTACAAAAAATAAAATAAGTAAAGTAATAAAAAAGGAATTACTAAAACAAAATTATAACTTCTGAAAATGTATATACACAAAAATATACAAATCTTATCATGAAATAAAAAGTATAGAAGCAATTAAATATAGAACTAAGGATAAATATCTCATATCAATAAATACATTGTTTTATACATAGAGTTTTATGAATATGTTAAGATTTAATTTACTGCAAAATTCAAAAGATAAACTCTTCTAATCTAGGCTTTTCAAAAAAAGCAGGCAGATACAGATAGTTAGCGCCAGGAATTAATCCTAAGGATCAGGAGTAGAGGCTTGGGAAGGGTGAAATGGAAAGCCAATTCAAGGGTATGTTATGGAGTTGAGTACCACTATGGGTAACTGGGCATGATCCCACTAGGGACTTATATGCAGCCATGTGAATATGCCTTAGAATTGTCCATCCAGGAGATGGAAAGGAGAATATTTATCCATTGTTCTCCTGTCCCATATTAGTCATGAATTTTTGCTCATGATAATGTCTGAGGAGGTATATATAGTTACATACACCGTGATACAGACGAGTGAAGTGCTGTTAGGTCCAGACGAGTGAAGTGCTGTTAGGTTACACTTACACAGAGCCAGTTTCTGCAAGAGCTAGATTAAAAAATGGGCCAAGAGAATGTGAGGCAGGACACAAGCTGTGTCTGATACACATACATAAAGATGTGGCTCAGAGAGGTTGAAAATAAAACAACTTGGCGAAGACTCATCCAGTAAACCACATGGGGGAGAAACTCAAACAAGGTTGAATTCAGGACAAATGTATTAAAAGGGTACAATTTACAGTGAATATCCAAAAATTACAAATGCCTTTGCACTAAATAATACACAGACATTTTCATAAAGCGAAAGCTACAGAAAACAAAGAAAGAGATGGGAAATAAAATCAAAATAAAATAAAAATCCTTGAGTCCAAGAAGAAATCAAAGTGAAATAGGCACAATATTTAGAAACTAAAAAATAAAATAGAAAAAAAGAATAACTATAAACAAGTTACCCTTTGAAAAGTAACTGGCCCAGATGTTGGTTATCAAGAAATTCTAAAAACTTTTAAGAAGCAGATAATTCTGTTACTATTTCAACTGTTCCAGAAAATAGATTTTAAAAGGAAAACACCCAAATCAGTTTTATGAAGTATGACAATGGTACCAAACCCTTACAAAGATATCACCCACAAAAGAGGAAACTACAAACCAGTCATTTACAAATATTGATGCGAATATCACAAAAAACAGGATATAACATAATTGTTAAAATTATAAAACATGATAATATGTTTTATTCAATGAATGCAAGAATAGTTGGATACTTGGAAATCTATTTATATAATTCACTATACTAACAGTTATGAATATAGAAATTGTACAAAAACTACATAGTTATTTAAAATTATAAAATGTAACAACTATTCTTTATAGGAATGTTTTAAACAAAAATACATGAAAATATCTGTGTGTGGATGTGTGCATATGCTTATTTAGTAAAAAACACACAAGAAAATTTATTAAATTCCAAGAGCAAGACAAGATATGTTTTTTCCTTTTAATATTTAAGATTTTTCTGGAGGAAACAAACCTCCAAAAATGGAGATAAAAACAGGAAAAATGAAGATAATTTTTTTTTTTTTGAGATGGAGTCTCGCCCTGTTGCCTAGACTGGAGTGCAGTGTCACGATCTTGGCTTACTGCAAAAAGGTAAAATTTATCATTATTTGAGGATACCATTAACTGGAAATTCCAGAAGAATCAAGTGGAAGCTCTTTCAAATGGTAAGAATTCACTGAGTTCACTAGGTAAAAAATATATAGACAGAAATCAAAAGCTTTCATATATAAAAACAGCAACCAGTTAGCCCACATAATGGAAGAAAAATCAATAGCACTTACAAAGATAAAATACCTTTAAAAAAATGAAATTAACAAGAAATGCCTATGATCTATAGGAAGAAATCTTTAAAATGGTAGTAAGGGACTTCAAAATGACAAATACATAAAATCATATTCTTGAATACAAATATTATATATCATGAGGATGTCAATCTTTCCCATATTGATCTATATTTAATGAAATTTTCCCTCCCCAGAATACCAACAGTTTATTTTAACAAAGCAAGCTGATTCTGATGCTCATATGAAAACATTATTGTATTAGTCTGTTCTCCATACTGCTAATAAAAACATACCTGAGACTGGGTAATTTATAAAGAAAAAGAGATTTAATGGACTCACAGTTCCACGTGGCTGGGAAGGCCTTACAATCACGCTGGAAGGTGAAAGGCATGTCTTACATGGCGGCAGGCAAGGAGAGAATGAGAGCCCCGTGAAAGCGGTTTCCCCTTATAAAACCATCAGATCTTGTGAGACTTATTTATTACCATGAGAACAGTATGGGGGAAAACCACTCCCATGATTCAATTATCTCCCACCGGGTCCCTCCCACAACACATGAGAATTATGGGAGCTACAATTCAAGATGAGATTTGGGTAGGGATATAGCCAAACCAGGAAAATTCAAAAGAATAATGAAGGGCAAATTGCTCTATTCTATACTAAAACTTATTAAAAAATTATAATACTTAGAATGCTTATACATGAATAGACAGATCATTCTAGTAGAATTGAAAGTTCTGAATTGGACCTAAATATAATTTAGTATATGTTAAATTTGGTATTTCATTTCAATGGGGAAAATATATAAATTATTCAAAACATTGTTTCGAGATATTCCGGTTATATTCCTGGATTCCTACCACACACTAACACAAAAAATAAATTTCAGATCAAAGATCTGAATATCAATTATATATAGAAGTACTAAATAAGATTGTGAGGGAATTTTCTCTAAAAGTATGACATAAAATTATGAGAGAACATCTGGGAAGTCCTTCTAGGTAAGACACAAAACTCAGAGGTTCAAGAAATAGAAATTGATAACTGTGACTAACCAAAGAAAAATTAATTCTCTGCTTGGCAAAAACCACCATGAACCAAATCAAAAAAGAAACTACAAATTGAGAGTAATATTTGATAATAGTTTCACTAAGTGCTAATTTCTAATTTTTTTAGCATATGTAGAGTACATACCAAAAAAATTAAAAATGCAATGAGAAAATGTAGAAAAAAAATTAAAGAGACAAGACATAAAAGTAACTCAAACGTATGAAAAATTTCTCAGCCACACTGAAGGGGATAAGAATATGCCACCCCCAAATATGCTGCTTTTGAGCAGAACACAGTTGAGAAACAGCAGATACAGGAAGAGCTATCTGCCCTTCTGCCATCTGACTAAAACCAGGGCTTAAATTTATACTGAGAAAGATGCTTTTCATGAACCAGGAAGAGAAAAGCACCTTTATTACTGGACACAAGGAATCAACATCAGTATGAGTCTGCACAAATAAACCTTACTAAAAATAATCCTTATCTTCCATTTGATTTCCCTCATATATTATCTAGTTATTTTTCCACAAATACCAGCCCTAGAAGTCCAAACCCTCTTTCCTTTGTCTAGGTACTTCTCCACAATTTATTGCCCTGGGTTAAAATAGTATATAGGTTCTCAAGTTTAACCAATTCTTTGTTTTCACTTATTTTCTGTAAAGCCCCTGTGCATATAAAAATGTGAACATCTATAAAAAGTGTGTGTCTTTTCTCTGTTAATTTGTCCTTTGTCTGTTTAATTCATAGACAATAGCCACTGAACCTAAAAGGAGAAAGAACATTTTTTCCTCCCCTACACTAGTGACAACAAGGAAAACAAAAATTAAAATTGCAAAACATCATTTTTGCTTATCACATTGACCAAGATAAGAAAAATCTTGGAAACACACTGAATTAGTGAAAAGGCGTAAGCGGGTAGGCATATGTATCATTGGTGGCCATAAATAACTCCAATAAAAACAATTTGAGCCTGGTTCAGTGGCTCATGCCTGTAATCCCCGCACTTTGGGAGGCCAAGGCAGGTGGATCACTTGAGGTCAGGAGTTCAAGACCAGCCTGGCCAACATGGTGAAACCCCATCTCTACTAAAAAAAATACAAAAATTAACCAGGCATGGTGGCACATGCCTATGGTCCCAGCTACTCAGGAGACTGAGGCACGAGAATCGCTTGAACCCGGGAGGCAGAGAGGTTGCAGAGAGTCAACATCCCACCACTGCACTCCAGTCTGGGTAGCAGAGCAAGACTCCGTCTCAAAAAAAAAAAAAAAAAAAAAAAAATCACTATTTGATCATCTTTCTCAAAATTAAAAATGAACACACCTATTTAACCTGCAATGTTGCTCCTAGAAATTGCTCTTATAAATAAATGTATACATAATTGAAATTAAACATTTATAGGAATATTCACTGAAGTAGTGTTTGTAGTGGGAAAAAGTTCACTAAGGGAACAAACTAAATAAATAATAGAAAATCATCCCATACAATGGAATGGAATGCAGTCATTTGCTCTAGCCAGGTGCAGTGGGTCATGCCTATAATCTTAGCTACTTGGGAGAGACTAAGACAGAAGGATCACTTCAGGCCTGGAGTGTGTGACCAGCCTGGACAGCACAGTGAGACTCCATTTCACATCATGTCCCTAAAAGAGTCCACTAGAACTAGTTAGAGTGGTTGCTCCTATTGAGGAAACTGAGTCTCTGGGGGATGTGGGTGCAATGTTTTGAGCTTTGAATCAAATCCATTCATTTCTCATTTATAAAATAAAATTTAAAATGTATCATATGTGCTAATGTATGTTGTACATCTTTATGTGGTGTTTTGAAATGTACTGGATCACAGAGCCATTTGTTTAGTGAAAAGTCATCTCTTTTCAATGTCATCTTTATCTTTACTAAGAAATGATATCTTTCTTTCTCTTTGCATCCATCATATGGTACGTGCTGTGGCCACACTTGGAAGAGTAGGACTTGTCACCTATGCTCATGTCTGCTCCATCCCACAAGATCATACGTTTCTTGAGGACATTTCTAGTGCTTTATTCATCTCTGTATCACTAGCATGTATCACAGCGTCAACAAATTAAACATTGGTTGAAGTGACATAATCCTCATCCTTACATTTTGCATTGGAAAGAAGGAATACCCCTGGAAAGGGGCAGAAGGGTGCTGCAGACAGGGACATATGGCACAGCCCAGTTAGCACAGGCTGCCCATCGATCCAGAAGAGATCTGACTGCCCTGTCCCCTTGGTTACCCTGACTGGTCACTTGACTATTCAGCTGCCCTTATTATTGTAATCCCTCAGAAGGCCATCTGCTCTGCTCACAAGAGAGAGCTGGCCCCAGGGAGAAGCACTCAGCTGCCCTGCATCTTCAAATCAGGTCAATTACACCACTGCTTCTTAATTGTTCATGACGGCTCAGCTATTGTGTATGAACCATCAGTAATTTCCAGTTCATTGTGGCTAAAGATTCTGGGCTAATGAAGGTTCCAACCTGTCCCTCAGGATCCCTGGCACCACTCAGCTTGTACATGTTGCTCAGTATCCTAGGGTCATTTCACACCTGAATTTCAAACTAAAGTGTAGGTTAGAATAAACCCATACCACATAGGACAGGGCAAAAAGAAGTGTCATTTAAAAACACAAATTCACCTCCTGAAAAGGAGCAGGGATCTCAATACACCAACAATAGTCTTAATTGGTCCTTTGAGAAGTGGACTGAAGCCCTGAATACAGGTCGTTAGTTTTTGTTTTATTTTGTTCAATCTGAGAAATAACCAGTCCCATGGATGATTGAGGTGAACAACTTACTAGGCCAAATTTATGGGCTTTTGAAAAATGTCTGAAAAGTGAAATTGTCTTTCTAAGACATCTTATTTGAGAAACTCTGGTGTTCATTTTTCATCTTGCCCTGGTATAAATGAATAATCTTCCTGAAAATTCACTACACTGTGAACAGTTGGGTTCCTTTTGTCTGATGGTGAACAAAGAAAAAGTTGATGGAAATGTCCCAGTTGGCACATTTGAAAAAGGCTGGTTTGTAACAAAAAATCAACCACTTTCCAGCTTTGACTGAAAGTAAAAAATGTAAACTTTAAAGCCCCTAAATTTCTCTGTCTCCATCTGATTTTAGATATGTATATAATTCTGAATGTGTATACATATATATATATATATAGGTATATATCCTCAGAGTTAGTTGCATACTGAAATGTATTCTCAAGGTCAAGGATTTCATTGCCACCATATTTGAAAAAGTAACTAACACAGAGTGGATCCCTTGTCAATTTACCTTACTCCGTTTTGAGACAACTGTAATTGGAGTTCAGATTCATATAGATGCTGCTTGTAGCATGCTATCACACTAAGCCAAAAAACCAGCCTTTTGCTGAAAATTCAAAAGATTGTAATTATTTTAAATCCAACATTCTTTGTTGAATTCAAGGAATTTTCCAACTACAAGGGAAATTATAAGACTACCAAGCCAAAAACCCTCCCTTTAATACTAAAGAGTACAAATACGTTAGATCAGTTTCCAAGTCACATTATTAGTGGTGATCCCAGCTCTAACATCCGGGTCTTCTACACCCTGAGGAAGCACTATGAGCCTTTTGGAGCTTCTGCTTGCCTGATACTCTTAGTCTCTCTACACACACACACACACAGTTTTCTAGTATTTCCATTATTAAATGAAATTGCGCCAGTGGAATCAAAATAATCAAAATTAGTTCATTCTTTTCTCCTGAAAGGCACATGAAAACTATATTAGAATATAACTTTGAAAAACATTTTTCCAAAGAAATTGTGAAAACCCACTTTCCAGGTCTTAACATCCTCAGTGCAGTCTAGTGTTAAAACGTACTTTACAGATAATTCCGATGATGAGTACTGAATCATTGTCCTAGAAAATATAAAGGTCCCTTACGGCTGAGATCACTTGTGAATTCTTTTCTGCAGAAAGTAAGGTGGTGTATCTTTATGGATATGCCCAAAAAAAACGCCCACAAGCCTTTCCTGGTGACCCATCTCTACAACACTGTGGTGAAGAGAACCCTGAGCAAGAAGTCAAAGGACTTTTAGTCAAAGCAATGGCTGGTCCTTACTCAGGCTGTGACCCAAAACAAATACATTATCCAGCCCTCAATGTAAATGAGGCAGGTCCTTCAAGCTTGGCCTGGCTGATATCTATGTTTAGTGTGACCTTTATTTCTTTTTTTTTTTTTTTTTTTTTTTTTTTTGAGACAGACTTTTGCTCTTGTTGCCCAGGCTGGAGAGTAATGGCATGATCTCAGCTCACTGCAAACTCCGCCTCTGGGGTTCAAGAGATTCTCCTGCCTCAGCCTCCCAAGTAGCTGGGATTGTAGGCATGTGCCATCACGCTTAGCTAATTGTGTATTTTTTAGTAGAGATGGGGTTTCTCCATGTTGGTCAGGCTGGTCTCGAACTCCCAACCTCAGGTGATCCACCTGCCTCAGCCTCCCAAAGTGCTGGGATTATAGACATAAGCCACCGCACCCAGCCGATTTTCTTTTTTTAAAATGATGTTTTATCACTTATATACAGAGAGTAGATACATGTCAAAAATACATTGTCTGATACTAAAGAAAACAGTGGGTCATATGTTTTGTTTTATTTTGTTTTTTAAATCATGGCAGCCGTTATCTTCAAGATAAGTGTTCCCTCTTTTAAGTGATTATCTTAAGAGACTACGTAGTCTTATACCAGTTAATATGGCACATGCAAAACTTCACTCCATTACCTTAGAATCTCCTTTCATTTTTTTCTAACAGTAATAGTTTTACCCAAATCATTCAACTTACTCACCAGATTGGCCAAATGGAACTTATGATTCTTCCCCCAAATCAGAATAACATTGAAGGATGAAGATGGTTATCATTGGGGATACATCAGATCGTGTCCTTAACCTTCACACATAGTTACAAAAGGACAGACAAAAATGCTTAATAAGAGAGTGGGGGAGGAAAAAAGTGTTTTGCCTCTACCCATCTTAGGTTCACTGACTAGAGCTCTGCAAATTAGACTGACAAAAGGACTGATTAACTACAGGAAAAACAAACAGAAGTTTATTAACACATGCATTGTGCATACACGTGGGAGCGCTCATAATGAGTAACTCAAAGGGGCTGATGAGAACTTAGGGTTATAGAGCATCTTTTAAATTTGATACATTATTATATATATTTATAAGATACACGTGATATTTTCATACATACATACAATGATTAATGATCCTATCAGGCTATTTCGTATATCTATCACCTCAAACACTTATTATTTATTTCTGTTGGGAACATTTCAACTCTTCTCTACTAGCTCTTTGGAAATACACAATAAATTATTGTTAACTATAGTCACCCTACTCTATTATTGAACTTTAGAACTTATTCCTTCCATCTAACTGTATATGCCTATCCATTAGCAAACCTCACTTCATCTCCACCTACCCCCACCCTTTTCAGCTTCATTCTATTCTCTACCACCATAAGATCAACTGTTTTAGCGCCTACATATGAATGGGAACATGTGATACTTGTCTTTCTGGGCCTGACTTATTTTATTTAACAAAATCACTCCCAGTTCCCTCCAGGCTACTGCAAATGACAGGATTTCATTCATTTTAACAGCTAAATAGTATTCCATTATGTATATGTACCATATTTTCTTCATCCATTCATCGATTGACAGACACACAGGTTGATGCTATATCTTGACTATTGTGAATAGTACTGCAACAAACATGGGGGTGAAAGTATCCCTTTAATATACTGATTTCCTTTCCTTTGAATAAATAGCCAGTAACGGGATTGGTGGATTGTATGGTCATTCTGTTTTTAGTTTTTCTGAGAAACCTCCATACTGTTTTCTACAATGGCTATATTAATTTACATTCCCACCAACAGTGTATAAGAGTCGCTTTTCTCTGCATGCTTGCCAGCATATGTTATTTTTTTTCTTTTTGGTAATAGCCATTCTAACTGGTGTGAGATGATATCATGTTGTGATTCTGATTTGCATTTCCCTGATGATTAATGATGTTGAGTGTTTTTCACATATCTATTGGCCATTTGCATATCTTCTTTTCAGCAATGCCTATTCAGATCCTTTGCCCACTTTCCAATGGGCATATTTGGTTTTTGTTATTGAGTTGTTGGGAGTGCTTTGGGTATTCTGGATATTAGCACTTGTTGGAAGAATAGTTTGCAAATATTTGTTCCCATTATACAGGTTATCTCTTCACTCTGTTGATTGCTTCCTTGCTGTGCAGAAGATTTTTGGTGTAATATAATTCCATTTATCTATTTCTTCAAGGAGGACTACAAACCACAGCTCAAGGAAATAAGAGAGGACACAAATGGAAAAACATGCCATGATCATAGATAAGAAAGAATCAATATCATGAAAATGGCCATAATGCCCAAAGTAATTTATAGATTTAACACTATCCCCATCAACGTACCATTGACTTTCTTCACAGAATTAGAAAAAAACTACTTTAAATTTCATTTGGAACCAAAAAAGAGCCCATATAGCCAAGACAATCCTAAGCAAAAAGAACAAAGCTGGAGGCATCACACTACCTGACTTCAAACTATACTACAAGCCTACAGTAACCAAAACAGCATGGTACTGGTAGGATGTTGAATTTTATCAAATGCTTTTTTTTTTTTTTTTGGTGTGTTAAGATGTTCATATGATTTTTATCTTTCATTCTGTGGAGGTGACATATTTATTGATTTCAGTCATCATCCTTGCATCGATGGGATAATCCCACTTAATCACGTTGAGGTGTTGTTGGATTTAGTTTGCTAGTATTTTGTAGAGAATTTTTGCATCTGTGTTTATCAGGGATACTGGCCGCCAGTTTTTCTTGTTCTTATTTGTTATGTCCTTGTCTGGATTTGGTATTAGGGTAATTCTGGCCTCATATAATGCGTCAGGAACAGTTCACTCACTTTCAATGTTTTGGGATAGTATGAGAAGAATCAGAGTTAATTCTTTTTATCAGTTTGGTAGAATGAGCTGACTCTGAGCACAGTGTCTAAGGTTTAAGACTGCTCTGCAAGGAGGAGGTTAAAAAAAAATGTTTGATAGAATTAAGCAGTAAAGCCACCAGGTCCTGGGCTTTTCTTTGTTGGGAAACATTTTATTAATGTTATTAATGTCAGTGTTATTATTCACTATTAATCTGTTCAGGTTTTCTATTTCTTTTTGATTCAATCTTGGTAGGTTGTACCTCTCCAGAAATTTATCCATCTCCTCTAGGTTTTCTGATTTGTTAGTGTATAACAAAAATTATTGAAACTTTAGAACACTGAATGCTTGGCTGTGGCAGACCTGTTCAACCAAGATCAGGGCTACTTCTGCTGGCTCTGAGGGTTCAAAGGAGCCTGTGAAGCAAAACTCTTAGTGAACCTCTACCTAGATGTCCCCATCATATGTCAGCTACACATTTTCCCCACCAGGTCCCTGACCTCAACATAACAGACCAACCTCCCCTTGGTTCAGAAATTATGCTGAGTGAGCTTAGGATGAACTACATTGAAATTCATTGCTCAAAATATACACCTTAACTCAAAAATTTCAAAAAATGCCATAAATGGACAAAACCAACATTACAAGCAAATTTATCTAAACATGTATTTGTTACAGTATTGTTTAAAATTCAAAAAAAAAAGGAAAACAACCAAAATTTCCAAAACTAGGAAGCTGATTAAGTCAACTATAATATCCATTCAAAAGGATACAGAGCTATCATGAAAAATTATGTTTTACAAGTAAACATAGATAGTGATATAGAACATTGTTCATCATCTATTGTTTAACAGAAATTTCAGGTTACAATTGGATTATCCCACTTTTATTTTACATATATATATTATTTATATATGCAAACATATTTGTAAAAGCCATGAAAACTTACACAAAAAATATTAATAATTGTTTGGTCTAAATAGCATAATAATGCATAAATTTTTTCTTCTACTACAAATTGTATTATAAGTAAAATAATAAAAATGCCGTTGGCATGGGAGCAGAGCAAGATGATTGAAGAGAATCCTACCCTGTTCATGTCCCTCACTGGAACACCAAATTTTATGAACTATCTGCATACAGAAAAGTACCATCACAAAAATACGAAAATCAGATAAGCAATCACAGTACCTGGTTTTAACTTCATACCACTGTAAGAGGTGTTGAGGAGGGCAGGAGAGACTGTCTTGAATGGCTAACACCAGGCCTCCCCCATCCCCTGGCAGTGACTACGTGGTGCAGAGAGAGAATCTGTGCACTTTGGGGAGGGAGAGTGCAGGGACAGGGAGACTACACTGAATTCAGCACTGCCCTGTCACAGTGGAGAATAAAGCTGTGTTGGGCTCAGCCAGCACTTGTGCATGGAAAGAGTCTCTTAATAGCAGACTTGATCAAGCAGAAGAAAGAATTAGTGAGCTTGAAACCGGCTATTTGAAAATACACAATCAGAGGAGTCCAAAGAATAAAGAATAAGAAACAATGAAGCATGCCTATAAGATATAGAAAATAGCCTCAAAAGGGCAAATCTAAGTTATTGACCTTAAAGAGGAGGCAGAGAAAGAGACAGAAGTAGAAAGTTTATTCAAAGGGATAATAACAGAGAACTTCCCATACCTAGATGAAGATATTGATATTCAAGTACAAGATGGTTAAAGAGAACCAAGCAGATTTAGCCCAAAGAAGACTACCTCTCGACATTTAATAATCAAACTCCCAAAGGATGAGGATAAAGAAAGGATCCTAAAAGCATCAACAGAAAAGAAATAACATACAATGGAGCTCCAATACATCCGGTAGCAGACTTTTTAGTGGAAACCTTATAAGCTAAAAGAGAGTGGCATGACATATTTAAAGTGCTAAAGGAAAAAAACATTTACCCTAGAACAGCATATCCAGTCAAAGTATTCCTCAAACATGAAAGAGAAACAAAGATCTTCCAAGACAAACAAAAGCTGAGGGATTTCATCAACACCAAACCTGTCTTACAAGAAATGCTAAAGGAAGTTCTTCAATATGGAAAAAAAAAAAAAGGGATGTTAATGAACAAGAAGGAATCATCTTTATGCTTTGACTCTTGTCTGCAAAAATAAAAAAGAAGAAGAAATAATCTGAAGGCACAAAACTCGTTAGTAATAGTAAGCACTCAGAAAAACACAGAATAGTATAACACTGTAATGGTGGTGTGTAAACCACTCTTGTCTTAAGTAGAAAGACTAAATGATAAACTAGTGAAAAATAACAACTAAAACAACTTTTTAAGACTTAGACAGCACAATGAGAAATCAAGAGAAATAACCAAGAGTTAAAAATCGGGGAGATCAACTTAAAATTTAGAGGTTTTATTACCTTTCCTTTTGCATGTTGGCTTGTTTTTACATACAATAAATGTTCATTGTTATCTAATGGGTTATTAAAAAAATTTGCAAGACTTATGATAACTTCAAATCAAAAAACATACAATGAATACACAAAAAATAAAAATCAAGAAATTAAAGCATACCACCAGAGAAAATCGCCTTCACTAAAAGGAAGACAGGAAGGAGGAAAAAAGGAAGAGAAGGCCACAAATAGCCAGAAAACAAAGAACAAAATAGCATGAGTGAGTTCCAACTTATCAATAATAATATTTAATGTAAATAGAGTTAACTCTCCAATCAAAACATACACAGTAGATGAATGGATGAAAGAAAACAAGACCCAATGATATGTTGTTGCCTATCAGAAACATGTTTCAAAATGATATGTTGTTGCCTATCAGAAACACATAGACAAAAAATAAATGGATGGAAAAAAAAATCCCAAGCCAATGGAAACCAAAAAAGAACAAGAGTAGCTGTATTTATGTCAGACAAAATAGATGTAAAGACAAAAACTGTAAGAAGAGACAAAGAAGGTAATTATATAATGACAAAAGAGTCAATCCAGCATCAGAATATAATGACTGTCAATATATATGCACCAAACACTGTATTCATACATCTCTCTCTTTAGCTCTAATAATATTTGCTTTACATATGCGGGTGGCTCCAGGAGAAACAGATATATGACTGTTCTGACAGAAAATTCAAAATAGTTATTTTAAGGAAACTAAAAGATATTCAAGTTAGCACCCTATCTGCATATAGAAAAGCACCATCACAAAAAAGACAAAAATCAGATAAGCAATCACAGTACCTGGTTTTAACTTCATACCACTATAAGAGGTGTTGAGGAGGGCAGGAGAGACTGTCTTGAATGGCTAACACCATTCAGAATTCAGAATTCCTTCCCTGTGAGAAAGATAAACCCCAATACAATAAGAGCTGGAGACCAACACCCCAATTTCAGCACTGGAAAGATCTCCCAGACAGATCATCAACAAAGAAACATAGGACTTAATATGCACCATAAAATAAATAAACCTAACAGATATTTACAGAACGTTTCATCCAATGGCTACAGAATACACATTCTTCTCATCAGCACATAGATAATTCTCAAGGATAGACCATATGTTGTATCACAAAGCAAGTTCTAAAACATTCAAAAAAATAAAATAATATCAAGTGTCTTCTCTGACCACAATAGAACAGAACTAGAAATCAATAATGAGAGGAATTTTGGAAACTATATAAATATATGAAAAGTAAACAATATGCTCCTGAATGACCAGTGAGTCAGTGAAGAAATTAAGAAAGAAATTGAAAAAATTTCTTGAAACAAATGATCATGAAAAATACAACATACCAAAACCTATGAGATAAAATGAAAGCAGTACTAAAACAGAAATTTATAGCTGTAAGTGCCTACATCAATAAAGAAAAAACCTTCAACTCCTTGGTTAAGCATATTCCTAAGTTTTTGTTTGTTTGTTTGTTTGTTTTCAGCTATTGTAAAAGGGGCAGAGTTCTTGACTTGGTTCTCTGCTTGGTCACTGTTGGTGTATAGATGAGCTACTGATTTGTGCACATTAATCTTGTATCTGGAAACTTTGCTGAATTCTTTTATCAGTTCTGGGAGCTTTCTGGAGGAGCCCTCAGGGTTTTCAAGGTAAACAATCATATCATCAGCAAACAGTGACAGTTGACTTCCTCTTTACTGATTTGAATGCCCTTTCTTTCTTTCTCTTGTCTGATTACTCTGGCTAGGATTTCCAGTACGATGTTGAAGAGGAGTAGTGAGAGTGAGCATCCTTGTCTTGTTCTAGCTCTCAGAGGGAATGCTTTCAGCTTTTCCTCATTCAGTATTATGTTGGCTGTGAGTTTATCATAGGTGGCTTTTATTACATTAAGTTATGTCCCTTGCAAGCCAATTTTGCTGAGAGTTTTAATCATAAAGGGATGCTGAATTGTATCAAATGCTTTTTCTGCATCTATTGAGATGATCATGTGATTTTTGCTTTTAATTCTCTTTATGTGGTGTATCACATTTATTGACTTGCATATGTTAAACCATCCCTGCATCCCTGGTATGAAACCCACTTGACTACGGTGGATTATCCTTTTGATATGTTGTTGGATTTGGTTAGCCAGTATTTCATTAAGGATTTTATCATCTATGTTCATCAAGGATCTTGGTCTATGATTTTCTTTTTTTGTTACGGCCTTTCCTGGTTTTGGTATTAAGGTGATGCTGGCTGCATAGAATGAATTAGGAAGGGTTCCTTCTTTTTCTGTCTTGTGGAATCGTGTCAAAAGGATTGGTACCAATTCTTCTTTGAATGTCTGGTGGAATGCTGCATAAATTATCTGGTCCCAGAATTTTTTGTTGGTGGTGGTAATTTTTTAATTACCATTTCACTCTTGCTGCTTGTTATTGGTTAGTTCAGGGTATCTAATTCTTCCTTATTTAAGTTAAGAGGGTTGTATTTTTCAGGAATTTATCCATCTCTCCTAGATTTTTTAGTTTATGTGCATAAAGGTGTTCACACTAGCCTTGAATAATCTTTTGTATTTCAGTGGTGTCAGTTGTAACATCTCCTGTTTCGTTTCTTAGTGAAGTTATTTGGATTCTCTCTCTTCTTTTCTTGGTTAATCTTGCTAATGGTGTGTCAATTTTATTTATCTTTTCAAAGAACCAGCTTTTTGTTTCATTTATCTATTAAATATTTTTGTTTCAATTTCATTTAGTTCTGCTCTGATCTTGGTTGTTTCCCTTCTTTTGCTGGGTTTGGGCTTGGTTTATTCTTGTTTCTCTAGTTCCTTGAGGTGTAACCTTAGAATGCCAGTTTGTGATTTTTCAGTCTTTTTGATGTAGGCATTTAGGGCTATGAACTTTCCTCTTAGCACCGCTTTTGCTGTATTCATGGAAGACTACAAAACACTGCTGGAAGAAATCATAGATGACACAAACAAATGGAAACACATCCTATGCTCATGGATGGGTAGAATCAATATTGTGCAAATGACCATACTGCCAAAAGCAATCTACAACTTCAATACAATCTCCATCAAAATACCACCATCATTCTTCACAGAATTAGAAAAAGCAATTCTACAATGCATATGGAACCAAAAAAGTGCCCAGATAGCTAGAGCAAGATTAAGCAAAAAGAAGAAATCTGGAGGCAACACACTACCTGATTTCAAACTATACTATAAGACCATAGTCACCAAAACAGGATGGTACTGGCATAAAAATAGGCACATAGACCAATGGAACAGAACAGACAGTGCAGAAATAAACCCAAATACTTACAGCAAATTGATCTTCAACAAAGCAAACAAAAACATAAAGTGGGGAAAGGGCATCGTTTCCAACCAATGGTGCTGGGATAACTGGCTAGCCACATATAGGAGAATGAAACTGCATCCTCATCTCTCACCTTCTACTAAAATCAACTCAAGATGGACTAAGGACTTAAACCTAAGACCCAAAACTATAAAAATTCTAGAAGATTACACATTGGAAAAACCATTTTAGACATCAGCTTAGGCAAGGATTTCATGACCAAGAACCCAAAAGCATGCAATAAAAACAAAGATAAATAGCTGGGACCTAATTAAACTAAAGAGTTTCGCCCGGAAAAGGAACAGTCAACAGAGTAAACAGACAACCCACACAGTGCGAGAAAATCTTCACAATCTATATGTCTGACAAAGGAATAATATCCACAATCTGCAACAAACTGAAACAAATCAGTAAGGAAAAAAACAAACAAACCCATCAAAAAGGGGGCTAAGGACATGAATAGACAATTCTTAAAAGAAGATATACAAATGGCCAACAAACATGAAAAAGTGCTCAACATCACTAGTGATCAGGGAAATGCAAATCAAATTGACAAATGCAATGGCACTTTACTCCTGAAGAATGGCCATAATCAAAAAATCAAAAAACAGTAGACATTGGCATGTATGCTGTGAACAGAGAATAATTCTATACTGCTGGTGGGAATATAAACTAGTACAGCCACTATGGAAAAAGTGTATAGAGATTCCTTAAAGAACTAAAAGTAGAACTACCATTTGATCCAGCAATCCCACTACTGGGTATCCACCCAGAGGAAAGGAAGTCATTATTTGAAAAAGATACTTGCACATGCATGTTTATAGCAGCTCAAATTACTATTGCAAAATAGGGGAACCAGCCCAAATGCCCATCAATCAATGAGTGGATAAAGAAACTGTGGTATATATATGCATGATGGAACACTACTCCGCCATAAAAAGGAATGAATTAATAGCATTTTAAGTGACCTGCATGAGACTGGAGACTATTATTCTAAACGAAGTAACTCAGGAATGGAAAGCCAAACATTGTATGTTCTCACTATGTGGGAGCTAAGCTATGAGGACCCAAAGGCATAAGAATGATACAATGGACTTTGAGAACTTGCGGGAAAGAGTGGGAGGAGGGCAAGGGATAAAAGACTACAGATATGGTACAGTGTATACTGCTTGAGTTATGAGTGCAGCAAAATCCCACAAATCACCACTAAAGAACTTACTCATGTAAGCAAATACCACCAATACTTCAATAACTTACGGAAAATAAATAAAAGAAAAAATCCAAATAATAAACCTAATGATGGATATTTAAGAACTAGAAAAGCAATAGCAAACCAAACTCAAAATTAGGAGAAGAGAAGAAATAATAAGGATAAGAGCAGAAATAAATGAATTTGAAATGAAGAAAACAATACAAAAGATTAACAAAATGAAAAGTTGATTTTTTGAAGAGATAAACAAACTTGACAAACATTTAGCCAGGCTAACTAAGAAAAAAAGAGAGACAATCCAAATAAATAAAATCAGAGATGAAAAAGGAAACATTGCAACTGATACTACAGAAATTCAAAAGATCATTAGTGGCTACAATGAACAACTATATGCCAGTAAATTGGAAAATCTAGAAGAAATGGATAAATTCCTAGATACACACAACCGACCAAGATTGAACCATGAAGAAATCCAAAGTCTAAACAGACAAATAACATGTAATGAGATCAAAGTCATAATAAAAAGTCTCCCAGTAAAGAAAAGCCTGTGACCCAATGTCTTCACTGCTGAATTCTACCAAGCATTTAAACAAGAAGTAATACCAATCCTACCCAAACTGTTCCAAAACATAGAGGAGGAGGGAATACTTCCAAGTTCAGCATATGCTAATCAATGCAATATCCTCCCACCCCAGGTAAAACAGCTTATATCCAAAAGTCAGGCAATAACAAATGAAATTTTAATATTAACAAGTGAAATTTTAATATTAAAAAGGTAAGATCGTGAACTACCAAATTTGAAAATCAGGTATTGGATGTTTAGAAGTGCTGTTTAGAACAAAGAACCAAGCTCCTCTAATAATTAGGTTATTTGTTCACATAGTGGTAACTCTCAATATTATATCTATTTGGAAAGGAAAAAAATATTCCTATCCAGCAATCAAAAACATTCTGACTGTGCTTTCATTTAAAAATGACACCTACCTAGCAGATTCTGACATAGCTTCCTCTAAGTTAGATGCTAAAATATCTATGTAGAAAAAGGGGACTATTTAGAGCAAAATAAAATATTAAGGTAGAAAAATTATTGCCAGAGTTTGTAAGAAAATTCAACAAACATCATTGCCACAGGAATTTGAAAGAACTCTAAGTAAGCTTCAGCTAAGAACACATAGCCTACCTTGATAAAAATAAACTTAAAAATAGATACTTTTTATATCTCTATACTGTCTAATCCCTGATTTAAAGACAAATGGGATAAACAGAAAACTAAGCAGCCATTCATCTATCTAGTAGATGTTGCTTTAATGGTTAGTATTTTTGTCATTAAAAACTTCCCCATCTCTTTTGGGTGATGAAGAAAGTCCTGGAATTAGTGGTAATTGTCATACAATATTGTGAATGTACTTAATGCTGCTAATTGTATATACACTGTAAAATGGTTAAAATGGCAAGTTTTATGTTATGTGTATTTTGCCACAATAAAAAATAAATAATTTCACCAAAAAAGAGAGTAGTGAAATAAACCCTCACGGACCCATCACCCATCTTCTACAATTATTAGTCCAGACAGTCTTATTACATCTTTAGTTTTACTCCCTTTACCCCGCACTGCATTATTTTGAAATAAATTCTAAACAATGCAACATTTCATCCATAATTATTTCTGTACATTTCTCTAAAAGGTAAGAATTCTTTCGTAAAACATAACCGTTATCAGATATAGTTCCTTACTATGACCAAATATTCAGTGTTCAAATTGCTCGTTGTCTCACGGTGTTTGTTGATTTGGTTGTGTGTGAAATACGATTCAAACAAGACCACATTGCATTTGGTTGTCATGTGTCTTTTGTTACCTAATCTATGAATTCCCCACCTTTTTTATTTTCTTCACAATTTAACATTGAGCAAATTGGGTTGTTTGTCCTGTAAATTTTTTGCATTCTGAATTTTTTTGATTAAATTCTCATATTTTTAACATGTTCTTATATTCCCTGTGTCCCCTGAAAACTATGAATAGTAGTTATATCTAGAGTCCTGAGCAGATTCAAATTGAATGTTTTCAGTAATAATATTTCAAAGTTATGTTATAAATCCCATCATGAGGTATGTAGTACTTGGTTGTCTCTTCCTTCATTGTGTTAAAATTGATTGACCAGCCTGGCCAACATGGTGAGACCATGTTTCTACTAAAAATACAAAAAAATTAGCTGGGAGTGGTGGCACGTGCCTGTAATCCCAGCTACTCGGGAGTCTGAGGCAGGAGAATCGCTTGAATCCCGGAGGCGGAGGTTGCAGTCAGCCAAGATTGCAACATTGCATTCCAGCTTGGGCAACAAGAGTGAAACTCCGTCTCAAAAAATTAAAAAATGATCAATGAGTTTAGATGTTATCAGTCATAGCCATTCCTTAGAAATTTCTTTAGCTAATGGTCTTAGCAGCCATTAATAATACCACTCAGATTCATTACTTTTCTAGGGGTTGCAAATGGCATATTTAAATTCTGTCATTCATTCTTCTTTGAAATAATTAATAATCTGTAATGCATCTATAAAGAAAGACTTTACCTCTTCACCTATTTGGTTTCACTTAGGTGAAATAATGAAAAATCTCCAGTCAGACTTGTCTATTAGTAGGAATGAGCCAGCCCTTATGTATTCCCACAAATATTTGAATGGGTTTGCGGGCGTTGCTGCTCCAACAGAGAACATGCCCTAGTGAAATTTAAGTAGTTACTATTAAAATGACCCGACTGATACCCACAGGCTCCTGGGGCATGAGACATTAAAGTTACATTAGGTTTTGGCATACTATCAAATAACAGGGAAGATTAAAATTATATACTAAATTAGACTAATACTATTACAAAAATATTTGAAGAAAGATTCAATCATCCTTAACTCATTATGTTACGCCAAAAAGCACCAGATGAATTAAATATAAAAAATAAAATCAAAGAAGCATAGAAAACTGGTGAATATTTATTTGACTTTGTAATAAAATTTTGAAGCATAACAACAAAGAAAAAAACTATTCTTTTATTTTATAAAAATACACCAATTTTAATAAGCTGGTCAATCCTAACATAAAAGGTAAATGACAACTTGAAAAAAATTACATAAAATATTCTCAATATTCCAGGCAAGCCCATTCATAGTAAAATAAAAGAGAAGATGAATAAAATGCTCAAAAACTGATGAAACTCATGCAAATTAAAACACAGTAGAATTCTATGTTTTTTTTTGTTTTTTTTTTTTTGAGACGGAGTCTCACTCTGTCGCCCAGGCTGGAGTGCAGTGGCCGGATCTCAGCTCACTGCAAGCTCCGCCTCCCAGGTTCACGCCATTCTCCGGCCTCAGCCTCCCAAGTAGCTGGGACTACAGGCGCCCGCCACCTCGCCCGGCTAGTTTTTTGTATTTCTTAGTAGAGACAGGGTTTCACCGTGTTAGCCAGGATGGTCTCGATCTCCTGACCTCGTGATCCACCCGTCTCGGCCTCCCAAAGTGCTGGGATTACAGGCTTGAGCCACCGCGCCCGGCCAGAATTCTATGTTTTTTGTTTGTTTTGTTTTGTTTCTTTAAGATGGAGTCTCGCTCTGTCGCCCAGGCTGGAGTGTGGTGGCACAATCTCAGCTCACTGCAAGCTCCGCCTCCCGGGTTCACGCCATTCTCCTGCCTCAGCCTCCCGAGTAGCTGGGACTACAGGCGTCCACCACCACACCAGGCTAATTTTTTGTATTTTTAGTAGAGAGGGGGTTTCACCGTGTTAGCCAGGATGTTCCTGATCTCCTGACCTTGTGATCCACCCCCCTTGGCCTCCCAAAGTGCTGGGATTACAGGCGTGAGCCACCACGCCTGGCCCCTGTTTTTCTTTAAAACTGACACCAAATTTCTCTAATATTAAAGCCTAGCATTGGAACTGGTATGGGAAATAGAAAACCCATGCTCTGCTGAGGAAATCATACAACAGTATAATTTTTATGAAGAACAACTTGGTATTAGGAATAATGAATATTCAAAATATTCTTACCCTTTGAGCCAAAATATCCTTTAATATATAGATTTTATTTCTTCTATAATTAAGCCACTATAATAACAACTAATTCTAGGAATTTTTTTTAAGAGATAAACACAGAGGTACATAAATATTTGTGTGCAGGCCATGCACGGTGGCGCATGCCTATAATCCTAGCACTTGGGGAGGCCAAGTAGATCACTTGAGCCCAGGAGTTCAAGACTAGCCTGGGAAACATGGTGAAACTCTGTCTCTACAAAAAAATACAAAAATTAGACAGGCATGGTGGTGTATTCCTGTCATCCCAACTACTTGGGAAGCTGAGGTAGGAGGATCACCTGAGCCCAGGGAGGTATGGGCGGCAGTGAGCTGTGATTGTGCCACTGCACTCCAGCCTGGGTGACAGAGCAAGACTCTGTCTCAAAGAAAAAAAAGATTTGTGCAAAAAGTTGCTCCTGATATGGTTAGAAAAGCTGGAAACAATTTCAATAAATAAGGGATAGCTATGAGATGAAAAACCATACAGCTAATAAAGATGTTCCAAAAATAAAGACATGAAATTCTTTCATGATACAATAATAAAGAGGAAAAAGTTTCAAAATTATTATTTTTTTTTTTTTTTTGAGACAGGGTCTCACTCTGTTGCCCAGACTGGAGTGCAGTGGTGCGATCTCGGCTCACTGCAGTTCCACCTCCCGGGTTCACGCCATTCTCCTGCCTCAGACTCCCGAGTAGCTGGGACTGCAGGCGCCAGCCACCGCACCCAGCTAATGTTTTGTATTTTTAGTGGAGACAGGGTTTCATCATGTTAGCCAGGATGGTCTCAATCTCCTGACCTCGTGATCCACCCGTCTCAGCCTCCCAAAGTGCTGTGATTACAGGCATGAGTCACCACGCCTGGCCCAAAATTATTTTTATAGTTTAAACTCAATTTCTCCTATAAACATATATGTGTACTTAAAGACATATCACTCATAGTTATATATACACTTAAAATATTTAGAAAGTATTTAATATATAGATATACATGTTTACACACATATAAATATATCTATCTGTTATGTGTATGTGTGTGTAACATGGGTATACGTGAAAGCGGGTGACTAGGGTGCTTACTAACAGTGTTGAGTTCAGCAATGTTTTCCTTCTTTATAAATTTGCTTTTAGTTATGTATTTTCCAATGAAATATTTTATAATCCAAAGTAAATAAAGATTAATATTGCTTTTAAATAAATTTTTTATTTCATTCACTCAGCTCCTCCATCTGTGTACGCTCATTTCATCACCATCAATTTTGCAAACATTTTCTATTATGTGCCAGGCACTATCAATACTAAGATCCATAGGAAACAGAGCCTGGCAATTATACAATATTGAATAAGATGCTAGCCCTGTCTCTAGGGTACCTTATCAGCGTATGACAATAGAAGTCGTACTCTAGTGGCGAGGACAGACCTATACAAAAGAAGTGGGGTATCTTGTACTCAGGGCTCTAATAGAAGCATAAAATAAGACCAGGCAGGTGTTATGTAACCCAAGTTCTTTTTTGTGTCAGTGTAAGGTCTGATTTAAATACATAGCTTAAAAGACAAAGTTGTGTAATATAGGTTTCCTCCCAAAAGGAAAGTAAGTGTAGAAACAATGCAAAAAACTCAACAGTTAGTATTTCACATGAACAATGTCATTCACTGTACAAACAGACAGAAATATCAAGTCAATTTTTATTGCTATATGGTCCTGGTTTTCTCTCAAGTCATCTCCACCTTCTTAGTGCAAAGGGTTGTAATAGTTCAAGATTTCCCCATTAAACATGAGAAGTAGTCACCAGCTGTGCTTGTCTTTCTCAGCCTCTTTGCCCTGTTACACACCAGCTAGCACCAGGTCCCAATCCAAACCAACCTCGGAGGTTTTGCTCCACAAGTTATGTGGGCAGAGTTAATGGAGCTATCACTTGCTCTTGTTTGCAAACAGGGAATGATGGATGGCTATCTGCTAAATGTATTAAACTTCAGTCCAAAGGAGTTGCTCTTTAGCATGCATAAGAAAAACAAAAGTTAGGTTTCTCCATTTCTTCATCCGCCTCCTGCATTCTAGGAAGAAATGCTTTGTCCTCTCTTCCCTTCTCATAATGTTCGCTAACATAACTAACATGTTCCTTGGTGTCAACCCACATACACAGTTTCTTTAGCACACTGCTTCCATTCATTCATTCCACAAACATTTACTGAGAACTCATTACATGGCAAAGCTCTGTGCTAGAAGCTGGAGATATAAAATGAATAAAACATAGCTCTGGTACTTGGGAGCCTGTGATGTATTCGAAGAGATGGACATTAAAACAAATCGTTGAAATAAAGTAGTATAGATGTTCTAATAAACAAATTATACTGAATAATACTCATAAAGCCCTTTTATTGAGAACTTGCTATATAGGTACTATGATAAATACTTCATGTGCATTAAAAGTAGCCAATCTTTACAATATTCCTATGAGACAGTGGGAACATAAACCAACATACTTTCCTCACGTCGTGCTAAACAATTCTGGGAAAATATTTTCCTTTTTATACGCTAAAAAATACTAAGATCAAGCAGAAGGAAGTACTTTTATTCCATAAATACTTGCTCCTGGAAGACATGACTGTGAACCCACTTAAAGAGCTTACTTTTCAAGGCTAAACTTGTTCTCCAAGGCTTGCTTTCAGACCTTTGCCCCACTAGGTTCACCAATCAGAATTTATTTTACCATAAATACTGCCCAATCCCAACCAATTCCCTGCCTTGAAAGACCCATCTTGAAAATCACCCACCTTAGGCTCTAAAACACCATAAATATCCTCGCCTTATTTCCCCATTTTGAGACACTACTAAGACTCAGTGAAGTTGGCCTTATCTCTTACTTCAGTAGGCCTAGTAAACAGCTTTGCTGGATAAGTGTGTATTCCTTTGATCTTTTGAGAGATCACTGATCAACAATCCATATTACAGTCACCAATTCACATCTTTATCAAGGTTTATATGACTGTAGCTTATGCCTTATACTTCTCTCCATTCTGCCACCTATAATGGATTAAAAGAAAAAATAGTATTTTATTAGGAAAGGTGTGAAGGAAAAGCACAGTGGAAGTGCTATTTGAGTTTTAAAAGACATATAAAGTACTCATCTGGTTTTCAAGAAAGAAAAGAGTATTCACGTTCAAAGAAACAGATATATGGATTTATAAAGTAGATTAAGAAAACTTAGTATCTCAGAAAATGGCTAGAACTAAGAGTACATTATGGAGTGAGGTGCTAGGAGTTTCTGTCTCACATGGAAGAAACGGGAGCTTTAAGAGTTGATCATTAATGAGATGTTGTTAGTAAAAGGAAAAGAAGAGTTTGGGATGACTCCAGGTTACTAGCTTAGCTTAATAGATACAAAGTCACACCCATTTCAAAGATGGAGAATTCAAGGAAAAAAATCTCTTTTGGAAAAATAAAACACATGTGTTCAGGCCTTCTAATAAATTGCACAAATAATGGGCTGACCAACCCTGCCATTGGCAGTGGACTAGGGTCCATAAGTCAGGCAAAGGAGCTGAGACGAAGAAGACACAAATAAGTTAGAAAAGCCAGCCAGGTGTAGTGGTGCATGCCTACTGCACACCCATAGTTCCAGCTACTTGGTAGGCTATGGCAAAAGGATCACATGAGTCCAGGAATTTGAGGCTGTAGTGCACTGATTGTTCCTGTAAATAGCCACTGCTCCAGCTTGGCAACATAGCAAGACCCCCATCACTAAAAAAAAAAAAAAAAGGAAAAGCCAAGACAAAATGTTATCATAGAAACCAGAGCAGGGAAAGATCCAAAAGGAAGGAGTATGTGGTGTTAAATATTGCATATGTCAAGAAAGATAAGGCCTGGAAAAGCTTAATAAAATTGGAAATTCAGGACACGGCAAGCCAAAAGCATGAGATTGAGGTTGAAAAGCAAGGTATTAACTGAAAGAATTAGAAAAGCAAGAGCAAACCAACACCAAACCTAGCAGAAGACAAGAAAGAATCAAAATCACTGCTGAACTGAAGAAAATTGAGACATGAAAAACCACTCAAAACATCAACAAGATCTTGGGAAGATGGTGAATAAGAGGCAGGATTAGTTTGCAGCTCCTGCTTGGAAGGACAGAGCAGCATGTGGAGACTCATATCATGAACTTTTGCTCAAAGAACTACCACAGGAACATACCAGGAAAGCCGAGAAGATCCACAGACCCTTTGAAGGAACTGGATCACCCTTGCAGGCCCCCCGAGCTGCCAAAAAATGGTGAGTCAGCTTGCTTTCTTAATGGGAAGGCTCATAGTCTGGGGCAAATTCTCAGCCCTGGAATTGGACTCAGTACTATTGGGGGCTTGGGGGGAGGGCATGATGGGAGTGAGGCCGGCCTTTAGGACTGTGGGCTATGTGGGAGCAGGGTGAGGCCGACTTTCCCCTACTTCCCGGCAACCTGTATGACTCAGCAGAACATAACTCCATTGGACTGAGAATTATATCTCTACCCCCATAGCAGCTGCAGCAAGCCCCACCCAAAGAGAGACTGAGCTCAGACACGCCTAACCCTGCCATCACTTGATGGTCTTTCTCTACCCACCCTGGTAGCCAAAGACAAAGGTCATAATTTATTGGGAGCTCTATGGCCCTGCCCACCACTTGAGAAACCTGAATACTTAACCAGGTGTCTCTAGGGCAAGTTTGCATCCTCCCTACAGGACCACAGCTAATGTGGTCTTGAAAGTGCCACCTCCCGGCTGGAAGCCAACTAACACAAAACTAGCACACTAAATAAAAACACAACCAAGGACCCTCACAGAATGCACTTCACTCCCCTGCTAACTCCACTGGAGCAGCTGCTGGTATTCACAGCTGCAAGACCTAAAGACAGATCACATCACAGGGCTCTTTGCAGACACTCACCGGTACCAGCCCAGAGCCCAGTATCTCTGCTGGATGGCTAGACCCAGAAATGCAAAAACAATCCAAACAGTTTGGCTCTCAGGAAGCCTCATTCCTAGAGGAATGGGGAGAAACCACATCAAGAAAACACCCTATGGGACAAAAGAATTTGAACAACAGCCCTTGAATCCCCGATGTTGCCTTGGACATAGTCTACTCCAATGAGAAGGAACCAGAAAAACAATTCTGGTAATATGACAAAACAAGGCTCTTTAACACCCTCCCAAAATCATATTAGTTCACCAGCAATGAATCCAAACCAAGACAAAATCTCTGAATTGCCAGAAAAAGAATTCAGAAGGTTGATTATTAAGGTAATCACGGAGGCACCAGAGAAACGTGAAGTCCAACTTAAAGAGATCAAAAACATGATACAGGAGATGAAAGGAAAAATATTCAGTGAAATAGCACAAATAAAAAACAATCACGAATTCTGAAAATCATGGATACACTTAGAGAAATGCAAAAAGTACTGAAAGGCTCAGCAATAGAATGGAACAAGCAGAAGAAAAAAACACAGAGCTTGAAGACAAGGCTTTTGAATTAACCCAATCTGTCGAAGAAAAAGAAAAAAGAATTTTAAAAATTAAGAAAGCCTCCAAGAAGTTTAGAACTATGTTAAATGTTCAAACATAAGAATAATTGGTGTTCCCAATGAAGAAGATAAATCTAAAAGTTTTGAAAACATATTTTAGGGAATAATCGATGAAACTTCTCTGGCCTTGCTAAAGATCCAGACATGCAAATACAGGAAGCTCAAAGAACACCTGGGAAATTCACATAAAGATCATTACCTAGGCATACAGTCATCAGGTTATCTAAAGTCAAGATGAAGGAAAGAATATTAAGAACTGTGAGGCAAAAGCATCAGGTAACCTGTAAAGGAACACCTATCAGATTAACAGTAGATTTCTCAACCAAAACCCTACAAGCTAGAGGGAATTGGGGTCCTATTTTTAGACTTGTTAAACAAAACAATTAGCAGCCAAGAATTTTGTATCCAGCAAAACTAAGCTTCATAAATGAAGGAAAGATACACTCTTTTGTAGACAAACAAATGCTGAGAGAATTCACCACTAAGACTGAGCCAGCACTATAAGAACTGCTAAAAGGAGCTCAAATCTTGAAATAAATCCTTGAAATACACCAAAATGGAACCTCTGTAAAGCATAAATCTCACAAGACCTATATAAAAATAACACAATTAAAACTAAAAAAGGTATTCAGGTCACAAATAGCATGATGGATAGAATAGTACCTCACATCTCAATAGTAACATTGAATGTAAATCGCCTAAATGCTCCACTTAAAAGATACAGAATTGCAGAATGAAGGAGAATTCACCAATCAAGTTTCTGCTGTCTTCAAGAAACTCATCTAACACATAAGGACTCACGTAAACTTAAGCTAAAGGGGTGGAAAAAATATTCCATGTAAATGGACACCAAAAGTGAGCAGGAGTAGCTATTCTTGTATTAGACAAAACAAACTTTAAAGCAACAGCAGCTAAAAAAGACAAAGAGGGACATTATATAATGACAAAAGGACTAGTCCAATAGGAAAATATCATAATTCTAAATATATACGCACCTAACACTGGAGCTCCCAAATTTATAAAACAATTACTACTAGACCTAAGAAATGAGATAGATGGCAACACAATAATAGTAGGGCACTTTAATACTCCATTGACAGCACTAGACAGGTCATCAAGACAGAAAGTCAACACAGAAACAATGGACTTAAACAATACCCTACATCAAATGGACTTAACAGATACTATAGAACATTACCCAGAAACTAGAGAATATATATTCTATTCATTAGCACATTAAACATTCTCCACAGTAGACCATATGATAGGCCACAAAACAAGTCTCAGTATATTTTTAAAAACAGAAATTATATTAAGTACTCTCTCAGACCACAATGAATAAAATTGGAAATCAACTCCAAAAAGAACCCCCAAAACCATGCAAATACATGGAAATTAAATAACCTGCTCCTGAATGATCATTGGGTCAACAATGAAATCAAGATGGAAATTAAATAATTCTTTGACCTGAGCAATAATAATGACACAACCTATCAAAACCTCTGGGATATAGCAAAAGCAGTACTAAGAGGACAGTTCATAGCATTAAAGGCCTACATCAAAAAGTCTGAAAGAGCACAAGTAGACAATCTAAGATCACACCTCACAGAAATGAGAAACAAGAACAATCCAAACCCAAACCCAGCAAAAGAATAGAAATAACAAAGATCAGACCAGAACTAAATAAAATTGAAACAAAAAAACACAATACCAAAGATAAATGAAACAAAAAGATTGTTATTTGAAAAGAAAAATAAAATTGATAGACCATTAGCAAGATTAACCAAGAAAAGAAGAGAGATGATCCAAATAAGCTCAACTAGAAACAAAACAGGTGATATTACAACTGATACCACAGAAATACAAAAGATTATTCAAGGCCACTATGAACACTTTACAGGCATAAACTAGAAAACTCAGAGGAGATGGATAAATTCCAGTAAACATACAACCCTCCTAGATTAAAGCAAAAAGATATAGAATCTCTAAACAGACCAAAAACAAGCAGCAAGATTGAAATTGTAATTTAAAAATTGTCAACAACAAAAAAGCTCAGGACCAGATGAATTCACAGCTGAATTTTATCAGACATTCAAAGAATAATAGGAGCCAATCCTACTGACACTATTGCAAAAGATAGAGAAAGAAGGAATCCTCCCCTAAATCATTCTAAGAAGCCAATATCACCTATAACCCTAATAACAAAACAAGGGAATAACATAACAAAAAAAAGAAAACTACAGACCAACGTCACTGATGAACATAGACGCAAGAATCCTCAACAAGATACTAGTGAAGTGAATCCAACAGTATATCAAAAAGATAATACATCATGATCAGGTGGGTTTTATACCAGGAATGCAGGGATGGTTTAACATACATAAGCAAATATGATACATCACATAAACACAATTAAAAACAAAAAATCACCTGATCATCTCAATAGATGCAGAAAAAGCATTTGACAAAATCCAGCATACCTTTATGATTAAAACCCTGAGTAAAATCAGCATACAAGGAATATACCTTAATGTAATAAAAGTAATCTATGACAAACCCACAGCCAACATTATACTGAACAGGAAAAAGTTGAAAGCATTCCCCCTGAGAATCCATGCTCATGGATGGGTAGAATCAATATTGTGAAAATGACCATACTCCCAAAAGCAGTCTACCAATTTGATGTAATTTTCATCAAAATACCATTATCATTCTTCACAGAACTAGAAAAAACAATCCTAAAATTCATATGGAACCAAAAAAGAGCCCACATAGCCAAAGCAAGACTAAGAAAAAAGAACAAATCTAGAGGCATCACATTACACAACTCCAAACTATACTGTAAGGCCATAGTCACCAAAACAGCATGGTACTGGTATAAAAATAGGCACATAGTCCAATGGAACAGAGCAGAGAACCCAGAAAGAAACCCAAATACTTACAGCAAACTCTTCTTCAACAAAGCAACCAAAAACAGAAAGTGGGGAAGGGCAACCTATTCAACAAATAGTGCTGGGATAATTGATCAGCCACATGTAGCAAAATGAAACTGGATCTTCATCTCTCACCTTATACAAAAATCAACTCAAGATGAATCAAAGACTTAAATCTAAGAAACCATAAAGATTCTAGGAAATAACATGGGAAAAACCCTTCAGGACATTGGCTTAGGCAGAGACTTCATGACCAAGAAATCAAAAGAAAATGCAACAAAAACAAAGATAAATAGATGAGACTTAATTTAACTAAAAAGTTTCTTCACAGCAAAAGAAATAATCAGCAGAGTTAACAGACAGCCCAAAGAGTGGGAGAAAATCTTCACAATCTATACAACCCACAAAGGACTAATATCCAGAATCTACAACAAACTCAAACAAATCAGCAAGAAAAAAATTAACAATCCCATCAAAAAGGGGGCTCAGGACATGAATAGACAATTCTCAAAAGAAGGTATACAAATGGCCAACAAGCATATAGGAAAATTCTCAACATCACTAATTATCAGGGACATGCAAATCAAAACCACAATTCAAATAGCACCTCACTCCTGCAAGAATGGCCATAATCAAAAAATCAAAAAATAATAGATGTTGGCATGCATGTGGCAAAAAGGGAACACTTCTAACTTCTACACTGCTAGTGGGAATGTAAACTAGTACAACCACTATGGAAAACAATGTGGAGATTCCTTAAACAACTAAAAGTACATCTACTGTTTGATCCAGCAATCCCACTACTAGATATCTACCCAGAAGAAAGAAGTCATTATACAAAATGATTGGGTGATGGGTGTACCAAAATCTCAGAAATCACCACTAAAGAACTTATTCATTTAACCAAACACCACCTGTTCCCCAAAAACCTATTGAAATTTGAAAATTTTTTAAAAATTTTTTAGAGATCAACAAAACCAGGAGTTAGATTTTTTTAAAAAATTAGTAAGATAGGCCACTAGCTGGGCTAATAAAGAAAAGAAAAAAGATCCAAATAAACACAATTAGAAAGAACAATGGCGATGTTACCACTGACCCCACAGAAATAAAAATAACCATCAGAAACTACTGCAAACTCTTCTATGCAAACAAGCTAGAAAACTAAAAAAGATGGATACATTCCTGAACATATACCCCCTCCCACAACTGAACTAGGAAAAAATTGATTCTCTGAAGATACTAATAATGAACTCTGAAATTGAATTCGTAATAAATAGCCTACCACCCAAAAGGAGCCCAGGACCAGAGAGATTCATAGCCAAATTCCACCAGAGGTACCAAGAAAATCTGGTACCCTTTCTATGGAACTACCATAAAAAAAATTGAGGAAGAGGGACTCCTCTCCAACTCACTCTATGAGGCCATCATCATCTGGATACCAAAACCTGGCAGAGACACAACACAAAAAGAAAACTTCAGGCTAATATCATTGATGTGCATTAATACAAAAATTCTCAACAAAATACTTGCAAACCAAATCCAGCAGCACATTAGAAAGCTAATGTGTGATAATCAAGTAGGCTTCATCCCCAGAATGCAAGGCTGGTTCAACATACACAAATCAATAAATGTGATTAATCCCACAAACAGAACTAAAGACAAAAACCACATGATTATCTCAATAGATGCAGAAGACATTCAATAAAATTCAACATCCCTTTATGTTAAAAACTCTCAGTAAACTGGGCATTGAAGAAACATACCTCAAAATAATAAAAACCATCTATGACAAATTCATACCCAACATCATACTGAATGGGAAAAAATTGGAAGCATCCCCATTGTAAACAGGCACAAGACAAGGATGCCCTCTCTCACCACTCCTATTTAACATAGTATTGGAAGTCCTAGCCAGAGCAATCAGGTAAAAGAGAGAAATAAAGGGCATCCCAATAGGAAGAGAGGAAGTCAAACTATCTCTGTTTGCAGATTACATGATTCTATATCTAGAAAACCCCATAATCTTGGCCCAAAAGCTCCTTCAGCTGATAAAACAACTTCAACAAAGTTACAGGATACCAAGTCAATGTACAAAAATCACTAGCATTCCTCTACATCAACAACAGCCAAGCTGAGAGCTAAATCAGAAATGCAATCCCATTCACAATTGCCACAAAAAGAATAAAATACCTGGGAATACCGCTAACCAAGGAGGTGAAAGATCTCTACAATGTGAATTACAAACCAATGCTAAAAGAAATCAGAGATGACACAAACAAATGGAAAAATATTCTATGCTCATGGATAGGAAGAATCAATATCTTTAAAATGGCCATGGTGCCCAAAGCTATGTATAGATTCAATGCTATTCCTATTAAACTACCAATAACGTTCTTCACAGAATTAGAAAAAAAATTACAAATTCATATGGAACAAAAAAAGAGCCTGAATACCCAAGGCAATCATAAACAAAAGAACAAAGCTGGAGGCATCACACTACCAAATTTCAAACTATAATGCAGGGATACAGTAACCAAAACAGTATGGTACGGACAAAAAAAAAAAAAGAGCAGACATGTAGACCAATGGAACAGAAGAAGGAACCCAAAAATAATTTGCACACCTACAATCCTCTGATCTTTGACAAAGTAGACAAAAACAAGCAATAGAGAAATGACTCTCTATTCAATAAATGATGCTGGGATAACTGACTAGACATATGCAGAAAATTGAAACTGGTCCCCTTTCTTACACTGATGAGGTTGCAGAGAAAACTCAAGACAGATTAAAGACTTAAATGTAAAACCCAAAACTATAAAAACCCTGGAAGACAACCTAGGCAATATCATTCTGGACATAGGAACAAACAAATATTTTATGACGAAGACACCAAAAGCAATTGCAACAAAAGCAAAAAGTGGCAGATGAGATCTAATTAAACTTAATAAACACACAACCTACAGAATGGGAGAAAATATTTGCAAACTATGCATCCGACAAAGGTTTAATATCCAGTATCTATAAGGGACTTGAACAAATTTACAAGAAAAAACAACCCCATTAAAAAGTGGGCAATGGCCAGGCACAGTGTGGCTCATGCCTGTAATCCCAGCACTTTGGGAGGCCAAGGTAGGCAGATCACTTGAGATCAGGAGTTTGAGACCTCCTGGCCAACATGGTGAAACCCTATCTCTACTAAAATTACAAAAAAAAAAAAATTAGCTGGATACGGTAGTGCATACCTGTGATCCCAGCTACTCAGGAGGCTGAGGGAGGAGAATCGCCTGAACCCAAGAGGCAGAGGTTGCAGTGAGCTGAGAACGTGCCACTGCACTCCAGCCTGGGTGACAGAGTGAGTTTCCATCTCAAAAAAAAAAAAGAGAAAAGAAAGAAAAAAATCCAAAAAAGAACAGATGCTAGTGAGGTTGCAGAGAAAAGGGAATGCTCATACACTGTTGGTGGGAATGTAAATTAGTTCAAAGATTGTGGAAAGCAGTTGGCAATTTCTCAAAGAGCTAAAAACAGAACTACCATTTGATGCAGCAATCCCATTACGGGATATATACCCAAAAGAATAGAAATCATTCTACCATAAAGACACATGAGGCAAATAAAGGCATAAGAATGACACAATGGACTTCGGGGGTTCAGGGGGAAGGGTGGGAAGGAGGTGAGGGATAAAAGACTACAAATAGGGTGCAGTGTATACTGCTTGGGTGATAAGTGCACCAAAATCTCACAAATCACCATTGAAGAACTTCCTCATGTAACCAAATACCACCTGTTCCCCAATAACATGGAAATTTTAAAATTGAAAACAAACGCACATACAGGCAAATGTTCTTTGCAGCATAATTCACAATAGCAAAGACATGGAATCAATGATAGACTGGCTAAACAAAATGTGGTACATATACACCATGGAATACCATGCAACCATAAAAAAGAACAAATTCATATCTTTTATGGGAACATAGATGGAGCTGAAGGCTATTATCCTTAGCAAACTAATGCAGGAAGAGAATCCAAACTCCGAATGTTCTCACTTGTAAGTGAGAGCTAAATGATGAGAACTCATGGTCACAAAGAGGGGAAAAACTGACACTGGGGCCTTCTTGAGGGTAGAGGGTGAAGGGAGAGAGAAGATCAAATAAATACCTATTGGGTACTAAGCTTAGTAAACTGGGTGAAGAAATAATCTGTACAACAAATCCCCATGACGTGAGTTTTACCTATGAAACAAACCTGCACATGTACCTGTGAATCTAAAATAAAAGTTAAAAAATGACTCACACCTGTAATTCCAGCACTTTGGGAGGCCGAGGGGGCGGATCATGAAGTCAGGAGTTTGAGACCAACCTGGCCAATATGGTGAAACACATCTCTACTAAAAGTACAAAATTAGCCAGACATGGTGGTGCATGCCTGTAATCTCAGCTACTCAGGAGGCTGAGGCAAGAGAATTGCTTGAATCCAGAAGGCGGAGGTTGCAGTGAACCAGGTCGTGCCACTGCACTCCAGCCTGGGCAACAGAGTGAGACACCATCTCAAAAAACACAAAAGAAAAAGAAAAAAGAAAGAAAGAAAAGAAAGGTATTCTAATCTCTAAGGCCATGGAGATCCCGCAAAAATCGGGGCCTCACTCAAGGAGCTGTAGTAGAACATATATGCACATGCAGGGTTCTTGGCTAATTCTCATTCTGTCTCACCCATTGCAATCTTCCTACAATAGAAAAATTGGAAGCCAGGTGTGGTGGCTCACGTCTGTAACCTCAGCACTTTGCAAGACCTAGGCAGGTGGATTGCTTAAGCCCAGGAGTTCGAGACCAACCTAGGCAACATGGCAAAATTTCATCTCTACTAAAAATACAAAAATTAGCCAGGCATGGTGGTGCACACCTGTAATCCCAGCTACTCAGGAGGCTGAAGTGGAAGAATCACTTGAGCTCAGAAGATGGAAGCTGCAGTGAGCCAAGATAAGCCACTGCACTCCAGCCTGGGTGACAGAGTGAGACCCCATCTCAAACTAAAAAGACTGAAAAGGAAAAAAAAAAAAATTGGAAGAAACATATTGTCAGCTCTCTTTTCCTTGTCTGGTGGGTAAGACCAGATGATTTATAAGGTTTGGTGTAGTTACTTCTAAAGTCCTAAGAATGTATGGATGTGAGAGTGCATAAATAATACTGTAGAGGAAAAATCTCCAGAAGTGCTTCTGAAAGAGAGAAAGCTATGGGAACTCCTTTGAGAAAGATATTATTTAGGGAAGGCTCTAATCAGAACATTCTTTTCATTCAAAAGCATGAACCTTCTCATTGCTACATTGAAAAATATATATATCTTTAGCCTGAAATACAAACACCACCCTAATCCGACGGGGGTCTACTTCTACATCCCCCCATGTCCCTTCACCCATCTTGGGATCTAGCCTAAAAGTCAGCAAACTACAGCCAGTGGCCAAATGAGCTTCAAAAAGCTTTAATACAGTTTTATTGGAACCACAGACACACCCATTCATTTAGGTATTATCTATGGCTGCTTTCATACTACAACAGAGTTGAGTATCTGCAACAAAGACCATCTGGCCTGCAGAGCCACTATATTTGCTACCTGACCCTTTAAAGAGAAAGTTTGCTGACCCATTTAATCTTGCCTATTCCTCTCCAAACATACCCTTTGTTCCCCATTTCTTTACCTTTGCTTATTCTATTCTCACTTTGTAGAATGCCCTTCAAATGTTACATATCCTTCCGTAACCAGCTTCTGGAAATGTCAGTTCTTCCACAGAGCTCTCTGCTGTCCTGTGCTGGAAGGCATTTCTGCATCTCTGAATTCCCATAATACAAAAAGAGTCTGGCACTTGTTGGGGAATCAATAAGCAATTGTTGAATGAATGATGGAGAGAGTCTATTCAGGGTATTGGTCCTATTCTTTTGTTTTAGTTATATACACATCTCTAGTTCTGTCTTGAGGATAGATCAGTATCATATTTCTCAAAGGATTTCATGTGAGACCTTGAAAATTGTAGGCACATAATAAGCATATTTTTTGAATAAAGAGCTTAGAGGTAAGAAAGCAGGTAAAGCATGAATTGGTCAGTTTGTGGAAAAAATATTTTTGGAGTTCCCACCATTCCAAATTTTGTCCAAATAAATTTTCTAAATATTTGTCCAAGGTAAACACAGATTCTGAGATTTTTGCAGGACTCCCAAATCATTAGTTTATATTAGGAGCTCTGCAAGGAAAACACTGGCTGCTTTTTATTTTGTTTCTCAGTATTTGAAATGGCTAGGCAGGAATCATGTGACAGAGAAAAGTGAATTAATATTTGAGAACTTAAAATTCACAAGCAAGCAGAAGAATCCTGGGCGATATGAAATACACCACATCCTCACAGGTCATGAACAAAACAAAATAAAACAAAACTACCTTTGGTTTGGGTTGAGCAAAGTCTAAAAATAAAAACTCAGACCTAAATGTTTTACTTTTTAAATGTAAAATATATATAACATAAAATTTACCACTTGAACCATTTTTAAGTATACAGTTCAGTGGCCTTAAGTACATTCACCTCATTGTGCAACTATCACCACCATCCACCAGAACTTCTTCATCTTCTCAAACTGAAAAACTAGTTTAATTGGCCCATTTGGAATCTGGATTTTCTCAGATACTATCACACGATAGTTGGTGGCCACATCAGCTCATTAACCAGTCACTCAGTGACTCTCTCCAAGCATCATTCTAACGTATAGAAAAGGATTAGCTCCCCGTCTCTACTAAAAAATACAAAAAAACTAGCCGGGTGTGTTGGCGGGTGCCTGTAGTCCCAGCTACTCGGGAGGCTGAGGCAGGATAATGGCATAAACCCGGGAGGCGGAGCTTGCAGTGAGCTGAGATCCGGCCACTGCACTCCAGCCTGGGCGACAGAGCGAGACTCCGTTTCAAAAAAAAAAAGAAAGAAAGAAAGAAAGAAAAGGATTAGCTGATTGTTTAGAAATAATCAAAGAAAATAAAATTTTAGGATAAATAAGTATTAAACGTTCTAGGAGCTGAAGAGATTCAAAGGGTTACAGAGAATCCACTATTTTCTGATGGATAGAATTAGGGTTGTTTGCTTTTTTGAAACACTGAACAGAATTGTCAAGAAATGTATTTTATCTAAGCATCTGTCCCTTTATACCAAAGAGAGAAAGAGAGAGGAAGTTCTCTACAAATCATTCAGTGCCTAGCTCTACTCATCTCCTGTTAACAGATACTCCCACGCGTGAAAATATAATCCCAAGAGAGGATTCTGTATCTTCCATTAGAGCATTTCCAGAAACACAATCTTTTCAGCTAACATGGCAATCGCTGCAGGGTGTCCCACAAGGGGGCTACGCTTCACCTTGTAATGTTTAACGGCTGGAGTTTCTGTAGAGAGAAGATTGATTTACAACCCAAGGTGCCTGGTCCCCAAGCGCCAGTCGCTTCACTGTAGCCTTCAAGAATCGTATTTCACAGTCCCAAATAACAGGCTTGGTAAACAATAAAATTGAGTACCAGAATTGTCCAGGGAGCAGAAAGTACGGCAACCAGTGAGCCAGGATTCTGGCTCCGAGGCGGGGTGGGTGTCTGGGGGACATGGCATGGATTCTGAGTCAGGCTTCTTCATTGCCAAGTGCTTCTCCTCTAGCTCTTTACGTTCATCTGACAACTCCAGTGCTCACTGCAGTATAGACACTCCAGTCCTCAATCCAGAATGACTGTCTATTACACTGAAGATCTGGAAGGAGCTCGTTGGAGAAACCAAGTTCAACAATTCTCAAGTGCTAGGAGTCTGAGGGCAGGACCTGGGCAATTTGCAGCAGACGAAGGGGAGGGGAGTGGCTTCCCCCCAGCTCTTGCTCACTTTGCTCCCATGTAGGGCCTGGTGCGGGGGCTGCATCAGACTGGAGCGTGACACTTTTTAAAAATTGACCCAAACGGCCGGGCGCGGTGGCTCACCCCTGTAATCCCAGCACTCTGGGAGGCCAAGGCGGGCAGATCACAAGGTCAGGAGATGGCCTTCCTGGCTAACACAGTGGAACCCCGTCTCTACTAAAAATACAAAAGATTAGCTGGGCGTGGTGGCGGGCGCCTGTAGTCCCAGCTACTCGGGAGGCTGAGGCAGGAGAATGGCGTGAACGCAGGAGGAGGAGCTTGCAGTGAGCCGAGATTGCGCCACTGCACTCCAGCCTGGGCGACAGAGCGAGACTCCGTCTCAAAGAAAAAAAAATTCACCCAAACCTCCAGGCTAGTGGAGGCCCAACAGAGGAAGTGCCTTAGACGCTCAGGACAGATAGCCTGAGCTGGTGCCAGTCTGGTCCTAAACACTTCAATCAAAATAGCTTTACCTTTTATACATATACAAATGCAAATGCATATTTTTTAATATTTGAGGAAGTGTATATAAGATTTCCCCATTTGAAGGACTCCACTGCTAAAAAGAAAATAAAAAATAAAAAAAATTTAAAAATCCCCTCTGATGATAAAACAGAGACTTCCAAAGCATAAAGATGGGGCAAATTCATACATACAGAGTGGGTGTCAGGGATGAGAATCAATGCGCTCCCAACTCCTGGCCCACTGCTTTCTCTCCACCTCATGGCCTGCTTCACAGCGTGCCCTTTAACTTCAGAATGCAGGGTGGCTACACCATTTTCAATGTCCTGCTCCCAATTCTCATGCAGTGTGAACAGCAGGAGAAAATGAAACCTTTGAAAGAAATGGAAAGAAACTACTTGCCTGTGGACATTCTGGAAATCAACAGCTGACCCAGAAGGACCGAACAAGCCGGCCTCCTGATCCGGCGCCTCTGGGTCGTCTTCACCTGCCGTGAGTCCTTGGCAGACTTTCGTATTTGTAGTTCCTGCTTGTTCATGGTGCATAGGGTGACTAGGGAAATCCTGATGCCAGAATTTCCCAAATTACCCTACACCCAGGGCCCCAAGGAGCTCTGAGATTTCAGTACCTTACCAGCTGCTGTATCTTTAAACACAGGTTGTTTTTTCCTTATAACTGAGAGGTGAAGCCCTAGAGACAGGGAATGCTAAACCCGTCAGATGCTCCTGCTAAAGCCCTGAGTAACGGTGGGTGCTCCTGAATAATCAGGATTCAACACCATGGTCAGTTACTTAGAGCAAGGAGAAAACATTTTACAAGAGCATTGCCCTATTCTTTCAGAAAAGGGAAGTCCCAGGTTCTCTGCACTATATTATTCTCACCAGTTCAAGCACTTTTTTTTGTTCAGACATTCAAGTGAAAACATTGACTCAACCAACCAGTAGGAGGCAAAATATGTCACCCAATATGCTTTTTCTAACATGCATATAAAGAAAAGAAGGATTAGAAACACCAGCACCCAAAGAAACAATGAAGACTTCGTTTGATTCTTTGATTTGTATAGCTGGATAAGCTGAGGGTCTCCCTGAGAGTCTAAGCAGTTCGTAAGAGAATCCACTTCCTAGTCCTGGGCCTTAGCACCAAACCCCAAGACCAGAGCTTGGAAACGCTATTTCCCAGTTCGCCTGAAACTGTCTTGGTTGATGTTAAGTCATCCCAGTGTAGTTAATAATAGTGCCTCTGTCACTCTAAAAGTGTTCCAGGGAAGATAATTGATGACATGGTCACATCTCCTAAGGATGTATGTTTACTGGGCTTCTAACTAAGACAGATGAAGCCAGTGGGAAGAAGTGGGAAGTATGCAGAGCATTGGCCCTTGGACTGAGCACTCAGAGAAACCTGACCACAAGCCCAAATTTTGGGCTGATGTGTGCTCCTCAAATTCTCAGAGACATCTGTGATCTAAAATAGGTTAACAGTCACTAGGCCGATTTACGGCCCTACCCCCTGGGCACCCATCCCAGGAGACAATCAGCTGGGCAGCCTCCAGCTCTCTCTCCTCCTCCTGCCTTCTCACTGCACCAAACTGTTCCCATGAAACCCAAACCTACCCAAATGGGTTTGGCTCTTGCAGTTTCTCGACTAATTCCCTAGGGCCTCTCGCTCTGGCAAGATTCTATTAGGTTTGTCATGTTTCAGAAGTATAATGATTAAGAATCACAGAGGGCAAGGGAGTGGGAGAAGAGGAGGAAGAGCAGGTAGGGGGAGGCAGCAGGGGGAGAGGTTGGGGAGGAGGAGGAGGAAGAAGAAGAGGAGGAATGAGGAAGAGTATTGTTAACAAGACCCCTGGGACAGTCAGCCATGGGAAGATTTCAGTTTAAGCAACAAAGACTGTTTTGTTCCCTGAGCTCTCAACTGAGCAGCATTTGGCTCCGACAGAAGAAAGAGGTCCCTGGGGAAAGGCGGGGACTGTGTATCCAACTGTCTCCCTTGTCACCACAGGCTGCCGTCTTGTCAGGAGCACAAAAACCAGGCGATGCTGGTTTCAGTCCGCACCAGGGGACAGGCCACTGAGCGACACTTGGTGTCTAGGGTGGTGCCACGGGGATCTGTGTCTTGCACCTGAAGCTGTCTCTGGGAGATCCACCTTCCTGGAGATCCTGCCTTCTTTTCTGGAGACATAAAATGAGGATTCAGATCACCTAGGGGATTAAAAATCTCAAGGCAACCTGCAGAAGGTGAGAAAGGAATAAGAAGAGAAGGGTATTAACTGCAGGACCCTGGAGCTCCTGGCTCCCTTCCGAGGCGAAGCACGCCCACGATCCTCTCCTACCCTGTCTCCCTTCAAAAACGAGAAACAGTGCGCGCTTGGAAGATGAGGATACAGTTCTCTGTTGGAAGGGTTGCTGTGGAGATTAGGAACGGTATCAACAGAGCGCTCTGTGCTGCGTCGGACACTCTGTGCTCAATATATGGTAGCTCTCATTAGTGATATTAAAGGGCCTCTACATTTGAAGAGTAAAGAGGTTTGATTTTTTTTTTTTTTTTTTCTGAAAAGAAGTAAATGGCTTCTTAGAAAGAAGAAGCATTGCCACTTATTCACAGTAAGCCTGTGTTTAAAATTCTGTGCATTTAGTCAGGTGTTTGAAGGAACAGTATGTCCCAGTCTCACAGGCAGCCCTTGCTAGCACATGCCCTGTGGAAAATTAGCATGTCTGAATTTACAAAATAATCTCTATAATGGACCTTGGAAAATGGGTTCATGGTGTTGGCCTTTCACCCACAAACCGTGGCGGTGATTTAAGGAAAGGCACATGTTAATCAACTCATGTACAGGCCCTAGAAGGGAATAAAAAGAGCAGCGTGTCTGATCAATGTGAAGAGGGAGATTCTTCCTACAGAAACTCAAGAGGCCAAAGGAGTGGGAGGAGAAGAGAAACTGGAGGAGGAGTGGATACAGGGAGGCAGGTGACAATCTGCCTGCCTTAAATGTGAGAAGTCCAGGGCAGGTGAGATAGATGACCTCAGTTAGAAATCGGGGAAGGCATCAAACATTTCCCCTCCCACCTTCCCACTCAGCAGTTTTGAGGCCAAGTGCATCCACACCCCAAAACCGAGAGCTGACACTGCATACCACCTTTCTGAAAGCTCCCTTTGCTTTGGCTAGCAGAATAGATTCTGGGCCATCCTCTCTGGAGCACCATTCATTATTGCTCTGAACAGGCTGGGACTTGCTTTCAAAAGGCAGCTGGGCCTGGGGACCATGTTTCACTTCTTGACACCATTAATTGGGTTATGAGTCAGAGCTGTAATGAAGACAAGTTTTGGTGTCTCCTCCAACTGTCCTGGGAAATGCACATGCACAGGCCCAAAAGCCACAGAGGGAGGGAGAGCCGGACAGATTTGCTTTGTTTATCGGGCCCACATGGTCACCAAATAAATGGTCAGCACCATGGGACTCCTCTGTGCACAGGCCTACAGTTTTTTCTGCTGCTCCCAGAGGCCCTTAGATATCAGAGTCTCTCACCCAGAGGGGCTCATTAGTAACAGGAAGAAGTGGGAGGAGGCAGGAGTGGATTCAAAACAAGCCACAGAAGGAAGCTTAAAAGAAGGAATAAAGCAGGGGCTGGTCTTGCATGTGAATCAGGCCATTGCACAAATAGGAGCAAGACCAGCTCCCTACCTGGAGGCAGCAAGGAGAGTGGCACACACTCAGCAGCCTGCATCACGCAGCAAACCTCTGAAGGTCCAAGGCTTATCCAAAGAAACAGCCCAGACTTACCAATCTCACAGAAGTCCATTATGCATGCAGTCCTGGATCTGGCCAGTTAGGCTGCATAAAGCATGCAGGCTGCTGAGTCTTATCACCTCAATGAATTCGAAAGTCCAATTACATTTATAGGATTGTTGGCCTCTCTAATGCTTCCATGCAACTCTATCAGAGTTCATTTAGACTGCCTGCCTTTTGGATTAAATGTTTGCAGCCCCAGCTGCAATCTCACTTCGATTTTAAAATCCCCCAGTCTGTTGTATTGTTTACAACTAGCAGGAGGCTCATCCGTGGTCCTTTGGAGAGGATGCATTATGATATCATCTGAGGAAGTTACGATGTACACCATCCTTCGGTTCCCCTTAAGTCCTCCGCTCCAGAACAAGTTCATAAATCCCAACTTCCTCAAAACCAAACTATAGAAAGGCACGAGGTCAGAAAAGACCAACTTTCTGAACCAATGACTGAGGAGCTTCTCCCGAGGGGCAAGAGGAGAGATTGCTGCAGTGCCATTTAGTTATCTGTTCCTTGTCCTGGGGGTATGAGGAGCCTGGAGGCTAGAGTGGGGCAGGTGGATAAACCAGGCCTGAATGCTGCCCCAGGGAGTTTGGAAATCACTGAGCTAGG
Source organism: Macaca fascicularis (assembly GCF_037993035.2). Taxonomy (NCBI): domain Eukaryota; kingdom Metazoa; phylum Chordata; class Mammalia; order Primates; family Cercopithecidae; genus Macaca; species Macaca fascicularis. The sequence goes on from NC_088389.1 coordinate 112,021,246, forward strand.
GAGAGAAGGTTTTGTGTCTTTGAAGCAGTACAACCTAGTAGTTCACTATGCATTTTCTGGGATCACACTGCCTGGTTTCAATCCAGCTCCATAATGTGTGCCCTTGTGCAAGTTGGCCAGCCACTCTCCATCTCCTTTTCCTCTTTTGAAAACTGGAGAGGTGAAAGCCTGCAACCTCAACCGTGTGTCAGGGTTACAGGAGGTCATACTGTGATCTACCTAGAAATGATGCCTGGCACAAAGTCAATGCTCAGTGCATGTTAGCTTTTGTCATAAACATGCCTTCTCCAAGCACCAAATCACAGTGAATTTATCTCCAAGGAAACTGGAAGTTACAGGCTCTTCCTTTCACCAGGATGGAACATTAACACAGACACCCCAGGAAACATGATAATTTGGATGGTTGCAGCAAAATTACCTGTTGCCTCTACCTTCTCACTCAAGACACCAGAGAGATACTCATGTTGGAACTTTCCACAGACAGCAATACCACATGGGCCACTCAGAGCAGCCTTTCATTCGGCTGCTAACCTGGAATTAGATAGGGTGCTTGGGTTGGAACCTGGGCTCTTCACAGTGCTGCCTCTGAGAAGTGGGAATTAGGCCATTCCTCAACTCGAGTGAGTGGTGGGCTGAAAAATCTGAATGCATTATCAGGCAACAAAAAGCTAAGGATTTACTGTGAACCTCAGATGCTTATTAAACCTCCCATCTTGAGTGCTGCAATCTCCCCTAATAACACGGTTATTCATCCTTATTGCACCCTTCCTTGTTCACTAACTGGCATCTATTCCACATGAACTTTCCATCCTGGGAATTTCCAGGTCTGCAGCAGAGTCTAAAAGCTCACTCAAGTCAAAAGCTCATGGGAATCAGTGGATTAAGCCCCAAGCCCACCTGACCCCAGGTTGAGTTGTGATGTAGAAACTCTAGTCACCAAATGTCATGCTCAAGTGTTAATGATGTTTTTGTCTAACTTGGTCTGAACTGCAAGTATTTCTAGGCTCACTTACTCTTAAAGACAACCCCAGCGATTCACACTGAAATTAACACTCTGACACAGCACACAGTGCCAGAGTGTAACATTTACAAGGGGAAAATAACTTGAAAGTGAAGGAGACCAAAAAGGCATAATTACCCAAGGCAAACTGTTTTGTTCATTCAGTGATTACAGTGGTTTTAAAGCCTTATAATTTATCATAGCTCAGAACAATTTAAATCTCAGTTGTGCTCCTTCAAGAAACGGAGACTCTTCCTTTCCTTTATTCCTTCTGACAGGCTACTCTTTTAATATCATCTTAGTTCTAAGATGGCAGAGACTACATCCTCCCGACATCACACACAGACAAAAAAGAAAACTGACAGCAGCCGCCTTTCCCCTCTGCGTTGGGCTGCAGCGCACAAATAAGGGAAGAGTGTAACAATTCCAAATGGGGGTAATTTCTTTCAGGTTCAAGTATCAGTTTGCTTGTTTTGCTGCTGCTAATCACCTCTTAAACAAACAATTGCTTTATCTATGTACTGGGCCTCATTTCACTTTCAAATTATGTGTGTGTTTTGCTCCTAACAGCTTATTATGATCTATAATTAACAATTTTGCTGAAAGCAGCGCTGTGTATTGAAGAGAGCCCACATGCTATCTGAGAAGTACTTGAAACAGGAGGCCTTTGTTTTCATCACAAATTTGGCAAACAGAAGACGCCTCCCTTCTCCGCTCTGCATTGTCTCCTTCAGAAGTCCAGAAGTGCAAAGGCAGAAAATTAAAAGGAAGATTTCGAACTTCAGCAAAATTTCAGTTGCTACCTTTGAATCTAAATACACCAGGGCTTCTCAAATTTGGCCACAATTTGGAATCACCTAGGCAGCTTTTACAGGAATGCCCAGACTTAGCCCCAGACCAATTAAGTCAGGGTCTAGGGATGGACCCAGGCATGAGCACTTAATAAAGCACCCCAGATAATTACAAAGTACAGTGAAGACTGAACACTACTGTAACAAACTAGCTAGTCTGCTTTGCAGGAGCTCAGAGAAAAAGGTAATGACAGGGATGAATTCAGTGTTGTACTTGAGTGTACTAAAATTTAGACTATTTTCCAAGTCCATGAATCATCTCCAATCTAGATGACTTGCAGAAGATTTTTCTCCCCATCTCTCAGCTGATTCAAGCTCACCAAACAAGCAGCAAAGTTGCTTAAAAATTTCACCCTGGGAAGCAGGTTTTTGAGATTACGGAGGGAAAACTCATTTGGGAACATATTTCCTGGATATATTCTGGCATAGGCAACCTGCATTTCTCTTGTGGTTCAAGCACTTTAGAACGTCCTCTGGCAGGCTTGGCAAAGTTATAGACACAGCTCCTGAAGTCTTGTGTTCAGAGGTCCAGATAAGGTTCTCCACTTTTACACAATCCATTACTTTAACATATAACAAAGAAGCTGGGTGTGGGCTTTAGTATGAGTAAGTCATCAGAACTTTAGGGCACGGGTACTTTTTTTCATTTGTGGTAGAGGCTTGCAGCCCTGGCTGAAATGCTTCTGAACCAGGTCTGAAGTGTGCCAAACGTGTTTCTTGTGCTCGCCTCTACCCTCAGCACGCCCCTCTCTTGAAATCGCTCTGTCCTTTATTGCTTATTCTATGAAATTATTTCTATTATTTTTTTTTTATTCTTATTAGACTTAAGTACCAAACAGCTTCATTTCATGATTCTCCATACAAGCACATTCAGAGTTCAAAGCACTATAGTGGATCAGAATATGACACCCCAAAACATGCCTTTTTTTTTTTTTTTGAGACAGAGTCTCACTCTGTCACCCAGGCTAAAGTACAGTGGCATGACCTCCTCTCACTGCAACCTCCACCTCCTGGTTCAAGTGATTCTCCTGCCTCAGCCTCCTAAGTAGCCAGGATTATAGGTGCGTGCCACCACGCCCCACTAATTTTTTTTTTTTTTTTTTTTTTTTTTTTTTTTTTTTTAGTAGATATAGGGTTTCTCCATTTTGGCCAGGCTGGTCTCAAACTTCTGACCTCAGGTGATCAACCTGCTTCAACCTCCCACAGAGCTGGGATTACAGGTGTGAGCCACCATACCTGGCCAAAATATGCCTCTTTGACAGAAGGGTTATTTTGGGCTGAGACAATTGAGATACAGCAGATGCCAGAAAGGCTCTGTGTACTCCTTCCATTTGCCTAAAAGCAGGATATAAATTTCCATTTGTAAAGGTGTTTCTGTCTCCTGGACCAGGAGGAGGAGGACAATGCTTAAGACTCTAAATCGCTGTAATCTCTCCTCAGACTAGAGATGGCACCAAGAGAAACTTTACTGAAATAGCTCTTATCTTCCATTAGTTTTCCCACATATATTTACCTTCCCACAGTTTACCACTCCTAGAAGCCTAAACTTCTTTTACTTTGTCTTGTCACCTCTCTACAAATGTATTGTTCTTTGCTAGGGTGCTAGATAAGTTCCATGTTCTAACCGCCCCTTTGAGTTACTCATCACTGAGTTTCTCCCACGGGTATGTACACTGTATTGTTAATAAACTCTGCTATTCTCTTGTTAATCTATCTTTCATCAGTTTAATTTTCCAGCCACGGAACCTAAGAGGGTAGAGAATAAGCTTTCCCGCCTCCCCTACAGTGCTAATAAAGAATTCTAAAGGGATAAATTGCACATTGCGTGTTGGGGCAAATTTTCTCCTCCATCCTTCTACCCAGCTCCATCTTTCACACACACACACACACACACACTCTCTCTCTCTCTCTCTCTCTCTCTCTCTCTCTCTCTCTCTCACTCAATTTTGTTATCTAATCCAATGGCTCCCAAATATGGCTGGTCATTGGACTCAACTAGGGAGCTTTTAAATTATAATTTCCTAGGCTCCGTTCCCTAACTTTGATTCAATAGGTCTGGAATGAGGCCCAACAGTCTGTATTTTGGAAATCCCTAAAGTGATGCTGATGATTTTCCATATTTGGAATCTGCTGATCTAGCCCGTGAGTGAGTACCGGGTGAGATTAGGGAGAAGGGAAAGCGTCACCCCACACGAGGTGCGAGGGAGGGTGGAGCGGGTATTCAGAAGTAGGTAAGGATTTTTGGCACTTCTTCAGTCCCAAAACAGCAGTTGTCCAAGTATGTGCTGCAGACGTGTCACTGCTCAGAGAGCGAATGGCCCTGGGGTCTGCAATCTGTCACCATTACTGCCCAGATAGTTCCCGGAGATGTCAAGGGACAGGCCTACCTTCAGCCGTAATTAAGATTCTCATTTCCCAGAACCTATTCTCCATGCAATAAATGAGGAAGCCTGTGCTCTTTCAGAGGGCTGGTCCCCAAATGACAGCCTCAAATTTAGAGCTGAAGAGGGGAACAAGGGACTAGGAGAACAGAGTGAAGAAGTTTAACAAGAGGGCTGAAGTGCATAAAACACAGAGGAGAGGAGACCTTCAATGTAAAAGGCAGTTTAATAGAAAAAACATTTTCTAAAATGACAAACCAAGGGCTGGAAAGCATCAAAACTCTTCTCAGTATCTCTCATTGGCTGGTTTGCCTCATAGATCCTCCTCGTGAAAATAAAAAAATTAAAAAAAAAAAAAAAACTCTGCAAGGCAAGAAATATTGTGACTTAAATTGCATTCGTGAGATTCTCTGATTAAAAAAAAATCAATTTGTCAGATCAATTTTTCTTAAACAAGTTCATCATACTCTAGAGCAACGAGCCAATCAATAGGGAATGTTTTTCAGCCACTTCCCAGCCTTCCCACTTCAGTAATTGCTAGAATTTCATATCGACAGGCCATAGGATGCTTTGAAGGCTGAATTGATCCATTAGCCTGTGGTGCTACAAGGCTGGGCCACAACAATAACGCTGTGTCCCTCCAGGGACCAGGGCTGAAATCAAACAGGAGGTGAGCCATTACATTCTGCACTTGACCGTGGAGGAGCCGGACTCCAGCCTCTACTGGAAACTTGGGAATGAGGAACAAGGAGAAAAATCAAGGAAGTAGGAAGTGCATGGAACAGAGAAGGAAGACGGGGCAGGAGAGCTTGGGGAGGGAGGAAATCCCAAGGACCTACAGTCTGACTGTAAATGGTCTCCACTGAGGAGGAAATGCTGTGTGGCCTGATGAAACCACATGTGCCGGGCAGCTGCAGTGAAGAGAAAAATAAACTTGAAAGGACTCCAAAAGAGAAGCTAAATGATGCTCATCAGTATCATTTTAGCCTTGAACCTTAGCTCATAGTTCTTCTTTAACAGTGATGTGAATAATTACTTGTGCCTGGGGCTAAGGAGAAAGGGAGTCTCCCAGAGTGCAGCCAAGGAGAAAGAAGCAAAGAGTACAGAGAAAATGGAGCAAACTCTTATCTTGGGCCAGAAGGTAAAATTATTCATATTGTAATCATTCCTGGACAGCTGTCCTGTGCATTTATACAACCCACTAACTCAGCAGGTTATCATAATAGGAATTATAATACACAAAGCATCCAAGAGAAATCAAGGTTTGATTCACCAGAGAGAGAAATTACCAGAGGGGGCCAGATCATATTGCCTTTTGCAGGACAAAGTTTAACTTTGGTAACAGGAAAATAAAATCTGACAGTCAGAATGTACTCTGGTAAGAGGCACTGGTTTTGCCCATTACAAAGGTGCTGTTCATCTATTAATCAGTGAATTGTTCATTAACTATCCTACACAGTTATGTAGGCTTCTCATAAACCTGTTGGAAAGCAATGTCTGTGGAAAGCAAATTTGCACAAGAGATGGAAATTGCCCACCACATGATAGCATGGTTAACCTTCAATTTTTATGTGGAAATTAGGTACGCCTTATTAAAACTCAAAAGCCAGGGTTTTACTGCCCTCAGATACAAGCATATGTAGATACATACATTTATACCAGTAGCACGAGCACAGCTCTGAGTGGCAGGTCAGCATATATTAGTTGCTGGGTCAGACCTCACCAGAGGACAAACTAACGTGTTCCATGCTGTCACACATTGCTTATTGTATGCACCAGACATCCTGAAGGACACTGACATCCTTGGCAACTCACACTTTTTTCAGTTTCCATGAAAACCTTACTTATTGAGCTCATGTGTGTATTTGCTTAGTATATTTCATAATCTGAGTCCAACCTGGACCTCATACAAATATAATTAATCTGTCCACTTTGAATAGACAGCTGCAGTATCATCTATGTGGCTTTCTACATAAGTTAAATATGGAGGAAAAGAAATTACAAAAATGAAGACTATTTCAATGATAGGTTTGTTGACTATGTTACTAGATAAACTCATTGACAGAGTTAGATAATATGCAGTTGGTAATACATTTATTTGAGCAAATCTACAGTGAATTGTGGAAAATTAATACTGCTTCTAGAAACATTTGTGGCCCACAGTAGCAGTGGACAGAGATGTAGTAGCAACACCAACCTGGTTTCTGAGTCACTTTGGCATGGACAGGCTTGTCAACAAATGCCTGCTATTTAAGGCATGGGGCTAATTCTTACACAGAGCAAAACAGGCCACACCCCAGGTAGGCTTCTGTGCTGCTCCTATCAAAAATGCCATTGAAATGAGTGGCAGATAAGGCTGTCTCAGGAGATGAATCTTGCACACACCCTGTCTAGGAACCGGCTTTATCCAGATAACTGAGGAAATTTTGTAGAAATTGTGATACTCTAGATCTGAGGTGGGCTCCTGAAATCTGTACTTTTTAAAGTTCTATGGTTAACTCTAATGGATAAACATGGTGTATTAGTCCATTCTTAGGTTGCTAATAAAGACATATCCAAGACTGGGTAATTTATAAGGGAAAGATTTAATTGACTCACAGTTCAACATGGCGGGGGAGGCCTCAGGAAACTTACAATCATAGTAGAGGGGGAAGCAAACACATCCTTCTTCACATGGCAAGAACAAGGAGAAGTGTTGAGAAAAAGAGGGAAAGGCCCCTTATAAAACCATCAGATCTTGTGAGAACTCACTCATTATCATGAGAACAGCATTGAGGTAACCACCCCCATGATTCAATTACCTCCCACCAGGTCCCTCCCACCACGCATGGGGATTATGAGAACTATTATACAATTCAAGATGAGATTTGGGTGCAGACATGGCAAAACCATTTCACTTGGGTAGGAACTAGTAAGTTACATATGACTCCTTAGGCATTCTAAGTCCTTACTATGCACAGTATGTATGGACCAGCAGCATTGTTAAAAATGCAGAAAGCTCAGGCCCCACCCAAACTACTGAATCAGAATCTGCATTTGAACAAGATGTCCAAGTAATAGAAGTAGACACTGAATTTCAAGAACCACTGCTGTAATTTGTCAGCACATATATTAAATCACTTGACGTTATCTACCTGGTATTCATTGGATTGCTACTGCCTTGATTCACAATGCAAAGAAACGCTTTCACTAAGTTATGCTATCAAATTTTAAGAGTCTCATGAAGAATATTTTTGTGTTTTAGTAAAGCCATTGTTCAAGGCATCGATATTAGGTTGTCAGATGTCTCTTGCATTAAAGTCCCATGGATGATAATATTCTTTTAAAATTGGGAAAAAACCCACAAAAAGCAATACATGTTTTTATGAGAAAATACAAATAAGCAAAATTTAAAAAGCAAATAAAAGTGATCTATGATTCCATCATCCTAATAAAGATACTGTTGATATTTTGTTATGGAATATACATATGTATATATTCTATATGTATCATCATAAACATACTCACAGAATGTAAAATAATCATTTTCAACATGGTTTTATATGCTATCATAATATTTTGCTTTATGAACACATATCACATAAGTAATAGCAGTATGCCACATTACTATACTACTGTTCCTCAATATTTACTTTCTAGTTACATTTTTGCTGGTATAAATAACACTGCAATAAACATCCTGAACAACAGCATTTGAATTTATATATCCCTGAAAATATTTTTTAAATATGCAATATAGAAAAAATTGACTGGCTGAGGAAATGTTATGCTAACTTTTTTTCAAAGGAGAAATTCAATAGTAAATTGAGTTTTCCTTTTTTGCTTTAGTTGTCAGGAAGCTTGAAATCAAATGTAATGCTTAATTACACTGATTATACTAGCCTGGATTTGTTATATACTTATATCTCCATTGATATCTTGTTTATGGATTTTTAAATATTCTTTTTTTTTTTTGAGACAGAGTCTCACTGTCACTCAGGCTGGAGTGCAGTAGCTCACGATAGGCTTGACCACCCAGGTTTAAGAGAGGTTCACACCTCAGTTTCCCTGGTAGCAGGACTACAGGTGTGTACCGCCATGCCCGGCTAATTTTTTAATATTTTGTACAGATGGGATCTCCCTATATTGCCCAAGCTTGGCTCAAACTCCTGGGCTTAAGCGATCCTCCTGCCTTGAAAATATTTTTCTTTAATAAGACACATCAAATATTTTAGGGCAGTAGGGTACTTATCAATTTAAATGACTACACTTAGTGCTTTCAAAAGAAAATATTCCAATGTTGGAAGAGTTCCTTCTAACTCCTGGCCTTAAGTGATCCGCCTGCCTCAGCCTCCCAAAGTGCTGGTAGTACAAGCTTGAGCCATTGCCCCCAGCCAAACATACTGTTATTTCAATACCAAAAGAAATAGTCCTCGCTATTCTGTTCTCAGAGATTTATTTCTTTAGACCTTAAAGCTTTCCTCTATAAAACGCTTAAATCCATGTTAAATGAAGGACATATTAAATTCAGATCATAAAATTACCACAAAGGGGGAAGAGGTAACTATACAAAGATGATGAAAAGGAGCTAAGAGAAGGGAAAAAATGACCACAGGGAGCCTTTGCCCAGATTAGAGCATCTACTTTGGCAGATTCTCATGGAGGGGGTTATACTACAATGACTTCCAAGTGAAATCAAGTGATAATTCATTATAAATATAGATTACCACACAAGAAGTAGGTTGCCACTGCAACAGGAAGTTAAATTCACTCAGATTTAAATTCAAATGAGTGATGATATTAAGGGAGAAAAGGGAAAAAAGTGAGAATTACTTTATCTATGCCCAGGATCCAAGATATGTATATGAGATACTGTCAGACAGAAATTTGTCTGCTCAGGCTCAGAATGATAAAGAGGGAGGAAACAAGGAAAAGTAGATAACCAAGCAGTTCCCATAGCAACTCCCAGCAGTGCTTAGCAGGCTTGACCCGAAGCCTTGTCTCAGCAGTAACTGACTTATGCCCAGAGGATAGAAATTGAAGACTGTCAGGCAGGGTGGCTCATGCCTGTAATCCCAGCACTTTGGGAGTCTGAGGCAGGTGGATCACAAGGTCAGGAGTTCAAGACCAACCTGACCAACATGGTGAAACCCCGTCTCTACTAAAAATACAAACATTAGCCGGGCATGGTGGCCCACACCTGTAATCCCAGCCACTCAGGAGGTTGAGTCAGGAGAACCGCTTGAACCAGGGAGGCAGAGTTACAGTGAGCCGAGATCACACCACTGCACTCCAGCCTGGGCAACATAGTGAGACCCCATCTCAAAAAATATATATATAAATAAGTAGAAATTGAAGCCTATTACCGCCTTTTGTACCATTCACTGCCTTCTCCGGGTCTTCTTGCTTACAATGAGTTAATGCTATGAAAACTTTTAAGTCTTCAAGAATAGCAAAAGTAGATAACCCAAAGCCACAAAATAAACTTGAGACAAACTATTTGATCTAAACATTGAGAATACTGCCCTTCCAAGCCTAAGACCTCAGGTTACTTCACAACTGGGCTTGAAGCAAGCCCATAAACAGCAAGCCCCTTGTGTATACATAGTTCTAGTTCCTACTATGGAAGAAGAATGTGAACTAGATCTAGATCTTCTAATTCTTGTTTTTTAATGTATATATGTTAGTTATTTTTATGCCCTTCTATACGTGTACTACTATTTAGTCTAGACCTGGATGTTTTTATCAATAAAGTGAGGCTAAGTGTTTAACTGTACCCTGCATAAGACCATGGAGAGCAAAAATTTAATTAACTGTAAGTGAAAATGCTTTGAATATAATAAACAGTTATTCAGAAAAAAAGTAAATTTAGTAGGCCTGTTAGTGGGAATATTACAATGACATTTATAAGGGATAAGGGTGAACATTATTTTTGCAAGCTCAGCAAATTGTTCTACCCTTTCTTGTGCTAATGCAACCACTTTGTCTTCACCTCAAAACATCACCCACGGACATAGGCACATGACCCACACCTAGCCAAATAATACCTCTTTCCCTAGTCTATGTTAAAGGAGGATCTGATGGATGACCTAATAGGGTTAGGCAGTGTCCCTCCATTGGATTGCCATATGCATGATGAGACTGCATTTGCTAAATCCTGGCATTTGGAGAAATTCAGTCTGCAGACAAAGTCAAGCAAAGATAAAAATGTGAGATGGTTAGCCAGCCAGCTGAATGAATGGGTAGATGGATGGATGGATAGATGAATGAATGAATGAATGAATGAATGAAGTGGCAAGAGACGGAAAGGCACCTGATGTCAAGTGCTTGGTTTCCGTTCTTGAGGCTCTGGGAACTATACTATAATTTCAGTCGTGTGAGCTGCACCTATTTTCTTCCAAGCTATGTGAGCCAACAAATTCCCCTTTTAGCTTAAACTGTTTAAATTGAGTTTTGGTCACTGGCAGGCCAAAGAGTTCTAAACAATGCATTCTATGTACAATGCTGCTTTTGGCACCAAGATAATACCTTTCACAGTGAAAACAGGCACCTCTCTCAGGGTCAATTTCGAGGCTTCTAGACTTCTAAAAGTCAACTCACTTGCTACTCTCACTCTCCATGCGCTGCCTAGTCTTCTCTTTGCTCCAACTTTATCAAGCATTTCCCTAGTCAACAGCTAAATAGTATGGCACCAAACCTTGCAACAAAGCTTTTTCTTTGTCTCCTTATGACTTTCCCATATGAACGTTTCTACCATTTCCAGAGATATCGACAAGTATATCTGTAAACACTCCTTGAAAACTCATTGAGCATCTTATCCTATAAAGTTCCTTGGGGCCTTCTGGGTTAAGAGAAGTACTAATAAAAGCCATGGCTTTCCTATGTCATTGGTTCCAATTTGACTCAAGCCAGATGCTACCTAAAACTGAAGCTATGATGACTCTTGAATGACTTTCTGTTGTGAGTATGAAATAAGTCACGGTTTAGGGGCTACGCCTAGAAAGTACATGCTCATGCGACAGAAGTCAATATTAAGCCTCTCAGCTCATAGGGAATGGACTGAGTTCAGAAATAATTTTCTTATTATTGCCTTATATTCTCTATAAAGAAGATATGTCTAATGGAAGAAGAGATGGACAGAGGCAGGAAGAATGCAGGGAGGAAGGGAGGGAGGGAGCAAGGAAGGAAGGAAGGTCAGTTGGTTTTTTAGTTTGGATCCTGAATAAAAGAAAACATCCTTATAGATGTGGAACATTTTCAAGGATAATAAAAAGTCCACATTTTAAGGTGGATGCTAGAAAAGGTTAAATTCACCAAACATAGAAAAGCAAACATACTATATAGAATGATGTCATATAACACACCTACCTTCTATATTGAAACAAGTATTTTGTCATAAGTAATTAGTCAAGAACATGCCACAGAGAAAGAAATTCATATTGAGCTGTCACCTTTTATAACCTATGTTCTAGAAGACAATAGCTTTCCCAAGTCTAATGTGACAACACATGTCTGTTTTATACAACATCCATTTCCCAGACATGCTCCTTGGACCTAATGAAAAACAGTGTCCGCCACATGTCTGGGTTCACCACAGCAGGCTGCATCGTTGAGAAGGCTTCTTCCATTACAAGCCTGTCTTTAAAATATGGTTTCTAAGTCCTCTGGGCTAATTAAGCACAGCTGGGTCTACATCAGCCCCACTCAAGTGTGACGATTAGGCTGGCAAGAAAAAATCAATTATCATTAATCACTAAATCCATGTAGTGACTTCTAGAGGTGCTAAATGGGTTGAGCAGGGCGATGGTGATTCTTCTCATGGAGCGGCCAAATGTTTGAAGTGAGAGAGAGTGTGCGTTCCTCCTCGAATGAATCACCTGGGTGGGAACATCAGAGGCCCATGTGTTTACAGAATAAGAAATGCTGATTAAAATGAGAATAAAGTGCATGTAATTTTTCATGCATTGCACTATCATCTCCAATTCTGGCTCACTTTGGGGAACAAGAAGAAATGCATATAACTATTGCTACCACTTGTTATCACCTGAATGGTGTCTCTGTTGAAGTTTGTTTAAAATCTCTCTTTTAGAGTAAATATATGTTCACTTGTAAAGTATTTTCACTGAGCAGATTTTTTTCCTTTTATTGGACTATTCCCTACAGCCTTATGAGACATTGAGAGTTTGTGCCTTTTCTGAGGCTAGTATTTACTAGCATATGCCAATTTTGTTTTATTTATCAAGACCTCCTCTCCTTTTTAAGAAAACGGTACAAAGGTTTGAGATCTCCATGTGAAGGACAATTAACACGGACATTATTATTGCTTTGTATAATGTTGTTTCATTTTGTGTTTGTTTTCCCCATTTTTAATTTTCCTTTGCTTTTATTTTGTTCACAGTAAGAATGGCTTATCAAATAAAGTGGCCCAGTCTCATTTCCTCAGTGGACATTAGTTTAGAAGCTGTTTTTCCTGGGCCCTATGCTAGAGAATGCTAGCCAAGATGTGCCTGTTTCCCAAAAGTGAAGCAACAACTCCCTAGTGTTCTTTCTCATGCAAAATGAGTACAGGGATTAATTTAGGCAACCACATTGCCTCTCTCACACTCCAGCTGAAGACAAGTGACAGTGTAGGGAATTCATTTGCAGGCCAGTTTGAAATGCAAGAGGTACAGTAACAGGACAAGAGCCGTAAGCAGGTGAAGCAATTTTCACTTTTCCCTCCTGAAACTTCAACTGAAACATAATGTTCACTGTAACCTCACCGTGTGAATTGCCCGTCTTTGGCCTTGGGATGTTCTTTAAGGATTCTTTGCTGGAGAACCAGCCTGGCAGAAGGTAGACTACAAACTCTACCCCCATCACCAACCTTCTGCATCTACTTATTTTCAACCACAGTGCATGATCACTATCCTTAATAAACTTTGGAACCACTTGAAAGGAAAAACAAACAAACAAACACAGCCCTATCATCTAAGGTCAACTTTCCTTCTCTTCTTTCAAAGTCAGGCATATGGAGAAAATGAAAGACATGTCCCATTACAGCTCCATTCCCCTTTATCCTCCTAAAAACAGCAAGTTTAGAGAACAGGAGCACAATGGGGAAGAGGGTTTAAAGGAACAGGCTGAGAGACGAAGAGAAGCAGTCATGCCAAGAAGAGAAGGAGAAAAGGGGGAGAGATGGAAGGGTACAGAGGAGGCTAGAGGGCAGACATACAAGGGAAGTCCTGGACAGAACTGTGAAGGAAGTCGAGATTGTCTGTGGTTCTCCATTCTTCTGTACATTCTTCCTGTCACTCTTGGTAAGGCTCAGCACCCAGCAGTCTCCTCTTACCCATCCATTCCCATTGTCTGGAACAATGCCCTTTGCTCTCAATGATCCCATCCACATCAGAACATTATACACTTCCTCATCCACTCACTAGACTGGATTTTTACGCTCTGTCTGGCCCCTCTGTGTCCTGTAGCCTCCAGCATGGCAAGGACCCAGCATGTACTTAATAGATAGTTACTGAATGAAAACATAACTAGACAATGAGGACTGGTGGATGACTATGTAACTTTGGAATTTGAGAATTTCTTTACCTCATAACCCAAATGACTAATTTTCGTGGAAGAAATCACAGGCTTTTGGCAGGCCCCAGAGTAGACATCATGGTTGTTCAGGCTTTGGGAGGATCTTCAATTTACACCAAGGCAATGACCTACTCACAAGCCCTAGAGGGAAGAAAGGAAGGCAACAAAACTTGACTTGCATAATAATAGGTGGTTAATTCTAGGCTAGGGCTCACAAATACACACACACATGCATATGCACACTCACTTTCAGACACACACTCCCCCCAATTCTCCCCTATCACACTGGATGATGTCAGAAATTGTAAAGCCATGTTATTTTGAATACCCTGGTATGGCTATCACCTTAAGCCCTCAATCATTTATACCGTAGTGTGAATGTATGCTTCTGGACCTGTTCTGATAAAGGCTAGAGAGAGAGAATGGCCAGGACTATCAATCTAATTGGGAGACCTAGAGTAAGAGTTTAGGACTCAGATAAGAAAAGAAAAGCGCTCAGATGCCCTTCAGGCAAGTGGACCAGGTCTGTTCTTCCAGACAGGAACTTTTGGCTGGTTAAAGCAGACACTCACCCCCAAACCTGTGAGGCTGACACTCACTCAATCACTTAAAATGGCTGTCTTCAGCCTCATGAACAAGATGCCGTTGTGTTTCTGGCAATATAGGTGACCCACATAAGAGAGCAGCTGTGTCAAAGAGCCGCCTCACCATCTGAACCCATGTTCTGTATCAGCAGATTTTGCCAAAAGCTCATGTCCTGAAGCCTAGGCCTGGCACAGTTTAAGCAGACCCTGAGCGGAAGGAAGTGTAGGCAGGAAGTGAGCAAAAGTGGGAGAGAGTGATTGTGCTTGTCAGCCAGACTGATTTTCCTAAACGATACATCACTGAGATCCAAGCATTCAACAGAGGGAAAACACAGACAGAAAAAGAGCCAGACACACACACACACACACACACACACACACACACACACACACAGAGCAGCAGCAGCAGCAGCAGCAGCAACAGCACAAACCCAGAGAATAGGAACACCTCAAAAATCAAAAGAACTGTTAAGTGAGGACAGATAGCCAGTAAAAAAAAATCCCCTGCAGCCTGAGACAGGAACCCGAAGCCTTCTAGAGATGTGCCACAAAGGACAAGATTCTGACCACTCCCCGCTTGTGGAAGAGTTTATTGACCAGCAATTGGAGAGAGAGGCCAGTATGGCTGGGACATCCAATCCAGGTGCTTTTTCAGAAAAATCCACTTGCTCGGTGCCTTCTTTCGCACGAGTGCTGCAGGGAGCTGGCCCCTGAGCTAGGTGCGCAGATAGACAAGTGCGGCAGAATTTTAGAACAGAGCCCTTCATATCACACTTGTCAATAAGTGGTTCATATGATAAGATACCAAAGCTAGTATGAGACACAACCTCCCATAAGCAGAACTTACAATAGCAATACAGGAGAACCTGTTCCACCAGTCTTGAAGCCAGCCACCCACTTTGAAAAGATAAAGAGGAAGAGATAGTAGGCAGAGAGGATCAGTGAAGGATATTTTTGGAAGAAAGTTACACCCTGCAGCGAATCCTCATCGTAAGGGGAATCCCATTACACAACTCAGAGGTACCTTTCAAGTTGTGTTCTGTGCATTCTATGTGTTCTAGAGCTCCAGAGGCTGTCAGATAAATAGAACGAAACATGAATGCTGCCCCTAGAAACATACAAAGCCACAGCCTGGTCCTGCCACACCACTGTCCTTTAGGGAAAGGGGCAAGGAATGCCGCCTTCTCTCCATATATCCCGTAAGGGAATCTGCACATGTTTACTTAGAGAGTTTGAAATGATTTGCCACTGGGAGATGAAAAGACCTGCTGTCTGACTCGTACCTGAGAAAGTCGAAGCAGAATATGGGCAGGTTTCTGACGCCAGCCCACAAAATTAAAAGGTGAGGGATGAGTTGACTGGGTGGCAAAGCCAGAAGTGCATTGCAGCATGGAATCTACCTGCAGCCCCAGAACCAACTGCAGCAAGGAAGGAGAGCAGGGAGGTAGTATATCTTGTGGGCCAAAAGTAGACGATGCAGGAATGCAACTCCACACAAGACCTTTTTCAGGTTGTTCAGTGGTCACTCAAAAAGTAGCATCAGCCCAGGCCAAGGGAGCTATAGAAGAAAAAGGCAGCAAGGAACTTCTACAATTCCTACAACACTGCCCACTGAAGAGCCAGCTGGAACCCTCTGCAAACCAAGAGAGAAGAAGACACCAGCCAAGTAAGAACTGCCTGTCCCTTACACTTTCTTTTACATTTCATTTACATTTTCTTCCCCCTACTCTAATCTACCCCCTTCCCCAGTCAGACAGCAGCTAGCTAGTGGAAGACAAGGTAAATGTGGAGAAAACAGCACGAAAAGCCATTAGCCTCCCATGCACCACTGAAGGCCTGGCTGGAAATGGGGAGATGTAAACCTGTATTGGTTTGGTACTGCTGTGTAACAAATTACCACAATCTTAGCAGCTTCAGACAACATCCACTTAATATCTCACAGTTCTGCAGGTCAGAAGTCCTACATGGCGCTACTAGGTTCTCTGCTAAAAGTCTCACAAGGCTAAAATCAAGGTGTTGGCCAGCAAAGCTTTATCTTGAGGATCTGGAAAGGAATTCACATCCAAACTCATTCGGTTGTTGGCAGAATTCAATTCCCAGTGGCTCTAGGTCTGAGTTCTCCATTTGCTGGCTGTTGGCCAGTCACTACTTTCAGTTCCTTATGGCTCTCAGGTCCTTGCACATGGCCCCATCCATCTTCAAAGCTGGATTTGATCCATCTTCAAAGGATTTTATAGAACATCAAATCCTTTTCAGGCTTACAATCTCTCTGACTTCTGCTACCAACCAGAGAAAACACTCTGCTTTTAAAGGGCTCATGTGATTAGATTGGCCCATCTGAATAATCTCCCTTTTGCCATTTAAAGTAACCTAATCACGAGAGGGATAGTTATCGTATTCACAGATTTCACCCTCAGTCAAAGGAAAGGCAATTATACAAAACTGAAGTTCATTGGTGGTCATTCTTAGAATTCTATCATTCTACAAACACTGAATCAGGTTGGAAGTTTTGATTATTCCTTAGGTTTGAACATTCAGATTACTAAACCAAGGGTCTGTTTGCAACACAAAGGAATTGTGGAACTGTATACTAGTGGAGAATGAACAGAAAAGCCTGTGCTTTCTGTAGTTTTCATGGGGTGAAGAGAAGAGATCGAATAGGAGATGACCATCAATGAATAAGCTTCAAGGACAGTGGGAGACACAAAGAACTGAAAACAGAACTATCATTCGACTCAGCCATCCCATTACTGGGTATACACCCAAAGGAAAAGAAATTGTTCTACCAAAAAGACACATGCACTTGTATGTTCATTGAAACACTATTCATAATAGCAAAGACATGGGATCAACACCATGGAATACTACACAGCCATAAATAAAACAAGGAGGGGGACAAGAGCTGAAAAACTACCTGTTGGGTACTGTGCTCAGTACCTGGGTGACAGGATCAACAATACCCCAAACCTCAGCATGACTCAATATACCCCTGTAACTAACCTGCACATGTACCCTCTGAATCTAAAATAAAAGTTGAAATTTTAAAAAAAAGAAAGAATGTGGAAGGCCAAATAAAGCTGATATTTTATTTGTATCATGGGCCATGCTTATAAAACATACAGTTTACCTAAGGAGCATAATCGTAGAGAAAGGCATGAACCAAACCAAAATAATGTATGCTAATGATGGTAATAGCAGAGTGGGTTATTAGAAGCAGAAATAAAGTGCTACAAAGACAAGATCCCAATGACTAGGATAAGAATGTCTACAAATCTCCCTGCACTGCAGGGAATCCCATGGTTACACGGAAAACATGAGAAGGGAGCCCAGAAAGTTATGCCAGGAGATTAAATCTGGGTCCTACGTCTGCCCCTAATGTCTAGCACAAACTTGAGCAAGACCCTAGCATCCCTAAAGGTCAGTGTTCTACCAGGAAAATATAATAAGAATGCATGGGATAGGGGGGCACACACTCCAAAGCAGAGTTTGCAAACTGGAGGCCCAGATACTCTATCAGACCCACGGATATGTTGTGTTTGGCCCATGCAGTGCTTTAAACTATATAATATCACTTAACACCAGCACTGAAAAAAGCAGCAGATTTTTCATTTAAAAAGAAAAATCTAGATTCCCAGCTTTAAAAAAAAAAAAAAAAAAAAATTGGAAACACCAGGCCCACACTCTGCATGACAATATTCTGTAGCTTGGCATCGGCTGGCCTCCTCCAACATGGGTTTGGGTGCTCCGGTTCCCCACCACCCCCACCAGGCGGGCTGCAGTCATTTGGGAAACCTCACCGAGCCCTGTTGGCACCCGCCTGTTTGACCTTGCTCTAAAGCATTACACAAGTGTTGGCTGTTACTACCTGTAAAATGAGGTCACTGGAATGGATGATTTACTTCCGCTCTGAGAGGCTATAATTTCAGTCCATAAGATGGGTTCTTTGGTCACTCTTCCCAAAAAGGTATAAAATGATCACCCAAAACCCAGGGTGGTCCATGTCCCTTGAGTGTGGTATAAAGGCCATAAAATGCTCTGAAAATCAGGCATTTGTACTGCGAGTTGCAGAAAGACTTCCATAAACTACAAATGCAGTTTTCCACTGGGCAACATTTAGACACTGCCTTCTTTAAAAGCAAATAGAAAGTGGAGATGAGGAAAGAACAAAGTTACCACCGACATTAAGAGACAGAGGCAGGGCTCCAAGAAAGGAGGCGATTGGAGGGAAAATAAACATTCACCATAAGAGCACAAATCCCAAGTGGCTTGTCCAGAGAAAGGAGCCAAGAGTTTAGAGTACTTTTTGGGTTGTTTTATTTATTTTCCCCCCCACAAGATATAAATCAATCTATTTAGATAGGGATGGTCGAGAGAACACATTTTATTGCTGTGGATAATTTCCCCCGGGAGAAGATCATTTTGGTTTCACTTTTAACTTTTTTTTATCTTTTGGTTTTGTGAAACCTCAGAAGTTTTTGAGAAGTTGTCCAGATGAGGACACAGAAATTAGCAAACTATTCCCATCTTTAATTCACATAAAAGTGGAACCACATACCCCTGCTCATGCACACACAGCACTAGAAACCCGGAAAACTAATTGAGTGCCAAGCACTCTTGTACCCTAAGGATATATATATATATTTTGGTAGCCTGAGGCTGCCAGAAACTTTGCCTGCTGAATGAATTATAGAACAGGAAGCAGATGGGCTGTGTATATGAAACAACCACTATCTGGCATGATGTGCTGTGCAATTTGGCTGCAAAGATTAAATTGAGCTATTGAATGTTTAATACACTATGCATAACAAATACAGCCAGAGCCACAAAACAGCATAAATTACAGAATTGGTATTCACACGGCCTTTCCCAGGAATCAATACACTGCCACCGCTCATAAGAGTCTGTTGTTTAATACACATAAAGAAGAGAAGAATTCTTCTATTAAAATGAGTTATCTGGGCTATTTACCAAAGGCAGTGATTTAGCAGTGGTAAAGTCTATGTAGTGCTGTTGAATGCAGATGATAATACTTCTTGTCCTTGTCTGCCTGTTTCATTGCGCCTATCAGTTGCTGGGGCTGTGAGTCCCTTGGGTACATTAGCAGTCAGCCCAGGAAGTGTGTTTAAGTAATGGACATAATGTTCACATTTGCTAGACCAGCCTTCTCCCTAATCATGAATTATTCTTCCCCAAGGCTCAATTGGAACATTACTTTAGAAGCAGAAGATTTAATCCTTTTCAGCTGATTGGAGGGAATGATTACAGTATTATTTTCTTGTACAGGCTGTCTCCAGTGAAGGTGCCTTTTTCTGTCCCCATCTTTAATAGGCAGCAATCTTTATTTCCCTGGAGGGAAATGGCAATGAATTCGAAATGGGATAAATCTTCAGGAATGCAAGGTGCTGAAGCTATAGATCACTGCTGGTTAGTTAATTAGTTTAGCCCTCACTTGTTTCATCTCCAAGACAGAATACCTTGTAACAAGGGGCACCATGGGTAGGTGGGTGGGTGGGAAGATAGGAGGAGTGGGAGAGTGTAGGACCTGCTGTAGGCGGATAACTAATCAGACTCCTTAAAGCAACCAGGCCCCCGCAGATTCCCACTGGCTGCAATCAGTAAAAGCAGCAGTATTTGCTTTACTCCAACTATTCTGACTTTTGAGAACAATTCAAGTTACTGTATCTTATAGAAATGGTTAAGGAAGAGCAAGGCAGAACAGTGTAAAAGATGAGACTGAATGAGATTGGAGTTATCGCCCTAAAAGGATATTTACATTCAGGGCTAGCCTCAGACTAAGCCCTGGGATAGAAAAAAAAAAAAAAAAATGTCTACACATTTCTGGTGAGTGCTCTTTAAGCACCGCTGTGCAGTGAAGCAATAAATAACAATTGACTCCTTTGTTTTTTGGTTTTAGTGTTGTTGTTATTGTTGTTTATTTTCATGTTTCCAGAAAGGGGAAAAATGTGGCTTAGAAATTAATTACCTTGGGTTAGAAGATCTAAGCCTCAGACATGGCTTCCTCCCCCACACCCCCGGCCCCCCAGCCCTTCTGATAGAAAGGGCCCAGCTGAGCAACCTTGGATTCCTCTGAAGTTTGGTCTCATGGGGAGCCCCTACCACATCCCCTCCACCCATCACTTCTTTTCTGTTTTCTTTTTATATAAATAGAGAAAGAAACAGATCAAACGTAAAGAGATGAACTGAATTATAACGAAGTCCTTGACGGCTAACACGTCTTGCATCTGATTTAAAGCCGGAAGCTCCACGTCTAGCTGCCTGTGATCTGTTTGGAATGAAACAAGGTCATGCTGCCTTGGCCCTGATTATAAATATATTACGTTTAAGTGATGAATACCGCATTCAGGAGGAGCAGGAGATCAAGAGTGCCTGAG
Organism: Macaca fascicularis; assembly: GCF_037993035.2. Lineage (NCBI taxonomy): Eukaryota > Metazoa > Chordata > Mammalia > Primates > Cercopithecidae > Macaca > Macaca fascicularis. Next base: position 112,042,006 of record NC_088389.1, read on the forward strand.
GCTGGTGCTTTCCAATCTGTCCTCAGTGCCAAGTCAGAGACTTAAAATAAACATGCTTTTAAATGAATGCTACGGAACCACGTATAGAGGTACAGGGCTGATCTTGTTTCTAAAGCAGAACATAATGGGAGAGGAGCGGGGAGGAGAGGCTGTGTCAGAGCTCCCTGGAAGACAGGAATTAAAATCCTCCTTCTGTTGGCTTCATCCAGGGCTTCCTTTGTCCCCCTCAGCCCATTATTCGAAGCCACCAAGAAAGGTTGAAAAGGTCTAATTTCTTCATATCAAAGGAAAAGGTGGCGTGATGTGCCTGTTTTCTGGAGACATGTTCCATTCTTGAATGCTGGGATTTTCCATGAATGATTACACCAGCTCCCTGCCACCTCCACAGCTTCCTCCAGCAAGAGGGCTGATGTAGGAACTCCGGAAGCAGTCACTTCAGGCATCCCTCTTGTTTCAAAGAAGGCAAGCTATTCTAAGGACACACAGCTGCAAAACCACCCATCTGGAACCTGACTCAGTGATGCCAGCACCTTGTCTATCTACATGGGACGACCTGCTTACCATGATGTCAACTTGTAGGAGGCACCCCTGGATTCTACTTCAGTAACCCCAAACTCCTCCACATTCAAAAGGCCCCAAGTCTTGGCAAAGAACCACCAGGAATCCCTCTCCTTCATCTGCCATGTCCTTCAATTAGTCAATGAAATAAATATTTATCAAGTACCTGTTTTCCCTCTCTCAACAGTTGAGTCTCAACCAAAATTATCCTTCCAGTCTCAGATACCTTTAGTTGTCTGACCCACTTTTATTTTTTTCTTTCATTTTACCTCCATCAACTTCTGGCTCAGAAAATAAGTATTTTTTCCCAAACCAGTATGTGCATATAATATCATATGTTTCTCTTCAGCTAGGCAGGAAATTGGAGCAATTATCATACCTTACATAATAATGGAAGGAACTAGTGCTGACAGCTTTTGGCTTTTCTTTCTCTCCCTCTCCTCCTGAAGATAACAAAGTTCAGAGAAATGGCCAAAACTGCAGAAAGCAAGAGATGGGGGGAAACCTAGGTGTTGGCGTGTTGAAGAGAAATGAATGAGAAGCTGAGGAGCTAAGGAGCTGGTAGAACTGGGACCTAGTCCCAGTTGTAGCCAAGATGATTTGTCTGATCTTGGTTGCCTCACTGAAACCCCTCAGGGCCTTCGGTATTTTGTTGTTGTTGTTGTTGTTTAATTTGAAAAATTAGAGGTTAAGCTTAGGTCCCTCCTGCTCTGAATCTCTATAGTGTTAGTTGCTCCCAAAACATTAATTGGATGTTACATCATTTGATTTCATTTCTGGACATGTACAGTTCTCCAAGTAACGGGTAACATTCACGGCCCAAGTACTTTCCCAAGCGCATTGAAATTTAATTTGCTGAGTGCAATGACACTGCCTGAGTTTGAGTAGGAAGTCAGCAAAGCCACACGAGTGATTTACGCGAGGCTCCCTGCCTGGGAGATTTACCATCAGGGATGTCTAATGACTTTTTTTTTTCGTGTAAACATACAGCTTTCACATCCACTGGAGTTGGAGCAGATGAGCTTCCAGGAGCAGAAGGTACTAGATAATACACTCCTTTTTACATAATGAGCTCAGGAACCTCTACTGTGAAAAGGAGGGTCTTGCAGTTATTATAATGTCTCATAAATGAAAACGCTATCTCTTTCAGGACTTCACAGTGATATTTACATGTTAAAAACACTGACCCTGGGAGGCTGCATTTATTTCTACAGCAGCTTTTAAAATACTGTGGCCTCCACATATACATTTCAATGCTGATACTTGTGCATTCTTCACTCTCTACTATATGGTTTTGGCAAGAAGGGCATTTTGACATAAAATGTATGTGATTTTATTTGGCAAAAATAGGATTAGAACTCTTAGAAATCAACATTGTTAAACTGCTGGACCAAAAGCATTCTCTTCTGTCACTGTGGTGTTTTTGTTGTTGTTGTTTGAGACAGAGTCTCGCTCTTTTGCCCAGGCTGGAGTGCAGTGGCGCCATCTCGGCTCACTGCAACCTCAACCTCCCAGGTTCAAGCGATTCTCCTGCCTTAGCCTCCTGAGTAGCTGGGACTACAGGTGCACGCCACCACACCCAGCTAATTTTTAGTAGAGACAGGGTTTCACCATGTTGGCCAGGATAGAGCTCTTGACCTCGTGATCCGCCCGCCTCGGCCTCCCAGAGTGCTGGGATTACAGGCGTGAGCCACCATGCCCGGCCGTTACTGTGTTTTAAAAGCATGCTTTGGATATCTGCACTATCCAATATGGCAGTCGATTTCCACATGTGATGAGTGAACACTTAAAATGAAGGTAGTCCAAACTGTGCTGTGCCATAAATGTAAACATACAGCAACCCTGTGGCTCCCATTTTATTGCTATTGGACAACACTGCTCTAAATGTCTAATATGTTCATATTATGCTTTCCTACTTCTGGTGCAATGTTCATTTAGTCTGCGAATCATTACTGATGGTTTACGACCTGCATATTCTGTGCTTGACAGAAAGAACGGAAAAAGAAACAGTTCTTAGGTAAGATTTACACTTGGCACCTGTAGCCAGTGTTCACCTAATTGCAAGCTTTAAAATATCTTATAGTGTGTCAAGGACTGAATTGTATCTCCCAAAATCCATATGTTGAAGCTCTAACCCCAAATGGGGTTATATGAAGAAATAGAACCTTTTAATTAAGATGAAACAAGGACATGAGGGTGGGGCCCTAACCCAATATGACACACCAAGGATGTTCATGCACAGAGGGAGGCCATGTGAGGATGCAACAGGGAGGTGGTCATCTACAAGCCAAGGAGAGAGACCACAAGAGAAACCAACACTGCTGACACCAACCTTGATCTTGAACCTCCAGCCTCCAGAATTGTGAGAAAAGTAATCTGCAGTGTTCAAGTCACCTACTCCATGGTACTTTATTAGGGTAGTCTTACCAAACTAATACATAAGACATATGATCAGAAGAAATATAACTGAAGGTAACTCAGCCCATTTTCCAGACTGAAGAAAAAAACTTAGTTTCTTTTTTAGCAAAGGAATTATGGTTTAATGTGGAGGTGGTGAAGAAATTTTGAAAGATTTCTACCTGCCAGGAGCTGCTTTAAATGTCTTGTATATATTACTAACCCATTCAACCCTCAAGAGCCTACAATTAGATGTCCTTACCCTCACATTGTAGATGAGGAGAGAGGTGCTTGGACAACCAATGTGAGGTGTAAGAAGATGAAACCACTGATCCATGAGATCTAGACAGGAAGTACAAGATGGAAAGCCAAAGAGAGAAGTGAAGTTCATTCCTGTGGCCTTGCTTCTTCTTGGAGCTCTGTCCCTATGGTGGGTGTAAAGCATTTTTCATTATTTGTATCATTTGATTATATCCCCAATGCAATGGGGGTGAAAATTTGCTCCCTGGAAAGGAATCCATTCCAGGGGAAAAAAGAAATTTTCTGGCAAACCCAGTGTATCACCCTAAGGACCTCAAATTACACCATTTTGTTCAAATTTCAGTGTCCCCTGATCCCTAGATCTTGTTTGTGTTTCATGTGTTGTTTTAGATTTGAAGGTGAACTCTTTCAGTGGTAATCACCTCAAAGAATGTGTAAAAGTCTTATTAAGCGAGCATTTCAATTTTCATGTTAATGTGTTTCTCAATTGTTTTTTACATCATGCTGTTTTCAAAATAAATGACACATGATTCTGCTACTTCATTTTTACTAATTCATTATCAGTCAAGTTTCAATTGACTGATGGCAGAACAACAGAAAGTTGATCCTTTTCTCACACATAAATCCAAAGGTTAAATCCTGAATTTTCATAACTGAGGATTCTGAAACAGATACTATCTTAATTCAGGCTACTATAACAGAATACCATAAACTGAGTGGCTTAAACAACAGACATTTCTTTCTGCCAGTCCTGGAGGCTGGTAAGTCCAAGGTGAAGGTGGTTGCAGATCCAATGTCTGGTGGGGGCCTATCCCTGGTTTGCAGATGGCCACCTTCCTATTGTATTCTCACATGGCAAAGAGAGGGCTCTCTCCTAAAGCCCCAAGTCCTAACGCCATCCCTTTGGGGGCTACGATTTCGACATGTGAATTTGGGAGAGACACAAATATATAGTCCACGCAGAACAAACTTGAAAGTAAATATACAACCTGTAGCACTCTGAAAGCAAAAGCAACACATCTATGTCACACAAGGATTAGAGATTTCTATTGTCACATACACTTAAACTACGGATTTTAGGTCCATGTTATATAGGTTAAGTGAATTTGTTTTTCGTTGTTGTTGTTTAGATTTCCTAGGTAAGCTTTCTTTCATTCTCAATGTAAATCATGTGTTTTTGTGTTGTTGTTGTTGTTGTTGTTGTTGTTGTTGTTGTTGTTTTGAGACAGAGTCTCGCTCTGTTGCCCAGGCTGGAGTGCAGTGGCGCAATCTCAGCTCACTGCAAGCTCTGCCTCCCAGGTTCACACCATTCTCCTGCCTCAGCCTCCCAAGTAGCTGGGACTACAGGTGCCCACCACCATGCCTGCTTAATTTTTTGTGTGTGTTTTTAGTAGAGACAGGGTTTCACCATGTTAGCCATGATGGTCTCGATCTCCTGACCTCGTGATCCTCCCGCCTCGGCCTCCCAAAGTGCTGGGATTACAGGTGTGAGCCATCACACCCGGCCAAATCATGCTCTTTTTAATGTACTCATAAATCTTGCTTCAAGAAATACCAACAAAATTAGAAAAAATGAGGTTTAAAATAATCTTGATACTAGAGAAATGTGAACACACACACATAACAAGCAAACTAACAACACTAAAACAGAGATGAGCCATGGGAATTGTGTAGATTGGAGGACGTGTGTAGAGAATGGCCATGATGCAGGGTAGCTGAAACAGCTGGCTGCTACCAGGTCACAGAAGAAGGCATCACGGCCCAGAAATGGCTCTTTAGTGTTCAAGGCTCAGAAATTGGATTCTACGAATATCCTAAGTGGAGATTAGTTTCTCAAAAACAAAAGCACATGATTCCAGTTCATAAGAGACTAATGTAACAGCCAAAATGTTGCTCAGCATATTCTTCCCTGTAGTGAAACTGACATGAGAAGCCAAATTCTGATCAGGAGCTTGCTTGTAGGGCCTGAAGTTGACATGGGAATTCAAATTCCGATCAGGAGCTTGCTTGGAGGGACTAAATTTGCTGGGGGATAAATTTGGACAGTTCACATGTGTTCTGGCATCAAAAGGTAGGTGACAACATCTCAGAGACTCTGGAGCTCCTTTCCTAGGTAGCATGGGATTCATGTAGACAAAGTTTTCTTCCGATTTGTAGTTTTCTCAACAGCAGCTCAAGGAATATTAATGTAGCCAGACTCTTTTACCTAATTCTATGTTATTAGAACTCAGAGGTGAGAACAGACTGGCAAACAGTATCCCTTAACCAGCAGCATTCGTACAGCCAGATGCCACATAACACCATATCCTACCATCTTGAATAGAGGAAACTTTTCCTCTAGACTCAAATAAATTATTGCCTATTTACAATTTAGTTTACCATAAAAAGATTCTTTTTTAAAAATCACTTTATTTCTGCCTTTCCTACCTAAAGAACTTGTCGGCCACCAACCACTCCCCCAAGAAAAATAAAATAACGCACACATCAAACGGTAATATAGGATACTTTAAAAAATCACCAATGTTACTTAAAGAACTACAGATTTAGCCCACTAAGGTGGACAAACCTTACCTTATACTCTTTTCATTCAACATGACACACAGTAGGTGTATCAAAGACTAAAAGTGGAAAATGCAATGGAAGAAGGAAAAACACCAGTTATTAACCTACTTGGTGCATTGATTCCTCTGTTTCAGAAGATCAGGATGTGCCAAGCATTAGAACAAGCTATTTATATTTGAGAGCAGTTATATAAGATACAGGATAATGAAGTACAGAGAATGAAGGAGATAGAATCAATCAAAGGTATCTGGGTTCAAATTCAGGGTCCCCATTTTTATAAACCATTACACAGTCATATCTTTAAAATGGGGTTGATGCCATCTAAAGTGTAAGGTGGAGTTTTACAATTAAGTGAGGTGAGCTAGTATAATGTGCTTGGCCTGTGTAGATACCCAATAAGTAGTAGTTATCATCATTACTATAATTTTGGAGATATTTCATTTTTTGAGCATTTTCTTTTTCTTCTCCAAAGCCATACCACATCTCTTCAGTCAAATGGAGCTTAGCGAAATACCCTGCTGACCCTCATCATGTGTCTATAAATAACTGACAGGACTATATATATTCTGAACTTTTTCCAAAGGACACTAGTTTCTTTTGCCTGCGAACGGGGTAAGTTAAAAAAAGAAAAATGAATCAGGTGAGCTTCTGTCTTGATGAGGAGACCAGAGTCAAACCAGTCCTCATATTCACCTGGATGTGGAAGTCAAGATGAAAAAGCAAATCCTAAAACTGAAAATGATCACATAGATTAGAGGTTGGTTTCGCTCCACTTCCTAATCCTGTTTCTATTATTTCTATGGTTGCCTTTAATGTTTAACATGTGTTTTTAGCAAACTCTATTTTTAATCAAAATCTTTATTACCTTAAAAGGAAGAGGATTTTAGCCTGGTTTTAACTCTGACCAGCCATCTCTCCTCATCATGTCACTGAAGGGCATTGCAGGGCATACAGTCAACGCTACTTGCATTTACCTACATATTTTCCTCTTTTATTTGCCTCCCATTTAATTATTTTCAATTCAATTTTCTTCTTACTGAATTAAAAACACCAGTAGGTCTTTTAGCAGAAAGAATAATAAATGAGTGATAAACCCTAAATGTAATAAACTGAATAAACTTTCTTTGTACATATAAATTTGTTTATATATTTTGCACTCTTTCTTAAACAGCAATTTATCTGGTAATTGAATCCCACTTTGTTTTCCCATAGGGCTTTGAAAAACTTATTTAATTGATATCTGGCATATACTTTTTGCTCATGAGAAGTCTGTCATTACTAAAGTTACCTAGAAAAGAATAACAATCTGGATTTTAGGTAAGTCTAAAGTTTTTAGACTTTCCTGGTAGCAATTTGTTTCTCAAGTCCTGATTGCTACTCAATGCTAATTATTTAAGGGCCCATGCCTTTCTTCAACTCTGAAAAAACTCTCAGCCATAATCTCTTCAAACATTGTTTCTTCATTCTTTCTATTTTCTTCTAGAAGTCTTATTAGATAAATGTTGGAGCTTTTGATTATTTTAATTCTTTCTTCCATGCCTCTTAATTTCTCTTTCACTTTTCCCATTCCATCCAAATCTCATGTCAAATTAGAAGAGGGGCCTGGTGGGAGGTGACTGAATCCTGGGGCATATTTCCCCCTCGCTGTTCTCGTGACAGTGAGTTCTCACGAGATTTGATGGTTTAAAAGTGTGTGGCACTTCTCCCGTCACTGTCTTCTCTCGTACTCCACCACTGTGAAGATATGCTTGCTTCCCCTTTACCTTCTGCCATGATTAGAAGTTTCCTGAGGCTCCCCAGTCATGCTTCCTGATAAGCCTGTGGAACTGTAAGTCACTTAAACTTCTTTTCTTTGTTAAATTACCCAGTCTCAGGTAGTTCTTTATAACAATGTGAGAACAGACTAATAAACTCTCTGAACTGCACTCTGGGTGATTCTGCTACATTTTACAATTCAGAAAAATATTAGCTTGGGCAGTCTACTTACTGATTAGCCTATGTATTCAGTTTTACTTTGTTCTTAATCTAAGCATTATAAGAAAAAAACTATAGTTTTAACCTAATTCTTGGAAAACATCGAAGAAATGAAAATGCATATTCTTATGCAAATATTCTTTTTGTGGTAAATGTTTTTGGAGATGTTCCTGATTCATGTTCTGCATAAATAGAATCTTGCCATTTCAGTACTATCATAGTGACATATTGGACACCCTTGGTAAAATGAAGCCAGGAAACATTTCTAATATACATGCAGACATTTATTTTTCCAGTTAATTATCTATCCTGTTTTAAAGCATGCTTATTTTTGAAGTGTCAAAATGTACTAATCCATACTGCATTTGTTTGGAAAACTTCACGAACAAGTATCTTTCAGCAAGAAAAGACATTTGATGCCAGCCAAATTTTCTTTTTTCTGTCACTATAAATGGCTTTCCTATTTTGAACAGTTTTTCAAAATCAAAGTCATATCTAAGCTGACAACTTCTTTGGCAAGTTTCAGCTAGATGTAATTTGAAATAGTCAAGGAAGCAAAGCCTAAACAATAAGGTTTTTAATGGTAACGGTGACAGATCTTTAACTACTGTCATGCTGTGTCTGACACCACAAGACTTGAGAGGAAATTGGTTAAATAAATCCTTGCAGTTAAAGGAATACCTGAATTTACAGTATGTCGCCTGTGTCATGAAATTATGAAGACTGAAAATTTAGTGATGCTAAATTAAGCACTTAACAAAAACATATCTGAAAAATCCTCCCAAGGAATTTCTCTCTCTAACCTTCAGAATATTCTTTATTTGTAGTTGGCATACAAAGGTCATTAAAAGGTCACAAGGAATAGAAAACAATCAAGACTCTGACTTGTCTAGCTTCAGATTCATTCTATACAAGACAAGGCTGATTCCTTTCTAAGGGAGAAGGAAATTCCGATGTATGCAGGCTTTGAATCGGTATTACTTACACACTTTTACTTACACAAATCCATACATAATTTGCTTTTACTCGAATGAGAATTTGTTCATTGTTTTACTATTTATCTTTGTAGAGAAGCCACTAGCTTTCCTAATTCACGGAAATTTTTCTTCTTATTTTAGTATTATGTAACTGGTTTTTAAGCACAATGTAAACTCTAATTTCACTTTAGAACACACTGATACTGTGTTTAGAATTTGGAAATCACATTTCACATATACCATGCTTCATATCAATTACTCTTTTTTAATATATTCATTTCTATGTTTATACTAAAAGCAATGTGGACAGAATTCTAGTCTTTAATAATCACATTATCGTAACACCTTGAAATCATCTATATCACAAAAAGAACTTAATGGTACCAAAGAATGGTACAAGAGGTATATACAAGACATTCTGGAGGCAAAACCAAACAGAGACTTTTAGGGAACAAAAGATAAACATTAATGACTTAATGCATTAATGACTTATAAAGCATTCCTTTAAATAAAATTCTCTTATGCCTCTAACTTGATATCTAATGCCCTAACTACTCATTTAAAAAAATTTGTTTTATAAACGTTACAAACTTAAGAACTTCTCTAAAAAAAAAAGTTGAATTGCAAAAAAAGTGGTCAAAATGAGTTGATACTTGACAGGTGATTTACAACAATTTTCTTTTCTTAAATCTTGTAAATTTTATTTCAGATAAAAATAATCACCTGAACTTGGTCTACACAATTAGAAAATAATAGAAGAAAGGCTGGTTGAGCAACGAACCTTGTAATTTATATATATGTGTATATATATGTGGATATATAAACATATACCTACATAAACATAGTACATCTTATAATTTGTTATATACTTGCATATGAATATATCTTATATACATATACATTATCTATAGTGCAATGATCTACATGTCACTGCATTATTAAATATCAGTTAATAGATTCACTGAAAATATGAAATAAAGTGTTTTTAAAAACTCTTAAAACAGCAGGGAACAGCTCTGCTGCATTATCTATAGTCCAATGATCTACATATCATTGCAGTATTAAATATCAATTAATAGAGTCACTGAAAATATGAAATAAAGTGTTAAAAAAAACTCTTAAAACAGCAAGGGAAATTCTAAGCCTGAAATAATGGACTGAAGAGGGAAAGAAGGGAGAGTGAAAAAGTTCTAAAGATCTCATTTTATTAAGAAGAAAACAAACTATCCTAATGAGGGAAACTATACCTCTAAGTGGGAATAATAGCTTGTTTTTATATAATATAAAGAAATGTCAGGAAGTTCAGGAAGAGTTCAGGAAGGAGAAATTAAATGTTAATAGATTGAAAAAATATTGTAAACTATCATATTTACATGGGAAATGGAATAAATCTTAATGATCAAATCAACAAGAAAATAAGAGGAATAAGAAAAGGCAATGAAAAACTAGATGATAATCATAAGGTAAAGTTAAAAAAGAAAAGTTCAAGTATATTAGTCACTACATGAACTAAATTCTTCCTGTAAAAGAGAGACCATCTAACTGGTCTTAGAAAAGCAATATTCTATTTACGAAAACTGCACACTTCACTGGGATAAAGAAAAGTTGAATGTAAAAGAGCTAACTAAGCAGTAAATACACACAAATTTAAAATCAAGGGTAAAAAATAATATCCGGAAGTTAGAATACATATATTTATGGTATATATTTACAGTAACGATGGCAAACAAGTATATTAGTTTACGTATTTTAAGAATGGGGCAGATCTACTAGAAAAAATTAGAAAGGACAAAAGTTAATTGAGGAACATAATAAACTGGATGTACTAGGTATATATATATGTAATACACATGTAATAATTTTACATATGTTTAGAGAAAACTTCTCCAAATACTGCATATTCATCTTTTCTATGTGTTGATTATTTTGAAGAGATGGGGTCTTAGTCTGTCATCCAGGTTGGAGTGCAGTGGTGCAATCATAATTCAATACGGCCCCAAACTCCTGGGCTCAAGCTATCCTCCTGCCTCAGTCTCCCAAATAGGTAGGACTATGTGATACCACTCCTAATTTTTAAAAATTTTTTAGAGAGATGGGGTCTGTTTTGTCCAGGATGCTCTCAAACTCCTGGCCTCAAGCAGTCCTCCACCTCAGCCTCCCACAGTGTTGGGATTATGGGGATGAGCCACACAGCACCTGGCCCATAAACATATTTTTTAATTCAGCCATGGGATGACACAGCAAGAAGGTCCTCACCAGATGCAAGCCCCTTAACCTCATGCTTCCCTGCCTACAGAACTGTAAGAAATAAATATTGATACTTTATAAATTATCCAGTTTTAAATATTCTGTTACAAAAGCACAAAACAGAATAAGACAATTAGAAACAAACAATATTAAAATGATCAAAAATATCTTTCATACCTGAAAATTAACATAGTTCTAAAGAAGACTTGGAATAAAAAGAAAATAAAAAAAGAAATTACAAACCATTTGGAAGGCAATGCAAGGAAAACATACTATACAAACACCTTTGAGGGAAACAAAAGCACAACTCAGAAGAAAACACTGCCTTAAAAATCTTTATTATCACATAATAAAAATAAAAACAAAGAAACTGTGTACTCGGCCGGGCGCGGTGGCTCACGCCTGTAATCCCAGCACTTTGGGAGGCTGAGGTGGGCAGATCACAAGGTCAGGAGATAGAGACCATCCTGGCTAATGTGGTGAAACCCCATCTCTACTAAAAATACAAAAACAAACAAACAAAAAAATTAGCCGGGTGTGCTGGCGGGTGCCTGTAGTTCCAGCTACTCGGGAGGCTGTGGCAGGAGAATGGCGTGAACCCAGGAGGCGGAGTTTGCAGTGAGCTGAGATTGCGCCACTGCACTCCAGCCTGGATGACAGAGCAAGACTCCATCTCAAAAAAAAAAGAAAAAGAAATAAAAAAAGAAAATGGAATCACAAATAGCGAAAATATTAAAAGAATTATAACAGAATATTGTAGGCAACTATAACAAATTTAAGAACCTAAAGGAAACAAATCAGTTTAAGAAAACTGCCAAAACTGACCCAAGAAAATGTGAACAACACTTTAATAAAATAGATTATCACATGGTACATTTAAAAGATGATTATTAATTCATCATTGAAAAAGGCACCATGAACATGTGGGTTTACAGCTCAGTTTATTCAGCTTTTAAAACACAATATTGGCCGGGCGTGGTGGCTCAAGCCTGTAATCCCAGCACTTTGGGAGGCCAAGGCGGGTGGATCACGAGGTCAGGAGATCGAGACCATCCTGGCTAACATGGTGAAACCCCGTCTCTACTAAAAATACAAAAAACTAGCCGGGCGTGGTGGCGGGCGCCTGTAGTCCCAGCTACTCGGAGGCTGAGGCAGGAGAATGGCGTGAACCTGGGAGGCGGAGCTTGCAGTGAGCCGAGATCGCGCCACTGCACTCCAGCCTGAGTGACACAGCGGGAGACTCCGTCTCAAAAAAAAAAAAAAACCACAATATTAAACATTAACAATAAGCCTTAACTTTAAAAAATTAAAATCATATAAAATGTGCCCTCATAAATAAGTTAAACTAGAAATCAATAATAAAAACAGAAAAATTTTCAAGTACTTGGAAATTTAAAAACACATTTCTAAAAAACTATGCGGAAGTCTCAGAATAAGTCAGAAAATATTTTGAATCGGATGAATCAAAATGTAACATATTAAAAATTATGGGATACTACTAAAGATGTGCTTAGTAAGAAATTCATGGCAATAAATTTTTATATTGGAACCAAAGCAGAAAAACAAGAGAGAAATTTAACAAAACCAAAGTTAGTTCTGGAAAATGTCATTAAAATTAATAAACCTCTAGCAAGACTGACAACAGAAAAACAAAAAAAGACAAATTACCAATATCAGGAATAAAAGAAGGGATATCACTATAGACCCTACAGACATGAACAGGATAAGTGAATATTACAAGTAATACTATGCATTTAAATTGGACAACTAAATAAAAATAAATTGATAAAATAGACTATTTTCTCAAAATCTATATCTATAAATATAGATATAGATATAGATATATCTTTTGAAGAGATGGGTTCTTAGTCTGTTGTCCAGGCTGGAGTGCAGTGGTACAATCATAATTCATAAAATTTGCACAAGAGAAAGCAAATAATCAGAAATGTTCTTGTCAAAAAAATGTTAATAAATTTTTCATGTCAGATTTCTACAGAACATATTCTCTGATTATGCACCAATACAATTAGTGCTACAATTTGAAATATACTCCCTGAAGTTCATATTGGAAACTTAATCCCCAATTCAATGTATTGAGAGGTGGGACTCTTAAGAGGTGACTAGTCCATGAAGGCTCTACCCTCACAAATGTTTTAATGCTATTATTGTGGGAGTGGGTTAGTTATCACAGGAGTGTATTCCTGATGAAAGAATGAGTTCAGCCCCCTACTTCTTTCTCTCTCTCAACCCCCTACCCCCCACACACACACATTCTCTCTCTCTTTCTCTCTCTCTCCTGCCCTCTGTCTTCAGCCATGGGATAACACAGCAAGAAGGCCCTCACCAGATGCAAGTCCCTTAACCTCATGTTTCCCTGCCTACAGAACTGTAAGAAATAAATATCAATTCTTTATAAATTACCCAGTTTTAGATATTCTGTTACAAAAGCACAAAAGAGAATAAGACAATTAGAAACAAACAATATTAAAATGATAAAAAATATCTTCCATACCTGAAAATCATCTTCCATGCCTGTGTTTGTCAGGACTGCTATAACAAAGTACCACAAACCAGGTAGCTTAAACAACACAAATTGGCTGTCTCACATTTTCGGAGGTGAGACATCTACGAGCAGTAGGGGCTGCAGGTCAGCAGGGTTGGTTCCTTCTGAGAATATGGAGAGATAATCTGTATCATATCTCTCCCCTAGCTTCTGGTGATTTCTTGGCCATCTTAGGCATCTTTCACTTATAGAACCATCACCCCAAACTCTTCCTTTATCTTCACATGGTATTCTCCCTATCTGCATGTCTGTGACCAAATTTCCCCTTTTAATAAGCACATCAGTCATATTGGATCAGGGGCCAACCCTACTCTGGTATAACCTTACCTTAATGAATGACATCTGCAATGACCCTATTTCCAACAAGTTTCCATTCAGAGGGACCAGAGGTTAGGACTCCGATATGAATTTTGGGGAGGATACCATTCCACCCATAATAATTCTATAACTATTAAGTTGAATTATTCCTTCAGAAGAAGTCTCCAGTCCCAGATGATTTCACTGGTGAAGTCTATCAAACATTTAAAGAAAAAAACAAAACAAAACACCAATTCTATGTAAGTTCTTCTGAAAACACTTCCCATCTATGTTATGAGGCCACTATTACTCTGATACCAAAACCAGACAAAGGAAGTACAAAAAAGAAAAGTACAAATCAGTATCTCTCCTGAAAACGTCACAGAAATGCTCAGCAAAATGCTCAGCAAAATATGAGCAAATTCAATGTGGCAATACTCATTATAAAGGGTTACAACATGACCAAGTAGATTGTAACTGAACAAGAATATATATTTGATCTCTGTCCCTGTTTCTTGACATACAGGAACTAAAATCCTTGTAGTCTCTGGAAGTGATGTGTCTTTTGTAGGCTAGTAAGATGGCTGGTGGCCAGCAGCTCCTGGATAGCCTCAGGATGGGGGCTGGTTACCAGGGAAACCAATCATGTGATAGAGAGTTGAAACTTTCAGCCCCACCCTCCAATTTCCCAGGAGGGGAGAGGGTCTGTGAAATAAAGTCTGTGTAATAAAGCCTCCATAAAAAACCCTAAAAAATGAGGTTAGAACTTCCAGGTTGTTGAACATAGTAGAGTGTGACCATAGAAAGCTCCTCGCCCCTTCCCCAATGCCTTAGCCTATGCATAGCTTCCATCTGGTTTTATTCTTTGTAATAAACAAGTAATCTAGTAAGTAAACTGTTTTCCTGAATTCTGGGAGCCACTCTAGCAAATGATCAAATTTGAGAAGGGATCATGAGAACCTCTGGTCCGTAGCTAAACTGGACAGAAGTTGTGGGTAACATGAGGACCCACCGTTTATGATTAACACATTAACAGTCTTGTGAGACTCAGCCCTTAACCTTAACCTGTGGGATTCAGTGAATGTTAGAATTGAATTGTAGAATGCACAGTTGGTGTCTATAGAGAACTGGAGAATTGCTTGGTATTGGAGAAATTCTCGTACATTTTAGTGGCCAGAGGAGTTGTGAGAGTATAGAAAAGCAAAAAACTATTTTGTTTTCCTATACAGAGACTTATTCCAGAAATCCAAGGCTATTTTAATATGTAAAAATCAAGCAATGTAATCCACTGTATTCACAGCCTAAAGAAAAATAACAAAACATGGTTATATCAGTTGATGCAGAAAATAAATTTGACTGGTTTTTGCGGAAGATGTGATCACAGGTGCTGCGGAGCTCTAGTCCACTTGATCCTGCTCCTGACTTGCCAATGTTCCCTCTTGCCAAGGAAAGGTTGGTCAGGAAGTGAAGATGCAGTATGGCTTTTAAAGATACCAGAAAAAATCTCATAGAACCAAAGGTGGTGATTCACCAAATTCTAATTACACTAACCAGCCACAGGGTGAAATCCTCGGAGATTGTGTGTGTTGACTCGACCAGAGGCACAAAGGAAAACAATCTCAAAGTGAAAGAACCAGTTCAAATGTCTACCAAGACTTCGAGAATCCCCAAAACACCTTGTGGTGGCAGTTCTAAGACATAAGACCATTTCTAGATGAGAATCCACAAGCAGTTTACTGACTTGAACAGCCTTTCCAAGACTGTTAAGCAGATTACTTCTACCAGTATTGAGCTAGGAGTTGAGACTGTAGTCACTGTTGTGGATGCTTTAAGTCCACTGTTTTAATAAATTAATAATCAGTTGTTTAAAAAAATAGCATCTGACAAAATCCAATACTCGCTTATGATTTAAAAATCCTTCTCAGCAAATTAGAAATAGAAGGAAAATCCCTCAAAGTGATAATGAACATCAACAAAAAACTCCACACAGCTAACAAAAAGCTGACTGCTTTCTCATAAGATCAGGAACAAGGTAAGAGTATCCACGTTCACCATTTCTGCTCAACATCATACTAAAAGTCCTAGGTAATGCAATAAGACACATAAAAGAAATAAAAGGCATTCAGATTGGGGAAAAGAAATAAAATTGTTCTTAATCCCAGTCATGATAATTGCCTATGTAAAACATCCTAAGTGGTCTATAACAAAACTTCAAGACCCAACAATTGAGTTTAGCACATTTGCAAGATACAAGGTCAACACACAAACACAGTTATTAATTTTCTATATATTACCAATAAATAATCAGAAACAAATTTTAAAACATATGCCATTTAAAATAGCTCCAAAAGATGAAGTACATAGGTAGAAATTTAACAAAATATGTACATGATTTTATATGATAAAAATTGTAAAACTTTGATGAAAGACATCAAAGATCTAAATAAATAGAAAAATACTATTTTCATGACTTGAAAGATTCAACATAGTAAAGATGTAAATCCCCCCAAATTGATCTACAGATTTAACACGACTCAAATCAAAATTTCAACAAGGCTTGTTTGTTTGTTTGTTTTAGACATAAATAAACTGACTCTAAATTTTATAGAGAAAGGCAAAGGAACTAGAAGAGCCAAATATTTTTAAAAAGAAAGTTGAAAAATCACACTATCCAATTTTAAGACATACCATAAAACTACATTAATCAGGACACTCTGTACTCACAAATGGATAGAGACTTGTCAATGGACAATAATAGAAAATGTACAAATAAACCCACACAAGCATGGACAATTGATTTTTCACAAGGATTGAAAGCCAATGTAATAAAGAAAGAATAATTTCACCAGATAGTATTGGAACAAATGGACAATTATATGTAAAAAAGTAAACCTCAGCCTAACACAAATTTAATTATATTTTATATAAAATATACCCCAAATGTATCACAGATTCATTAGATCATAGAACTAAATGTAAAACATAAAATGATAAACTTTTTAGAAGAAAACATAACAAAAAATTTTATAACTTAGGGTTGGAAAAGATTTCATGGCTATGAAACCACAAGCACAATCCATAAAAATAGAAAATTGATGAAACAGACCATCAAAATTAAAACTCTTGTTTTCTGGAAGACACTGTTAGGAGAATGAAAAGGCAAGCCACAGATGCAGAGAAATAAAATCACATGTCAAAAGAGGACTTTTAACTGCAATATATGAGGAACTCTCAAAACTCAACACTAAGCAAACAACTCAATCCTAAAATGGGCAAAAGGCTTGAACAATCACTTCACCAAAGAAGATATACAGATGACAAATTATGGGAAAATGTTCAACATCACTAGTCATTAGGATTAAAACCTAATTAAAACCATGATATATTACCACTCTACATCCATTAGAATGACTAAAATATAAAATGCAGAGAATACAAGTCTTGGCAAGGATGCTGAACAACTGGAACTCTCATATGTTGCTGATGGAAATGCAAAATGACACAGCTCCTCTGGAAAACAATTTGGCAGTGTTTCACAAAGTTAAACATACACTTACCTACAGCCCTGTCGTCCTACATCGGTATTTACCTGAGAGAAATTAAAACTTAAATTCACACAAAAACCTGTACAGAAGTGTTTATAACAGCTCTATTCATAATCACCAACAATTGGAAACAACCCAAAAGTCCTTCAACAGCCGAATGAATCAACAAGCAAACTACTGATTCATACAACAACATGGATGAATTTCAAAGGCATTATATGGAGTAAAAGAAGCCAGTCTCAAAGGAGCCAGTCGCAAAATGTTATGTATTCTGGTTCCACTTATATAATATACTTTAAAAGATCCCATCTGTAGTGATGGAGAGCAAATCGGTACTTTCCAGGGTGTAGCAGTTATGGACAGGATGTACAAGAAGAGTTTTGTAGGTGATGAAACTGTTCTATATCTTGTTTGCAGTTGTGTTTACACAAATAACATGTTAAAATTCATAGAACTGTACACCAAAAATGAAGTTTACTACCTGGTAGGTTTTCAAAATAAAATTAATACAAAGTAATATTAGTTTATGTAATGTTAGTTCAACTAATCCAAGCCAGAGAAAACTAGAGACAGCTCTTCCAACCCATTTTATGAAACTTGTAAAACTTTTACTCAAAGCCCCGTAATGATAGCACACATAAAAAAAACTTTCTTCTGAATATAAATGCAAACATTTTAAGTAAAGTTTTATCAAAGAGAATCCTGCTTTGTAGCAAACGAATAAACCAATATATCCAGGAAGGGTTTATTCCAAAAATATAAGGGTAGATCATTATCAGGTAATATATCAACAGAACTAATTACACCAATTGTTAAAGAAAGAAAAACAAACGATCATATCAAAGATGCTTAAAAACAGATTTTCTAAAATTCAGATCCTGTTCTTATTAAAAATTTTAAGTTAAATATGATTAAAGCATATTACTTCAAGGTAATAAAAACTACTATCAAAAGCTAACAGAAAATATTATTATAGATTCTATATATGTGATACATACATATCATGAAATATATAATTACCTGTGCACACACGCACATATACATGCACATATAGACATAAACATAGTTACACATATGCAGTAGTCCTCTCCTTATCCACAGTTTTGCTTTCCATGGTTTCAGTTATCCATAGTCCAAAAATGGACTGTGGTCCAAAAATACTAAATGAAAAATTTCAGATATAAGCAATTTATAAGTTTTAAATTTTAAATATGTTTTAAATTGCACTCTCTTCTGAGCAGCGTGATGAAATCTCATGTCCTGCTCCATCCCATGTGGGATATGAATAATACCTTTGTCTAGTGTATTTACACTGTACACACTACTTGTCTGTTGGTCCTGGGTTATCAGATCGACAGATCCCAAGAAAAGAAGGGTGAGGGTGAGTACAGCGCAAAATATTTTGAGAGAGAGTTAAACAGACTACATTTATCAAAACTAGCATATTGTTGTAATTGTTCGTTTCATTATTAGTTATTATTAATTCCTTACTGTAATTTATAGATTAGGCTTTCTCATAGATATGTATGTATGCGAAAAAAATAGTGTACATGGGGTTCAGTACTACTTGTGGTTTCAGGCACTCACTGGGGTCTTAGAACATACCCCTCCCAGATATGAGGGGACTACTGTAAACACATAATTTGAAGAGTTTTTTGGGGATTGGACAAAATGATCTTAAAATTGCCATGGAAGAAATAAATCTAAGTCAAGTTTTCCAAATAGAATGACAAGGGAGACTTGCCCTGTCTGATATCAGACCATTCTATTAGCCAGCTGTAATTAAGTCGACATGTTGCCAGGCTAAGAATAGGCAAAAGATCATTGGTACAAAAAAGAGAATCCAAAATTAGATGCTAACACATTTGAGAATTTAATGGAGCAAAAGTATTATTTTACTTCAAAAGACGAGATTATTTAAGAAATACTAGTCTTCTTAAAAATTTAAGGACATAAAATAAAACAACTACAATTCTACAAGAAAATCTCGGATACAGGGCTATATGATCTAAGTGAAGAAGACCCTTTCACTAAAATTGGATGCTAAGAAACTGTTAAAGAAAAAGAGAAACTCTCCCTCATATTTTAAAAATGTGGCCAGAAAGAGAGCAAAACATCTATTAAATGAATAATAATTAATTTTTTAAAGCACATGCAATGGAAGGGACAGAGTGTTAATATCTGCAATATACGTTTGTCTTCCAAATTTATAATAGAGAGAAACAACTAAATAGAACTATGGACAAAATGGGACTCAGAGGCAATTGAAAGAAAAGTACAATAAAAAATATACTAAAATATGCTATTAGGTCAGAAAATTAATATTAAAATTGAGATGTTAAGCACAAATGAAAAAGACTGGTAATGCCTATTGCTGCCAGGGACACACAGGGAAACAGAGTACTTCCCCACATGACTGGTGAGAATATGAATGAATTTGTAAAGTCTTTGGAAAAAATAATCTGGCAATATCTGAATTTAAATTTAGAATCCTCGTATATTTGAACAGAACCAATTCACTCTTAGGGAGTTCTCCTGTGTAAATAAAAGTGCCATTAACAACAGGAAATATGAGCAAGGCTGTTTATTGCAACACTGTACTAGCAAAAATGGGAAACCAAGTAAATACTAATCCACAGGGGAATGGTTGGAGAGCTTATGTACATCCGCACTGTAAAACTACCATAGAGTTATTAGAAAGAAATATCTGGCCACTTGTCAAGAGTTCTGCAAGGTAATGTCAAGTGAAAAAAAAGCAAAATGAAGAAAAGGGTATTTATTATAACATAATCCTTTCAAAAGAGGGAAATGTTGACTAAAAACTGTGCAGGTGTGTGTTTGTATGTTGCATTTATATATAATTATATGAGCGTGTGTGTGTGTGAAAAAGAGGGAGATGTATTTGTCTATAAAAATATAAGCATAGAGAAACACAGAGGTGAATACATACAAAGTTGTCAGGGTTCTTAGAGAAGGGAGTGGTAAGAATAAAGTCAAGGTAGGGGGAGAATAGAAGAAAAGCTAAGCTAAAAAGAGAAGAAAAAGGAATAAAAGACTGCAAAATAAGAACTCCAGTATATATGATAATGTCACATTTATGTATTTCTGTAAAATGTCATATGTATATGAGTAGCAATGAAAATTCAATTAAAGAAAAAGAAGCCAGCAGGAAGAAGAGAAACCAGATGCATTTACCGTAGAAAACCACATTACCAAAGGGGGATATTCCAAAAGTTCCATCGTAAGTTTGTTGCTTGAAAGTTGAATATGATTTGCCCATTAAACATATACAGATTCCCACAGAATTCTGTTTTACCTTCTAATGTCCTTGGATCATATATAACAATGATTTCTGTAAAACATCTATAACAGAAAATTTAGCTCCATTGACGAAAGACAGGGCTAGCCTACTCCAGCTGCAGAAGTGACAGTGGTCACAGGGTGGCCCAATCCATACCTCCCTGCCACCAGAGAGACCAGGAGTGCAGGGCCAGGTGTTTTGCACAACTCCAGGGAGAACCATTCACATTATATTCTACATTGAGTGCTGCTTCCTAGTTGTACAATATGAGCCTCCTGGCCAGGACTTTTCCTAGTTCCAACCTATGGATAATAATGCCTGGGACCAGAAGCGAGATTCTCACAGAAGATTGTAGAAGGGGCTGAAGTGTGAGATGGTAGAATAGGGACAGAGGTCCAGGGCAGCAGGGCAATAGCAAGGTGAGATGAGACAGCAAGGGTTGAGGAAAAGTGAGGCAAGTATGTGAGGATCACAACATGACCAGTTCTGTAAATCAACTATCTCGAACTATCTATAGCACCTGACGGGAACATGAAATTTAAACATTATCATGCAGCAAAAATACAGGCCTAAGTCTTCACTCAACACTTGTTCTACATTCAAAATCCTTATCTTTAATCAAATTTAGGTTAAAAATGAGGTTGTGAGAACAAGCAAAAAAAATTTAAGTTGACGTCAGTTTTTGAGTCTCTATTGTGACCTGAGTCAAAGTTTTGACGGCCATCTTTTGAAGTCACTTTTATTTTCCAGTAACTTATTGGATGCTTCAGGCATCCAATCAGGTCCAAATATTTTCCTCTTGCAAACAGAACCGTAGTCTGTAATTATAGCTTACCACAATCTGCCCAATTACCCAGTGCTTTTTCAACTATGTTTGTAAAAAGCAGGAGGCAATGTCTGTGCTCTGATTTCTACTCTTATCCGCAACATCTGAAAAGCCTCCAAACCCAGCTGGGAGCCAGGACTACATCAGAACTTTAAAAAAATTTTTTTTTGCAAACACTTACATTCCACCTTTCACCGCGCATCTCTCCTCTCTCTTCCCTCACAAACATGAATTCTTTCACATGGACACTGTGTCATATAATAAAACTCTGACTTAAAGGGCTTTCAAGAGTATTCATGCTCAACATAGTTTCCACAGTGAATCCTCTCCCGGAATTTAATTGCTAAGCTCTATCTAAGCCCACAGCTGACACACATAACAAGTCCAGACTCTCATTCGTTCAGAGCATCCTGTGGCCTAAGCAGGCAGCCATGTCACCTTCAGTGAAACTGAGACCATCAGGCAGAGCTTCTCTCGTATCAAGGGGTTTAGAGGTAGGCTCATGATTCTATGTTGACAGCAAGACTTGCACATCAGCCAAGAGTCTGACCTAGAAGAAGGAGAACTCAAGTACAAGCCAAGGGTTATTTACAGCCTTCTAGTACTCTTAAGGCAGCCTGGCAAGAACTGCTAGTAAAGCAATCGATATTTTCTCTTGTTTGTGATTCTGTCCAACCAGCAGATGAGTCACATAGCTATAGCCAAGATTACCTGCTCATATTTCCCCCTTGACACAAGTTAATCAGGACAGTGACAGCAGAAAGGGCCAAGAGAGAGGAAGATTCAAATATCCAATTGCCAAAGGGAGCGTGGAAAGAGGCATAGTGAGCAAGCAGATAGAGCTGGTAGTTGAGTCAAGCCTCTCTGAGTTGGCAGAGAAAAACAAGTGGTTTGTACTTACAACTTTATTTTTTTTAGCTGGTTGGAATTGTCTGGTTCAACAGTTAAAAAGAAAAGTTTGGCTAACCTCCATCTAACAGGAAACTATCAGCACAACCAATTGATTTGGCTGTCAAAATGGAAATGTCTTGGTTGGACTATTGTTTGAAAGTTTATTATTGTCGATTCAGAGAAGCAGAAATGAACACAGTTCACAAACGTTAGCCTGGTACACATTGTCAAAAATCATCAACTTTAATTCTTCTAAGAAAGTTTCTCCACTCCAAGTCCTACTTCCTTGCTAACCAATTGCTATAAAGCCTTCTTGAATAATTGCTTATTTTGGAAATGTCATTTCCCTAACTTATGCTGATAGCTCCAGTGATTAGTCCCTACCAAGAAAATAATTAAACATAAAAAACGCCCTGATTCCCAGAGAAGCGTAAGTTATACATTTCAAGCAACTGTAATACTCTGATTTGGGAAATTATCAAGTGTTGCTTTATAAATGTATTTAGGAACCACAAGGGTTTTTTCAGTTGGTCAGGACATTTTCCTATTTAAACATTGATTTAGAAAATTTGCCAAGTAAACCAGGAAATCAAGAGAGCAAAATTATGCTGCACATAAAGAAAGCAGCTGCATTTTTCCAACCCTAGTAATTTAACCAGTCATTTCTTTAAACAAAATGAAGAGGGGAAAAAAAGAGAAGCAAATCTGGCAGCACTAATCTTATTTCATTACATTGGCAAACCAAAATATCAGTCATCAAACATATTTGATGGAAAACATTTGTCCATTGTGTTGGTATTCTTAAAAGTGAAAACTACAATATGGTATAGGAATTTAATATCAAATTACACTTGAAGGGCCATTTCAGTAATTAAGTGAGAAAATGATTTCTAGCAGATGCCTTTTCGTTTAAAAGCCTTCTCCAGGCAAAATTCCTCAGCATTAAGAAAGATCAACAGTGTCACAAGATTCAGAAACCTCACACATATATGCACACAAATGTCAAGACAGAGAATGTATGTACACGTTGAACAGTGAAATAGATAGATGAGAAGATGCACTTTACAAGAGACAGATAAAGCAAGCAAGGTAAGTCTTCATCTAACACAACTACAAAAAGAAAATAGAGAGATCCTTGCCTAAAGGTCTATTGTATGACTTGCATGCTGCTGTGTGGTTAGATATTGGCCCCATGTTTATGATTTCAAATAACATAAATGAAATTTTTTGTAGATACCTGCTTAGTCTCCTGGTTAAACCCAAGTGGGAGAAACTTGCTAAAAGCTCTCCATAGGAAGGAAGTATTCTCAGAATTATATTATTTAATTCACATTATCCCTTTATCCAAATTTTTGCAAAGAGAAGAGATATGTACACAAATTATAGTCAAATGGGTTTGATTGTCTAATAAAGTTTTGAACATCAGTAAATAAGAACTAGAACTTCTGAAATTATTGGTGTTTCGGTAGGTACCTATTCCATCCACCACCTGACCAGGCTACACCAAAAGGTCATTAATGTCTTGAGGAAGAAGCAGAACATAAATTTATTAAATCATAAATAATATTGATGACCCTATAATTTAAATGATCTTTCCAGGCTTTACAAAGAATAGAATTTCCTAGATTCTTTGCTCATCTTCTTTGGTTCCAGGAATGTGCCATGATTACTAACTTCTGTCTTAGAGACTCTTTTTAAGAAAGCCAAAAGATTGCCATTTTAGATTCTTTTAGATACAAGCCAAACAATCCTTGTATTCGTGTGCTAGGGCTGCCATAATGAAGTTCCACAGCCTAGGTAGCTTAAACAATAGGAACTTGTTTTAGCCTCCTCACATTGCTGGAGGGTAGAAGTCCAAGATCAAGGTGTCAGCATGATTGATTTCTTCTGAGACCTCTTCCCCTTGGCTTTTAGGTGACCACCCTCTTCTGGTGTCTTCACATGGTCTTCCATCTATGTGTATCTGTGTTCTAATCTTCTCTTCTTATAAAGACATTAGCCATAGTAAATTAAGGCCCACCCATATGACCTCATTTTAATTACCTCTTTAAAGGTTTTTTCTACACATACAGTCATATTTGGAGGTATCAGGTGTTAGAAATTTAATATCAGAATTTAGGGAAACACAGGTTATCTTATAAAAACTTTAAAAAATGCAAGAGAAAATTTTTGTAAAATTATTAAATCTATTAATGTGATGAAAGAAAGAAAAACTCTTTCAAAATTTAAAAATTAAAATCTAGAAGTATCTAGAGGTATTTGCCTACCACTGAGGCTGACTTCCACCTGGAGAGCACTGGCCCAATAATACAGGTGATCTTTACCTTCGGTTCTCAAGGTCTTTAGGACACCAAGAACAGAAGACATATCTCAGGGCATGCCTAAGGCAAGGAGTTTAATGAGAGTTGTTAACTTCCCACAGCTTCATAAAACTGAAATTCCAAAAAGAAACTTGAGATCACTTCCCAAGGTATTGTAACAAAAATTGCCTATACCAATCCAGATGGAGTATAATCTCTTATCACAAATATGTTCAATAAGTTTAAGTACATTTTTAAAAGACTAACATATGAGCAAGAAACTATTTTGAATGACCAAGAAGATTTAAAGAAATGAAAAGAATTTCTCAAAATGAAAAAGGTAATAATTGAAACTAAACACACAAGGGGTTGATTTAACAACAGATCAGATGCAACTAAAGAGAGAATTACAGAACGTGAAAATATTTCTGAAAAAATTATCCAGAATGCAGCACAGAAAAAAGAAACAGAAAATAGAAAAAAAATTTATAGAGAATAAAGTTGTAATTTCTAACCTATATCTAATTAGCAATTTGGCATTTTCAGATGGAGAGGAAAGAAAAAGTAGACTGAAGCAAAAGTTGTATTGAGGAGAATATTCCAGACCTAGCTAAAAAATATCAATCTAAATATTTTTAAATTTCAGTAAAACACAAACAAATAAAAATAAATCTATACCAAAACATACCATAGTGAATTTGTAAATATTGGGGCTCAAAGGACGATACCCCAAAGTATGGTGCTTTGGCATGCTGATTGCTCTATAATTAAAGGAAAGTAGGAGACCTTAGAAGCTGCCTCAGAAAAAAAGGACTTCCTAACCTTCTCTTGCCCCACCTCTCATCCCAACCGCAGAAAGGCAGTCTGTCTGGAAGATCTCTTATTTTCCAAAACTTCTTCCTAAAGAAATGCAATTATTTTAAATCCCTCCTTCTAGGAATATCATCAAATAACCAAGAAAAACTAACCAATAGAGGAAAAACTAAAAATTGTCACCAGGCCCAGACAAATTTTTCATCTATTCTTCCAAGGGCATTTTCACAAGATTACCTGGGAGACTTCATCTGCGTAATAAGACAATCTTTGTTCACAGAAAAGTTCCGCCCCTCACGTTCCTGCAATCTGTTGTCACCTCCCCCAGAGCTCAGAGGAACTTTGTCCCAAACCATTGTCTGTTCTTTGGGCCCATTCATTTCCCCTAAAATTGCCTACATCTCCTCATCTCTCTCTTTCCTATGAAGAGGGTACTATTTAAGCTTCAGCCACCTGGCCCTTCTTTGCATTTTGTATTTTGTATGGCTCTCATGCACACTCGCACATTAAAATTTTGTATGCCTTTTCTCCTGTTCATCTGTCTATGGTCACTTTATTTCAGAGAAACTTCAGAGAGCAGAGGGAAACTTTTCGCTTCACCCTAACATAGAACACTGCCATCAACAAAAGCAAAACCAAAGAAGAAAATTAAAGCTGACAGGATGATAGGAACCAGAAAGATTACCTTCAAAGAAATGATAATTTAGAGCAAGCACAGTGGCTCACACCTGTAATCCCAACACTTTGGGAGCCTGAGGCAGGTGGATCACTTGAGGTCAGGAGTTCAAGACCAGCCTGGCCAACATGGCAAAACCCCATCTCTATTAAAAATACAAAAATTAGCTGGGCATGGTGGCATGAGCCTGTAATCCCAGGAGGCCGAGGCAGGAGAATCACTTGAATGCAGGAAGCGCAGGGTGCAGTGAGCTGAGATTGCGCCACTGCACTCCAGCCTGGGCAACAAAGTAAGACTCTGTCTCGAAAATAATGAGAATTTGACTGAGAACTGGCTTCTTAACAGCAACATTAAAATCAGGAGACAGAGGGAGAAATTTCTTAAAGATATTGAGAGAAAATAATTATCACCTGGAATTCTATACCACCAGGAGTGGGACTTGTGGCTTCATTGGATGCAACACAGAAAACCTTACCTGGCCTAGACATAGACATGATTGACAGATTAAATGGCTTGTATGAATGATGTTGATATAAAGACTTTCCAGACAAATGAAAACAGAGTTTTCTAAAAGCAGTTGCTAGTTAAAAGAAATTTTAATGGATATTCTTCAGATGAAAGAAAAGGTTTTACAAATGGAGTCTAGATAAAGAATATAAAAAGCATAAAAAGAGCATTGAAAGTGCCAACTACATGGATAAATTCTAATCAAATGCTGACTACTTAGCACAGTAATAATAGTAATGTGTCATGAGTTTAAAAATACAACTTTTGTTTCTTTTTCTTTTTCAAGTAATGGAAGTATGAACATATTCACTATTCAGCCTTGTTCCAGCAGATAGACAATGCCATGGTTTGATGAACGAACTGGAAGAAACCCGGGCTACTAAATGACTGTATGAAGACACTTTGCCACCTGACCCACTCACCACAGAACTAGTATATAAAAGAGAAATTGACTTTCAATATCTTCAAGTCATTGTATTTTTGACATTAGACTGTACCCACATCTAAAGTACATGCCCTAACATTTAATTTTGATCACTCACTTCTAACTTACATAGTACTGTTGTGAACTACTTTTAAAAATGCCAGAAAATGTATATACTTAATAAGAAACTCAAAATTAAAAGAAATAAATGACAGGACTACAATGAGAAATAAACAAATGTTATACCAGGATGGAAGATTTTCACACAATTCTCTCTAGCATGCAAAAACAATTAATAAGGATGCAGATAATGTTACCAACAAAATTAATGAGCTTGAACTAATGAACATATTTAGAACATTAGTGCCAAAAATGGTGAAATACACATACTGCTCTAGCATATGTGGAATATTTATGAAAAATTACTACATACAGGGTCACAATAGTGTTGATAAACTTCAAAAGATTATTTTTACAAACTTTATGTTATGCATACAGTTCAATTAAGTAAGAAATTAGTCACAAAAATATGACTTTAAAAACCCTTACATGGCTGAACACAGTGGCTCATGCCTGTAATCCCAGCACTTTGGGAGGCCGAGGTGGGCGGATCACGAGGTCAGGAGATTGAGACCATCCTGTCCAACATGGTGAAACCCCATCTCTACTAAAATTACAAAAATTAGCTGTAATCCCAGCTACTTGGGAGGCTGAGGCAGGAGAATCACTCGAACCCAGGAGGGGGAGATTGCAGTGAGCCAGGATCACGCCACTGTACTACTCCAGCCTGGGTGACAGAGTGAGACTCCATCTCAAAAATCCCATACATTTAAATTAAGAAAAACACCTCTCCCTGATGTGATTATTATGCATTGCATGCCTGTATCAAAATATCTCATATAACCCATAAATATATAGACCTACATGTTATGTACCCATAAAAAATTAAAATAAAAAAAGAAATACACTTCTAAACTGATTAGACACTTACCATATCGGTTCCAGATAGGGTCATATGCATAGTTCTTACCCACAGATTGTGAATGACAGCAATATATTATTTCCAATCTAAATCAGTTAAGACCAGCTGGGCTTCACACAGTTTTCTTTTTTCTTCAGTGACTTTCAAGACAATGTGTTAAAGATGGTAGCGCTACAAGATAGAAGAAGCCTGGATTCTTGAGTCACTTATTGCAGGATAGCTACCTTAGAGAGCCACCTACCAGGAATATCAGCACTGGTCTCTAAGAGCATGAAAAATAAACATTAATTGTTTTAAGCCACTGAGATTTTGGAGTTGTTTGTTATAGCAGCTAATGCAGCTTATCCTATTCTCCTGACTGTCTCAACACTACTGAGATAGACGTCAAAAGATTATAATTAGAGATTCTTGTATTACTCCTTTCTCTCAATGGATGTACAGGACAAAATTTCCTCAAAAACTAGAGAGGGGAGTCAATTCTTAAGTAAGATGAGTTCATCATGTTGCATAGAAGTTAAGCAGCTTAGCATTTGGAGTTAGACAGATATGAATTTGAATATTGGCATCACCATTTAATTGAAACAAGATCTTGACAATCATTTTTCTTCTTTCTCTGAGTTCATTTCCTCATCTGTAAAACAGCTATAGTCCTTTGAGTTTTAATAATTGTCTCAAGATTAAAGGAGAGAAAAGTAGGTAAAATGCATAGCATGGTGTCTCCTTCATAGTAACTGCTCTCATTATTACAAAACTATTTTATTTAAAAGTAATATACCTCAATTAGAACCAATAATACAATCATTCTGTGAATGCTCTGCCCTCAGCCCTCCCCAAGTCTCTGCCCACAACTTTTTCTCTTCTGCTAACTTCCAACCCCATATGTGGTTACACAAGGTCTAAGAGAAACAGAAGTACACATATAGAGAGTGGATGCAGTTATATTAACAACCAAATATCAACATGAAGTCCCATGACCTACAGCAGCTGGACTCCAAAGCCTCCAAGAATGCAGTTCCAGCCTAGGGAAA
Source organism: Macaca fascicularis (assembly GCF_037993035.2). NCBI lineage: Eukaryota > Metazoa > Chordata > Mammalia > Primates > Cercopithecidae > Macaca > Macaca fascicularis. The sequence continues at coordinate 112,071,135 of NC_088389.1, forward strand.
CCCAGTTCAATTCAGTTATGGCTCCTGCTCTTTGATTAATGTGAAAGTTTCCTTTATCCTTCTAAATAAACCCCTATTTTACTTAGGCAAATTTAGGTAGCAAATTTCTGTTGCTTGCAACCAAGAAGTCTGAACTAGTACAACTTATTCACATAACTTGAGTTATTATTTTCTTTTTCACTCTAAAGTAGCAGATATTTTGTCTGCATGCAAAAGGTGGTGCATGACACCAAAACAGAAAGGTATAAAGGCTACACACCCTCAAGTTTGCTTGAGAATGCATTTGATTCTTATTTTACTAAATCAACACCATTGCTGTGCTGAAGACAATGTCTGTAGCTTTCCCATAAGTGGAAATGAGCTCATTCCACCACTCAATTCTCTTAGGGATTCTTCAATTCCTTTGGAATCTTATGCAAATAAAACAGTAGCCCCTTGGCAGCAACATTTAATCCATGTTCAAAGTAATCCAAGTGTCTTCATAGGTCAAAACTCCATAGACATTCCATTAAGTAAAAATTATAAATTATAATTAGTGTAAATATGAATAATGTAGACTGAGGCAGAGCACTAAAAGATGAAAGAATTTGAAATAAAAACCCCAAATTAAATAGAATAAGTGAATTTTTTGGCCTCCAACCTTACTCAAAAATTTGCTAATGTTTTCATGAAAGCAAATACTTTTAAACTCCCCTCAAGACTTTTTATAAAAGTAGAAGCCCTGCCCAAAGGCACACACTGCATTTATGTAGGTCTCTGGGACCAAGGAATGTGTGGCTACTTCTGACAGAGGAGGCTTTTATCGACTTGGGAAACTCATGCTGGAGCATGCAAACCCATACACTGTATGTGTTTTGCTTGAGGCAATTTGGAGTTGTTGCGTTTAATTACCTCTGATCCAATACTTTGATACCTTGATTAATAAATCCTGGGGGAGAAATTGCTTTAGGAAAGTCAATTTAATTGTCAGAGACACTGGGACAGTCTGGCTCCTCAGCACTGCCATTTGTGATTAAGGAGGAAGGCACTGGAGATAGCTAAGAAACAGTACTCTCATCGTTGTAGCTCTATGAGGAAAGAGATGTCACTGCCAGTATTCCAGTGTGATTATATGAGTAGGACAGACATCAGCTACTGGGTGGGGCCTCTGTACCACTGGAAGAGAGCCAACTGAAAGGTTTAAAAGACCCCCAATGTCACGTTGACACCACTAGATATGAAGGCCAACCCCTAAGAAAAATAAGGAAGAAAAAAATTATCCTAGATTTCCTCCCTTTCAATTCCTCTACAGTCAATACCCATGTCCTATAGATCCTCCCTCTAAAATGTGTCTCAAACTTATTCTTTGCTTTCCATTCCTACTATCAATGCCTTCATTGAGCCGTCATCATTTCTCTACCACAGCCTGCTGACTGTACCCTTTATCCAAATATCAAGCCCCTGCAAAACTGCTATATAATCTTTCTGTTACATAAATATGATCATATGACATCCTCTTTAAACTCTCTAAAGGTATCTTATCATATACTACAAAGTTCCCCATTTCAAGTTCCCCCATGAAATCACACGCAAATTTTGGTGCATATGTTAACTTTTTTCTGAATAAAGGTATCATAACTTTCATCAGATTGTCAAATGGGTCATTGACCTGGAAAGCTAAGGCCAACTAGTCCACACACCAAGTTCAAACTCTTCTGCTTTGTATACAAGATCACCCACGAGCTGCCTACCTTCCCCAGACATACTACCTGCCACTCTGCTGTGGGTTCTAACTATACAGAATGTTTCCTACCTCTGGGACTTGTACCTTGTAAGTAATTCCTTCTCCCTACAATATTCACTTGACTAATTCCTACTACTGTTTCATCATCTCTTCTTCTGTGAAAAATCCTTGAAGCTTCCATCCAATGACCAAATAGAATTAATGATTTTCCCTTTTGTGTTCCTACATAGTCATGTTCACACTTCCATTAAAGCATTTATGCATTGACTAATTATCTGCTTAAATATCAGTTTTCCTACTAAGAGTGAGCTTCATGAGGGCAAGAATCATTTCTGAAATGCCTGCTCTCCCAAGTGTGGGAATCTCCTTCTCTGAATATACTTTTTTTTTTTTTGAGATGGAGTTTCACTTTTATTGCCCAGGCTGGAGTGCAATGACACAATCTCGGCTCACTGCAATCTCTGCCTCCTGGGTTCAAGCGATTCTTCTGCCTCAGCCTCCTGAGTAGCTGGGGTTACATGCACCCACCACCACATTTGGCTAACTTTTTGTTGTTGTTGTATTTTTAGTAGAGATAGAGTTTCACCATGTTGGCCAGGCTGGTCTTGAACTCTTGACCTTAGGTGATCCACCTGCCTCGACCTCCCAAAGTACTGGGATTACAGGCATGAGCCACTGTGTCAAGTCTATTATATTCTTATGTTATTTATTATCTGTATCATTAATTCTTCACTTTTTCCAGGTACAGACTCCTGTCAGCTGGAGTTGTCCAACTGCAGTGGGATTTATTTGCATAGAATGTACAATAACAGCTGTTCTACCTTTGATAATCTAAGAAAACCTATGGGTCTGCACTCCTAAATATGCATGATCACACATAACAAGATTTTACATCGACTATTAGGGGGTTCTATTTTCCATTTGTAAAGATTCAAGAATGCCAGGATAAAAACTCTTATCTATAACAATAAAGTTTCTGTCATCAGAAAGAGACATAAAATGCATTCTTTTTATTTACCCTTGGTATTCAATCCCAGCAGCAGAACTAAACCTTTTCCTTAAAAAGAAAATAAATTTTGAAATCAGATAAAACTGATTTTGAAATTCAACTGAGTCACTTTAACTGTGTGACCCTAGACCAGTTATTTAATAATTGACATCCTGGATCTTACCTCACCTCTACAATGGGAAATGAAAGCTGTCCAATGAGGTTGCATAAAGATTAAATGAAGCATCTCAAGTAAAGGGCCTAGAGGAAAGCTGACCCTCCATAAATGCTAGTACCTTCCTTCCCGTCCCACTTCACTGTGCCTCTCAAATGAACTACATAAAGCAGTTTTAAATGACTATGCAGACCGTATTTCTCTTTCCCTACCTGTCTCCCCCAGGTTAATATTCCTTCTGGTACTATTGGATGAGGAGCTCCTTTTCACTTCTTCCATCTTCACATACTGTTCTCTGTGTCTCTCTCTATTTTCATATGGCCATCTTCTTATAAGGACACCATATTGAATCGGGCCCCACCTACTCCAATATAGCTCTTCTTAACTAATTACACCTGCAATGGCCCTATTTTCAAATAAGGTTACATTTGGAGTTACCAGAGATTAGGACTTCAATATACACATTTTTTTTTGAAGGAGGTTGGGGGAAACAATTCAACTGCTAACAACTAGCAGATGTGAAAATAAAGTGCCAAAGAGAGAAAAGAGAAGCTAGACAAGAAATGTTAAGAAATAATGGACAAGATTTTCCAAAAATTGAAAAGAATTATCAACTAACAGATTCAAAAGCTAAGCAAATTTAAACAGGATAAATACAAAGAAAGCCACACAGTGGCACATGGAAGTCAAACTGCTGCAAATATAAAAAAGAAAAAAATCACAAAAGCAGTCAGAGGAAAAAAAGAGAGAGAGAGATGTTAAATACAAGGTAAAAAGAGCAAGAAACACAGCTGACTTCTATACAATAAGTATAGAAGACATAGGACAATGGGACAATATCTTTACAGTGTTGTAAGAAAAATAAACTGCCAACCTAAAAATCTATATCCAGCAAAATATAGATATCAAAAATGAAGGTGAAATAAATCTGTTTTCTGATAAGCAAAACATGGGTATTTTTGCCATCAGCAGTCAGCGTTACATAAAGTTCTTTACAATGAAGAGAAATTATTCCAGATGGATGCACTGAGACAGAGGAAATACAGAAGAGCACCAGAGGGGTACATATGTGAGAAAATATTAAAAAGTTATTTCTGATATATTAAAAGGGTGCCTGCTATATAAAGCAATAACAGTAACAATGTATTTAGATGTGTATAACAGATATAAAAGTAAAATATATGACAAAATAGCACCAAGGAGTAGTAAATAGAATTATACTGTGGTAACAGTCTAACATTTGTGTGTATGTGTGAAGTGGTAAAATACTAATTCAAAGTCAACTGTGATAAGTTAAAGATGTATATTATAATCTCTAGTCCTCAAATAAAAATATCCAAAAGTATAAGTAAAAAGCCTATCAAAGGGATGAAATGGAGTCATAATAAAAATTGATTTGTCACAAAATAGGCAAGAAAGCAGAACAAAAGGGAAAAAAGTGGTATTTCAAATAAAAAACAAAGAGCAAGATAGTAGACATAAAACCAGCTAAATATAAACTTTAAGGCAAGAACTATAACCAGAGATAAAGAGAATAAAAATGATTTTTAAAAGTTAATTCAACAGTAAGATTAAAAAAACTAAACATGTGTATACCTAATAGCATAATTTCATAATTTAGTATGAAGTACACATTGACGGAATAAAGGAGAAAAATAAAAGAAATAAAGAGAAATCTAAAAATTCATAAATACAACTGGAAATTTAAGTATTATTATCTATCCAAAAAACAGTAAAAAAGAAAAACGATGGGAAGCAATGGAAATTTGTGACTCATTGTTAGAGAAAGAGATTCTCAGATGGACACATGAGCAGTTTTTTCAGAAGGCACTGAGGGTAGATCCACACAGAAATTTCAAGGTAAAAGTGGTTTGTGAAACTGCTGTATTTTGGGGAGGAGTGATTTGTTTGACTTTTTAACCCTTCAATTTAGTTCAAAGTGTGAAGCAAGATCCAGGAGCTAAGCTACCTGTCCTTTAGAGATAACACCATCCTAAATTCAAATAGGATTACTGTTTTATTAAACGCATTTGCAAGCATTTTAAGAAGTGAACCTAACATTAGGATGCACCATATGAAATTGTTGGTTCAGTAGGTCAAAACTGGTGGAACATCAACAATGTCATACATTTGACCTAATATACTTACATATGTGTATACTGCAATATAAAAATAAATTTCTCCTTTAGAGCTTTCACACATCAGAACACACTTAATGTTCTCACAGCATTTTTGAGTGATACAAACTGTTGTCGGTAGAAAGATAATCTCTAATGAGTAGAAAATACTCCATTAAACCCATCTCTCAGATAGATAGATTAGATTAGATAGACAGATAGGCAGGCAGAGACAGACAGGTATAGAATTCTAAAAGAGACAGTACATACTTTTAAATATTAGTATTACAAATGACATCAGAGTTCCCTACAGATATCCACACTGTGAAACGTTCATCCCCTTAAAATATGCTGTGTCAGGCTGGGCGCGGTGGCTCATGCCTGTAATCCCAGCACTTTGGGAGGCCAAGGCGGGCAGATCACGAGGTCAAGAGATGGAGACCATCCTGGTTAATACGGTGAAACCCTGTGTCTACTAAAAATACAAAAAAATTAGCCAGGCATAGTGGTGGATGCCTGTAGTCTCAGCTACTCGGGAGGCTGAGGCAGGAGAATAGCGTGAACCCGGGAGGTGGAGCTGGCAGTGAGCTGAGATCGCACCACTGCCCTCTAACCTGGGCGACAGAGCAAGACTCCATCTCAAAAAAAAAAAATAAAATAAATATATATATATATATATATATATATATATATATATATGCTGTTTCAAATGAATCAATAGTCATTTCAGGTAAACAGAGCCTTTAATGAGTTTTTGTCATTCATCTTAATTCTTAACAAACCCTTTATGACTACTCCATGATCTATTCTCTGCCTGTGCTATATCTTATTTTCTCCTGCTCCTAATCCCCTTCCCCTGGTGCTATAATCTAGCACCTACAGCCCCATAAGCTTACACTTCAGCATCTTGATTGAACCATTAGTCTCCAATTCATTGATCCATTTTAGCCACAGTATCTCTTTCACAAAATATTCTATTCTTATCAGTTGGCTTAGAGTCAGGCCTTAAACTGCCAAGCCCCCATCAATCAATGAAATGAAAATTTTTTTATTATTTATCTCATTTTTTTCCTTTAAGGAAAAATGTGGCTGTAGGTGCTAGGAACAAATTCCTTCAAGGAAAAAAAAATCAATCAATGTCAAGGAAAAAATAAATAAAAAATAACATCAAGGTGACTGAAAGATAATGATAAACTTTTTTCACCTATAGAATGTATTAATTATGCTTAAAACACTTTGTTAAAACACTGAACCCTATATTAAAAGGGTTTATAAGATATGCTAAAGGTCAAAATATTATTATGGAATTATGCTTATAACTGCTAATGATATAAAAACAGTACATGAGAAGACATTCTAGAAACTTTTGACAAATAGACAAGATAAGTATGTGCTACACATCATTGTCTTGCCAAAATTCTTACAGCCATTTCCAGGGTCAAATTTTACTAAGGCAGACTCACTAAAACATAAACCTCCAATAATAACTCATCCATGATGACAACTAGGATCGATTTGATGGTTAAAGGTGAGTCACTAAGGAAATACGAATTTGCTGAGGAGATTGTAAAGAGAATTACTAATAAGAAAGAAAGAAGTCACTAAAGCATCTATATTCACTAGCCTCCTAAACTCATACCCATAGAACCATCTAGGTCTATAAAAATATTTCACAACCATGGAAATAATTTTTTCCCTTGGATAGATTTGTTGAAGCTAAGAAAGAGTTTGAATTAAAAGAGAATGTATTTCCCCTCCCAATCATGAATAAATACGAAAAGTAAAGAACAAAGTATACATTCAAAATGTTTCTTATTGACTTGGTTAAAAAGGCTTATAAATTTTAAAAGTTATATTAACATTTAACTAATGTAATCAAACATTTAACAAATACGTTCCTGTTTTTAAATAATTTTACTTTGTTATTGAAGAAATTTTAAATGACTTAAATATTAATTATATTACTTTCATTTATGCCCATAAAGAATTAACTGTTACAGGAATTGCTGTCCCATTATTTACATTTAGAAACACACACAAGATATTTGAAACAATTCTTTTTAGACATTGACAACAGGCAGCACAGGAAATTAATTCCTGAGTGAAAGAAAACAAATTAAATAAGCTCCAGGATTGCTCCCAGCTTCCTGCCTGGAAGCATTTGCCAGGTTGAAGCCCCAGGATGGGGACCTCATCAGTTCTTTCAGAATTAAGGAAACAAAGGTCAGGACATTCAGGGAAGTTGAAGCATCTAATGTTTGCAGGGCAGAGTACTGGAGAAACAGCGGCTACATGGAAAGAGATCTCTGGAGACCTGAAGAGAGGTCCCTTGTTGTCTTTGCTGGAGTACTAATCCACGTATGCATCGGGTAAAACTTCATGAGGTTGCAGGAAGAACTACTAGAAATCAGTAGGCCAAACAATTCCCAGAGCTAAAACAAGGTGGGAAATGGTTTGCATCTCACCAGCCAGAGTGGAGAGACTTCACAAGATGTGGGGCCCAAGGCAGACTTATCAGAAGGGTCCTACCTTAGCAGTGAGGCTAAACTGTCCCTGGAATAAAGGCTACTCTGGAACTGTCATTACAAAGCTTAAAAACATAACATAAAACTGATCCCAAGTTATGGGCCAGAACGTAGTCTAATACTCTTTAAAGGAATCCAACAAAAGCTAGTACTCCACAAGGTAAAAGTCTGAATGGTCAGCAACCAATGAAAAATTAGCAAGTTTGCAAAGGAGGAAAATATACCCTTATCCAGGAGACAAATCAATTAATAGAAATTGACCCAGAAATAATAAAAATGATGGAACAAAATCCTTAATAAAATAAGATAAAATCCTTAAAAATTCCTTTTAAAATCTTATAAATATGCCCAAGGTTGTCAAGATACCAAAAAAAGCCATATCTTAAATAAATACCAGTCATTTGGAGTCTTGATTATGGTGATTCTAATATGATATACCAAATATGTCCATGATAACCTTGTAAATTAGATACCATTAGTCAATCCATTCACATTCTCTTATATAAAAAAAATTCCTTTGGTTCCCCATTCCTTTCAAAAGAAAACCCAAATTATAGGGTATTGTTTCCCAAAGAAATGCTCTAGGCCAAGGCTCAGAAAACCTTCTCTGTAAAGAGCCAGATAGTAAACATTCTGGGCTTTACAGGCCATAAGGTATCTGTTGCAACTATTCAATACTGCCTTTGCAGAGTGAAAGTAGCCATAGACAACATGTAAACAAATAGGCAAGGCTAAATTTGGTCATCAGGCCATTGTTTGCTAACCCTTGCTCTAGAGCTATCCAATACAAAAAGCCACTTGCCACACGTGACTATTGAATTGAAGTTTAAGTTATTTAAAATTAAAATGAAATTAAGTAGAATTAAAACTTCAGTTTCTCAATTGAGCATGAGGCACATGTGGACACCCCAGATACAGAACATTTCCATTACCACAAAAAGTTGTTGAAAAGTACTGCTTAACAGCCAATGTGAATGAAAATTACTTTATGTTATTTGTAAATGTAGATTTCTTCACCTATCTAGGCATGTTGAACAAGACTCTCTCTAAAGCTGAAATCCAGATTTCTACAGAGTGAGTCATATGTGTACTAAATATGAAGAACTGCTAGTTAGGGTATGAGGTTCTTAACACAGTCTCATCACAGGTTAAAGGTTGTAATCTTAACTGCTTTATGCCTTTTGATTATTTCCTCTGGTATACCTGCCTATTATTATCACCCAATTTAATATGTCACACTTTATAATTGAACCATATGAACTAGCACATCTGACTATGGTAATGAGACAAACAGAAAAAAGACTTGTTACCCTAAAGAAACCTGATTAGTGTCTTCTTTTACAAAATGCACTTAAAATTATCTCATTTTCTACATTAAATTATTTAGAAGGAATAAAAAACACCTGTCTCATTTTCCTTAAATATTATTCTTCCTCCACTTGAGCTCTCTGCTTACTTGGGTGTGCCTTTTAGTAAATGAAAAGCTGTACCTGCTTAACACAAATGGGAAAGGTAGTATGTTCAGTGTGTGGGATCTGTAGCTAGACTACTTGGATTCAAATCCCAGTTCTACCAATAATTATCCTGTGTGAACCTGAAGCAAATAACTCAACCTCTCTGCGCCCCAGTTTCCTCATTTATAAATGATGAAAACATCTGTAGATACTACCTTAGGTTCTTAGAATGGCATAAGTTTGTATATGCAGGAAACTTAGGACAGTAAGTGCTATATAGTAAATACTGTACACGTTATTGTGATTTTTATTGTATCAGCATTAAGGTAAAATTTTACATCAATAACATTAATTACCAAATCATCTTATTATAAATCAGATACCTTGGACTCGTTATAATTGAACTCCTTTAACATACATGTATGTCATATATGTTATAAATAACACTGTTATGGGATGTAAGCAATGTTGAAGCCTGCAGTATTGTTGAAAATAGGCATCTTTTTTATGTGTGCATTGAAGACTCTTTCCTACTTTTATCATTCCCTCTATTATCTTTATTTTTCATACAATTGAAAATACTAAAATGGAATTTTATTCAGCCTGAATACAGATGCTTGCATTTATGTGTATACATCATTTAGGAACAGAAGCTGAAGCAAAAGGAAAAGTATAGATTTGCAGATAAATTATAGCATGCTTATCCTTTGTGTGTCAGTTCTCTATTGCCACAGTAAACTGCATAACAAAGAACCACAAAACCTCAGAGCATACAAAAATAAACATTTACATCTGTTCATGACTCTTAATTGGTTGGCATTCTGTTCAGATGAGCTGTGCTTGGTAGGGCTCACTTATGGTCAGCGGTGAGTTTGGGGTTGACTAGGCAGCTTTGCTGAATTTGACTGGGATCTCTCACATATCCGGGGCCTCAACTGGGGGAACTGGGCTGACTCAGCTCTATTCCATATGTCTCATGATCCATCAGACTAGCCTGGGAATTTTCTTATGATGTAGGCAGAAGAGCAAGAAAAAGGAAGCCCAATCATTCATGTTTCCCATTAACCAAAGCAAGGCATTTAAGCCCAGAGTCAGAGTGGGAGAGGACCACAAAGATACAGGGCAAATAGCATGACATAAGGAAGCCATTAACTAGGGCCATTGATACAATCAACCTACCACACTCTGTTTCATACATTTTAGCAATTCTTTTTCTTGAACTAAACTCACTATCTTTCACTGTCATATAATTGCCAGGGTTTTAAATTTTGCAAATGTTTCTTTCTTGAAATGTATGTAGTGCACTTGTATCACTAAGTCACATATATCTTTCTAAAAATAATTTGAATTCCAGGGTCTGCTAGTGCTATGGTTTGGATGTGGTTTGTTCCCTCCAAAACTCCTGTGGAAATTTGATCCCCAATGTGGCTGTGTTGGGAAGTGGTGTTTAGTGGGAGGTGTTCGGGGCATGGGGCAGATCCCTCATGAATAGATTAATGTCCTCCCATGAGGATGAGTCAGTTCTAGCTCTCCTGGGGATAGGTTCGTTCTTATGAGAGTGGGTTGTTTAAAAATAAAAAAGCCTGGCTTCCTAGGTTTCTCTCTCTTGCTTTCTCTCTTGCTGTGTAAGCTCTTTGCACATGCCCACTCATCTCCCGTTTTCCACGGTGAGTTGAAGCAGTCTGAGACTCTCACCAGATACAAATGCCCAATCTTGAACCTTCCAGCCACCAAAATCGTAAGCCAAACACACCTCTTTTCTTTATAAAATACACAGCCTGGGTATTCTGTTATAGCAACACTAAACAGACTAAGGAACTCATAGATTTCCATTTTTCTATATTCTCACTCAATCCAACATAAAATGGATTATCTCTGATTAAATGTGCCACCGTCCAAATCTTGTCTTCTTAGAAAACATGAGAGTAACATTGATAATATAAAATAATCAAAGATTATATGATTTCCAGTAATTGTCCAGGTGATTAAATATCAATTTGGTATTATTCTGAGGCTTAAAAGTATTTTCTAACTTAGCATTGTACCCATCTGCCTTCTTCATCTTGAAAACTTTACTCATTAACTTATAATTCCTTGCAATAAAATTAGAATTGTTTTATTGCTACCAGCTATGCTATCAGATTGTACATAAACCTTTTGAGGTATGTTTTTTGAAATAGATAGAAAAACTTTAAAACTTTATAAGATTTCTATTTTTACTATTCTTCTAAGTAAATATTCAGGTACCAATAATAGCCAAATACTGTTGTTGTCGTTGTTGTTGTTTGAGACAGAGTCTCACTCTGTTGAACAGGCTGGAGTACAGTGGTATGATCTTGGCTCACTACAACCTCCACCTCCCAGGTTCAAGTGATTCTCCTGCCTCAGCCTCCCAAGTAGCTGGGATTACAGGCGTGCGCCACCACACTCAGCTAATTTTTTATATTTTCGGTAGAGACAGGGTTTTCACCATGTTGGCCATACTGGTCTCAAACTCATGACCTCAAGTGATCCACCTGCCTCAGCCTCCCAAACCAAACACTGTTTTTGATACCCTAAAAAACAAAAGTTAATCTAGGACAAGTTCTCACTCTATTCTCTGCACTCAGAAAGACTTTCTAAAGTGAATCTAAGTGATGAATTGAGAGACAATATTCAATATGTTTATCAAGCCTTTAATATTGTTGCATCTTTATACGAACAATTTTCTTATCTCGAAAATTTCTACTCAAGTCCAACACAAGCACTCACTCAAGCACAAAGCAATATTATAGCTAAGAAACTGTCCATACAATGTCATGTACCTGGTAAACATGCCAGCCAAAAAAAAAAAAAAAGCTATCTGTTCAGGATAGTAAAGGGATGAGATTCTCTTGAAATCAGTTGTCTTCCTAAATTTCTTTTCAATCCTAAATTTTACAGTACATAGTTCCTTTGAATTCAATTCTTGCTGCTATGCAAAGTTTTTTCTTGGTAAATACAGGGGGTCTGAAAGAAGAAGAAAACTATAGTTTCCTTTTTCTGTTCATTTTCATTGTTATCACCTCCTTTACTGCAGAAATATATGGATGCATACAAACTCCCTGCAAAGATAGGGTATACATGGCTTCTTTTTGAAACTTTGGCTTCTTTTTAAAATGATATGTACGTTATAGACACTGAGAGTACATTAAGTACACAGAAAATGCAACACAATTTCTTAACAATCCAGACATTTGTATAATTTATGAATCATCAATTTTGTGTCATGATTCGAAACTCTAATTGTCTTATGAGCATATGACTTGGCAGACATTTCTAATGATACAAACTAGAGGAATTATAGCCCTGTTTTTGGTTGGTCTTAACATAATAATTTTGATGCTATGAAAATTTAAGTTCCATGCCTACTGTCCATAAAACGTTTAATAGCCGCTAAATGACAAGCAGCTTTTGAAATCACTTCCAACTGAATACATTTTTCTTTGAAGGGCAAAATGATGTACAACATTTGCTTGTTACCAATGGGTTTTTTGGTTAAAAATCAAATAACAACTATTTAAATAATTCTAGCCATGCAAGACTTTACATCATGTCTAAGAGAAATTCTGAACCTCACGTTTTAAGAGTAAATTGTTTCTTCAAACAAACAGATTATTCCAAAAACCAGATGTGATGAGAGAATCTGATAAAGGAAGTTTACCTTTTATAAGTAATTGACAAATAATTTATATTTAATGCTTTTTGCCTGTAGAAGAAATAAGACAAACATGCTTTGCTCAATTTCCTAATCTTCAGACTAAAAAATGAAATATACAAGCTGTCAAATGTGAGACATCACTGCCAAACTGAAACCTATCACAAAATAAAGCGTAGTGTTGCTTAGTTGATATTGTGATATTATTTTCAGTGAAGTAAGAGTATATTCAGGCAAGTTGTAAAATAACACGAATGATGCTTTTTTCTCTTATGCGTGAGAAAAAATGAGTAACACTTTTATTGCATGCAAGATTTAGAAAATTTATCCTTTCCTATTTTTCCTAGCAGTTACAAAGGTGTTTAAGAGACTGGGCTTTAGAATAGAAATGACTTAGGTTCAGATTCTTTTTCTATTTTTTTTTTTTTTTTTTTTGAGATGGAGTCTCGCTCTGGTTCACGCCATTCTCCTGCCTCAGCCTCCCGAGTAGATGGGACTACAGGCGCCCACCACCACACCCGGCTAATTTGTTGTATTTTTAGTAAAGATGGAGTTTCACTGTGTTAGCCAGGATGTTCTTGATCTCCTGACCTTGTGATCCGCCCACCTCAGCCTCCCAAAGTGCTGGGATTACAGGCTTGAGCCACCGCGCCCAGTCAAGCTCAAATTATTTTTTTTTTTCAAGATGGCATCTCACTGTGTTGCCCAGGTTGGAGTGCCATGGTGCAATTTTGACTCACTCCACCTCCCAGGCTCAAGCAATCCTCCCACTTCAGCCTCCTGAGCAGTTGGGACCACAAGCATGCACCATCAGGCCTGGGTAATTTTCTTGTATTTCTGGTAGAGACAGGGTTTCAGCATGTTGTTCAGGCTGGTCTTAGACTCCTGAGCTCAAGCAATTCCCCTGCCTCAGCCTCCCAAAGTGCTAGGATAACAGGCATGAGCCACTGCACCCCACCGCTTTTTTTTTTTTTTGTATACTTTAAGTTCTAGGGTACATGTGCAGAACGTGCAGGTTTGTTACATATGTATACTTCTGCCATGTTGCTGTGCTGCACCCATCAACTCGTCAGCACCCATCAACTCGTCATTTTATCAGGTGTAACTCCCAATGCAATCCCTCCCCCCTCCCCCCTCCCCATGATAGGCCCTGGTGTGTGATGTTCCCCTTCCTGAGTCCAAGTGATCTCATTGTTCAGTTCCCACCTATGAGTGAGAACATGCGGTGTTTGGTTTTCTGTTCTTGTGATAGTTTGCTAAGCAACGGCAGCAAAAGCCAAAATTGACAAATGGGATCTCATTAAACTAAAGAGCTTCTGCACAGCAAAAGAAACTACCATCAGAGTGAACAGGCAACCTACAGAATGGGAGAAAATTTTTGCAATCTACTCATCTGACAAAGGGCTAATATCCAGAACCTACAAAGAACTCAAACAAATTTACAAGAAAAAAACAAACAACCCCATCAAAAAATGGGCAAAGGATATGAACAGACATTTCTCAAAAGAAGACATTCATACAGCCAACAGACACATGAAAAAAAAACGCTTTATCTTTAAACTTTTATTCTTTTTAAAAAATAGAGACTGAGTCTTGCTATGTTCCCCAAGCTGGTCTTGAACTCCATACTCAAGCAATCAACCCACCTCAGCCTCTCAAAGTGCTGGGACTACAGGCATGCGCCGTGGCTCCCAGCCATAGGTTCAAATTCTGATAATAATTTGAATCTGTAATTCATTTTGAACTAAGAGCAAGAAAAAAACAGATAAATTCTTAGAAACATGCAATCTACTAAGACAGAATCATGAAGAAACAGAAAATCTGAACAGACTCATAACTAGAACCATAGCTGGTAAGGAGATTTTATCAGCGATCAAAAATCTTTCAACAACAACAACAAAAAAGCCTGGGACCAGAGGACTTCACGGGTGAATTCTGCCAAGCACTTAAAGAATGACCACCAACCCTTCTGCTACTCTTCCAATAAATGGAAGAGGAGGAGGGAACACTTTCAAACTTATTTTATGAGGCTAGTGTTACCCTGATACCAAAGCCAAAGACACCACAAAAAAAAAAAACAAAAACAAAAAAAAACACCTACAGGCCAATACCCCTGATGAACATAGATGCAGAAATCCTCATCAAAATATTAGCAAACTGAATTCAACTGCACAATAAAAGGATTATACATTATGACCAAGTGGGATTTATTCCTGGAATGGAAGGGTGGTTCAACAAAGGAAAAATCAATTAGTGTGACATTAAGAACATAAAGAATAAAACTCACTTGACCATCTCAATAGATGCAGAAAAAGCATTTGACAAAACTCAACACCCTTATATGAATCAAAAAAAAAAAAAAAAAAAAAAAAAAAAAACAAGAATAGTAGACAATTACCTTAACATTGTAAAACCTACAACAAATATCATGGTCAATAGTGAAAAACTAAAAACTTTTCCAATAAGATCAAGAACAAGGCAAAGATGCTCACTCTCACCACTTCCATTCAACACAGTAATGGACATCCTAGCCTGAGGTATTAGACAAGAAAAAAAGTAAAAGGCATCCAAACTAGAAAGAAAGAAGTAAAATTATTCTACTTGGAAATGACATGATCTTATATGTAGAAAACCCTAAGGATTCCACACAAAAACAACTGTTAAAACTGATAAAGTCAGTAATGTTGTAGGATACAAAATCAATATACAATATTCAGTGGCATTTCCATAAACTAACATCAAACAATCTGAAAATGAAATTAAGAAAACAATTCCATTCACAATAGCAACAAAAAGAATAAAATACCTAGAAATAAACTTAACTAAGGAGTTTGTAGACTGAATACTACAAAACACTTCTGAAAAATGCCTGTAATCCCAGCACTTTGGGAGGGAGGCCAAGTAGGGCAGATCACCTGAGATCAGCCTGGCCAATGTGGAAAAACCCCGTCTCCTAAAAATACAAAAATTAGCCAGGCACGGTGGTGCATGGCTGTAGTCCCAGCTACTCAGGAGGCTGAGGCAGGAGAAGCACTTGAACTTGGGAGGTGGAGGCTGCAGTGAGCCAAGATCACACCACTGCATTCCAGTCTCGGTGACAGAGCAAGGCTCCATCTCAAAAACAAATAAATAAATAAATAAAAATAAAATAAAAAACACATTGCTGAAAGAAATTAAACACACAAATAAATGGAAAGACTTATGTTCATTGGTTGGAAGACTTAACATTGTTAAAATGTCTATTCTTTCTGAAGCAATCCACACATTCAATGCAATCACTATCAAAATTCCAATCGTATTTTTCACAGAAACAGAAAAAACAATCCTAAAATATATATGAAACCACAAAGAACTCCAAAAAACCAAGAAAATTTTGAGAAAGAAGAAGAAAGCTGAAGTCTTCACACTTTCTAGTTTCAAAACATATTGCAGAGCTACAAAATCAAAACAGTATGATACTGGCATAAAGACAAACATAGACCAATGGAACAGAATAGAGTGATGAGAAATAAAACCACACATATATGGTCAACTAGTTTCCAACAAGGGTTCCAAGAATACACAATAGGGAAAAGATAGGCACTTCAAAAAACGGTGCTGGAAAAACTATATATCCCACATGCAAAAGCACAAAATTGGACCCTTATCTAATATCATACATAAATCTCAATGAAAATGAATTAAAAACTTAAATGGAAGACCTAAAACCACAAAATTCCTAGAAGAAAACAGGGAGAAACTTTATAATATTGGTCTGTAAAATTATATCTTGGATATGACACCAAAAGCACAGGCAATAAGAGCAAAATTAGACAAGTGGGACTATATCAAAGTAAAAGGCTTTTGCACAGGAAAATAATCAGTAGAGTGAAAATGCAGTCTACAGAATGGGAGAAAATACATACAAACCATGTATCTGATAAGGGTTTAATGTTCAAAATATATAAGGAACTCCTACAACTCAATAAAAAATACCAAATAACCTGATTTAAAAATGGGCTGATGACTTTAATAGACATTTCTCAAAAAAAAAAAAAGACATACAAATGATCAACAAGTAGATGATAAGATGCTCAAATCAATAATCATCAGGGATATGCAAAAAAAAAAACACACACACAAACAGAATATCACCTCACACCTATTAAGATGACCATTATCAAAAATAAAACAAAACAAAACAAGGAAAGAAAAGAAAAGAAAATAACAAGTGCTGGTAAGGATGTGGAGAAATTGGAACACTAGCACACTGTTGAGAATGTAGAATGGAACAGCCATCATGTTACATGGGGTGGATGTTTTCTCAAAAAATTAAAAATGGAGCTACTATATCATTTAGCAATCTCACTTCTGGGTATTTATCCAAAAAAATTGAAATCAGAATCTCAAAGAGATAACTGCACTCTCCTGTCTGTTGCCACATTATTCACAAGAGCCAAGAGGTGGAAACAACCTAACTATCCATCAGTGAATGAATGGATAAAGAAAATGTGGTATACACATACAATGGAATACAATTCAGTCACATATAAGGACTTCCTGTCATATGCCACAACATGTATGAACCTTGGGAACATTATGCAAAGTATATAAGTCACAGCAAGAAAAATACTGCATGATTTCATTTACATGAGGTATCTTAAGTAGTCAGCATCATTAGAGCAGAAAGTAGCATGGTGGTTGCCAAAGACTGGGGGAGGGGAAAATTGATACACTTCAGTCGTGCAAGATTAAAAATTTTCTAGAGCTCTCCTGTACTACATTGTACGTATAGCTCACAATACTGTATTGTACACTTAAAAATATAAGAGGGGAGAGTTCATTTTATGTGCTATTTACTACTAGCACAACAAAAAAAAAATACATTTTTGTTATCCTTCAGTTTTATCTATGCAGTTAACAGTGCTTTTTATTTCTCAGTGTGGATTGAGTTACTGTTTCATGTTCAGTGTGGACGGAGTTACATGTTTCAGCTTGAAGGATTCCCTATAGTTTCTTATAAGGTGAGCCCGCTAGTGATAAATTATCTCCGCTTTTATATATCTAGGAATGCTTAATTTCTTCTTCATCATTTTTGAAAGACAGTTTTTCTGGATATAGAGTTTTTGGTTAATTCTTTCTTTCAGCACTTTGAATATGTCATCCCATTGCCTTATGGCTTCTATGGCTTCTGATAAGAAATCAGCTGCTCATCTTATTGGGAATTTCTTATATGTGATGTGTTGCTTCTCTTTTGCTGCTTTCAAGATTTTCTCTTTGTCTTTCAACAACTTGATTATTTGTCTTTGTCTTTCAACAACTTGATTATGATTTGTCTGGTGTGGATCCCTGAGTGCAACTTGGAATTCACTGAGCTCCAAGCTTCATGGATGTGTAGCTTAATGTATTTTATAAAATTTGGAAAGTTTCAGTCATTATTTCTTCAAACATTCCTTCTGCTCCTCTCTCCCTCCCTCCCCCATACTCTTTCCTCTGTGTGTGTGTGTGTGTGTGTGTGTGTGTGTGTGTGTGTGTGTGTGTGGTGTGTGTAACTTCCATTATGTATATGTTGGTAAGCTTCATGGTGTCCATTGAGTTTCTGCGACTTTTCGTTTTCTCCATTTTTTTCTGCCAATAAACTTCATAATCTCAATTTATCTATCAATAAGTTCACTGATTTTTTCCTCTGCCAGTTCAAGTAGGCTTTTGAACATATCTAGTGAAGTCTTTATTTCAGTTACTGTATTTTTCAGCTCCAGAATTTTTAATTTATTTCTATCTCCTTTTGTTCTCTATTTGGTGAGGCATCATCCTTATTAGTTTCTTTGAGTTCTTTAGACATTCTTTCCTTTAGTTCTGTAAATATAAATAGCTGATTTAAAATCTCTGCCCAGTAAGCTCAATGTCTTGGCCTTCTCAGGGACAATCTCTACTGATTTTTTTTTCCTGTGTATGCTTGTCTCCAATTCCATCCAGGTCGCTGTGAATATCATTACTTCATTCTTTTTATGATTGAATGTATCCCATGGTATATATATGCCACAGGCACATTGATTGATGGGCATTTGGGTGGCTTCCATATTTTTGCAATTGTGAATTGTGCTGCCATAAACATGTGTGTGCAATTATATATATGGCATAATGATTTCTTTTCTTCTGGGTAGATACCCAGTAGTGGTATTGCTAGATCAACTGGTAGATCTACCTCTAGTTCTTTAAGAAATCCCCACACTGTTTTCCATAGTAGTTGTAGTAGTTTACATTCCCTCCAGCAGTGTAAAAGTGTTCCCTTTTCACCATATCCATGCCAACTTCTATTTTTTTTAATTATGGCCATTCTTGCAGGAGTATGGTGTTATCACCTTGTGGTTTTGATTTGCATTTCCCTGATCATTAGTGATGTTGAGCATTTTTTCATGTTTGTCAGCTATTTGTACATCTTCTTTTAAGAGTTATCTATTCATGTCCTTAGCCCCCTTTTTGATGGGATTCTTTGTTTTATTCTTACTGAGTTCCTTGTAGATTTGGATATTAGTCCTTTGTCAGATGTATAGATTGTGAAGATTTTCTTCCACTCAATGGATTGTCTGTTTACTCTGCTGGCTTTTTCTTTTGATGTACAGAAGCTCTTTAGTTTAATTAAGTCCCATCTGTTTGGTTTTTTGTTTTTGTTTTTGCATTTGGTTGTTGGTTCTTGGCATGAAGTCTTTGCCTAAGCCAATGTCCATAAGAATTTTTCCAATGTTATCTGATAGAATTTGTATGGCTTCAGATCTTAAATTTAAGTGTTTGATACATCTTGGTCAGGTGCAGTGGCTCACACCTATAATCCCAACACTTTGGGAGGCCGAGGCAGATGGATCACTTGAGGTCAGGAGTTTGAGACCAGCCTGGCCAACGTGGTGAAACCCTGTCTCTATTAAAAATAGAAAAATTAGCTGGATGTAATGGCAGATGCCTGTAATCACAGCTACTCAGAAGGCTGAGGCAGGAGAATCACTTGAACCTGTGAAGCAGAGGTTGCAGTGAGCCACAATCACGACACTGCACTCCAACCTGGGCAATAGAGTAAGACTCAGTCTAAAAAAAATAATAAGAAGAAGAATTTGATCTATTTTGAGTTGATTTTGGTATTAGGTGAGATGAAGATCCAGTTTTATCTTCTACATGTGGCTTGCCAGTTATCCCAACATCATTTGTTGAATAAGGTGTCCTTTCCCCACCTTTTGTTTTTGTTTGCTTTGTCAAAGATCAGTTGGTTGTAAGTATTTGGCTTTATTTCTGGGTTCTCTATTCTGTTCCATTGGTTTATGTGTGCATTTTTATACCAGTACCATGCCATTTTAGCAACTATGGCCTTACGGTATAGTTTGAAGTCAGGTAATGTGATGTCTTCAGATTTGTTCTTTTTGCTTAGCCTTGCTTTGGCTACATGAGCTCTTTTTCGGTTCCATGCAATTTTTATAATTTTTTCTAGCTCTGTGAAGAATAATGGTGGTATTCTGATGGGAATTGCATTGAATTTGTAGAATATATTTGGCAGAATAGTCATTTTCACAATATTGATTCTACCCACCCACGAGCATGGGATGTATATCAATTTGTTTGTGTCATCTATGATTTCTTTCAGCAGCATTTTATAGTTTTCCTTGTAGAGGTCTTTCACCTCCTTGGTTAGGTATATTCCTGTGTATTGTATTGTATTGTATTGTATTTTTTATAGCTATTATAAAAGGGTTTGAGTTCTTGATTTGATTCTCAGCTTCGTCACTGTTGGTGTATAGCAGTGCTACTGATTTGTGTCCATTGATTTTGTATCCCGAAACTCTGCTGAATTCATTTACCAGTTCTAGGAGCTTTTTGTATGAGTCAGTAGGGTTTTCTAGGTATACAACCGTATCATCAGCAAACAGTGACAATTTAACTTTCTCTTTACCAATCTGGATGCCCTTTATTTCTTTCTCTTGTCTAATTGCTTTGGCTAGGACTTCCAGTATTATGTTGAATAGAAGTGGTAAAAGTGGACATCCTTGTCTGGTTCCAGTTTTCAGGGTGAATGCTTCTGTCTTTTCTCCATTCAGTATAAAGTTAGTTCTGTGTTTGCTATAGATGGCTTTTATTAAAGTATGTCTTTTCAATGCTGATTTTGCTCAGGGTTTCAATCATAAAGGGATGCTGGATTTTGGCAAATGCTTTTTCTGTCTATTGAGATGGTCATGTAATTATTGTTTTTAATTCTGTTTATATGGTGTATCACATTAACTTGGATATGTTAAACCATCCCAGCATCCCTGGTATGAAATCCACTTGATCATGATGGATTATCTTTTTGATATACTGTTGGATTTGGTTAGCTAGTATTTTCTTGAGGATTTTTGCATCTATGTTCATCAGAGATATTGTTCTATAGTTTTCTTTTTTGTTATGTCTTTTACTGGTTTTGGTATCAGGTTGATACTGGCTTCACAGAATGATTTAGGAAGGATTCTCTCTTTATCTTGTAGAATAGCATCAACAGGATTGGTATCAATTCTTCTTTGAATGTCTGATAGAATTCAGCTTTAAATCCATCTGATCCTGGACCTTTTTTATTGGCAAATTTTTGTTACCATTTCAATCTCACTACTTGTTATTGGTCTGTTCAGAGTTTCTATTTCTTCCCGCTTTAATGTAGGAGAGTTGTATATTTTCAAGAATTTGTCCGTCTCCTCTAGGTTTTCTAGTTCATACATAAAAAGGTGTTCATAATAACCTTGAATGATCTTTTGTATTTCTGTGGTATCAGTTCTAATATCTCCTGTTTTATTTCTAATTGAGCTTATTTGAATTTTCTCTTTTCTTGGTTAATCTCGATAATGGTCTATCAATTTCATTTATCTTTTCAAAGAACCAGCTTTTTGTTTCATTTATCTTTTGTATTGTCTTGTTTGTTTCAATTTCATTTCGTTCTGCTCTGATCTTTGTTATTTCTTCTGCTGCTTTTGAGTTTGGTTTGTTCTTGTTTCTCTAGTTCCTTGAAGTGTGACCTTAGATTGTTTATTTGTCTGGATTTAGCAGCCCAGCAGAGCTCCCAGGTTCCAGGCTGGTACTGGGGAGTGTCTGCAGAGTCCTGTGATGTGATCAATCTTCAGGTCTCTCAGTTCTGGACACCAGCACCTGCTCTGGTGGAGGTAGCAGGGGAGTGAAGTGAACTCTGTGAGGGTCCTTAGTTTTATTTGGTTTGTCACACTAGTTTTGTGTTGACTGGCCTCCAGCCAGGAGGTGGTACTTTCAAGAGAGTATCAGCTGTGGTAGTATAGGGAGCATACAAGCTTGCCCTAGGGTTGCCTGGATAAGTATTCAGGCCTGGGCATAGAACTCCCAAGAGATTATATCCTTTGTCCTTGGCTACCAGGGCAAGTAGAAAAAGACCACCACCAGCTGGCAGCCAGAACAGGCATGTCTGAGCTCAGACTCTGCTTGGGCAGAGCTTGTTGTGGCTGCTGTGAGGGATAGGTGTTGGTTCTCAGGCCAATGGAGTTATATTCCCAGGTGAATTATGGCTGGGTCTGATGTATCATACAGGTCACCAGGGAAGTTGGGGGAAAGCTGGCAGTAACAGGCTTCACCCAGTTCCCACACAGCCTGAAAGGCCAGTCTCACTCCCACTGTGGCCCCCCATCCCCCCAACAGCACTGAGTTTGTTTCCAGACAGCAAGTGAGCAGGGCTCCAGGATTCCCCTTTGGGAAAGCAAGCAGGGCTTTCAGGTTTCAGACCTCCCCACCTGCCACAACTTCTGTGCTGCATCTGCACTCCTGCTTCTCCCTCTTCCCCAGATTCCATCCAAAAAATTTCACCTTCAGTCAAAATTGTTACAAAGTTCATCTGGAGGTTTCCTTCTCCCTGTGGTCTTTCCCCAGATCTACTGGCAGCCCTCCCCAAGAATCCCTGTGAGACAAAGTCAGAAATGACTTCCCTGGGGACCAAGAATACCCACAGGGCTCTTCCCGCTGCTTCCTCTGCCCTTGTATTCCAGTTGGCTCTCTAAGTTCTTATCAGCCCCAGGTAAGGTCAAATCCTTCTCCCATGATCTGGACCTTCGGGTTCCCTGGTAAGATGTGTTGTTTGTGGGCAGATGATCCCCCTTTCACACTTTGGGCACTCAGTTTTTTGGCTATCTCCTGGAACCTGCAGCTGCAATCCACTTCCTTCAAAGGGTCTGTGGTTTCTCTCAGCTTTCCTGGTATGTTCCTGCAGATCTCGGAGCAAAAGTTCACCATGTGAGTTTCCATACACTGCTCTGCCCATCCAAGTGGCAGCTGCACGTTAGTGCTGCCTCTTATCCACCATTTCTCCCCTATCTGAATTCTTATGAGTTCTGCTCCGATTATTTTGCCCATGTCCATAAAGTGTTTGCCCATAGTGATTCTAGTATATAGATAATTCTCCTGCTATGTCTTGAATCCTACATAATATAAGTGCATTATCTGCATATCCAGATCAGCTGTAATTTGACTGGGTGAGGAGAAATTTCTGGGATGTCCTCAAAAATCCTTCTGCAATACATTGTATCTGGCAGTACTATTATAAAGTGAATCTCTATTACGTGCTCAGAGTGGGTCACGGAGAAGAAAGAAGTGTTCCTTCGATAATGTTCTCAAAGTAATATTTGAAAGTTCAGGCATGGCAAATGCTTAGAATTGCTATAAATTTCCACTACTTGAGTAGTTTTAGTACACTGAGGAAACTGATATTCTATGGTAGTGGGATTAAAGCTAACTAGACAGTACCGTATCAACAAGAAACTATAGTATTGTTTATATTTCTCAATCCTACCCTTATTGGTTCAGAGGAAGGGCATTAATGTTTCCCTTGAAGTAGCATCATTGGACATATTTTGGAAAGTAGACATTTTGTTTTCAGATAATATTGGACATTAACTCTTCCAATGACACTTTTCCCTGTAATTTCTACAGGTGTCCTTATTCATGAGCTCTTGATTCTTAGAAAATAAAAGTCGTTTTGTTCCTTTTATTTCAGGAGCTGATGGTTCTATCTAAATAGCTGGAAGTTTATTTTGATTTCTAGCTTGTTTGCTTTATTGTTATTCTTTGAAAATGTTTACCATGTTAGAAATTTTCTAAATTGGCAATTTCCTATTCCCATCTATTTTTTCTTTGAGTCCACTTACAAAAAGACAAGGCTCCTTTTACTTCAGCTGTGCAATCTACTCAGAATTTTATTCGAAAATATTATTAAGTCTATTTTTAAATTAATTATCGACTTGTCTTTATTTCGTTTATACTTTTTACATATTTGTCCAATCATTGCTTAAGGAAAAAGCTTCTAAATGGGCGTATGTAGTGCATTTTCTGTATTCTTATCCTCCCACATTCAATTTTAAATTATGCACAATTTGCTTATTTAAATCCTGTCCTAGCCTTCCAGAGGATTTTTGCTTCTTTTAATCACTTTTCTCCCTGATTGAAAGGCTAACAATATACGAACTAGGGGGTACAAATCTTTTCTTCTAAAACAGTAAGTACATTTTTAAATATCCTGAATTCTGCAATATACTTGTCTGTATTTCTGATGGTATCAAAGTGTACCTGAAATTTGTTTTAATTGGACATGAGAAGATATGAATGCAAAAATGATTGTTGTGAAAAAAGAAATTGATACACACAGATCCTTAGAAACAAGAGGCACAGCAGCCATGCAGGTCGTGTAGGGAAAGAGCCAGGTAAGGAGGCAAAGTGGGAGAAAAGAGCATGGCCTAAAGCTTTTATTGGGGTTCCCAGGGAAGAAAGAGTGGGACAAGATAGGTATATTGAGTAAATTTAGGATTGGATAGTTAGAATAATTTCAATGCACTCTGGAACATAGTGGTGATCCCTAGTTGTCCACTACCTGGTCCTAGGATGATGTGGGGCAAGGTGATAATGACTTGGTGTGCAGGAATTTGACAAAGGAGATGGTTGGGGTATGGGCTCTAGATTGGTTTATTTGCCTATGAAAGCTGGGCTGGAAACGAAGTCATTTGCTGTC
Source organism: Macaca fascicularis (assembly GCF_037993035.2). Lineage (NCBI taxonomy): Eukaryota > Metazoa > Chordata > Mammalia > Primates > Cercopithecidae > Macaca > Macaca fascicularis. Next base: position 112,095,800 of record NC_088389.1, read on the forward strand.
TGTATGAATTAGCTAGCCCTGGTAGAGACAGCCTTTCCAGGATCTAGACACCAAATGCCAGGGCATCAAAAATACAGAAAATAAGAAAATATAGTCAATACACTGATGTTTAAAAACATTTTCTTATATTTCTTAATGCAGCTCAAAATCAGTATTTAAGTTCAAATTCTATATATCTGTCTTCTTGTCTAACGATGCAATTATTTCTTTACTAAAAATAAAAAAGCTATATTGGCCAGGCCCAATCTACTGCTGATCCTAGATTTTTTTTTTTTTTTTTTTTTTTTTGAGATGGAGTCTCAGTCTGTTGCCCAGGCTGCAGTGCAGTGGTGCGATCTCGGCTCACTGCAAGCTCCACCTCCTGTATTAAAGCCATTCTCCTGCCTCAACTTCCCAAGTAGCTGGGACTACAGGCGCCCACCACCACGCCTGGCTAATTTGTGTGTGTGTGTGTGTGTGTGTGTGTGTGTGTGTGTGTGTGTGTGTGTGTTTAGTAGAGACCATGTTAGCCGGGATGGTCTTGATCTCCTGACCTCGTGATCTGCCCATCTCGGCCTCCCAAAGTGCTGGGATTACAGGCATGAGCCACTGCACCCAGTCGATAGAAATTTTGAGAAGATTCCATGCTTTACTTTTTTATTCTCGCATAGTAGAATATAAACCTCTTGAGGGGAAATCTTTTGTTCACTGTTTTACCCAAAAGTTAGAACAGTGCCTTTTATACAATAGTCACTGAAAAGTTATTCATTAAATAAACAAATGAATCAAACTTAAGCTTAGCCATTTTACCTGTTCCATGAGCTTCAGCCATTTGCTTTATCTTTTAATAACTTCAGTTTTGTCTGTCTCACAGAGTTATTGTGAGGATTAAATTAGGTGGTGCATGTAATGCATTTGGTAAGGTGCCTGATATATAGGATGATTCCAATAAGCAGTGGTGGTCTCTGTTTTTCTTGTTACTGTAGATGTCAGGACAAAGTATAGGAAACACGTTACTTCTCCCATCGTGCTTCCCAGTATCCATACTTTGCACTGACCTTTACTTCTCCCATCGTGCTTCCCAGTATCCATACTTTGCACTCCCACTCCCTGAAATGTGCTCCAGTCCTTCCAAATACCCCTTTATTATTATTATTTAAAATGTATCTTTTATATGTCTCATTCTCTAGGGGCCACAACTTAGCTCTTTTTTTTTTTTTTTTTTTTTTGAGACGGAGTTTTGCTCTGTCGCCCAGGCTGGAGTGCAGTGGCGCGATCTCGGCTCACTACAAGCTCCGCCTCCTGGGGTCACACCATTCTCCTGCCTCAGCCTCCCAAGTAGCTGGGACTACAGGCACCCGCCACCACGCCCGGCTAATTTTTTTGTATTTTTAGTAGAGACGGGGTTTCACCGTGTTAGCCAGGATGGTCTCGATCTCCTGACCTTGTGATCTGCCCGTCTCGGCCTCCCAAAGTGCTGGGATAACTTAGCTCTTTTAAGAGCTAATAACAGCTGATAACATCATATAAATTGATCTTTTTGACAGGGTATACTTTCTTACTAGAAACCAAAATAATGACTAATGGTCATTATTACCATTAGTCCTGAGGCAGCTTAGAGATGATGTTCAGCATAAAGGAACAATGTTGTCTACCACCCTTGAACTCACCCGGAGTAAGATGGGGATGCCGAAGTCCCATGCCAGGCTGCCTATTTCATTTCCCAACAGTGCCCTTCTCATGATGACAAATGTATCAGTCACTCAGATGTACCAATCTGGAATTGAGGGGGAGAGGCCTGCCTGTCCAGAGACACAGATTTGGAAATCAAGCGAAATAAGTTCTTTAATATGTCCCCTGACCACCAGGCCAGGTATTATAGCTCTCCTGAAAGCAGTTGAAGTGATGCACTGATGTCTGCAGAAGCTAGACTGAGTTGTTTAGGAAATAATGGAGAAGAAACAAAGGCAAATCATTCTTTCAAGAAGTCTTTTGGTAACATGGTTTATGTATGACACCTTGAAAAATAAGGTAAAGGGAAGGGTGGTGGTTGCTGTCAACACTTTTCGTTCTTAAAAGGAAGGGAACTTAAGGTAAATTATTTTAGAATGAAGAGAAAGAACCAAGATCATCTAAGAGTCTCAATGACGGTACAAATAACTGATTAAACAAGGTCCCCAAGGGGCTTACAAGCATACGCTGTATTGATGATGGAAATCAATAGTAAAATCCTTATTAGGAGCCACGGTGGCTCATGCCTGTAATCCCAACACTTCGGGAGGCCAAGGCAGGTGGATCATTTGAGGCCAGGAGTTCAAGACCAGCCTGGACAATATGGCAAAACCCCATCTCTACCAAAAATACAAAAATTAGCCGATGGTGATGGTGTGTGCCTATAGCCCCAGCTATTAAGAAGGCTGGGACCCAGGAGATTGGGGGTGCCACTGCACTCCAGCCTAGGCAACAAAGCGAGACTCTGTCTCCAAAAAAGAAAAAAAGGGGGGGGGGACTTATTAGGATTCCACAATGACTATTTCCTTACTTTAAGGTAATCTCAAGATTTTAATCCCATGATATGTACAACTGCGCAAAACCACTACACACCTAAATTCTTTCATGTTTCTCATGGTAATGATAAAATTGTAATTCTATAAACTAGATACCGTGGTAAGTGCTTTGCATGCATGCACTCATTTATCTATTACAACATCGTATTAAAGGTTATTTATAAAAGAAAATAACCAAGGTTCACAGGGGTAAGTAACTTGCTCAAGAGGCACATATGGAAAGTGAAGTAACTGGGAATTAGTTGCAAGAGTATAATCCAAAAACCCACGCTCTTAGGCATTTTTTTCTCTACAGCATCAGAAACAAGTGGGAGTAAACATCTGTCATTTATTCATTTGCCTCACTCTCCCTCCTTTTTGGAGCCTTCCCTCAGTGTGTCTGATTATGGTGGGCTTGACTACGTGGGCCTTATTTTCTCTACTAAAGAATTGGGCAGATGAAGGAAGCTGGTCAATCATAGCTCTCCAACCCCTTTTCCCTAGGCAGGGTGGGATAGGACTCAAGCTGAGCCAGTCAGACAACTTCAGGGACCACTCAACCAGAGTATCAAGGACGAATATTTCCTTTCCCTTGAGGTTGCTAAGATAGCAGTATTTGGCTCTTGAGCTGTCAGTCATATGGAGAAAGTCTATCTGAGAAAAACAAAAAAGTCTATCTGATAACATAGTTTAGAACTCCTGGATCCAGCTGTGCCTCAGATGATCTTCCTCAGGACTTACAAGGGTCTATCAATTCCTTATTGTGTTTAAGCCTATGTAACTTAGGCTTCTGCCATCTAACAACTGAAAATTCCTAATAAAATATAGTGCAATAAAATAAGATTTGGAGTCACACAAATTAGGATTCACATCCCAGCTCCCTATTCTTCTAACTGTATATCCTAACCACATTCCTGAACTTCCTTGAATCTCAAAATCCTTGTCTGTAAACATGAGGATAACAATACTACATTAATGTATAAGCAAACAGGCTTAGGAATGGACTATGTTTAAACTGTGACTCCATGGCTAACCTGCTATGTAAGCTTGGATAATGTATTTGCACTTATTCTCTCTTCATTTCTTCTTTCCAACTTTCCTTCTTCCAAGCTGTGTTTCCAAAAGAACCTAAAGAGATGTACAATAATGATTCATTCAACAAATATTTATTGAGAACTTATTATGTGCCAGAAAATGAACTAGTGGCCAGGAAATTAAAGATGAGCAAAATAGACACAATCTCAGCACTCATGGAATGGGGACAAATATTACATAATAATCATATGAATAGATGCAATCTATGTGGCAGCCAGGGCTTTCCATCCCTTTGAGATCTTGAACTGTCCCTCTTCACCCCCATGCCATGATCATGACTAACAGAAGTCTTCCCCCAAGATTTCCACCAATTCTGTAGGTGAATAGGGAAGCTTTACAGTCATCTGGCTCTTGGGGCACTGATTTCCCTCTGTGTGCCTTGATCAAGCCACACTGTAATTCCTCCATTAAACTGGGCCTGCCTTCTTCAGTTTCCACAATAAAATCATCTAACCCAAGCAATTGTAATATTGGCGGTCATTATTGATGGTATCAGTTGGATCCCAAGAAGGGGTTGGTCCCCTGTGCATAGTACACAACCTTCCTCCAATCTCACCACTTTCTCCCTTGTCCCTTATTTTCCTCTTGTTTCAATTCCATTATTGAGTACAATGCATAGAATATGGAATGGCAAATATGATAACTCAGCAAGAGTTCCAGATTTTTCTCTATCTCCTAGGACAGATATCGCCCCTTGCTGAGCCTATAGTACAGACCAATTCCAGTCCCTCAAGGAGCTTGCTTCAACTCTGAATGCACTCTGAAGCATTTTCCCAAAAGTGCTTTTCCTAAGGGGAATGTTACTGCGACCTGTGAAAGTAACAAGATTTTTCCACCTTGTGACATGGTTACACACTTTAAATGGCAACAAGAAAAGAAAGAAAACTGGAGTGTTATGACAGTGTAAAACGAGGGATGTGACCCAATCTAACAGGTGGGAAAAGTGCTGGGCTGGATAAGGCGTAAATAGACGTTAACCAGGAACAGGAGAGAAGGGGGAACATTTCAAGGAAAGAAATATGTACTTACTTTTTTTAAAATAAGGAAGACAATTAGAATTAAAGGTTAATAAAGATAAGAACATAAAGATGAAGCCAGCTTTGTAGTACAGAAAATACATACAGCAAAGCCCTAATTGGATTTTACCAGAGTAATTGCCAGAGGTGAGCAATTGTTCTGAACTGAGGTTTCTATCAGCCAGCAGGTAGAAAAGCATTACATGGTATAACTGAATTTGCCTACAATAAATGTGCACTAAGATGTGGCTGATGACTGATGAATAACAACAATGTGAATACACATTGAATGTTTACTTGTCTTATCTCATTCAATCGTCACAACAAATCTAGATAGGAGACACAATGATGACCATTCTAGAGCTGGAGTTTAGAGAGGTTACCTGAGCTGTACATAGTTGCTCAGCTGCTAAGTGTCAGGGCCAGGATTCCAATCTCAGTCAGCTTTTTGGCTCTTGAGGTATTTCTCTTATCTACTGAATTACACTGCACCCAAGTCCTCTGTGTTCTCTGCTTTCCTCGGACAGTACTGACTGGCAAGGCTTTAATATTTGCAACTCATGAGGAGCTACCCTTCCCTGACATCAGCTGGCCACTCTTCCCTAAAAGTGAAACACTTTGAAAAATTCCCCAAATTCATGAGATTTGTTCTCCACTTGGTCAAATCATTACTTTTCACTGTAGATGTATACAGAGCATTCTGTAATGTGTTTCTGTGTTACTTTTTGGTTACTGAGAACTTTGGTGCACTAAATTTTTGTAGTTTGTGTAGAGGAATTCCTGGTTCAACATGTAATGTCCTTTTAATAATGGTACCGCCCATGCCAGATAATATATTTTTAATCACTGTCATGAATAAAAACTATAAAATGATCAGTAATCTAAGGAGCTCAGACTACAAGGAGATCAGCAATGTGAATATGGATTTACACACTCAACCCTGACAAAGTCTATATGACAGAGTAGGTGCAATGCAGCCATTTCAGCCATTCACATAGCCAGTGGGGGTCTTTGCAAGATCAGTTCAGATGTGATCATCAAAAACTATGGAAAGACTGGAGGAAAGAACAACAAATTCAATTATCTAAGGCCTGGCCCTGCCCTGCCCTGCCCTGCCCTGGGATGGGAGGCAGCTTTCCCCTCTACTCTTTCCTTTCTTTTCATTCTTTAGTGCTTTTCTCTCCATCAAGTCATTCTTCCTTTCAGGTTGGGGATTGCCTGATAAAGAAAGCATTATAAGGCTGGATTGCCAAAGCACTGAATTTTTAAACCCTCTAAATAGGACATTAGTTCATAGCTTGAATGTTTTGAAATCTGATCAACATGCCGTTTCTCAATACATTAAGCAAAGCAAGCAAAATTAGTCTGCTTTATGTCAGGTGCTTAGCACAAATCCCTTAATAATGTGCTTGACTGCAGAAACCATTAATAAATGCATAATTCCCTAAGACAGGCTTGATTAATTAAGTCATATGTGTATCCTTCTAATTAAAAAAAAAAAAGAACATTAGGCAGATGAGTGGAATTTCTGAGTACCAAATTCAAAGGCTTCTTTTGAATGCCTTTTGCCTTTCTCTTCAAGATGAAAGGAATGCTGCTGGTTATTGTAGCTGCCAACAAACAGTTATAGCACAGGCACAAAGCACCCAGAACTGTGTGTCTTATTAAAAACAATTTGGTATTCATCTGCCAATTTGTAACTCAGTTCTCAATCAGGGGCCTGTCTGATTAAGTCAAGCAATTCAAATTTGAGGGGGCAGCTGGTGCTGCTATGCAAATAAACAGATGAGGAAAAAATAGGACCAATGAATCAACAAGCAGATGGTAAAAAGCCAAGGCCTTCAAAGGGTCCTTGAATGTTTTTTCCTCTCTACTTCCCATCACACTACATCTCACAGAATTTCTATTCCAAGGGATTATAAAGATTATCACTTAGTTTAATGATCAGCATAGAACAGTTTCTAACATTGATCCCTTTAGCATTAAGGATTTACACAAAGAAAACACTGGTCATGGAATGCTAGATTAGATGGTCATCTGCTTCCATATTTTTTCATTTTTTTCTGAATCAATGAACCAGCTACATAATAGAATCAAGACACTCTTACGTGTCCATCTTCATTTCCAACCAAGTGTTTCTCTGCAAAGCTGCAGCACTCTTCAAATGAGTGGAAAAGTCTTCCTTTCATCTCGCATAGGTTTGCAATTGTTTGGAAAGCTCCAAGAAAAGACGTTGTGTCCTGAGTCTGTGTAGTACCACACTTATGCTTGTCCTCCTGATTTGGGTCAGCGGCATATAGTCCTACTAATTCTTGATTATTTTTCTGCAACAGCTTTAGGCATTACTCATTTGTCCTTATCTGAAATGGATTTATTTGGAAAATACTCACGGAGTCTACCTTTATTACGGGGCATCTCAAATTTCAAATACAATGTTTGGCAATCAAGTTGTCTGAAGCCTCATCATAAACACCTTCATTAATTACAGCCTTTCATCTGCCAAAATCTTTTCTTTGGCTTGCATTCTTCATGCTGATATGAAGTAGACAGGGCCAAATCACGTAGATTGTGTAGGCAATATGATGAGAAGAGATGCAATTGGAAGTTGTCAAAAGGTCTGAAACAAGCATGGTATTATTTGAGATACCTTTTTAAAATACAACATACTGGTTCTTACAATGACTCGGAAATTTTGAGAGATTGCTTTTAGCACTTAGACAGCTGAGAAGACTTCCTTTAGAATATGGTTACAAGTCACTGGTTTTATAAAGAGGCGGGAGAGAACATTTTCATTTTGATAAGCAAATATTAACACAGGACCAATCCTTCACTTCAAGGAGTGTGGAACTCAAGGATGCTTTCCTTGGTAGTAACATACAAATCATAATATTTTTCAAATATTTGTTCATACTAAATATTTTTGACCCAGGTTTTGGGGGATGCGTTTCCTTTCTGCTTTCTTAAATATAAAGCACGGTGCAGTCATCTTGGAGTTCTGAATAGCATGATGCTGACTGCTTTGGGCCACCTTTATTTCAGACAGGGCTTAAGTGTGCTCTTTTACGTCAAGCAAGGCAAGGCATAGGTTAATGCTACTTTCTCAATTATAAACTATTAAAAGATCCATGTAAGCCAATATAATCTGTGAAAGGATTAGGAACACAGCTATGCAACGTCTCTCTTTTCCTTAAATAACAAAAAGCACCAGAGACCAGGATAAAAAACCAATTTACAGAAATCTGTGACCAACAGAGACATGCTTAGTTGTTGAAGGTGTTAGGAAGAGTACACAAATGCAGTCGCTTGCACATATACAAATCTCAAATTGTACCAGAGTGCTATTTCTTTTTTTCTTTCTTTCTTTTGAGACAGAGTCTACTCTGTTGCCCAGGCTGGAGTGGCGTGGCATGATCTCAGCTCACTGCAACCTTCACTTCCCAGGTTCAAGCAATTCTCCTGCCTCAACCTCCCGAATAGCTGGGACTACAGGCATGTGCCACCACACCCAGCTAATTTTTGTATTTTTAGTAGAGACGGGGTTTCACTGCATTGGCCAGGTTGGTCTCAAACTCCTGACCTCAAGTGATCCACCTGCCTTGGCCTCCCAACATGCTGAGATTACAGGTATGAGCTACCACACCCAGTCGAGTTATTTCACTTTAGGGTTTTTATATCTCCCCACAGTACTTCTTGTCTGTCTTCATCTATTACTCTACCTGTCAGTTCCAGCTCCCTGGACACTAAATCTACTCATAAGTTTTTTCCTGATTTTATATTTGATTTTACTTAGAAATCAGCTATTGGTTTAATTATTGCTACTTTAGCAATCTCTTATTCTCTGCCTGCTTGTAAGATTTTTCTAGATTAGATAGGTATCTAAAGACAGATTTTTTTTTCATTTATGCTGCTAAAATAGTACTTCTTGAATATATGGCTTAATGTCTTCAATTGAGTTGGAAATGTGTCAACCATTATCTCTGTAAATATTGTTTTTTCCAGTTTTCTATCTCCCTTCCTTCAAAACTCCAATTACAAGCATATTAGACTATTACCATATCTTCCATGTCTTTTGTCTGTTTTCTGTATTTTCCATCCTTGTGTCACTAAATACTTTCATCTGGATATTTTCTTCTGACCTACTTTCCAGTGTGTGAATTATTTCTTTATTTGGTCTAATATGTTCAATACCCTATCCACTAAACCCACAAATTTGGCCTTATACCGTTAATTTTTAGAATTTCCATTTGGTTCCTTTTTTTTTAATAGCTTCCTGTTTTCTGCAAATATTCTCAATCTTGTTTTTCATCTTCTTAAATGTAACAAGCATTGTTATTTTAAAATCTGTTTATGACAACTTCAGGATCTGTAGCCTCTGTGGGTTTGTTTATTTTGCCTGCTTCTTCTGCTGTTTTTGCTAATGTTTTATTGACTATTTAGGGATCTGGTTACTTTTTGTTGTTTGCCAAGCATTTTATTTGAAAAATTATTTGTAGAAATAATTTGATATGTAGGATGATGACATCTTCCACCAAAGAGAATTTAAATTCGACTTTGGCTTGTAGCTAGAAGAACTAGCAATATGAATTCATTTCATTCTAATTTCAGAAACTGGTATTATTTACATTTGAGCTGCAGTCTCAAGAAGGTATGAATTCTCCCAGTTCCTTTTATTATTAGGGATCAGTTCTTAGATTCTTAACCCAAAACATGGAGGGCTCACCCCTATCCCAGCCCTTTGGGGTCCTGGACTCCAGTTCCTGCCCCCACCATTTGACATTTGAGCCCTGTCAAGCTTCGCAGCCATTCCCTGGAAAATGAACAAATAGCCCCAGAAGTAAAGTAGCCAAAAGCTCAGCCCTGGGCTCTGAACGCCCCTAGATTCTAACGCAGTTATTCTTCACTCTTTCGAGTTTTAGTTCCTTACCTATAAGAAGATGTTTTTAAATATTTTTCTGGCTATCCTGATAGGAAGAATTTGTTCATTAAATCAGCTTTGTTCTAAACTTTGAATCTGTGACTCCCAAATCACTCTCGATATACTGATCCTGCCACAAATTTGTGGCAGACTTCAACCAAAAATTAATAATACATTACAATTTTCACAAACCCACAGAAAACATACACATACTCTGACAAGCCACGTTATTACACAGCAACTCACTATCAAAAGAAATTAATGATACAAATAAAGCCATCAAGTTTAATTTTGGGATCAGTTCAACAGGGCCCAGCCCATACTCACAATTCTGAATCTAGCTCACCTGTACACAAATACACATTGGAACATATAAAAGGATGGCCAAAGACACTGGTCCACATCTGCCTTTCCCCCACACTGTTTCTTCGTCTCATGCTGTCTCTACCCTCAACTTCATCCATTTGGGTCAGTCCCTTGATCCCAGAACCTCAACTGCCCCCTTTGATTCACAGCTCTCTTGCATCCATGTTGACATCAACCTGTTGCTCAATACAAAACCTCTGGCATTTTTACTCTGGCCCAAATCCCTGATCTTGGATAAGAATCACCCCACAGGTAACATTCCACCTGGCTCCATTAGATAAGACTATCAAATTAATGACCCCTGTCCCCCATACAATGCTGCCCAAGGGATAGGAGATAAACATTTCTATACAATTTCCAGATTATAGTGTTCAAATAATTCAATGTTTAACTCAAAAATTACTATTTGCTACAAATTATTCCAGATGTTTTAAACAGAAACTTTCTTTCTTTCTTTCTTTCTTTCTTTCTTTCTCTCTCTCTCTCTCTCTCTCTCTCTTCCTTCCTTCATTTATTTATTTATTTATTTTTGGAGACAGAGTCTCCCTCTGTCACCAGGCTGGAGTGCAGTGGTGTGATCTCGGCTCACTGCAACCTCTGCCTCCCAGGTTCAAGTGATTCTCCTGCCTCAGCCTGTCAAGTAGCTGGGACTACAGGTGTATGCCACCACACCCAGCTAATTTTTGTATTGTTAGTAGAGATGGGGTTTCACCATGTTGGTCAGGATGGTCTCAATCTCTTGACCTCGTGATCTGCCCGCTTCAGCTTCCCAAAGTGCTAGGATTACAGGCGTGAGCCACCGCACCCAGCCGGAGACATTATTTTTTATCCACATGATACTGAAGAGTAACAAAAGAATCGAAAAACATGGATAACAGAAGGAACTGGAGAAGGATTTAAGTCAAACAGAATTACAAGGACTTCAGACTTTGTGAAAGAGAGAGGAAGAGGAAGGGAGAGAATAGGAGAAATTTGGCTGATTACAAGGAGAAAGAGTCGGAAAATATTCCCGTGCACAGCACAGTTTGGGTACAGTTTTCTCAGTAGTGTATCATTTTTATTCTTGAGTTATGTAATTAAAGCTCAAGCTACTGGTGAAAACCAAATAGCCCTGAACTTACTTCAGGCTTTTGTTTGCTTTTCTATAATTCTGTTTGGAAATAAGGCACTTTAAAAAATAAGAAACAAGTAATCCTAACGAATAACCATCACTCCCTCCCACTAGTTTGAATGCCAAGTTTCCTCCCTCAAGGAAATGTGAGTTACAAATCTCTAAAAATAGGGGTTTCTTCTAACGGAGACAGAGACAGGGCAAAACGCAGCACTATAATTTGATAAAGAATTACTTAGTCAAGCCTATCATTTTAAATAGAGTAGAAGGTTTTAAAACATATTTGTTTAGAAATGATTTGTTTAGACCACCACTGGCGCCAGGAAGATGAAAGTGAGCATTGGCTCGTTATTTAATTGGAGGTCTCTAAAAAGGAGGTGATAAATTTCTGACATATGTCTTACAATTGCTGCTCAGAGAACAATTAGATCCATATTATAACTCAACTGCTTTATCAGCCCACCGGTAACTTCTTGTTGCCTGGGATGTCCTCCTGGTGACTTCAAAACTTGACAAAGATGCAACAATTATGTAGATAAATTCCAGGACCACCCCATCGACAAGCTCAGCCCCTCTGGCTTTTGTGAAAGTTACGGTAATTTATAACCTCATGCTAATGTCCCAAGGCTTTCTGAAGAACAGTTACATAAATATTTTTAATTGCATGGTCCTCAAGCACACAAACCACAAACCCATCTTAAGCATGCCAAGGTCATCCGTTATCTCTACAAAAGTTTTTACATGATGTGGCAATCTTAAAGACCTTCAGTTAAAACATCTCTGCAAGTTTAGGAGTTTCCGAAGGTCTCCTGCTGCTCCTGTGAACTACATAGAATGCACTAATCTCCATGGGCATTTTACTTCTCCATGTTGCCTGTGCTGTTCCATGGAACAAGGAACATGTTGCCTGTTGCTGTTCCATGGAAAAATTTGCAAGTGATACCAAAGGTATGAATTAATTGCATAGAAGAAACTACAGCCCAGGTGTTAACCCTCAGTTTTATGTATACCATAGTTCTCCATACAAGGAAGATAATATAAGGTAAGTGCAATCCTTTATTACTAGGCAAAAAATGTACCTTCTCCTTGTCCTTCTTAAAAAAATTTTTTAAAAAAAAGCTATAGCAATACATAGCCACTGTGAATGAGAGTGTGAAAAGACAAAGGGCACACTGAAAGATGTCACACCTAGAACAAAATTATGGACAAATATATAAGGAGTGTAAAGAAGAATATAAACAGATGAATATAAGAAACTCTAGAACCTGGCCTGGTGCTTTGGCTCATGCCTATAATCCCAGCACTTTGGGAGGCCAAGGCTGATGGATCAGTTGAGGTCAGGAGTTCGAGACCAGCCTGGCCAACAAGGCAAGACCCCCATCTCTCCTAAAAATACAAAAATTCGCCAGGTGTGGTGGTACCTGCCTGTAATCCCAGCTACTCTTGAGGCTGAGGCAGGAGAATCACTTGAACCCAGGAGACAGAGGCTGCAGTGAGCCGAGATCACGCCACTGCACTCTAGCCCGGGCAACAGGGCAAGACTCTGTCTCAAAAAACAAAAGAAAAAAATTATAGAATCAATTGCTTCAGCAAAGCAGAGAAATTTTTTAAAGTAACACTTTGCCTAGGAAAATTTGATACTTTCCCTTTCAAAAACTCTGGGATGTGTATAAAATCTCTTATATTTCCCACTGAAGAGAATAGAGAACATAAGAAGGGGATACCTTTAATCGATAATTAAAAACTTCAAGGCTTATGTGAGAGAGCAAATTTCACTGAACACTAACATTGCACTATGTCAAGTAACTTTTTTTTTTTTTTTTTTTTTTTGAGACAGAGTCTCTCTCTGTCACCCAGGCTGGAGTGCAGTGGCATGATCTCAGCTCACTGCAACCTCCGCCTCCCATGTTTAAGTGATCCTCCTGCCTCAGCCTCCCAAGTAGCTGGGATTCAGGCATGCAGCACCACCCCCAGCTAATTTTTATATTTTTAGTACAGACAGGGGTTTCACTATGTTGGTCAAGCTGGTCTCGAACTCCTGACCTCAAGTGATTTCCCCCGCCTCAGCCTCCCAAAGTGCTAAGATTAAGGTGTGAGCCACTGCACGTGGGCCCAGCAATGCTTTTAAAATAAAGATAGTCAGTGCTATAGAAGTACTTATAAAAACTCAGTATTTGACCTATGAACTTCAGACAATTGCAGAAATAGGGAAAATCGTTAATGAATATAAAAGCCCTAATATAAATCCTGTTTACTTCAACACAGACTGTCGTTTAATATTTCCCACCATACCACATCAGATAGGCAGATGATACTGAACCAGTCTAAGGAAATAAGAATCTGGATGTGATTATGACTGAGATACTCTTATACCACTAAGTGGCTAATAATTTCATAAATTCTCTAGGGAAACATGAGTGGTATTTTGTGGTATATGCAGATTATATACAAACAGATTTTCCCACTTAAGTTAACAATGCTATAAATTCATACAGCATGTCATTATATAAATTCTATCACTCTTCTCATAAATGCATCAGTTGTCTACATAAAGCCTCATATTAAAAGAACTCTGCCAAGTATTTTTAAATATGATTGCATCAAATATTCCTATTTGCCATTCAGCTCCATTCTCACCCATTCCCACCCTGCTGTGTGGTCTGGGAGCCCAGCTTCCACGGGTAGCAACAACAGGCTCTCTTATCCTCTGGTTTCCAGTTAGGACCAGTCAATGGGAAGTAACAGCACGGAAAGTGAGAGGGAAGAGGTTTGGGGGTATTTATTCCACCAGTTATTTCCCTGCAAGGCCTTGGGTTGGCAGCAGCTTTGGTCCACCGCTGGCAGTGATCATTCATGTTAATTCTTGCTGGGCAGTGCTTCTCTGCAGCTGTAGTAGACTGGTAACCACCTGCACCCCTTTCCCCTTCAGGCCTGCATGTGATAAGGGCTCTCCACTCTTGCTAACCTTGGGGTGCTTCACCATTGCTTGCTGCTTCCCTTAACCCTGCCTATGTGTGTCCAAATAGTCGCTTCATTCATCTCTCCTCAACTTACCCATTTGAGTCTTCTGTCCCTCTCCTGACAAAACCCGACTGATAAGTTATCTTAAGTGAACGGAACTCAATTAAGGAAGCAGCACCTTTACCAAATGAGAAGTGCTCTAATTTGGAAACTTCCTATCTCAGCAGCACATCCAGCCAAATTGGCTGTGTCATCTCTCTCCATAAGCTATAGTGACAGTATTTTCTGCCCCAACCATTTAGACACACAGTCTCAGGCAGTATTTTTAATTTCTGATTTAGGAATTCTGTTTACATGAAAGGTCTTACAGTGATATAAAAAACTAAATCATAGGTGCACATGAAAAGGCCAGTCCTTTTTCCCATAGCTAAAGAACACATAAACAAGAGGAATGAAACCCATAAAGCTAAAAAACACTTGGTATTTTAAATATTTTAGGAATACAGTAACGAGATGATCTTTTCATAGCTTTCTAGCATTTACTATATTTTCATATACTGCTTGATTCATATCTGTTTGCACCCTTGGTATTAATTTCCTTTTCATATGAAAAGGACAAGCCTTCTGTTAAAATATTTTGAATGTTTCTCATACAAAATCCAACTAATATCTCCAGAGGAACTGAAGCAATATACAAACTAAAGGAGGGGGTGAAACACAATAGCAACGATTTGAAAGTACCTTTGACAAAAAGAGAGACTTCCCGAAAGGGAAAGGGCTGAGGCAGTTGAACTCCCTTTATCTATAGCCTAACAAATAACACCTCCTGTGCCTTAAATATTTAATGTGAAATCTGTGGATTTATATAGCTTACAAAATGCCAGCGGCTTATTATCTTTACAGTTTGCATGACAGGAATATTCATACTGCTCAATTCCACGCTCTAAGACAACAGGAATTCCTCCAGGTGCTAATGGCAGATAACTTTCACGTGGCTTCAATAATCCACTAATTATGGAACCCCTCAGGTAGAACAATGTCATTAATCTGATTAAATTATTTATATTGCTGGAAAGCTAAATCTTATTAGGTCTTTCAGGATTTTATTTGGTTCTCCAGTATGGATATGCAAAAGGGCAACACCATTTCTTTTCTCTACTACATTTTCATGCTGAGAAAAAAAAAAAAAAAGCTAAGAAAGAAATAGCCTCATATTGTGAGTTTTGAGGCAAGCCTACCACCTAAGGGCAGGGTCCACCCCTTTCCCAGGAACCTTCAAACTATGTAGAATTTTTCAAGTCCCTTTCGGAACTCTGCTTTTCTGACTGGGGACTTGTTAGCACGTTTCACTAGTAGGGCCACGAGCCATGGTAAAATTAAAGTTCTATCAGAGTTATTTGCTGTTAGAGGTAGTGTCTAAATTAAAATGAAAAGGCTCATTGCTTCTGAACAGATCACTGAGAAGCTTGTGAAATCCTTAATGCTAAATGTGCTACCCAAGTACACTGAACAGACATCCTCTATTGGTTTTTTGGCTCTATACTAAACCATTTTCATATCTGTGCTGGGTTACCAGACATTTAGTTAGAGGGTTAAAGAAGGTCTGGAGATGAGATTAAATCTGCTGCAATTTGATGGGCTACTCAAACATGTATCATTTATCCAAGTACTCTGTGTGGGTAGCAATTTGTAAAATGTTTTATAACCTATAATTTTAAAATTTCATAGCTGGTCATCTATCATTTCCATTTTACTGAAAGAGGTACTCACTGTAGACATACTTTTATCAGAAGAAATATAAGGCCTATAAGAAAATATGCATTTTTTAAAATGGAAATGAAAATACAAAGTGTTGGAAGTGTTATATTCTATCAAATTAATTAGTTGACATGTTTAACTTTATTGACACTTTTCTGAGTCTTGTCTCATGTCTACTTAAATGTCTATTAAGTTTCTCGCTTCTCAAATATTCTTCTTTCTTTCAAGGTTTCCAAGACACTGGGAGAAGCTGTGATAAGCCTTTCTCTTATAGCGCAGGGCTTTCTTTTAATAGATATGTGGTCAAAGACACACAGCCAGCCCAGCTCCTAGCTAAATATAAATCATACAATCCCAGGAATAGAATTCATAATCTTATGTTACAAAAACACCATCCTCTAATAGAACACCCAGGACTTCAAACAACTCTATTTTCTTCTTGGACCAGCAGCTAGGAGGCACCATAGAAATAAGCCTACGCTCAAATCCAGCCCCACACAACTATGATAACTTAAAAGCAGCCGAAGCCAGCAACTTACCCACTGTGTGAGTTTTCCAATTACATTCTTGAAGACAGGCTTTCAGGTCA
This sequence comes from Macaca fascicularis, assembly GCF_037993035.2. Classification (NCBI taxonomy): domain Eukaryota; kingdom Metazoa; phylum Chordata; class Mammalia; order Primates; family Cercopithecidae; genus Macaca; species Macaca fascicularis. The sequence goes on from NC_088389.1 coordinate 112,112,136, forward strand.
AGCGTGTCCTGAAAGAGTGAGACCACATAAAGTAAATCTTAGAGCAGCAGACCAGGCCCCTGCCTGTCTCAGGACTTCCTAACCACAGAGTGACTGTATGTGTCCCTGTACCACCCATATTTCTCTTTAGGAATGAAGGCACTAGTCTGCTGCTGCTGGGAGTGCTGCAGGAAGACAGCTGTCCGCTGTCCTCGCCCCACAAGTATTGCTTCTGTTAAAGAGAGCCCCCACATTCAAGATCACCCCATTCATGGGGCAGCCCGTGTCTGACGAACAGTTGTTATGATGCTGTGTCCAGGACAATTCTGAAGGACCGTTGCAGCCTCAAAGTTCTGGCCGGGCGCGGTGGCTCACGCCTGTAATCCCAGCACTTTGGGAAGTCGAGGCCGGCAGATCACGAGGTCAGGAGATCGAGACCATCCTGGCTAACACGCTGAAACCCCGTCTCTACTAAAAATACAAAAAAACTAGCCGGGCGTGGTGGCGGGCGCCTGTAGTCCCAGCTACTCGGGAGGCTGAGGCAGGAGAATGGCGTGAACTTGGGAGGCGGAGCTTGCAGTGAGCCGAGATTGCGCCACTGCACTCCAGCCTGAGTGACAGAGCGAGCCTCCATCTCAAAAAAAAAAAAAGTTCCCCATGGGTTGGCTGAGGCTTCCATCGTGACTGCATTGTAGTTCAATTCTCCCTCTGCCCAGTCTCAATTTCTTTTCTTCCCTTCCACAGCTGCCAGTTCCTTAAATTTCACGTGCCTTCATTTCCACTCAGAATCTGCTTCCTGGACAGCTTCAGCCAGTGCTAAAGTTTAGTCACCATATTTCCTAAGAGCATGCCAGCCTCTTCCGGTTCTTCTGTGTTAAATCAGAATTTCTAGGACTAAATTTTCCTGGATTCGTATAACAAAAGATAACAAGAAATGGGTCTAGTACCAGAAGAAGATAGACCAGAAGAATTGAAGAGACAGTGTGCTAGCGAAACTGCCACATTATTATTATTTTTTACAAGATGAACTTCTTTAGGGATACATGAAATAGGATTGTCAAGGGTGCTTAGTCTGTAATTAACTGACAGGGGAATGACTTAGTACTCAAATGTCAGAGGCGTTTGAACAAGAGCGATTCCATCTTGAATAGGGGCTGGGTAAAATGAGGCTGAGACCTACTGGGCTGCACTCCTAGGAGGTTAGACATTCTAAGTCACATGATGAGACAGGAGGTTGGCAAAGATATGTCTTTCTCTTATAGCCCTTGCTGATAAAAGACTGTAATCAAGAAGCCAGCCAAAACCAAGATGGCGACGAAAGTGACCTCTGGTCGTCCTCACTGCTCATTATATGCTAATTATAATACATTAGCATGCTAACAGACGTTCCCACCAGTGTCATGACAGTTTACAAATGCCATGGCAACCTCAGGAAGTTACCCTATATGGTCTAAAAGGGAGGAACCCTCAGTTCCAAGAATTGCCCACTTCTTTCCCAGAACACTCATGAATAATCTACCCCTTGTTTAGCATATAATCAAGAAATAACTATAAGTATAATTAGTCAAGCAGCCCATGCCACTGCTCTGCCTATGGAGTAACCATTCTTTTATTCCTTTGCTTTCTTAAACTTGCTTTCACTTTACTCTATGGACTCTCCCTGAATTCTTTCTTGGACCTTCTTGCACAAGGTCCAAGAACCCTCTCTTGGAGGTGGGGTGTGGATCAGGACCCTTTTCCGGTAACAAAAAGACCATTCGGTTTTCACTTCAAAGATTGAGGTGTTGTTAAGTATTACATACAGTGCCAATCCTTTTACCACTGCGATGGATCAGGCTGAAATTCAAAATAAGAACTTTATAGGTACATCTCATTCCTGGGAACTGTCATTGGTACCCTGAAATATGGTTACAGGGATATTAGCAGTTTGAGCCATTAAGATAATCTCTCAACTATATCATTTACAACTGCTCCCAAATTCTAAGTGTTCTAGGTCAGGTTCCCTAGGGACAGAGTCTGAGACAGGGAACATCGTGCAAATGACTGATTGAGGGCATGCTTGCAGGTATAACCTGTAAAGGAGTGATGGGAGGATAGAAGAGGAGAAAAACCTAGAGGAAGATGCAGGTTAAGCCAATGTCTACAGGAAATTTTGTAGCATGAATAGCACCACAATCATCCCACTTTCTCAAAAAGCCCAGATGTTTTTATCCACATATTTGTCAGTCATTGGTTTGGAGTTGCCCTCGGTTAAGGGTAGGCATGGCAAGAAATGTACCTCCCAAACATTTCTAGATGAGGCAGCTTTCTAGGTCAATGACAGGGACAAGTCTAAACTGTTAGCAACCAATGCTCACAGCAGCAGCCAACAGGCACCCTGGCCCCATGAAAGGAACTGAGAGGGAGGAGGACCAACACTGACTATAACACTGAGCAAATACCATATGCCAAGCTGCTGTGCAGGTCAGAACTATAAATGCAAGGCTGAATCACAACAAGCATTGCCTCAATGGCCTCCTCTGTCCCCACAGCTATTCCAGGCTAGTCCTAGGCTTTGATCGTGTGGTAGGCTATCTCTTGAGAACAATTTCAGTTCTTGTCAGGAAGGACCCCTGCAGTGATTTCTGCAGGAGGATCCAGACAGGAGAATGGAAAAAGAAAAAGCAGTGCTCTCCCAGTCGTTTATCAAGCATTATTCTCTTACAGATTGACCATGTTGAATGATCCTTGTAAAAATTATGAACTTTAGTAGTGAAGTTCCTTCTTGGTTTACATGATTCTCATCAGTCGAGTCATCAGGAATATGTGATTACAGGGAAGCCAGAGTCCCCACATTCAGAAAACAGGTTGAAAGAGGTTGATTAAATTCCAACTACAGAGTCATAACATTTTACCTACCTAAATCAAACATTTAGCTTAAAATGGAACTAGTCTCACCCAATAGCTGAATGAGAGGCTTAGGAAACTATTTCCACTACCTTTGCATCATTGCACAACTAAATCCAATGCCTGATATGGAAAGGGATGGATCCAGTCATTAAGTCTCCATGTTGCACTGGGCAAAACACTTCACCTCAACAAGCTTAATTTCCCATTTTATTATGAGGAATTTCAATTAAGTGGTTCATTTATTGAACAAATATCTCTTGAACACCTACTATGTGCAAGACAGTTTGCTAAGAGCCCAGGACAGAATGGCAAAAAGAGACACAGAGCCACTGCCCTAGTGGAGCTCACAATCAAGTAAGGAAGGCAACCAACACAAACAAGTCCAAAAATATTAATTGCAATAAATGCTGTGAAAGAAACAGAGGTGATGAAATAAAACATAATGGCAAGGATCTACTTGGGATGCAGTTTTTACAGAAGGCCTCTGTATAAAAGTAATATTGAAGCTGAAGCCTAAAGGTGATGAGATAATCATGTCAAGAACATTCCAGACAGAGGGGCTAGACTGTGCAAAGGTTCTGAAATAGGAGTGAACTCAGCATGTTTAAGAAGCTGAAAGAAACATTAGGGTAGACGGAGTATAGTGAGCAAGGGGCAGAGACACAACACAAAGTTGGACAGAACCAGGCTGTGTAGGTCAGAATAAAAAGTACAGATTTTATCCCAAGAGAAATGAGGAGCCATTGCAGGATTTTAAACAGCAGCAGAACATTATCCACTTTACATTTTAGAACACACTAGCTGCTGTATGGAGAATTAACTGGAGGCGAGAGTAAAATCTAGGCGACCTGTCAGAGATGACTATTGTAGTCTAGCAAGAGATAATGGCAATCCACTTAGGCAATGACAATGGAGACAAGTGGAAAGAAGATGTATTTTGGAATTGATGACATGTATCTGATATATCTGTTATATTGATTATGGTTTGGATGCAGGAGATGGCGAAAAGAGGAAAAAAAAATTAAGAATGATGCCTGGGTTTCTAACATACACAATGAAATGATGGTGATGATATTTACTTTTGAAGACTGGTGAATGGGTAGGAAAAGCTTTGGGATAAAGCCAGGAATTCACTTGGACAAATTAAGTTCTTTAGGAGACATCCAAGATATGTCAAATAAACAGTTAAATATACACATTTAGAGATCGGTGGAAAGATCATTATTAAGCAAGCCATTTAAGACGTTAGAGAGTCAGTTTCTTCATAAACCAAGTGGGGCTAATAATATCTACTTTCCTAATTCATACAATTGTTATAAGGATCAAAATAAAATAATATATGAGTACCCACTTTGCAAACACACACATACACATTAAATGTATAAGTATGCATGTATGTATGAATAATATTTAGCATTTCAATGGAAAATATGAAAACCATTTCTACTTTTTTTTTTTGTGCAGTGGTGCGATCTCGGCTCACTGCAAGCTCCGCCTCCTGGGTTCACGCCATTCTCCTGCCTCAGCCTCCTGAGTAGCTGGGACTACAGGCACCCACCACCACGCCCGGCTAATTTTTTGTATTTTTAGTAGAGACGGGGTTTCACCGTGTTAGCCAGGATGGTCTCGATCTCCTGACCCTTTGATCTGCCCACCTCGGCCTCCCAAAGTGCTGGAATTACAGGTGTGAGCCACCGCATCCGGCAGAAAACCATTTCTTTATACTTGAATTTCTACCAACTATATTCACACATTGTTGCCATAGATTGTGTTGATTATACCAGTTCTTAACAGTTAAATCGATGAGAATCCGTCCTTTGACTCTCATGATGTGTAATTGCCTAAAAATTATGATTTCTATGTGTCTGTTTAACCTATGTGTATGATTTCTATGTGTCTGTCTAAGGAGGTATAAGAGGTATATATAAAAGTAGTTCTGAGCATAGAAAGAGGGCAACCAAAATTGCCAAAGTTCAGCAGTGCATGTCAAATATCAGTAATTAGTAAGTATTCAAAAGGTAGGACTTCCTTCAACAGATAACAAGAGTCTATAGAAAGATACTCTTCCTTGTACCTTCCTTCACTTTCCTTATCATACTAACCCAAGAAATCATTTTCTCCAAAGAAACAAGAAATATTTTCCTGTTAAAATTTCCTGTGTATATAAAGGACACTCCTTTGGCCTCTAAGAACACCATTCCAGTAAGATGCAAAGTGAGTGTTGACGTTCCAGTAACTTCTGAGGGGTTAACCCTATTTATACAGAGCTCTGTCTCTTTGAACAGACCTTCTGGAGTCATAACCAGGCTAATTGATCCTCCCCATGGAATTGCTCTGCCAGACAGAGTCTGGTGCCAATGCTATAAAAATGCAGAGATAGACAAGAAAAGTAGTGGAGTTTTATCACCAAATATCCTAAACTGACAACCAGATAAAGTGATCAAAGATAATAAAGCAAAACTTCTGGAAACCTGTCATGGAGCAGGAAGTATTTGTCTCAATGACCAATTTCTGCAATAGACTTGGTCAGTCGAGCTTCTTTTTAAAGCCAGTTAAAAGATAAAATACATTACTATAGCTATTGTAAGTAGTGGTAGTGGCATTTTCAGAAACTTATTAATCTTTATCTTTGCAGTAGGCTCCGAGGGTACCTTTTAGAAATGCAAAAATAAAATTATCAGTACGATGTTTGAAATTATCAAATTAAGCTTTTTAAAATGTATGGTGTTAATTGATTTAATTGCTTAAAGATAGTCAAGATTATAATCCTATCTAAATACCAATTGTTAGAATTCATTATTGTGAAGAATATTGGGTGTCTTTAAAAAGGTTAGGTTGGCCGGGCACAGTGTCTCATGCCTATAATCCTAGCACTTTGGGGGGCCAAGGCGGGTGGATCATGAGGTTAAGAGATGGAGACCATCCTAGCCAACATGGTGAAACTCTGTCTCTACTAAAAATAAAAAAATTAGCTGGGCATGGTGGCATGTGCCTATAGTCCCATCTACTCAGGAGGCTAAGGGAGGATAATTGCTTGAACTCAGGAGGTGAAGGTTGCAGCGAGCCAAGATTGCGCCACTGCACTCCAGCCTGGCGACAGAGTGAAACTCCATCTTAAAAAAAAAAAAAAAAAAAAAAAGTTAGGTTGATGTGACTAGAATTTGAGATAGACAAGTAGAAGACTTTCCGAGTTTAGGGTGATGCAGTGGGATGGGTAGTAGAAAAGATGAATCTCTCAGTGGATGCAGACACAATTTTTCTTGAATGTGTTAGTAGGATAAAAAGGGGCCCATTTTAACCATCTTCCCTATTCTAGTGATCTTCTGATCTCCAGAGTGAATTCACAAGATCTTCTGTTTACATTTATTATTTCTTCCTTTTTACTGTATATATATATATTTGCACACTTTTAATTTTGTCCTGGTAATGAGGAATGATCCACATATTTGGAGACCCTTGCTCAGGGTCTAGGGCATGACCTGTGAGGTTCTAAATACATGCATAAAGTAGCTTGCCCTGAAACAGTTTTCATGAGTATCGCAATCACTATAAGGACTCTAATTCAAAACCAAACTCTTTCTGCAAACTGGAAATAAAAAAGCCCCTTCCTCCAAGTGGACCTGCTTGGGGAGTGCAGCTTTGAGAACTAGGCAGAGGCCGGGTGGCAGCTTCACTCACTGCGCAGTGAGCAAACTGCACAAACGTCCAAACGCGTGGGCCCCGCGTGTTCCACTTTCAGAGAATGTGCTCAGAACAATCACTCCCCCCTGCCTCCATCTGGCTAAACTTCTGGGCAGCCTCGCAAGATGGCAGTTCCTTTGTGGATTTGCTTGATCGCAGTTCAGAGACTCACTCTCAGCTTTACAGCCTCAAACGGGAGACAGATCCGTTTACTTTAACCCAGGTCAGGAGTTACCAAATTTAATTTTGACTCAAGAAATGTGTGCCACAGAAACCAGAATTCTTTTGCAAGCAAAATGTGCACATCTCCTTATATTAAGAAAAAGGATTTGCCTTCAGAAGGAAGGCATCTACCAAGTGAATCAAAAGCTAAGAGCCAGTGAATCAAAAGCAAAGAGCATCAGGTAAAGATGCCCAGGTGTCTGCAGCTGCCAGTAGAGGCAGTTTTACCAATAGGACCCAAAGTGCTCTAGCTACAACTCTTTAAATTACTAAATTAGGGGTAATCTGACCAGGGGCTTTGCCAGTGCTGCTAGCCAGCATACTAAACACCCACTGCAACCAGCATACTAAAGTAAACACCCACTGACTGGGATGTTCTCTTCCCACATGGCACTTGGAAAGGTACAGCCAATGCGTGTCTCACTGGTACATCCCTCAATGACAAAACATCCTCTCTTTCTGGCGGGCAAGTCTCTTTTCTTTGCATATTTATGACGCTAAACTAGTCAGTCCTGGAGGGAAAGCTGTCCCCCTCACGATTCTGCATATCACTGCTACTGTCCCTTGAGCTTAAAGTTTAACTTTTGGAGGACAGAATTTTTCCCATTTTTTGCAGCTTCTTGGGGGGTACCACACTGTCCCCAAAACAATGTGTTTCTCACCAATACAGTGTGCTACTCACACTGCTTCCAGAACCGCAGTAACCTTTGACTGACAATGGTCAGATTCCCAGGAATCAAGCAGCCATTTGCATACTTGCAGATTCCCTGGTCAACTAGGGTTAGTCACATGGCAGCTTCAAGAGGCAGCCCTTGTCATGACTAAGACATTCTTACTGTGTTGCCCTTCTCATACCTAAGAATGTCTACGTGGCAGGCACCTTCTTTTGATAAATTTATTATCATCAATTTGGCAACCAATAGTGATGTAACAAGGAGAAAGCAATATATTTAGACTCAACTGAAAATCACCACCACCAGAGGAAAAATGTGCCCATTCATAAACATGTTGATATGAATAGGGCCAGTAGAAGAAAATTATTTATTTAAAACCCAAAACATTTCTGCAAATGATAAGTTTGACCTCAGCTTCATGTCAGAGTTTAGTAGAAGACTGTATCTCTATGTATTTTCATTTTCCCACTAATATATGTTACATGGAGAGAAAATAAATAGTAAAAAGTCAGTCAGTGAGGTAAATGAACTGATGTGAATTCGTTATTCATGTTTTAAGCTTGGCAGCAAAAAATGATTGCCAAAAAGTACAGGCGTTTTTGGCATAGATCCCCAAAGTCAGCTGTTTTCTGTAAACGTAGTTTCTAGATGATTAATAACATGTTGTTGGACCACATTCTTGGGCCATTGCTCTGTTTTCTCATTAGATCTCCTGCATGTGCATAAAATATCTCTTCTCATTTTGTGAGTGGGAAGTGCTGCCCATTCCTTATAATGATCATTTTTTACCTTTGAACAAATTGTTAAATTTGTTATTGATCACGAATGAAAATAACTATCTGTTATTTTCCAGGCCTGAAACCTGGAAAAATTTATCAGACTTCTCCAGTTCATTTGCTGCTTTTGAAGGTAAAATACCATCTATTACTTAGAACTATATTAAACTGTCTACTCATACCTCTTCTAGAATTGTGATTTTCAGTTTTCTACTTACACAGAAAATAGTAGTTAGTTTCTCCTATGCCAAAAGCATTGGGCTAGACAGTGAGGAGAATGGAAAGTGAGTTAGGTGCGGTTCCTGACTTGACATTCTACAAGGACAGATAGAAAAGCCATGCACACAATGGCCATAATGTGAGGCCACATAAAATTGGGGCCATGGGGAGAAGGACCAAGTACTCTAGAATCTCAAAGGGAGAATCATGTCCAGCAGGCATGGTCAGGGAACGCTTTTGCCACAGAGGCGAGGCATCTGAGTTGGGCACTAAGCCACGAGTCAAATTTCAGAAAGCACAGATGGGGGATGAGGCATGACCAGCAGGCGGAATGGCATGAGCAAGGGCAGAAGTAGAAAAGCACAGGGAACATACAGTGATCCAATTTGGCTGGACCATGGTGTACTGTAGGGGGTGATGGTGCTTGGGAGGTAAAGGTAAGTTGAGGTTAAATGGCGAAGAGCTTTGAAAGCATGAATAAAGAGTTTAAACTCTTTGGTGAGCAACTGAGAATAAGTGATCATCCTTACCAACACACAGCTTAGAGCAATTGGTCAGACGGTCATGTGCAATGTGAAAAAGAGGGAATGAGGAGGAAGGCAGGGAAATGATGGTTGATGTCATCCATCTAGGAGATGATGAGTGGCCTTCCCAGTAGACTGCAATGAACAGAAGAAAGTCTGAATGGTGGGAGGAATATTTCTGTGTCACTTCTTACTCAACCTATTCTCTGTTTCTTTTCTGGCTACAGGAGTCAGAAAAGCTAAAATCCATGATGGGATTCATCAGTCCAAAATGCTAGATGTGATTTCTAGGAAACTACAAAATCTGAAGGGGTCAAAGTTGGGTGCTGAAGTCATGTTGCAGCATTAAACTTCTAAACCCAGAAAAATAAGGACAATGGAGTCAGGAAGTCCTTAGAAGAGAATTTTTTTAATTTTGTGATTTATTTTGATGATAAGCTAAAAAATGTATGAAATATACTTGGGACCACATGGATAACCACCTTATAAGTGAGTATTTCCACTTCATGTTAGTGTCTGTGCTTTCATTTTCCTGTTGCATCATCAAGTGATACTATTTAATGTACATGGGCTAATGTAGAGAAAGCTGAGGGGGAATTAGTATAAAAATGACACACATGTGCCAATTGAAAGCCAAGTGAAATGTGGTGAATGATGATTTCTTAATGGTCCGACTAAACAAACAGGAAGATTGAGTTTATGATACCAAAACTGAAGACTTGGAGTTGCACTGGGGTCAGCAGCTATGTTTTCTTAAATCGGTGTAGAATTTGGATTTCATTGGTTTAGTAATTTTCTTAACATTTAATTTGTAAATCAGTTTTGATTTTATCATTGTTTTCTATCTATAAGAATAACAAGGCCAAGCATGGTGGTTCACACCTGTGATCCCAGCACTTTGGGAGGCCGAGGCAGGTGGATCACCTGAGGTCAGGAGTTCAAGACCAGCCTGACCAACATGGAGAAACCCCATCTCTACTAAAAATACAAAATTAGCCAGGCGTGGTGGCGCCTGTGATCCCAGCTACTCAGGAGGCTGAGGCGGGAGAATCGTTTGAACCCAGGAGGCAGAGGTTGTGGTGAGCCGAGATCGTGCCATTGCACTCCAGCCTATGCAACAAGAGCGAAATTCCATCTCAAAAAGAAAAAAAAGAATAACAAGCTTATACATAGTTACATTTGCAGAGATATAAGTACCCTTATCTTAAAATGGTATCAACTCATTTACTAAGGGCAGAATGAGTGAAAATTTTGTCCATTAAAGTAGGCCTGTATGTTACTTCTGTTTGGAAAACATAGCCCTGGAACATACATTTGGGCTTGTGGTTTGCTTTTATAGGTGAAAGTATGTTGACTGCTTAAATGGTCAAGACAAAGAGGACACTCATACATTTCAGATTCTAAGAGTTCAGCCTGCTCATCTGTCAAGCTGTAAATGTCTAAATTAATATATGCAAGAAAATATTTTATTTAGTACCTATTTGTTTGTGGCATTGAACTGTCTTATTTATTATGGGATTTAACCAGGTAACCCCTCCTTTCCAGTGTATGAAACGAAGTAATTGAACCTAGATTTTGAAAACATGTCTTGTAGAAAACATTCTTCATATATTTCAATTTTGTTTTTATTCCATTCTAATTTCAATAACAGGTAAAGTCAGAAAACATAATATACTCTTGTGGTAGCTCAGCAGGCAAATAAAATCAGCATATCAGTCACCACTGGGATGATATTATTTTTAGCATGGCTGATGTGGTTTAGTGGGACTCTCTTATTACATTAATTGGCTACCAGTTCTGCAAAGCGTAATTAGCACCACTATTCATATCTCAGCCCATGTGTGAATTTGGCAGCACTGTCAGCAAAACACACCTGTTTTCCAAGCCTAGGATAACAACTGAGCAACAACTGACTGATATCCTGAATTATATTAAATATATTTAGAAGTATGTCTGACATGTGTTCAAAGGAGACAGTATTGAAATTTTTTTCTTGTGCTCATAACCATAATAAAGAAATATGTAATTTCCTGTGAGCTTCACAAAGTATTAACTGAGTCATCTTTAAACTATCCTGAGATATTCATCCTATGATCTCCGCTGTATAGATTTGGAGATGGAGACACAATGGGAACAAGGGTCAGGATGTGGTGTCTTAAGCTTTAAGGCACTGCAGCTTATCACATTCTTAAAGTTTCCTCCTTGCAAATAAAGCCTCATAATAAATGCTTCCAGCAAGTGGTGGAGCGTGTGCGTGATCATTTAAGAATGACCAGTTTTAGAACAGGAAGTCAATGGAAAATGTTAGATTAGTGTTTATATAAAGGTAAATGTTTACAATAAGACAAGTTATTGAAGGTAGGTATCTAGCACAAACGAAGAATCCAAGTAATGCCAAATAAACAAAACTCTAAATTTAAAAATTACAGGATTCTATCTCATCTTTTGACTCCTAATGACACCCTCTCAGTTTCTCAGCCAATTCCCACGCTTACATATCATCTCAATTGGTCAACAAGTGAAAGAGCCATAACATAGTGAAGTCTTGAATACACATTTTTTTTTTCTGGTTTCTCAAAGCAGACTATTTCCACTTAGCTGTATTCTCTCTTCTATAAGCACACTCAAGTAATTAATTCTAGATCCCGAATCTGTTTCATACTAAACAAATTGCAACAGTTTCCCATCTACCCACTCTATTCCTTTATACCAACTCTGCATGATTCAGGAGTCTGCTTTTCCAAAGGGGGAAGCTTATTTTCAACTGCAACCAGCAAAATGCTCATAAAATCATGATGAATCAGTCCTATAATCCACCAGATCCTTATTCAGTGTGAAGTAAGTAATGTCAAGGCCCACTCCTGCTCCAAAATGTCAAACTTTCTTTTCTATCTACTGCCTTAGTGCCAGAAATATTATCAATAGTCCTAACTTTTAGAGTGAAGCATTATACCCTGAACACTCCTATTAACATGGTAAATTATGTAGGCAACATATTAATCCACTGATTGTTAAATTTTTATTATTTATTTATTTATTTATTTATTTATTTATTTTGATATAAGATCTCACTCTGTTACTCAGGCTGGAGTGCAGTGGCACAATCACAGCTCACTGCAGCCTTGACCTCCTGGGCTCAAGCAATCCCCCAACCTCAGCCTCCTTAGTAGCTAGGACACAGGCACACATCTGGCTAATTTTTTTATTTTTTATAGAGACAGGGTCTCATCATGTTGCCCAGACTGGTCTCAAACTTCTGAGCTCAAGCCATCCTCCACCTTGGCCTCCCAAAGTGCTGAGATTACAGGCAAACTGGACTGATTATTAAATAGAAGTGTGGAAAAGAATCAATGAAAATACACACACAGAGCCTCCCCTTCCAGAACATGTGATTCAGTAAGGAATCCAGAAATAAGTGTTGCTTTGGAAAATCATCTTAGGCCTAATGTTCATCCTAGCTTCAGAGCCACTGCAGTAATCCCTCATTAAGTATCCAAACACAACAGAATGAATTTGTTCTTTTTAAGTGCCGTGAAATAATAGGACAAGGTAAGTTTGATGGTGAGATAGCAGTCAGCAAAGAAAAAAGTAGGCCAGAACAGTTTGCTTTGGGAAAAACTCTGGAGTTCAGGGGACAAAATGAAGAAACTGAATACTGGGAAGCATGAAGGGAACTAGAATAGGAAGAAGAAAAGCTTTAAAACTACTTTCTCTTAGGTTTCTATTAATAACTTATGCTGAGGTGGGCATCAGTGTTGAACATTTCCAGCCTTAAGAGTTCTTTAAAACTGTGAAAAATACTTAGCAGTTCCTCAAAAAGTTTAACATAGAATTACCAAATTACCCATCAATCCCATTCCTAGATATATACCCAAAAGAACTGAAAACTGGTGTTCAACTACTTGCACATGAATGTTCATAATAGTGCCATCTACAGTAGCCAAAGGGTGGAAACGACCGAAATGCCCATCACGGATGAATAGATAAACAAAATGTGGTATATCCATACAATGGGATATTAGCCATAAAAAAGGCATGAAATACTGATATATGCTACAATAGGCATGAACCCTAAAAACATGTTAAGTGAAAGAAGCCAGATACAGAAGGCCACATATTGATTGTATGGTTCCATTTCTATGAAATATCCTTTATAATCAAATCCATAGACACAGAAACCAGGTTGGTGGTTTCCAGAGGCTGAGAAGGATGATGGCTTACATGGGAATGGAAAGTGGTATTAACGGGTTATTAATAGCGTTTTTAGGATGATGAAAAACTCTCAGAACTTTTCTGAAATTCTGAAATTTTTAGGATGAAAAAATTTCAGAATGTTTCAAGATGATGGTTGCACATCATCTTGAATACACTTAATGCCACTGGATTAAACACTTAAAATAGCTAAAAAGGTAAATTTCATGATTCATATATTTTGTCAGAGTTTTTTGAAGTGCTTTACAGGTATACATTTTTTATTCCAACTCAGTCCCATTGCCTAGGGACCTTAAAGAAGTATCCTCACAAGCGAGCTTCCCACGGGCTTGCTGGTGCTTCTGCAGACATCCCTCCCTTCAAACTTGAGTGCCCAGACAGGGCTGAGCAGGTGTGAACAGGAAAGACTGCTCAAGTGCAGATCTCAAGTTACCCTGTGCCCTGGATAAGGAGATGGGTGGAGGAAAGCGATAAGAACGTCTGAACAGTGTGGCTCCCTAAATGTCACTGGGCTTTATGTGATTAAGCTTCCCCCACACTCTGGAAACTTCAGGGATTGGTAGGCAATGACTGTGGCGTGCACCCTACAATTTAAACACAACACAACAGAAAGGAAGATTCCAAAGCAGACAAAATGCCAAAGAAAATTGCCCTGTGAGCAGGCACTGTCTATATCCTTACAGAGTTGGCACGCAAACAAAAGTGTCCATTTCTTTTTCATGCCACCCAGTTCTGCCTTACTTGTCATCTACAATGCAGAAATGTGGGGGAAATAAATGAAGCTATTTTCTGGGAATTCCGAGAATTCCCTACCTACCTGATGACTGCCCTCCAAAACATTTAATTATAAGACTTGAACAGTGGAGAAAAATGTTTTTCTAAGGGGAATCTGTCTTCTGATTACAGATAGAGACAGTCCCTCATTCCATTTCTCTGTGCCTGCTCTCTGTGTTTACAGTAGCCAGGTCTTCGATTCATAGTTCATCACAGCTGATTGTCCCTGTTCTGTTTAGATAACTTAAACAGAATGCACTGTTTAAGTGCACATGTGATTGGACATAAACAAAAAAAATTTTTTTTAATCTGTAAGTCAAATTCAAGTTTTGTAAATGTATTTTAAGAGAGTGTTAAATGAAAGGTCATTCGACAAAAAGTTTATAAAGATTATTTTAGGGTGACAAGGTTATTGGTTACATGTGGTTATCTTTCCTTTTCTTATATGTTCCTGTATTTTCTGCAGTAAGTACATCTTTGTCACTTTTAATGTAATAAATTTTTTAAAAAACAATGTTATTTTTGGCCTGATGTTAAATACATGTCTATGAAAACTCAACTGAATTACTGTTACTGTTCTATTTCCTTATAATCTTCGTCTATCCCCAATTGGCTCACATTTTTCTGGCTATTGGGGTCTCTATTATGGATTCTTAACTTTCTACATCTTTTTCCACTTGATATCTTTGATAAATACAGGTGATTTTTTTAGAAGATGTTGGGGTCAATAGCGTAATCTGTAGGTTTAAAACAGTGATTAGGAAATGGAATGAAGTCCAATGGGAGATATCTTCATTTAGAATTTTCCTTTACATGAACTTTTTGTTGCAGTATAATATACTTACAGAAGAGTGCAAATAAGTGTACAGCTAAATCACAAAGTGAACACACCTATGTAATTGACACTCGAGTTGTGAAATAGACCATGTCCAATACCCAAGGCCTTCAACATGCCTGCTTCAATTCCCAGCTCCTGCCTCCTCCCCAAAATTAGCCACTATCCTAATCTCTAACACCACAGGCCAGAATTGTATATTTCTAAACTTTATATAAATCAGTATGTATTTTTGTGTGTCTGGCTTATTTCATGCAACACGTTTGCCAAGTTCATCTGTGTTGTAACAGTGGTTCCTTTTTCATTGTTTTGTAATGTCTCTTTGTAAACATACAGCACAGTTTATTCTACTGTTGGTAGATATTTGGATTGTCTCTGCTTTGGAGCTATTATGAATCATGCCACTATGAACATTTTATGTGATTTTTAGAGGACCATATGTATGCTTCTGTTGCCAACTTCTGTCGCCCAATTTATACCTGGGTGTGAATTATTGGGTCATAGGGGCGTGTGAATGTGCAGCCCACGTCGATATCGTCAAACAGTATTTTAAAGCATTTTACCAATTCATACTCTCACCAGTTCTATAAGAAAGTTCCAGTTGCTCTACACTCTTACCAACTGTTGATATTTCAAACTTTTTAATGTTAGCCTTTTTATCAGGTATGTAGTATATGCTTGTGATTTAAATTTGCATTTCTATGATGAATTATAGTGAGATTGTTAACCTTTTCATCTGTTTCTTGGCTATTTTGATCCTCTTTCATGAACAGTGCCTGTTCCAGTATTTTGCCCACTTTCCTATTGGATTGTCTGTAATTTTTGTGTTTTACAATACATTCTGGATACAACTCTCTTAACAGTGATAGGTATTACAAATGTATTCTCTTCTAGACGTGTGCTTCTGCCAGGGTACAAGAAAGATCTTCTTAATGCATCAAGGATGGAGATAATCAGAGCTGAAATGCAGTCCCTGCGTGGATGATCTATTTTCAGGTTATTTATTTATTTATTTATTTATTTATTTATTTATTTTTCGAGATAGAGTCTCGCTCTGTTGCCCAGGCTGGAGTGCAGTGGCATGATCTCAGCTCACTGCAAGCTCTGCCTCCCGGGTTCATGCCATTCTCCTGCCTCGGCCTCCCAAGTACGCCCGGCTAATTTTTTTGTATTTTTAGTAGAGACGGGGTTTCACCATGTTGGCCAGGATGGTCTCAATCTCCTGACCTCGTGATCCGCCTGCCTTGGCCTCCCCAAGTGCTGGGATTACAGACGTGAGCCACCGCGCCCAGCCCAGGTTATTTATTTTTAAGATTTGGTTCTGCAGAATCCCAAATGAAAACCTGGTATGACTACTAAGACCCTTTTTCCTTGGCAGGTCTTTAGTTCCAATTATTTCATCCTAGTCTCATAAGAATATTTAAATTTCTGCTCAGCCTCTTGGCTTCTCCATTACTAATTGCAAATCAGCAAATTTCTCTACTGGAAAAGTCACATGGGGCCAAATGTCCTCTCTGTCCTTCCTTACTTTCTGGGAATGTTGGCCTGCAAATCCTCACTGCTGGTTTTTTTGTTTTGTGGATTTTTTTTTTTTGTAGCCTTACAATATTTTAAAACTTCAAACAGATGAATACACACACAAACATATATATGCATATGTATGTAACATGTATGTATGTATATGAAGATTGACTGTAACAAGCTTGTTAGCCATGGTTTAGAAACAGAACTTCCAACCAAACTTTTTGTGGTTTTTTGTTTTCTTTTTTTGTTTTTTTGAAACAGGTTTTCACTCTGTCACCAGGCTGGAATGCAGTGGCATGGTCATAGCTCACTGCAGCCTTGACTTCCTGGGCTCAAGTGATTCTTCCACCTCAGCCTCTTGATTAGCTAGGACTACAGGCATATACCACCACACTCGGTTAATTTTTTTTATTTTTAATAGAGACAAAATCTCAGTTATGTTGCCCAGGCTGTTCTTGAACTCCTGGGCTCAAGCAATCCTCCTGCATTGGCCTCCCAAAGTGCTAGGAGTATAGGCATGAGCCACTGCACCCAGCCTTAACTTTTCTTCAATACTATACCTCTTTGGGAGGCTGAGGCAGGCGGATCACGAGGTCAGGAGATCGAGACCATCCTGGCTAACACGGTGAAACTCCATCTCTACTAAAACAACAAAAAATTAGCCAGGCATGGTGGCAGGCACCTGTAGTCCCAGCTACATGGGAGGCTGAGGCAGGAGAATGGCGTGAACCCAGGAGGCGGAGGTTGCAGTGAGCCAAGATTGCGCCACTGTATTCTAACCTGGGCAACAAAGGGAGACTCCGTCTCAAAAAAGAAAAAAACTGTACCTCTTCTCTAATGAGCTGGTACAATTGTTACCATTATACAATGAGAGTTACATAATGTACTGTGTTTTACTGTGAGCCTACATGTTGAAAATCACAGCTTATATTCATGGCTTTTTCAGTTTAGAATTTCATGATTTATTTTTCTCCCTATTTTTCTACCCCTTTACCACATTTTTAAACTTTTACCCTGATATTTCCTTTTAAAAATCTTGTTTCACTCATAGTGTATAGGCCACCTCAATTCATTGTGGCTATAGCTAGAGTGGATAAATGGATAGACAGATGGATAGGTAAACACATAAATATGTCAGGTTTTCAAATCCCAAATCAATCTAAATTTTATCATTGAAAACATCTAACAAAATCAAGTCCGCAGGCAAAAGCATTTAACAGAATGGTCTATCTATAGAAAAATCTCAATTTACAATAAAACTAGGAAAAAAATATGTTGAAACCACCAGTCCTGGCTCAGAGGTGATACAGAAAGACCTCTGTGGCGTGCCTGTACTGTTCACTGTACCTGTGGTGAGCAGGTGGAAGAAAGCCAGGATAGGAAACCTGGATGTCCACTCCTCATAAACAAGAAGTGGCTCAACTCTAGACAGTGAACTTTTGAAGACTTTCTAGATAGACGGTCCTTAATTCTCACAACTGTAAAAGCTTCTGGATTTCTTCAAACTTCTTTTACATTGAAATTAAAATTACACTGAGATACTATTTTTTACCCATACTGGTAGAAATGCAAAATGACACAACTCCATTGGAGAACCATTAGAAATGTCCATCAGGATTTCATATATATTTACCCTTTAACCGAGCAAACCTACTTCCAGAAATACATTCAAACAATATACTAGCTTCATTATTGTTAATCAGAAAATATTAAAAATCATATTTATATAGCTATTGCAGTACAATCGGTAATAGCAAAAAAAGAAAACAATCCAAATATCCATAAATAGGAAACTAGCTAAATATAAATACATTCATACAATGTAATATGATGTAATACTGTGCAGCTGTAAAAATGAATAAAGAGTATCTTTCTATATCACTATGCAGATGTCTCCGAAAACACTGTTAAATGAGAAAAGCAAAATGGAGAAAAGTATGCCTGCAATGACGTCATTTATCCAAGGAAGAAAGAGAATATAAATACACACACGTGCATGCACACACACCTCTAAAAACAAAGCAATGTGGAGAGGTAGGGTACGGACAGGGTAAAGGGGATGAAGTAGATGCTGGACTTATTTGATTTTGGAATGCTGTATGTATTTTATAAGAGTACAAAATAAATTTTAAGCAAAAAATTTCTAAAAACTTAAAGCAAGATAAAATAAATTAACCTAGATTTTGTACTAAAGTGGTAACATTAACATAGAGAGAAAAATTATTTCAAGTGATTTTAAAGCATGAAAATCAGACTGCATGTTCTTAGATGAAATACCTGAAAGACAAAAAGAACTTCTTGGAAACTATTTTTAGTAATTCTAGAGTCTGAATGTTTGTGTCTCCCAAAACTCATGTGTTGAAATCTAAACTTCAGTGTGATGGTATTAAAAGGATGGACCTTAGGAAATGATCAGGGCTCCACCCTAGTGAATGGGATTAGTGTTCTTACAAAAGAGGCCCAAGGGAGTTTCTTTACCCCTTCCACCATATAAGAACACAATGAGAGGCACAGTCTATAAACCAAGAAGTGGGCCCTCACCAGACATCAAGTCTGCCAGTGCCTTGACTTTCCAGCTTCCAAAACTGTGATCAATAAATTTCTGTTGCTTATAAGCTACCCAGTTGATGGTATTTTAGTGTAACAGCCCAAATGAACACAAGTCATTACATTGTTTGTAATCATATTAAATTTAATATTCTGAAAATATTATTTGTAAGATCAAACTAAGAAATAATCACATTAATAGCATTAGGGGATAAATGCTTGAGGGGATGGATACCCATTCTCCATGATGTGCATATTCCACATTGCATGCCTGTATCCAAACATCTCATATATCCCATAAATATATACACTTACAGCTAGGCACGGTGGCTCACACCTGTAACTCCAGCGCTTTGGGAGTCCAAGGCGGGTGGATCACTTGAGGCCAGGAGTTCAAGACCAGCCTGGCCAACATGATGAAACCCAGTCTCTACAAAAATTAGCCAGGCATAGTGGCGTGCACCTGTAGTCCCAGCTACTCGGGAGGCTGAGGCAGAAGAATCACTTGAACCCAAGAGATGGAGGTTGCAGTGAGCTGAGACTGCACCACTATACTCCAGCTTGGGTGACACAGCAAGGTCTGTCTCAAAAAACTGTATATATACACCTACTATGTACTCATAAAAATTTATATAGGCTAAAAATTTAAAATATATATATATATATATATCTCCCAGTGATACATACATCATTAGGATACAAGATTTTCAGCAAAGAGAAACAAGAAATTTTCAAGTTAAATAAAAACTTGGTGATTCTAAATATCGATTTGAAATACCAGTATAAACTTAAGATGTATTTTCTCATTAAAAAATACACAAATACATTTCCTAGCTGTGTCCATTGAAAAGGCTTAGAAATAATCAGCATTCTAGTAGCAATAAGTACTCTAACACTCAGATTGTGGTTTCTAAATACCTTTTCCCACCAAAAGGAACCAGCTATATTTGAAGAAATGGCCCATTCTAGATGAACCTGGAACATTTTGCCAAACTAGAAAGCAAGAAAACTATGACATGCTATTGTAATTGTCAAAATGGTCCAGGAGCCAATTTGAAAAGCATTACAGTGGCAAAGATAGAACAATGTGAACATTTAATATTAATCATCACTGCAATGGGCTGAACATGGTGACTCACACCTGTAATTCCAGCCCTTTGGGAGGCCAAGGTGGGAGGATCACTTGAGGCCAAGAGTTTGAGACCAGCCTGAATGACACAGTAAGATCCCATCTCTAAAAAAGCTTTTAGCCAGGCGCAGTGGCTCAAGCCTGTAATCCCAGCACTTTGGGAGGCTGAGGCAGGCGGATCACAAGGTCAGGAGATCGAGACCATCCTGGCTAACACAGTGAAACCCCATCTCTACTAAAAATACAAAAAAGTTAGCCGGGCGTGGTGGTGGGTGCCTGTAGTCCCAGGTACTCGGGAGGCTGAGGCAGGAGAATGGCGTGAACCCAGGAGGCGGAGCTTGCAGTGAGCCGAGATCACCACTGCACTCCAGCCTGGGCAGCAGACCAAGACTCCATCTCAAAAAAAAAAAAAAAAAGTTTTTAAATAACCTAGCTCCTCAGGAAGCCGAAGCAAGAGGATCGCTTGACTCCAGTCTGGGCAACACAGTGAGATCCTGTGTCAAAAAGTAATAATAATAACTGCAATGGATTAAAACACATTGTATGTGTTTAAATGCATTAGACCATTATGATTCTAAAATAAATACTCACTGGCTACCTTTGGAAAGTGTTAGGGAATTAAGTTAATATTCCAAAAACTGATGAATCAAAAGAAAGCATCAAGCAATACTTTGCCTCTCCTATACCAACTATACTTGAGGATAAGCAAATAGTTAGTGAGGAATAGTATATTTCTTTACAGAAGTATTCCAGTTTATAAATCAGGAAGGAACTACTGAATTGTATTATCATCAGTTTTGCAAACTCTGGTAAAATAATGAACACAGAAAATGATCATTAATGGCTCCTAACATCACCAAAAGAGAGATAACCAGATATATGTCTCCTTCTGAAAGTAGATACCACCACTTATACAGAGAAGCTTGTGGATCACTCAGTTTCTAATAGATATGTAGGGGAACAAGAATCTCACTAAATGATAGTTTGAGGATGCAAAATCAAGAATGTGAAAATTCTACAGGACCAATGACCCAAGTTTTTCAACTAACAAATTGCAAAAAAAAAAAAAAATGAGCGAGGAAGAAAGAGCCTATAAATTAAAAGAGAATTGAGAGACATATCAACCAATTGCAATAGACAAACTTTATTCTAATCTCGATTTGAACAATTGTTTAAAAAAAAAGATTTCTAGCCTATCTGGGGAATTTGACCACCAATTAGCTGTTTGATGATATTAAGGAATTATTATTAATCTTACGACAACGGTAACATGATTACGTTGTCTTAAGAGAGTCCTTACCTTTTAGATACATACTAAAATTATGAATAAAATGATTCAATGTCCTGGATTTGCTTCAAAATGATCCATCTGCAAGTAGTAGCAGGGAGTTAAATAAAACAGGATTTGCCATGAGATGAAAGTTGTTCAACAGGTGATGAGAATATGGGTGTTCTTTACTGTTTTTTTTTTCTCCTTTTTGTGTAAAGGTAATAAAAGTTTAAAATTCCAGAACAATCACAAATATCCAAATTATCCATCTTCGATTTAAAGGTATCTTATTTCTCTGAATTAAGGCTTGGAAGAAAACACCTGCTTTATAGCTAAATCAAGAAACACCTCATGTATTAATAGTTCCATGACCAACCATTAGAAAGGAGGGACAATATAATTTTAAAGGATCTTGGCAGAATTTCTTGTAAGAACAGAACTGTCTTTTGTCGAGCAAAAAACCTTGATGAGCCATTTGGATAGAACAATGGTGGTAGTCTAGAAGAAAACAGAAGAATGAGAAGAATAAATGCCTTTTTATTACTTTAAAAAATGAGAATTGGGACATGCACAGAAAGCTGAGAAGTGAATGGCCTCAGAAGGAGGGAGAGATCTAAGAAAGTACAGACAGTGAGGGAACCCAGCACCCTGGAAGGCAGTCTTTTCCATAAAGAAATTTTCCCCTTGGCACGTGACCAACAGCAACCCAGATGGAGGGGGCAGAGAAGGAGCAAGTGATGCTGCCCAAACCCGGGACCTATTCCCTCCACTGGGAGGTCAGTGCAAGCCAAGTTCCTGGTGGGGTCACACTGAGAACATTTGACAGGTGGTACCTCTATGACATGATCAGTCCAGAGTGACACTGATGGCTCAGCATGGATCTGATCGGCACCAGGTTCTTGTCTGTACCAAGTTGGTGAAGCCCTTCCAAGCCCAGGTGTGCTCCCTGTACATCATCCTCGGGGGGCTGCAGGACCAGCAGCACAGAGGCTCCGTGTTAAAGGCACTGGTGCTGAACTGTGTGGAGGGAATGGACCTGCCCTTGTGAGAACAAACCAAGCAGGAGCAGAGGCAGGACCAGCAGAAGAGGGAGGGCGGCCAGTAGGAAATGCAGCCCAGTAACACCCCCTACCTGCTTCTGAGGCCAAACCGTCCGAAGCTACAGGAGGGGCCCAGAGCAAAAGCTCTTCCCCAGCGACTGCCTTGTCTGGACCCTGAAAGCAGAGGGGCGGCTGGTTAATCCAGCCTCTTCCCCTAACATGGGTTTGCTCAGAAATGAAAACCCAGAAAACAGGCCCCAAATCCAACACTCCCTGCTCCCCCTCGCCACCCACCAGAGACTGCAGGTGGCCGAGCTCCAAGCTGCTGGGGCTGTGCCTTGTGTGGGGTCGTGGAGGGTTTCAGAAGGCCCTGGTGAATAAAGCCCCAGAGGGCATGACCTTGAAAGAAATTTTCAGTACTAGCTATGGCTGTGAGACTATGTAAAAGAGGGATGGTTAAAATCCAATTTTGAATTATTTGCCGTGCATAAGGTGCCATGACCCCCCCAACCCTCCATTATTGCCAACCTTCAGCAAAAGCAAGGCTCATGCAGCCATATGTGAGTGGTTCTTGGAAAAGAACCAAAGGCAGCTGCTGTTTATGTTGAGCTGATATGGGCAGAAGAAAGAGACAACTGCAAAAGAGGAAATGTGTGGTTAGCAGATGCAGAAAACTGGAGCAACATATGACTGCGAGATATGGACACCCCTTAAGAATCCTCAGATATGGATGGAAAGCGTGGTGAGAAGCTTACAGGTAGAAGCTCGAGCCAGTTCATTTGACAATTAAAAAAATATAGAAACACATAATGAAGGATGCTTCCCCAAGGCTGGAAGATTTGGAAATAACCAAGAAACGACCACCGGAGGACAGTTAGAGGACAATGCAGACCACCACGTTCTGTAATCCCATGCTATTAATTCTGAAAAAGCCCCAAGAGATCACCCAGAACAGCAGTTTTAAATCTCACCCACAAAGCCCTGGGTTTCTCATACGTGACTCAAGGGCTTCCAAACAGCCCATCGGTTTGGGTCTGTCTTATTCCCTTCACACTGTCGTAACAAAACCCCATAGATTGGGTGACTTATAAACAACAGACACTTATTTCTCATAATTCTGGAAGTTGGGAAGTCAAACATCAAGGCATCAATAGATTTGCTGTTGGGTGAGGGCCCACTTTCTGGTTCATAGATGGCACCTTCTTGCTGTGTCTTGACATGGTAGAAGGGGATCTCTCCAAGGCCTCTTTTATAATAAGGCTCCAATCCCTTGCATGAGATGCTCTCATGACCTAATCACCTCCCAAAGGCCCCGCCTCCTGCTACCACACTGGTAATTAGGTTTTAACACAGGAATTTTGGGCGGACACAAACATTCAGACCACATTGGGCACTTAATCCAATCCTCGCTTCATCCAGAAGAGTTGAATCTATATTACATCTTAAGATTCCACGTCAGACGTTGTCTTAAAAAAATATTTTTGCTGCTACAAAGAAGAACGAAGCAATGATATCATCTAATCTCCTCGCAATACAGAGAGGCAAAGTTGAAGAATGCTAAGTAAGTTGCAACAGTCACAGCAGAGTTGATAATAAAAGCCTGTTCTGATTTTCAGTCTGCTCATTCCTCCTTCTCAGCTTTGAGACTGCCAAAGGTACCAACAGAAAACAGATGTACACTAACAGTTAGAATGGCTTCTGCAGTATTATGGGTTCTCATCAAACAGAAGTCACCATTGTCCAGATATCAGGAGTCTTCTCACTGCCATAACCAGGTAGTAGAAAAAGGCTTACAGGCCAGAGGAAACTCCTGCCCTCTTTCTGCCTGCTGCAAATATCTATTCTAATACAGGTTCAAGGCTCTGAAGAAAGTTGGAGGCCGACAGAAAAGTCCCCAACATTTTCTTAACCTATCCTCCTGACAAGGGCTCCAAGGATGTCTTGTTTCCACTCCACGAGACAGTCTGAACTGCCTTCCCTTACATTCCCGCAATTTGTATCTAACAGAGTCAACCACCATCTCTCTACCAAATTGTATCTTCTAAACCAAAGATTAAATTGTAGGAAAGTTCCAGGCATTATGGAAAGAAGACTGGATTGAGAACCAAAAGACTTGGGTCAACGAGACAGCTCTGCCAAATCGCTGTGTGACCGGAAGTAAGTTGATTAACTGTGGGTTTCAGTTTCTTCATCTGTAAAATGGTTACAATAACACTTACCTCATAGTGTTATTGTATGAGGAGCGAATGAAGTAAGTCACTTAAAACAACTACCCCAGGACATGGGAGTCATTCTGTAAACACTGGTTGATTTTTTTCACATTTTAGTTCAACCTCACAAAGAAGTACTACAGTACTTGCTCGGCAGTCTATCTTTGGTACTCAGCTAAAGCGAGGAGACTGGCAGCAGCCAAAGGGCTGTGAAGAGGGATTTCTTGTTTGTGACTGAATTCTGGATGTGTTTCCTAAGATGCTGATGTGTCCACACTAAAAGGCAAATATGTTCGCCAGTTTCCCTCCAGAACATACAATCTGAAGAAAAAGGCAGAGTTGTTATGTGGTCAGAGTTGACTGTCCGCCCAGACCACTCTTCCTCTGCTGGTCTCTTGTGGTCCAGGGAAAATGTTGGCATCCCAGAAAATATGTCATTCTGTTGGTTTAAGCCTGGAGAGTGAGTCAGCCATACAGTGAGTGTCTCGTGAAGCAGGTGAATCCAACTACCTCTAAAGGAAATTAAGCTCTCTTCCTTCCCACAAGACATTTTAGAACAGTAGACCATCAATTTCACATGGCAGCAGCAAATCCATACTCTTATCTTCCCCTTTCACCAGGAACCATTATAGGGCTCTTCCTCAATTGCATATTCCCAATCAGGCCACTTACCTAATTCAAATAACAGATGCAATCCCTAGCAATGAAAAAACTGCCCCATCTTCCTCGTGATGCATGCCCAATTGTCCAGTAGCCATTCTATAACCTTACACACAGTCCTCTATCCTGTCCTCAGATGACAGCCATCCTTTCTCATCACAAACTCTACTCTGAATAAACCAAAGGTTTGATTTTCATATATTGGGTTTTTTTTTTTAACTGTTTCATCCAATTTGCAACCATAAAAGCAAACTTAATATACAAGCACAAGCTCAGGGAAAAAGAAATTTGCACGTAAGTTGAAATACACTTATTATATCAATCAGCAACTGTCACAATAATGCTGAGTAACAAGCCAACCTAGAACTCAGTGACTATAGCATAAGGCTCTGTGATATGCTCTGGATCTGTGTCCCCATCCAGATCTCATGTTCAATTGTAATCCCCAATGTTAGAGATGGGGCCTGGTATTAGGCAATTAGATCAGTTTTTAATAGTTTAGCATCATCCCCCTAGTGCTGTTCTCATGACAGAGTTCTCATAAAATCTGGTTGTTTAAAAGTGTATAGGCTGAGCGCAGCGGCTCACACCTGTAATCCCAGCACTTTGGGAGGCCGAGGCAGGTGAATCACAAGGTCAGGAGATCGAGACCATCCTGGCAAACACAGTGAAACCCCGTCTCTACTGAAAATACAAAAATTAGCTGGGGTGTGGTGGCACACGCCTGTAGTCCCAGCTACTTGGGAGGCTGAGGCAGGAGAATCGCTTGAACCCAGGAGATGGAGGTTGCAGTGAGCTGAGATTGCACCACTGCACTCCAGTCTGGACAAAGAGCAACACTCAGTCTCAAAATAAATAAATAAATAAATAAATAAATAAATAAACAAATAAATAAAATAAAAAATTTTTAAAAGTATATAGCATCTCCTCCCTCTCTTTCTCCTGCCCTGGCCATGTGAAGATGTGCCTGCTTCCCTTTCACCTTCTGCCATGATTGTAAGTTTCCTGAGGACTCCCCAGCCATGCCTCCTGTATCGCCTATGGAACCATGACCCAGTAAAATCTCTTTTCTTTATAAGTTACCCAGTCTCAGGTATTTCTTTACAGTAGTATGAGAAAAGACTAATACACTCTTCCTTAGGCTGCAAGTCAGCTGGAATAACTCTATTCCACAAGTGGTCATTCTGGACCCTTTACTAGAGCGACGGTTGCTCGTATCAAGGGAAGAAGCTGAAGGCTTCCAGAGGTTCATGTGGACACATGCAAAGCATCTTAAGGCCTGGAATCAGAACTCACACACTGTCACTTCCTATGTATTCCATTAGCCATAGCAAATCACTATGCCAACTCCACATCAGTAGAGTGGGGAAATATACTCCTCCCATGGAGGTAGTGGGGATAAAGAAAGTAAATATTTGCCAAACAATTATCTAATCTACAACACCTATGTACGCATCAGCTAGTTACTCCTTATACACTAAACATTTCCCTGCAACTCAATATTTATGTCTTTCTTGCCAGATATTGCCAGAGTTAGAAGTTACATAACACAATACGTCTATGGATAGGGAAGCTGGATCTACAACAAAACCTTCATGAGGTCTACCCATCATTGCCTACTTAGCATCAGGTAAGAGAAATGAGATAATAAACAGATATCAGAACATTAGGTAAGAGATAAGCCTTTCTTCTGCTTCTATGTAGCAGTCACTAGAAATAGATGCATTTATAATAGATGTGTAATTCAAACACACACACATACACAAACCACAGACATTTTTGCAAATTTGGCAGTGCCATGGGGAACCTCCAGCTTGTGGTTTGGCCTTTCATGTGGAGTTTCACTTGAGTATTTGCTTTGGAATTTGATAAACACAGCTATTCACAGGGCTATCATCACATGGTATATTTGCTACCACAGAAACACAGAACGTCTTCTAAAGGAACAGCCCCTATTCATCCTGTAAGCTGAATTCCTGCCATTTCCCAAAGATCCCACAAAATGACTCCACAGGTTCCTACTTCATGGTAATTTGGAATAGGGGGTAATGCATTTGTTTTCCACAAATCCTCTTTTGCCTCTTTCCTCTGGCAGAATTACCTTCATCATGCTTTATTTTAAAACATAAAAAAAAAAAAAATCAAGAAGTAGGGAAAGTAGTCTCATTTTAACAATTGAAAAGTGGGAGTGGGCAAGGATGAAGTTCTGGCTAGGGTGGTTTTCCGGACCCTCCTATTTTCCTGACAAGGTCTAGGAAAAAGAATTAACAAGCTGGCACAACATTATCTTCAGAACTTCTTCACCTGTAATTTAACTTTTTATTGTTATGATGAAGGACAAATCTTTTTATCCCTTCTATGTGTCCAGGATTTAAACTAAGAGAAATTTAGTGGGAGACCTAGTAGAAAATTAAACACCAATCTAAAAGTCCCAGAAGAAGGGACCACACAAAGTAGCAGAGAGTGGCCACCTCTGTAATCAGGCAAATGTGGGTTTGAATCCAGACTCGGTTCCTTCCTCTGTCATCAGGCAAAATTGCTTAATGAAACACTGCTTAAGTTACTTATTGCTGCATAACAAACCACCTCAAAACTCAGTAATTTAAAACAACCATCTTACCATAGTCACGGTTTTGCAGAGTCTAGAATTAGGGCAGTGCACAGCAGGGACAGATTATCTCTGCTCTACAATGTCTGTGGCCTCAAATAGAGTAGTACTGAGAACTGAAAATGACTAGGATGGCTCAACTCTGTTCATATGCTTGGGACCCACATTGTAACCGACAGTCACAGTTTTGTGAGGGGATTGGGGGCAGGTTTTTTCCCCAGTTTCTAATGAAGCTAGAATGTGTCCAGGATGACTTGTAGGCTAAGATGACTGATGAGCTAGTGCTGGCTGGGTATAGATCTCCGTCTGTCTCTCTGTCTTCCTCTGCCCCCTCCCCAGGTAGCCTCTCCACATGGCTAGCCTGGGCTTCCTCAAAGCATAACAGTCTCAGGGTACTTGAAATTCTCACATGGCAGCTAGAACTAAAGCAAAAGCTTCCAGGCCTCTTAAAAACTAGATCTAGAACATGCGATGTCCCTTCCACCACAGGCTGTTGGTCAAGTCAGCCACAAGGGCCAACTCAGAGTCGAAGGAGGGGAGAAAACACCCATTCTTAACGGAAAAGTGGCAAAGAATTTGCAGCCATTTTAATCCACCCCAGACTCAGTT
Source organism: Macaca fascicularis (assembly GCF_037993035.2). Taxonomy (NCBI): domain Eukaryota; kingdom Metazoa; phylum Chordata; class Mammalia; order Primates; family Cercopithecidae; genus Macaca; species Macaca fascicularis. Next base: position 112,140,518 of record NC_088389.1, read on the forward strand.
TCCTCATTTGTGGAAAAAAAAAGACCACAAAAAAACTATTTTATATGACTGTTTTGAGGATTAAAGGTATGTAACATATCTGACATTTAGTTAGCATTGTAAGCAGTAGCCTTTATTAATGACAGTTTGTTTGAACATGAGAACATCTACAATTCCAAGATCAGACCTTCACCTTACCACTATGAAAGGAATGAGAGAACAAAAATTTCCAAGGATGTCAAGATATATCTAAGATAAAATATGATGTATAATAGATGTCCGTATTCTCTTATTTCCTATTGATTTGCTCCGTGTTATCTGTCTTATATTGCTTTCACGGCTCAGGTGAATCTAATATCCATTCCTAAAGGTGGAACAGGCCACCGTTATAGTGAACTGTTCAGAAATATGAGGGTAGATGAGGAATGTCCTGGTTGTGAGAGCAGATGCATAGACAGAAGTTCTATTGTTGAAAATGGCCCACGTATGTCAAGCCCTCTTCAACAGGCAATCAAAGCAACCTTCTGCACAGCCACACCCCTACATGATGGGTGGACAAAGAACCCTTCAGATGCCTCTGGACTTTTGACCAGCAACCAAAAGTCTTAGAGAATAGGACTCCAATTGGAATCCCAGCTCTGGCCCTTGCCACATGAGCCAAGTTCCTTAGCTCTCTGCACCTCTATTTCTTTCACACAGGAGTGTACAGTGTGTGGTAAGACACACGGAAGATGCCCAAAATCCCTTCTGTCAGGAGCTAGCACTGTTAGTGGATACAATACTCAGTGTCCCTGATTTTTGCATCCATTACTTTAAACTTCCCACCTGCACAAGTGCACGCATATTGGTAGAACACGTGACTTATGCTTGGGTTGGAGAATTAACTTAGTTGGTGGTAACCAAAGAAACTGAGACTCTACAGGGAAGGGGGCAGCCCAGAGCCCCAGGACCCATTCAGAAAGCTGGGAGCTCTTCCGTTGCTACAAAAGCCTTTTCTGAACAGTACATTTGGTTTCTGGCCTCTCACCAAGGGGGCAGGATGCTTTCTCAGGGAGTTGATGTCTATCACTGCCTTTCTAGGGCCTCAAAGTGCTACAGTCTGGCTTCTACCCCCATGAATCCATCAGAACAGCTCTGTGGAGGGCCACCATGGACATTCATATTCACAAAGACAGCGGACTCTTTCTTCTCCTGCTTGACGCTGTGTGGCTGCATTTGGCACTGTTGGCTTCTTTTTTGAAGCACTCTCTTCTCAGCTTCAAGCCGTCTGTTTTTTCGTACCAGCCCATTCTTCTCATCCTCTTCACAGGTTCATCCTCCTCCACCTGCCAGTCAAATTTTGGAGTTTCTCAAACTTTGGTGCTGGCTCTTCTCTTCTCACTCATACTCTGTCTCCTGACAGCCTCTCTTAGAACTGTCCCTCAATCACCTGATGAAAGCACAAAAATGTATATCTCCAGACCAGGCCTCTCCCACAGACAACTCCTGAGAGGTATCTCCATGGTACCCTAAACCCAAAATGTCCAAAGCTGAACCCAAGATTTACCCCCACCAAGGATGGTCTTCCTCTAAGGTATCATTTCTCCATTTATGAAACCATCTATACAGTTTCTCAAGCCAGAAAACTAAGTCATCCTTCATAGATTTCCTTTCCTCTTCCCTATCCTGTTATCTATCAGTTTATCTCATTCTCTATTATCCTCTCATTGAGACCATTGTAATAGACTAGTAGCAATGACACCTCACGCAATTTTTTTGTGTTTTTTTCTGTTTGTTTGTTTGTTTCTCTCTCACGCGCAGACTGGAGTGCAGGGGCACAGTCATAGCTCACTGCAGCCTCAAATTCCTGGGATCTAGCCATCTTCCCACCTCAGCCTCTTGAGTAGCTGAAGGCTACTGGTGTACACCACCACACCTAACTAATTTATTCAATTTGTTTTTGTAGAGACAGGGTATCACTTTGTTGCCCAGGCTGGTTTCAAACTCCTGACTTCAAGCAATCCTCCTGCTTTGGCTTCCTGAAGTGCTGGGATTACAGGCATGAGCTACCATGCCCAGCTTCAACCAGTATTCAGTATTTTTTTTTTTTTTTTTTTTTGAGACAATGTCTCACTCTGTCGCCACGCTGGAGTGCAGTGGTAAAATCTCGGCTCACTGCAACCTCTGCCTCCCGGGTTCAAGCAATTCTCCTGCCTCAGCCTCCAGAGTAGCTGGGATTACAGGCACCCGCCACCATGCCTGGCTAATTTTTATGTTTTTACTAGAGATGGGGTTTCACCATGTTGGCTCGGTTGGTATTGAACTCCTGACCTCAGGTGATCCGCCCACCTCGGCCTCCCAAAGTGCTGGGATTACAGGCATGAGCCACTACACCAGGCCTCAATCACTATTCTTAAAAACTGCACACCATTTATAGACTGTGAAATAAAGTAGATGGCAACCAGCCCTTTTTTAAAAAAATAAAATAGACTAGATAAAACATAAAAGAAATATTCATTCATAAAAAGGCTTAGGTCTTGATGCTTTAACTGCTGATGTGTGTCTGTACGTGAGCATACTGAGTCACAATACAAAATGTATTTCTTATAAGAAATCACCTACAAAAAATGTTTGACAGCCACTGACATAGTCCAGTCTGGCCTCCTGCAAAACGTTCTCTGCAAGACAACCAGAGTGACGCTTTCAGTACATGAGTCTGATGTCACTTCCCAGAGCTTCTCCCACCATCCACAGCTAACACTGGCCACCTCTCCAGCTCCAACCTCATCTTGATTTACCCTCTTTTCCGGTGCTCCCCCTTCATGGGGCTTCTTTCATCTCCTTCTGATTTCCATGTTTCCTTTTAACATAGAAAAATGTCATGAGCTGTTCCCTTAGTCTGTTTCCTTCCCTTTAATTGCCTAATTAACACCTACTATGCTTCTTGCCTTATATACTAGAACACATTTACATTTTTATGTGTTTTGCATGAAAGTTTGGTTCATGTCTGTTTTACTCACTAGACTTGAAGGTCAATAAGATCACGGACTAAGATTTTGTACACCATTACATCCCCAGCATCTATGTCACTCCTTGGCACACAGTAGGGCCTTTATCAATATTAGTTAAATAAATCTGAATGTGAATTCTAAGTCTGAGACTTCTAAGTTATGTGAGCTCCAGTTTTATCTACACTGAGTTTCGGTTTTTCAATCTGTAAAATAGGGATGATAACATCACTCTGGGTTACTGTGACATTAAATATGTCTAAAGCACCCTGCCTATAATAATGAGTAAACTATTTGATAAGTGAATGTATGATATAATTTCCCAAAGAATCCGTTTCCCTAGTGCTAACATCATTGCTGTCAGTGTTCTTCAATCTCTACCTCTGATTTTAACCGATCTCCTCAACTTTTGTTGGTTAGAGTGGGTTTTTTTCAGTGTTTCTTTTACATAAGGCACCAAATCCAAGCCATCCCATGTCCTTGGCTAGTTGAATAGCTCTCACATTTTCCTGAGTTCATAACCAGTGCTACATCGCTTAATGCTGATTTGGTCTTTACTTACATCATTTTTTTCTTCAGACCATAAATTCCTTGAGAGCAGGGTCCATAGACTACATTATTGTATAAATTTTATAATTTTTCCTGCAGGAACACGAAAGGCACCCTGGCATATTAGTAAAAGTACAAGGTTTAGACTCAAATGGTCCCTTCGTTTTACCATTTGGTAGCAGGGGAATTCTCAGCTAATCTCTTAAATCTGTTTAAGCCAGTGGTTTCCAAATATGAAACTATTGTACATTAGAATCATCTTTTTCATGTATATTTTTTAAAAATACTAATATCTGGTTTCCACCCCTAGTCATTCTGATGCAATGGGCACAGGTTGCTGCCTAGGCATTGAGATTTTTGAAAACCCCCCAGGAAATTCTACAACCCTGTTTGGAAATCGTTGCTCTAAATCACAAATTATCTTATCTGTAAAACAGTGGAGAAAATCGTTCCAATTATAAACAGTTAATGAGATACTTTAACAAGATCGTAGATGGTAAAAGTCTTGGCACATTAAAAGTAATCAGAGAATAATTGTTACCATTGTTAGCTGGTGGTGGTGGAAGTAGTAATATATAGTCACGAGGAATCAGATGGTGAAGATTCATGAGGACACTCGTCAGCCTAGTTGGTTATGGAGCATATTTAGAACCCTTTAAATGTCAACCCAATTTCTATACATCTGGAACTTTTTTCTGAATTGTAGAAAGCACCTCACTGCAGAAGCATCTTTTATTTGGATTTACCTACAAGTGACATAGAAACTTGCCTTTCTCATCTCATGAGCCGAAGGTACTCAGGAAAACTTTTTCAGTGCCTTCAGCATTTACAAGGCTAACTTTAATACGTGGGGAGAAAATTTTGATATCAAGTTGCATCTGAGCCTTTGAAACTATTTTGGGTCAGCTACACAGCAGAAGTTGGAGGCTGGCAGAGAGCCGTAAAACTGAGCCAAAAATAAACCAAAGACCATTATAAAAATGCTTCGAGTGCCAAAAGCATGAGATGTTAAAATTGCAACATAATGGAGTAAAAATTTACAAAAGAGGCTTTCCAATGGTGGCACAAAGTGTTCCAACCCCGAGAAAGACAGTTCACAGGGAAACGTTTGGAGAGTAAACTCAGTGCCTGAAAATTAGCTTTCCAGACATGTAAGAATGCCCCCATCCAAGGCTATTTACAATGTATTACCCATCAAGAACCAAGAGTATTCATGTTCTTCCCCTACTGGAGAGCACAGGCTGGATATCTGGGGTACAGGAGAAGTTTTCCTAAAAATTAATTGGGCCACTCCGCTTTTACCATATTCAGCAAATGCTGCTCTGCTTGCCCGTCTCTTAGCCTGGACACATTCTTCCTCTCAATATCCAACCATTCCACAATGCACTCAGGTATAGTCATTACTTATGGTCTCATTTTCCTGAGCTCCAGAAAAGGTGGTAATGTATGCTCAGTGCAGCCCCTTGGTGGAGGCTTTCTGGAAGGGTGGCATTAAGTTCTGGGTGTCTCCCTCCTGGCTCTGCCCTGCCTGCCAGTCTCAGCTCCCTCTGCTTCAGTCCGTTCCCACCCTCCTTTTCCACAATTAGGAACTGCTACCAATTGCACATGGACAGATTTATGCATGGCTCGGGACCAGCCAGTCTCCCACTGATGGTCTAAAAGAAGAGTATGTTCTGTGTCAACAATCCTTTGCACAGAGTCCAGATGACTTTTTGTACATACTTCTTTTGACCCAGGCCCATAATTTTTTTAGGTTAGAATTTTATGAGGCTGAAGCAAAGTCTATCAACATTTTCTTTGTGAGACATATTCAGGGTACAGCATGTTTCTGAAGTGTGCAAAGATTTGGGGATATTTCTATCAATCCATGCCAAGAGAAGTCACTAGGAAAAAAAGAGGCTGGGGAGATGTGGAGGAGCAGGTCTAATGACCTGCTAAGGGAGTTTTAAATGCCAAGACAGATATAATTGTCCATCAAAACATTTTGAAGCAGCTTTGCATTAAAACTGCAGATTCCACAGTGGCTCATGCCTGTAATCCCAGCACTTTGGGAGGCCGAGGCCGGTGGATCACAAGGTCAGGAGATCGAGACCATTCTAGCTAACACAGTGAAACCCCATCTCTGCTAAAAACACAAAAAATTAGCGGGGCATGGTGGTGGGTGCCTATAGTCCCAGCTATTCGGGAGGCTGAGGCAGGAGAATGGCATGAACCCGGGAGGCACAGCTTGCAGTGAGCCGAGATTGTGCCACTGCACTCCAGCCTGGGCAACAGAGCAAGACTCCGTCTCAAAAAAAAAAAAACTGCAGATTCAATTACGCACTCCTCATTCAGGTGGTCCCCTTCAGTGAGGCCATAAGGGCTAAGACCCAGAGAGTGGCTTCATCGGCCAAGAGCTGTACCATTCCATGCCATAACCCTGCTCAGACCCCTGGTTGAAAAGATCAAGGTGGTGACAAAGTCAACAACACAACAGTGCAGTAGACCACAACCTCAATCTTCCCTAATGATTTGCCCTTGTTGTGTATGTCATGGTGTGACCTTTGAACAAGCTAGCAACACTATGGGCTGGGGCCTTGATGGGCTTCAGATTGATAAGGACTATTGTATCTCTTCACACAATTGGGGAATAAACAGTCTTGATGCTCATGCTATACTTACTTACGTAGAAATTCAAAGAAAGTTCTTTGCTCTCTAAAAATGGCAAGTTAATGAGCACAGACAGGAAGCAAACTATGAAGTGCTTAAGAGATTATCATATTTTCCCTCAATATCCCATTGAGTATTTTCATCGATGTCTAATTTTTAAGAAAAGCCCAAAGAAATCACCAAGACTCAAAACTCCATGACACCAGCAGACACCAGGAGTCTAAAATGAAATGATGAGACAGGGTTTTTCTTCCAGGCCCATGTTCCTCCCTGTTTTTCTCTTTCCCATCTTCCCAAGGTTATTGCAAGATTTATGCTAAAGAAATGATAACCTGCTCTGTAAATGTAAGAGATTATTCATTTTATTATCACCCTTAGCCCATTGTTATTCTTCTTTTCACGTTATTGATCCCATTCTACCCTAGTTGGGGTGTTGAGACTGCTGCCTGGCCCTCTGGGCCCTTCCTGAGACATCTGAGTTTTCACTATCGGCCCTCTTCTGACCCCTTGCCACTACATCAAAACACACCATTCCTAACCATTGGCTTTAAACTGCTGCAATCACAGAAACGTCATCAAGGTCAAGAATCTGAGAATGTATGTATGCATGTGTGTATGTATGTGTGTGTTTATATGTGTATGCTTACTGTGTATGAGTATATAATTTTGTTGATTAGTCAATTAAATCTTTAAAACATGCATTTTTTTCTGTCCTATTCCCACACCTTGATCTCCCAATCTAAATTGATCATCCGATTCAAACTAAGATCTTAACGACTAACCCTAGAATACTGTGTTAACTTAAGCTGAAACATATGATGACTAAAATAATGAGATCTAACACAAAGAGAGCATAGATGGCAAAGATAGACCAGTACCTAGTCTAAGTGCTTTGTATATAATAGCTCCCTTAATCCCTCAAACCTAATGAGGTAGGTGTTATCTTCAGTTTAGAGATGGAGAAACTGAGAGAGGATTAATGTAATTTACCCAGAGTAACACAACTAGGTAAGTGGATGAGTCAGCTTTTAAACTGGTACTGTCTAGCTTCAGGCTCTGTGTCTTAACTGTTGTACTTGCCTACCTCAATATGGTATATGATAATTTCCAAGTTGGTGCCGAGACTGTGGAAGATATGTTTGTGAATACTTCCAACCACACCATTTGGCAAATAGGCATTATTCCCCTATGTGACTCTGACCTTAGCGTGCTTCAGATTGGGTAAATAAGCAGATCTTTTTGTCATTTTTGGTACATTTAATCATAAAAACCATTGTCAAGTAAAGAGAATAACCTCTTAAGTGGCAGGTGAAACAGATATTGCTCACCTAGCATGGTAAAATGATTCACACGAACTTTGAGATCTTTAGTCACAGCAGTAAGAGTAACCGTAGCAGTAGTAGTGTTAGAAATACAAATAATGATACTAATAATAATACCAGCAGTAGTAACAAGAGTCGTAATAGCGCCATGTTGATCAATTTTTATATACCAAGCATCATGGAAATGTTTTCATAAGCATTATTTTCTTTCCCCACCAAAACCTCTAAAATAGGTCTTGTTAGCATTTTAGCCTCATCTTACAAGTGAAGAAGCCTAGACGTATAGGATGAGATTTTAATCCAGGTCATAATTTAGTTCAAGCCCGTACAACCCTCTATTGCCAATCAGTTCTCTGATAAGTTTGCCGACCAGTAAGAGGGAGTTGAATTCCAAGTTGGCTTCCAGCTCTACGGTGAAGGATTGAATACTGTTGAAGGGATATAAAATTGGACTTCATTCAAAAAGTAAGTAGAGATAGGATTATTTGATTTTTTTTTTTTTTTTTTTTTTTGGATACAGAGTCTCACTCAGTCACCCAGGCTAGAGTGCAGTGACCCAATCTCGGCTCACTGCAACCTCCACCTCCCTGGTTCAAGCAATTCTCCTGCCTCAGCCTCCCGAGTAGCTGAGACTACAGGTGTGTGCCATCACACCCAGCTAATTTTTGTATATTTAGTAGAGACGGGGTTTCACTATGTCAGCCAGGATGGTCTCAATCTCTTGACCTCATGATCCGCCCACCTCGGCCTCCCAAAGTGCTGGGATTATAGGCGTGAGCCACCGCGCCCAGCCAGGATGATTTGATTTTTAAAAAAGACTAAAGATAATCTAGTTTCATGGAGAGGATATAAAGCATTTCTGCCCACAAAACCACATCTCTGTATATACAGAAACAAAGAAGTCAAGGTGACCAAAGGCTAAAATAATCAACTTCCAAATCAGAGATCAGAGTCTAAGAGAGCTGGATATGAAGGAAACAGCATGGTGTTGGAAGTTCGAATTTACCACACATTTGGGAATTGTACCAATATGTACTAAAATGTAGAATAGGTTATCACTTGGTAGTAAGAAAACCTATTTTACGTGGCATAGGACATGGTAAGAAAGTGATTTTCTTCATTGTTTCAATATTTCGAGGATAAACTCTCCATTTGGTGTTTATATATATTTAATACTTTTATAGCATTTGCTAATTGCACTTTTAATAAAAAGAGCAAGCCCCAAACTCAGAGCCTCTGCAAGCAACAGTATCCAGCTAAAATTTGATATTGTTGATCCATTTTTATTTTCTGTAGTTCCTTTCATTGACAGCAACTGATGCTGGCTTTCAATTGACAGTAATGCAGTGGTTCTTAAACTTGAATGTGCACAAAAATCAATGGAGAGTTATTAAAACACAGATTCCTGGACCTCATCTCTAGAGATTCTGGTTCACTAGGTCAGCAGAGGGACCATAAATTTGCATTTTTAACTAGTTCCTATGTGATGCTAATGCCACTGCTCAGAGGGCTATACCTGGAGTACTATCAGAGTAATTACACAAAATTTCTTCTTTAAAAAAAAAAAAAAAAAGAAAAAACCAGTTATTTTAAGCTGGGTGCAGTGGCTCATACCTGTAATGGCAGGACTTTGGAAGGCCGAGAAGGGAGAATTACTTGAGGCCAGGAGTTCAAGACCAGTCTGAGCAACAAAGCAAGACCCTGTCTCTACACAAAATAAAAAATTAACTGGGCATGGTGATGCACGCCTGTAGTCCCAACTACTCAGGAGGCTGAGGCAGGAGGATCGCTTGAGCCCAGGAGTTTCAAGTTACAGTGATCATGCCACTGAACTCCAGCCTGGGTGACAGAGCAAGATCTTGTCTCAAAAAAAAAAAAAAGTTATTTTAATAAAATAGATGAGTCATATTAGAGGAAAATGTTATATAGAAAAAAAAGTTACGTAAAATAATATGCAGATATAGCAAAAATCATGAAACTCTTATATACAACTGAATTTAGGAATACGCTCATCTAGAACTCACTCTAATACTCACTAGATGTGATAACTGAGTTCGCCAAGCTTCAGTTTCCTCATCTATAAAATCTACAGACATTCTTAATATCTCTCATGACTCTAGTGAGGTTTCATTTTTGAAATCTGTTCATAAACTTTCTAAAAGTCTAACTAGAAGTCTCTTAGGTATCACAAAATAACACCATTTTAAGAAATTAAAATCTTTTCAAAGTCTCCTAAATTTAACTTGAACATGAATGTAATTAAATCATTTGCCTTCCCCAAATGAGATTATTTTCAGAGAAAAATACCTAAGATTTCCCTACCGTTCATTAATCCAAGTATGCTAGGCTAGCCTAGAATTAGCCAACAGGTTATATACAGTTAGGTTAAAAATTGTTCAACCTACTTTACTAAGTGCATCTACTCCCGAATGGTTACCTCTCTGAAGTAGTTTAAGAGAATGACTGAATTTCCCTCTCAATCCCATTTTAAAGTCATGCTACAAATTTCAAAAATGAATGACGCAGAGACTTCCAATTTTACAAAGGCAAAATGAACACATCTTTCCACCATTTCTCTTTGAAATTGCCTAAAAGCAACAAGACATCTGAAAGGCAGTAAGGCAACTTTCAACTTGAACAAAACCTAGGTACTAGGTATACTCTGTACTTGAGACCGAATTTTAAGAGGAAGAGTTCTCAAACTCAGCAAATACCAGCCTAGAGCACAGAACTGTGCTGAAGAGACAACTGTACCTGGAGGTTAAAGAGCCCGAAGAAGGTGGTATCCTCAAAGGTAGAAGCAATAGTCCTTTATTTGCAGCCACAGGGTGAGATTGTGCAGTGACGTGGGAGTTTCCTTGGTTTCTTTCTAGTAGGAAGGAATAGGAGACTCCAAGACAGAAAAAGAAACAAACTTGCCATCATTTCTTGCCATCGTATGTTGCTGAGGTAGGAGAGAGGAAAGATTCTGAAGTTTGAGGAGATGTTGAACTCTGACAGCCCCAGAGATGTTGGAGTTAACTAGCTGACACTCAAAACCCTAAAGCTAAGTAGTTTCACTGTGCACCATCAAGGCTTCCTACTACTCCAGAACACTGCAACACCAGACACCTCCCAAAGTCTGCTTTATCACTCAAAGATGAGGGATAATATAAAGGAATTAGCAAAAGATCAAGACACAGATACTATAGTAAAACACAAAAGAAAAAACAATGGCAAAAACTGCATATCATAAAAAATATTATAATGAAGTAGATGAAAGTCACAAATACGTATCCAGAATCTCAGAGAATTAAATAAACTAAATGTTAATTTAAAACAAGAGCACAAAGAAGAGACACAAATATGCAAGAGGGAAGAAAAGATGACACAACAGATTAGATGCGAGGTGGCCAGGGCTCAGGAAATAAGTGGAAGAAAAAAATGAAGCTGCCACAGAAATTAAGGCCAGTATGGAACTATCAAAGAGGAAAGCAGACACCACAGAAAACACAGGACTGAGAAAAGAGAATAAACTTAAATAAATATAGTGACTTTTCTAGGATTAGACAGGAGATAGAAGATACAGCTGTGAGACAAAAGAGATCCTAAATTCAAATAATTTTTATTCCTGAAAAAAAAGAATTGAACAGAAAAAAAAAAAATCAAAGATATAATTTAACATAGCTATCTTAAGTGAAAGCAGATTTAAAACTACAGATTGAAGGTTATACTACATGCCAAGAAATAATGAATCAGAGAGATAAACATCAAGCCATACCTCAGGAAAGTAATTAAATGTAAAGTTAATGAAATAGTTCTTTGGGTAGCCATCCAATAACAACCATGAAACTGGCAATATACTATCATTTTAACCTATAAAAATGGCAATTTCTTCTGCTTCCAGTTAATAACAAAAGTTTGAAAATAAGGACTGAGAGAACATGAGAATGTCATGCAATTATATTGTCTGAAATTAAATGGATCATTTAATTCTGATTAATCCAGTAATAGAAGCATAAATGTATTTAAAAGTTTAAAGTAAACACTAGGGGCCAGGTGTGGTTGCTCACATCTGTAATTCCAGCAGTGTGGGAGGCCGAGGCAGGAGGATCACTTAAGCCCAGGAGTTTGAGACCAGCCTGGGCAACATAGTGAGACCTCATCTCTACAAATAATTATTTTTTTTAATTAGCCAGGCATGGTGGCGTATGCCTGTGGCCCAGCTCCTTGTGAGACTGAAGCAAGAGGATCGCCTAAGCGCAGTAAATGGAGGCTGCAGTGAGCCATGATCATGCCACCACACTCCAGCCTGGGTAACAGAATGAGACCCTGTCTCAAAAAGAAACAAACAAATGGCCAGGAGCAGTGGCTGACGCCTGTAATCTCAGCACTTCGGGAGGATCACGAGTTCAGGAGATCGAGACCATCCTGGCTAACATGGTGAAACCCTATCTCTACTAAAAATACAAAAATTACTAGGCAAAAATTACTAGGTGCGCTGTGCATGGCAGCGCACACCTGTAGTTCCAGCTACTCGGGAGGTTGAGGCAGGAGAATCATTTGAACCCAGGAGGCAGAGGTTGCGGTGATTCGAGATCACACCACTGCACTCCAGCCTGGGTGACAGAGCAAGACTCCATCTCAAAAAACAAACAAACAAACAAACAAACAAAAAGAAAACACTAGGAAAACAGAAAAAGACAATATAATTAGCTAAAATCAGGAGAGGCAAGGAGAAAATGGGGGTAGACAAAATTGCAGGAACATTTTTTATCAGTGTTCACAATAGTGAGGATTAAGAATATACATAAGATTGTAACTATAAGGCTAATCATGACATACAAAAACAATACAAAACTTTCAGATTATCAGATGACTATATACCAAGCAAAGAAGAGCAAAAAGACCAGAGGATAAATGAAAAAGAGAACAAAGGAAACGTTAACTCTCATAACATATAACATGGTGCTAGCAGCAATAAATCCCAAAAAATCTGTGATTAAAAATTGTGAATGGAATGATGCCATATTTTCAGAATTTACTCAGATACTCAGATAACAAGACAAAACCCAACTATTAATGCTATGCAAGGTCTACCTCTAATGTAGACTGATTCCAACGTGGCAAAAGCAAACTTTGAAAATGAAAGACAGGGAGGAGGTGGGAAGAAGAAAGGAAAAAAAGAAGGAAGGAGAGAGGGAAAGAGGGGAGGAAGGAGGAAATGAAAAGGTAATAAATTCCAATAGTTTTTTAAAATGAACTCATAGTATTAAAAAGTAAAGATCCCTTAGGCATATATCTATGCAAACATAGCATCATTAAAACTCGTAAAGTAGGCCGGGTGCAGTGGCCCACGCTTGTAATCCCAGTACTTCAGGATGTCAAGGCGGGCGGATCACAAGGTCAAGAGATCGAGACCATTCTGGCCAACATGGTGAAACCCCATCTCTACTATAAAGTACAAAAATTAGCTGGGCATGGTGGCACTCGCCTGTAGTCCCAGCTACTTGGGAGGCTGAGGCAGGAGAATTGATTGAACCCAGGAGGCGGAGGCTGCAGTGAGCCAAGATCGCGCCACTGCACTCCAGCCTGGGTGACAGAGTGAGACTCCGTCTCAAAAGAAAAAAAAAAAAAAAGACTCATAAAAGGACTGAGATGACTGAAAGCAGAGGGGGCAGCACAGTTTTTAGGTCTCAGAATCTTCACATAAAAGCAAACAAAGGAAATATATGATAAGCCAAACATAAAAGAACAACAATTACAACAAACCATGCATACCAAAGTATAAATAAGTAGTAGGGACAAATGACCAATAGCCACAAAACTTGGCTAAGTAAAAGAGCGTCTGAAGCTCTGAGAATAGGAGCACAGTATTCACTGGAAAGCCAGCTGGTCCAGCCTGGAAGAGCAGCAAAAACAAGGAGGAGTTTCAGCCCAAGAAAATGGCAGGGGAGTGCGAGAGCCGGTGTGAGGTCTCAAGGGGCTGGAGCAGCCTGGGCCACATAAGCCCTGGGAGCTGCCAGGCAAGCTCCCTTCTAGGAAAGGGTCCTGCCCTGAGAAGGACTTTATGGAAACGGAATCAAAAGTGAGTGGAACAGAGACCTTAGAGCCAATGCAAGAAGAGGTCCACATCAGAGTCAGGGAGGGAGCAATGCTAGGAAAACTCAGACGGCAAGTCTGTCTGAACAGGACATGCTACAACGGAAGCGGGAGCTGGGGATGTTAGAAAGCCTATGCTAATACATTTCAAATAATGGAAAAATAAACAAAACTGAAGACATTACAGACATTAGGCTTTGACAAGTCAAAGGTGTATGTAGCCATTTCTGGCCTAGCCACTAAGAAAAGACAAAAAGAGAGTACTTTTTTGTACTAATAAAGTAGAAAATAGAATGACAAAAAATAACCGAACGAAAAGAAGGCAGGATGATCTTGGTTTCTAATTCTCCAATAAAAGGAAATGACTCGGGCAAGGCACAGTGGCTCACGCCTGTAATCCCAGCACTCTGGGAGGCCAAAGCGGGAGGATCACGAGGTCAGGAGATCGAGACCATCCTGGCTAACACGGTAAAAACCTGTTTCTACAAAAATACAAAAAAAAAAAAAATAGCTGGGCATGGTGGTGGACACCCGTAGTCCCAGTTACTCGGGAGGCTGAGGCAGGAGAATGAGGTGAACGCAGGAGGTGGAGCTTGCAGTGAGCCGAGATGGCACAACTGCACTCCAGCCTGGGCCACAGAGCGAGACTCCCTCTCAAAAAAAAAAAAAAAGAAAAAAGAAAAAAAAAGAAATGACTCTTGAAAAAATGGCTAAGTCTACACATGGGGTAAGGAAAATGAGGGTGCCACATCTTATAGTATCAGAACGTGAGAAATAACACAAAGAACAGATGGGGTCATGTCAAAAGGACACAGGAAGCAACCTAAAAGAGCTTCCAACTGCCAAGGCTGGAATGATTTGGACAATACAGTAAATAACATAGTATTAGATTATTATAATTCAAAGTATTAAATGAATACATATCCATGAGTCCATACTAAAATAAATGATTGAAAAGATAGGTAGGTAGGTAGGTAGGTAGGTAGGTAGGTAGGTAGATAGATAGATAGATAGATAGATAGATAGATAGATAGATAGATAAAGTGTAAATCTTTCTTACAGAAATACACGAAATAATATGTGTAGAGACTTATTCTTACTGGAGAGGGTCTATAAAGCCAGGAACTATGGCTTCATTTCCACCTCCAACACTCTGTAAGGGTAAGCTAGACTTAATGACTCACTTCTAAAGAATAGAATAGGAAAAAGGAAAAGTGTACCTTATTCTTTTTTTTTTTTTCTTTTCTTTTTTTAGATGGAGTCTTGCTCTGTTGCGCAGGCGGGAGCGCGATGGCATGGTCTCGGCTCACTGCAACCTCCGCCTCCGGGGTTCAAGCAATGCTCCCGCCACAGCCTCCTGAGTAGCTGGGATTACAGGTGCCTGCCACCATGCCCAGCTAATTTATATATATATATATATAAATTTTTTTTTTTTTAATAGAGACAGGGTTTCACCATGTTAGCCAGGCTGGTCTTGAACTCCTGACCTCCAATGATTCACCTGCTTTGGTCTCCCAAAGTGCTGGGATTACAGGTGTGAGCCACTGCACCCGGCCAATAGTACCTTATTCAAGTAATCAAAGTTAACATCCTCAATGATGCCATGAGAGTGTTATGTACGCCTTGATAAAATATGATCAGTAGGGCACTGTGGTCTTCTTTCCAAAATCTCAGAACTCCAGTCTAATCATGAGAAAAATATCAGACAAACCCAGATTGGGGAACATTCTATAGAGTATCTGTTCAGTGCTCCTCAAAACTGTCAAGACCATGAAAAACAAGGAAAGACTGAGAAACTGTCACAGACCAGGGGAAATATGACTACTATATACAGCGTGACCCTTTGGGTTGGGTCCTGGAACAAAAAGAGGACATTAATGGAAAACTAGTGAAATCCAAATAAAGTCTGCTGGCCAGGCACGGTGGCTTATGTCTATAAGCCCAGCACTTTGGGAGACCAAGACAGGTGGATTGCTTGAGCCCAGGGGTTCCAGACCAGAATGGACAACATAGCAAGACCCTATCTCTACAAAAACTACAAAAAATTAGCCTGGCATTGTGGTGCACACCTGTAGTCCCAGCTACTCAGAAGGCTGAGGTGGGAGGACCACTTGAGCCCAGGAGGAGGAGGTTGCAGTGAGCCGAGATTGTACAATTACACTCCAGCCTGGGCAACAGAGCAAGACCCTATCTCACAAAAACAAAATTTTTTTTAATAAAAATAAAGTCTGCTATTTAACTAATAGTAATGTGCCCGTATGAGTTTCTTAGCTTTGACAAATGTACCGTGGTAATGTAAACAGTGAGGAAAGTGCATAAGGGCTATAAAGGTACAAGTGAATAAGGAACTTCTCTGCCATCTTTGTAACTTTTCTGTAAATGTAAAATTTTGAATTAAAAGTTCACTTTTTAAAATAATGTCAGTAAATATATATTTTTTAAAAAAGAGGGCAGGAGGCTGGGCACAGTGGCTCACACCTATAATCCCAGCATTTTGGGAGGTTGAGTCAGGCAGATCACCTGAGGTCAGGAGTTCATCTCTAGACCAGCCTGGTCAACATGGCAAAACCTCATCTCTACTAAAAATAACAACAATTAGCTGGGTGTGGTGGCACACGCCAGTAATCCCAGCTACTCAGAAAGCTGAGGCACGAGAATTGCAGAGGTTGCAATGAACCGAGGTGGTGCCTCTGCGCTCCAACCTGGAACCATCTCAAAAAAAAAAAAATGAGGCCAAGAAAGGAATACAAGAGTTGTTCTATTAAGTTGTATCTTTTCAAGAAAACCTTTTACTTTGTAAAACTTTCAAATTAATTTGCATAGAGATTGAGGAGAGTATTCATTTATTCTAAAATTTTTCTAACAAACATGCAAGTATAAAAGACATTATAATGAACTCTCAGGTACTCATTTAGCCACTGTCAGCTATTTTCACCATTTTGCCAGTCTTGTTTCATTTAATGTTAACAGAGACACACACACACACACACACACACACACAAGGAATAAGTGAAGAAGATGAAAACAGCAATGACTTAGAAATCAGGAAAAAAAGTGGCACTACTAATAATTAAATTCGCAATTTGGTTTCTTGAAAAACCAAATCAAATAGATGAACCATTAACTGATCTAATTGCTTAATGGGAAAAAGCACAAATTAACAAAAGATACAAAAAGGCAGTTCAAAGAAACTAATGACCTTTAAACATTTCAAAAGATGTTAATCATTAATAATAAGAGAAATACAAATAAACTTATAATGAGATTCTGTGGTTTAACTAGCATATTGGCAAAGATCAACACATTTGGTAACATCCTATGTTGACAAAAAGAATGAGGAAACAGCCACTCCTGCATCTTGTAAGTGGAAGTGTAAACTGGCATGTTCTTAATGAATGACAATTTGGCAGTGTCTTCTCAAATTATTCACATACTCTTGACCCAGCAATTGCACTTTCAGGAAATTGTGCTTCAAATACACTTACAGATGCACACAAAGATATACGCACATGAAATTTATATAGAGCATTCCTCCCAAAAAAAGATCATATTTGTGTATTGGAAGTAATTAAAATGTTCAATAATGGACATCGTTTTAAACCATTACAATACATCAAAATAACAAAATATTATGGCACTATCGAAAATGCCAAGGTAGCTCTATATGTAATATTATGAAACAATCTCCAAAATATACTGATAAGTTTAAAAGCAAGGTTCAGAAGAGTTTGTACAGCATAGAGAAATGTGTATATAAAATAAGGAAGGAAGGAATTCAATTTGGTTTTATGGAACTCAGAGTTGGATCCTTCCGTTTTCAGCAGCTGAGCACAAACATCCCTGGGTTCTTCAGCATGAATTTTTTTGCCCTTTGCTAAATCTATGCTCTCTTCTGCCTTTCGTGTCGAGCCTAGTATCCAATGTCAATCTTCATCTTCTTTTCTGTAATAAGACTGGATATGTTTCTCACCCTATCATTAGTGACTACCTAGTTGGGTGTAGGACTTTTCAACAGTTTTTTAAGGTAATGTGTTAACATGACAATCGGCTTATCATAAAAAGTTATGCAAGCAGGAATTTTTCTCTCTTACACATGATACAAAGATTTGTTTTCAGACAAAAGCATTATTGTGGGCTTGTGCTTTTACCCATCAAAGCACCAGTCACCTACCCCCCATCACCAGGCCTACCCTCAGGCCCCTAACTTAATAACTAGAAGCCTACAAGAAAGTCACCCCAGAAAATAAATATGGCATCATTTTGGCATGCTAGCTCTTCTGATGTCATACTTAGGTACTCTTGTTGGAAGAGAACCAATGACACTAGAGACTTGAAAGGGAGGAGAAGGGATTCGAGGAAGAAAATTCAGGGAGAATACTTTCAGCCAGAACAAAAAGCATCATCTAAATCCACTTCACTCACTTCCCCAGTGGTCTTGACGGAGAAGTCTCTTGAGGCACTCTCAGGGTATGCACCATCAGTGTATCTAATTTGATACTGGACAATATTTTTGCTTGCATGATTAGAGCGTTTAACATTTTGCCGTTCTTCCTTTGTTTCCAAGGGATAATTCAGTAAGCCAAGGGATAGTTTAGAAAGCAGGGAGGGGATTCTTTTCAATTAGCCCAACTGATCTCTCACTAGGCCATCTTTCTCTCCCCCAGTTTCTAGAACCATCAGGGTGAGCAAGAAAATGGGTCACTCTGGACTTACCTGAAGTGTCAAAAGTAAGTAAAGACCTTCCCAATTTAGGGGATTACACTGGTTCTGTGGCTTCTCTGAGAAAATAGAAACCCTCACAAGGGTCAAAATTAGGTCACCAAAAGACCTTCCTCACATTTAAACGAAGAAAACCAGAGTCTCAGTTCTTCCTTTTAACTCTTAAAATCACAGGAACCCTTGCTCAATTTAGAAAATTTTAACTCCACATTTGCAGTGATTTAATCATACAAGGCCTGCCGGGTGCGGTGGCTCCCGCCTGTAATCCCAGCACTTTGGGAGGCCAAGGCAGGTGGATCATCTGGAATCAGGAGCTCAAGACCATCCTGGTCAACATGATGAAACCCTGTCTCTACTAAAAATACAAAAATTAGCCAGGCATGGTGGTACGCACCTGTAATCCCAGCTACTCAGGAGGCTGAGGCAGGAGAATCACTTGAAACCAGGAGGCAGAGGTTGCAGCGAGTTGAGATTGCGCCACTGCACTCCAACCTGGGAGACAGAGCAAGACTCTGTCTCAAAAAAAAAAAAAAAAAAAAAAAACTTACAAGGCCAATGTTTGCCCCCTTACTACATACCAAGTAGAAGACAAGCAATTATTTACTAAAGAAATTCACCTGTCTCTAATTGTGCTAAATATTTTGGGGCTCATTTGCATACAGATATTATAATAATTATGAATGTTACATTAATAATCTTAAGCAAATTCAACGGAATCTTTACTTGGCAAACTTTAGTAGATATTTGCACGAAGAAATATACACTTAAGGGCCAGCATGATGGCTCACACCTGTAATTCCAACACTCTGGAGGCTGAGGCAGGTGGATCACTTGAGGCCAGGTGTTCAAGACAAGCCTGACCAACATGGTGAAACCTCATCTCTACTAAAAATACAAAAATTAGCTAGGCGTGGTGACTTGTGCCTATAATCCCAGCTGCTTGAGAGACTGAGGCAGGAGAATCGCTTGAACCCAAGAAGTGGAGGCTGCAGTGAGCCGAGATCATACCATTGCACTCCAGCCTGGGCAACAGAGCAAGACTGCCTCAAAAAGGAAGGAAGGAAGGAAGGAAGGAAGGAAGGAAGGAAGGAAGGAAGGAAGGAAGGAAGGAAGGAAGGAAGGGAGGGAGGGAGGGAGGGAGGGAGGGAGGGAGGGAGGGAGGGAGGGAGGGAGGGAGGAAGGGAGAGAGGGAGGGAGGAAGGGAGGGAGGGAGGGAGGGAGGGAGGAAGGGAGGAAGGAAAGAATGAAGGAAAAGACTTAAGGCTACATATTCATATATGTGCAAATGCAAGACTAAAAATTATTAATTTAGACAGTCTCTCTTCATCTCCTATTGCTCTAAACAAGCAAAGGTAATCTACATACAACATTTCTGCCGATTTTTTGTCATTCTCAGTCACAATTTATTAAAGTTGAAGAAAACATTTAGAAGAAAGACAGGAACCTGAGCAGTACATGAGGTACCATTGCTTCCAAAATGTCTGCAGAAGTATTCATGCTTCCCGAGCAAATGTCTTAATACCTGTGAAAATGTGTAGCAGATCAGGACAGGATGGGGATAATCACAAGGGAACCAGATGCCCTCCTGACAACATTCTTTAAAGTGACACTTTAAAGTGACATTTTTCATTATAGTTTAACTAAAACTATAATGAAAATGTAAATGGGAGGAAGAATGACATAGAATCCATTATTCCTCACTTCACCAAATGCATGCGTCAGGCATTGTTCTAGGTCTGGGTATACGTAGTGAATTAAACAGAGTCCCTGCTCACTAGGACCTTAGGTTTTAGTGGAAGAAAATAGACACTGCATAAAAAAAGGGAAAAAATAAAGCAAGTTAAGGGGGAAAGAGTAGAGGAAAGATTTAGATAAGATGGCCAGAAAAGGCTTCATTAATGAAGTGGCATTTGTGCAGAAATCTGAGTGATGTGAGAGAGCAAATCATGAAAATGTCTCAAAGAATACTCTAGGCTGAGAAAACTGAGTACAAACGCTTTAAGAAAGGCCAGATCTTATAGGACACGGAAGGTTACTAGAAGGGCTTTCTCTTTCATTCCAAGTGTAATGGGAAGCCATTTAAGGATTAAAGTGACAAAATGACATAATCAGATTTGTGTTTTGAAAGAATCATTCTAACTACTGGTCAGCAACTTATCTATAATATGGCAAGAGTGGGAAAAGAGAAGCTACTTGAGGCAATTGGGATAGTCCATTCAGACACTACAACAACTTGGACTAGAGTGGTAGCAGTGGAGATGTTAAGAAAGGGTCACAGTCTGGATATATTTTAAGGCTAAAAACAACAGATATGCTGATAGAATGGGTACAGACTATGAAGGTCAGCAAAGGATTCAAAGTCTGTGGCCTGAACAATTGGATAGATGGAGGTTCTATTTATTAAAATGGGGAATACTGAGGTCACAAAGATTTGGGGTATGGAACTGAAGGTTTCAGTTTACAGTTTTTAAGGTGGAGTTGCCCAAGAAGCCAACTGGACATAAGAGTTGAAAAGTCAAAGAAGAGATTTGGACTAGATATAAATTTGGGAATCATTACCTCATGGGTATGGACCAGATGTGGTCACATCTATTGGTGTGTTTTTAAAAAGTAAAGAAATGGGAGGGTTGACCCCTTGGTTACATTGAAATTAAGGAGTTTGGAAGATAAAGGGCACCTCACAGAAGAGACAGAAAAAGAATGGATAACCAAGAAGAAAAAAATGTTGTCCCTAGAAGCCTGATGAAGAAAGTGTTTCAAAGAGGGAGTGATCAATTGTGTCAAATATTCTAAGGGCTAGAGTAAGACAAAGATTGAGAATTAACTACAGAATTTGACAGTGCATAGTCACTGGTGATTTTAACCAGAAAGATTACGATGGAGGAGTAGGGAGAAAAAAGTAATTGGAATGAAAAGTAAACCATCAATGATCAGAGAGGGTAGTCAGCACATAGCTCATTTAAAATGTGCTTGTTTACACCACCAACCAAAAATACGGTCCTTGTGTGCCCATGCAGACACACACACACAAACACACAAACACACATTTAGTCCTGCTTACAAATTCATTCTCCCTGAAATTAGAACTTAACTTCTAGGGCTATTGACTTCTTTGTAGTATATTTCATTTCAATGTACAACTTTGCATAGCTACATTTTTATTTGACAATTTGGAAAAAGTCCTTAATAAAAGGTGTCAGAAGATAGAGTATTGAGGTGCCTGGAAAATATAGTTTATATGGGGGGTAATGTTCCCACTAAAATAACTACTCCATTAAGTGTGGCACGAAGATGACCTCAAAGACCTTAGCGTCATTACTCTGTTGACTTTGTTAATAAGGGTAAACACATTTTCTTTGACAGAAGCCACAGAAACTTCTCTCCCCAGCTGCCAAAGAGAAAGGTAAACTGTGAATGCTGGGTTAAGTCTAGACCTGTCTAAACATGGAAGCAATCTATTCATTGGTCTGGGTCTAACAATAGCCAACAAATTAGAAGAGGATACTTAAGTGGACTACTCCTGTTTTTATCAAATGGGTTGTTTAATGTGTTGACCTTTATTTGGGGTGCCTGAGCTCACCAAAGAACACAAACATCACCTCTTAACTTTATGAACAAAAGAATAAACCATACAAGTCATCACTTTACCAGGAGGGATAAGTACTGTTTTAATTAATATGCTAATCTAATGAAACAGCAGACATTAGTTAAATAAGCAAACCATTAGGGTGGGAACATAAATGCCAGTGCATAGCATAGATCTATTGGTGGTGTCTAGATATTAGCCACAACTCATAAATCCTAAAAAGAGAGAAGTGTGGTCTGTTTCCAAGATTCAAAGTTCTACCATTAAATGAAACTGATTGGGTCTATATTACAAGAAATTAACTGGCTCTGTCAACATGGCTAGATCATAAAATCATAATGTTGAAGGGAGGGAGGTGATAAATGATGCAATTTGATGCCATTTATGTAAATTTCAAAAAGCACTCACAAAATACTACTACATATTAAATATGGATATGGAGAGAGAGATAAAGATAGATAGCTAGACAGGATAGAGGTTTTTTTGTTTTGTTTTGTTTTTTGAGATGGAATCTTGCTGTTGCCCAGGCTGCAGTACAGTGGCATGATCTCTGCTCACTGCAAGCTCTGCCTCCCAGGTTCACGCCATTCTCCTGCCTCAGCCTCTGGAGTAGCTGGGACTACAGGTGCCCGCCACCACGCCCAGCTAATTTTTTTGTATTTTTAGTAGAGATGGGGTTTTACCGTGTTAGCCAGGATGGTCTCGATCTCCTGACCCTGTGATCCACCCACCTCGGCCTCCCAAAGTGCTGGGATTACAGGTGTGAGCCACCGCACCCGGCCAGCATAGTTTTTTTTTTTATAAAGGCATATATGACATACACCAAACTATTGACAGTGTTTGCCTTTGGAGGTATTGGGGAAAAAATGATATAAGAAATGGGGGTTAAATGGGATATTAACAGTTCTGCGTGGTGGGAATACAGGTGTTTGTTATGTTCTCTTGTATAGTTTCTTATATTTTGAATTTTAAAAAGCATTTATAAATAAATGATAATATCTTGAGAACCTACTTCATGAAGTTCTCTGGAGGAAGGAATTGTGGAGACCTGCATTCCACATGAAGAACCCAGGAATGGACACCTCATCTTCAGTCACACAGACTTGCCTGTGCACGGCCCTCAGGGCCCCCCTCCATGTCTGAAGTGCTGCCATGCAGTCGGCTGTCTGTATTCGTCCATTTTCACAGTACTATAAAGAAATGCCTGAGACTGAGTAATTTATAAAGGAAAGAGGTTTAATTAACTCACAGTTCCACATGGCTGGGGAGGCCTCAGGAAACGCACAGTCATGGTGGAAGGCGAAAGTGAAGCAGACACCTTCCTCACAAGGCAGCTGGAGCGAGAAGTGCAAGCCAGGGAAATGCCAGAAGCTTATAAAACCATCAGATCTCGTGAGAACTCACTCACTATCACAAGAACAGCATGGGGGAAACCGCCCCCATGATCCAATTACCTACCAGCCTCCCTCAACACATGGGGATTACAATTTGAGATGAGATTTGGGTGGGGACACAGAGTCAAACCATATTACTGTCATTTCACAATCCATCTATCCTGGGATAGAGTGATCATGGAATTCAAGATAGAGTCACAGTTTAACTGTAAAGAGCTAATGATGGTTATGGCTTTCAGCCCAGGCTATCTTTCAGGTGCAACTTCTCAACCAGTTGCTCAATGACTCATCAAGACCCACTTAGCCATATATCTGAGAACCAGGAAGTACACCACTCCAGCTCCTCCATGGACAAGAATTACAAAAAAGTCAACGAAACTTAGCAAGATGTAAACCTTTTATCAGAACTCAGAAGCAGCTACAGAGTAAAAAGCTAAGTAGCAAAGAAGTAGCAAAGCCTGTTGACAAATCAGACTCAGGAAGAACAGTAAAGTATCAATTATGTTAAAATCCAAATTATCATTTTGGCGGGTGCAATTTGGCGTCCAGATGGACCACACTAAACAATTCATTTCTACTTAATTATTTAAATATCATTTTGCAAGTCACTTACTTGGCAAGTAGAGCTGCTTCAAATCTGTTTTACGGGAGCCACATTGGGATTTTGCTATGCAAGGGAAAACTTTCTGTAGTTTCTGCATCATTTATAGTAGATAACTCTGTTTCAATTGACTGCATGCTCTAGCAAGGAGGAAAGGAACTAATACTCAGTGATATATATATATATATATTTGGCAGGTACTGGGCTACATGCTTCCTCCATATCATCTCAATTCATTCTCTCAATAGTATAAGATCAATACTAACCCATTCTAGAAATAAAAAAAAACTGGGTTTCCACAGTTGAAGTAACTTGACCAAAGTCATATTTCCAGGAAGTGGCAGATCCAGATTTCAAACTGAGGTTGCTCCAGTCCACAGCCTTTGTTCTGGAGACAGCTAACTTGGGAAAAAAAAAAAAAAAAGTAATACAGATTTTAAGAGGAAACATCATGAGTAGCCATTACAGTCAATGGAAATGAAAATTCTGTGAGAAAGCTGAAGGTCTATCTTTGAGAGGACCGGAAGAAACATGAATTTGTTTGCCCCACCCACACTTCACAATGCTCTGTGGAGTGTGGAAATCTCCCTAACTGAGCTGTAGTAATCCAGGATCAAATTTTAATGGGCACATGAATCCTCTGGGGGTCTTGTAAAAAGGCAGATTCCAACCAGCAGGCCAGGGATGGAGGTGAGGTTCTGCAAGTCTAACAAGCTTCCCGTGGTGATGATATTGCTAGCTCATGGACCACAGGTTTTGAGTAATAAGGAGCTGTAGAATATTTAACCATTTTCAGGTGATAAAAGCCCCCAAGGACAATCTTCTGCTGATGGAACTCAGTAAACCCTGTGAACGACAGGGTTTTCAAAACTTCTTTAAGTTCTTAGGTTGAGATCTCGTGGAACACGCCCTAAAGAATGATTTATCTACAAGAACTTCTCTCAACATCCCCAAAATTACAGATCTATCATTTCACCAAATATCAACCCAAACTCTGTGGTCTCTTTTTCTTCAATACATTGTACATATTGATTTCTCAATTAAATAGCCAGCATAAGGAACAAAGTAGTTTGCAGATGAACTTTTTACCATTGACCCTTGATACACTCTGCATCAATGAACAGAGGATCTCATTAGAAACAGCAACAGCTATTGAATAACTCTAAGCATTTTTAAGTAAAATCTGTCTGATCTCAATAAAATGATGCAAGACACTTAAGGATCTTTTGAGAGACTTTTTTAGAATATCACCCTGAGGATAACACTGAAGTTTAAGTATTCCAAACTACTATTTCGAACAGCATTTTAAAAAGGACTGCATTCTAGCAAATTCCTTTTTAATTTATATCAGCATAATTTAATACAAATCTTTTTCTTTATTTACATATTCATTTTATCTAATTTTATTTGATACAGGTTCTCACTCGATCACCCAGGCTGGAGTGCAGTGGCACAATCGCCACTCACTGCAACCTCCGCCTCCCAGGCTCAACCAATTTTCCTGCTTCAGCCTCCCTAGTAGCTGGGATTACAGGCATGCACCACCATGCCCGGCTAGTTTTTGTATTTTCAGTAGATAAAATAAAATAATAATAATAATTTGTGTATTTTCAGTTTTCACTATGTTGGCCAGTCTGATCTTGAACTCCTGACCTCAAGTGATTCACGCACCTCGGCCTCCCAGAGTGCTGGGATTACAGGCATGAGTCACCACACCTGGCCTATTTATTTATTTATTTATTTAGAGACAGAGTCTCACTCTTCACCCAGGCTGGAGAGCAATGGAGCAATCATAGCCTGCTGCAACCTCAGTATCCTGGGATCATGTGATCCTGCGGCCTCAGCCTTCTGAGTAGCTGGAACTACAGACACGCACCAACACTCCTGGCTAATTCTTTTGACTTTTAGAATAGACGCAGACTCACTGTGTTGCTCAGGCTAATCTTGAACTCTTGAACTCAAGCAGTCCTCACACATTGGCCTCCCGAAGTGCTGGGATTCCAGGCATGAGTCACCATGTCCTGCCCGCAACTTGAAACAAATCTTCGGATAAACCAGATATGGGCTCTCCTGTAAAAAAAGAATTCTTTTTGTAAATTCATTCTTATCCATTCTGAGAACATACTCCTTCTCTAATGTTCTAAAGAAGATAAACATATTTGTCAACTATAATTAGGTAGTAGAGTGTTAACTTAGTTTATAATTAAGCCAAAGTCCATTTTTGGCCCACATGTCTCTGCCACTAGATAAATAATGATAAACAATTCTGCCCCTGGGTTCATTCATCTGATTAACTGGAGGGTATTTTGTGGTTGATGGAATCCTGATAAATCTATTAGAATGCCTAGCTCATCAAAATTTAAACTTTTGCATGATATAATTAAAGAATCTCACTCTCAAAATCTTCTAAGAACAGTGAATATTGTGTTTGGCCACCAAAAAAATCCACTCCCTCTTTTGTTAACTCTTCAGCTCTCTTTAGACATCCACATCCATACGTAAGCACGCCCTTCCAGCCCACGAAGTCAATGCGTTTTGGGGGAAGCCAAGCTCCACCCCTAGCTAGTCAGCTCCAGGCTAAGCAGAGCATTCCTTTCCCTGGGCAGAATAATTGGTTCTGGGATGGACTCCTGATCCAATTGGAAGTCAATTAAATATGAGAAAAGGGTTTTGTTTGTTTGTTTTTTGGGGACTTTCTTTTGTCACAATCTGGGACTGAAGCTTTTTGACCACAGAGAAGGAAGATCCAGAAGGAATCCTCTCTCCATATTCATAACAAGTAGCAATGAAGCCATCTCTTAACCACAAGAGGGAGCCAATCCTTACGTTGAAGCTGACACCATGACAGTAGAGATAGAAACTATGTTCTGGTTGTCCAGTAGAAACTACTCTTCGTACACCTTTTTGATCTATAAACGGATAGTTTTCTAACTGATCTATGAAGACATTTTGAAAGCCCTTTCAAACGCTTTGCTTTGTTCAAAAGTACACTGTCGCATTTCCCCTGGCTCCATAGTCCAATATATCTGTCAAAGAAGGAAATGAGGTTACTGTAATGGTCACCCAACCAATTCCTCTTCGTGGAACTCCGGGAAATAAAATAAAGCTCATATAAATATAAAGTTCAATGGTTAGTAGAATCTCCCTTCCTCTTTTTGAAAACTGGAATGGCAAAATGGCATATGCCCATATCTGATCTTTTAGTATACCTCATGTTTGCTGAGATTACTCACCAATCTCATTTACAAGATTTTTTTTAAGATGTGGAAATAGCGGCTGGACAAGGTGGCTCACGCCTGTAATCCCAGCACTTTGGGAGGCTGAGGCGGGCAGACCACCTGAGGTCGGGAGTTCAAGACCAGCCTGACCAACATGGAGAAACCCCGTCTCTGCTAAAAATACAAAATTAACTGGGTGTGGAGGTACATGCCTGTAATCCCAGCTACTCGGGAGACTGAAGCAGGAGAATCGCTTGAACCCGGGAGGCGGAGGTTGTGGTGAGCCGAGACCACGCCATTGCACTCCAGCCCAGGCAACAAGAACAAAACTCCGTCTCAAAAAAAAAGAAGATGTGGAAATATCATTTATAGAAAAATATGCATTTACAACAAGGGATCATGTGCTTTACCCTCTCTTTACAATTTCTTTACGTGTTTGGGATTCTCTCTTCCCCTTTGTCCAGTCAGAGCTCCTTGAAGCACAGTTCTAATTAAGGAAGCATTGTCATCATTTTCTTTCCTGTGTTAAATTAGATAGAAGTTTCTTTGTCCCAGAAAAAGTCCAGAGGTAGCTCACCCACGGCAGGTGTGGCAGTTTCATGGTCGTCATAGTCAGCAATCTTTAGCATAAACCTCATGGTCCAGCTGGCTAAAAGTGTCAACGTTGTCCAAATCCCAAGCAGCACGAAGGAGAAAGAGAGGCAGAAGAACATGTTCTTCCCTGTAAAGGACTGCATTGGTTATCTTATGCTAGGTTATGCTGTGGCAACAAACTCCAAAATATCAGAGGCTTACAACATATTTTTCTCACTCTCTTCACAAGTTGTCTGTGGGTTGGCTGAAACTCTAGTCCACATTTTCTCCCATTTGGGAATAGTTATGGGCTAAATTTGTCACTCCAAAAATTCATACACTGATGTCCTAATACGTAGTAGCTCAGAATATAACTATATTTGGAGATGGGGTCTTTTAAAAGGTAATTAATTTCAAAATGATGTCATTAGAGTGGGTCCTAATCCAATATCACTGGTGACCTTATAAGAGGAAATTAGGACACAGACATGTGCAGTGTGAAGACAGACATCTGTAAGCCAAGGAGAGAAGCCTGGAACAGATCCTTCCCTCGTGGCTCTCAGAACGAACCAACTCTGCAGACATTGTGACCTGTGACTTGTAGCCTCCAGAATTATGAGAAATAAATTTCTGTTGATTAAGCCATCCAGTCTGTGGTATTCTAACAACCTTCGCAAACTAACACAGGGATCTAAACTAAAGAAGCAGGCTTAAGTCTCGTGGCAGAGGGAGGAGAA
Source organism: Macaca fascicularis (assembly GCF_037993035.2). Taxonomy (NCBI): domain Eukaryota; kingdom Metazoa; phylum Chordata; class Mammalia; order Primates; family Cercopithecidae; genus Macaca; species Macaca fascicularis. The sequence goes on from NC_088389.1 coordinate 112,168,913, forward strand.
CAATGGCTGATCTATGCAATTTCTCTTAAAGCTTCTGCTTGGATGTGGCATTTGTCACCTGTTCACATTCCATTGACCAAAGACAATTATATGACCAAACTCTACATTAACTGAGAAACAGAGTAGAATCTTCTTAGAGGGAAACACTGCAAGTCACATGGTTATGGGGATGGACATATAATTCTTTCACAGGTGGGCAGCAAATGGTAAAAACAATAACATTACCACAAAGACACTGTTCTGGTTATCTATTACTTTGCAGAAGCTATGCCAAAACATAGTAACTCCTCACAGTTCTGTGGATTGACTGGGTTCAACTGAGCAGTTGTTACTTGGGGGTCACTACAGTTGGATGGAGCTGTGTCATCTGAAGGCTCAACTGGGCTGAACATCTAAGATGCATCATTCACATGGCTAGCAGATGAAGCTGGCTGTCAGTCAGAAGCTCAGTTGAGACTCTGAACCTGAGTGTCTGCACATGGCCTTTGCATGTAACTTGGACTTTCCATAGCACAGCAGGTAGAACGCAGCCTTAGAACCTGACCAGATTCAAGGTGAGGGAGGTTAGACTGCATCTCTCAATGAAGGGTTTGCCAAAGGATGTTTGGCCTTTTTTAATCCACCATTGCTCAGTCTTCCACTACATCGCATTGGCCAGAAGCAAGCATTTGGTCCCATCTAGCATCAAGAGAGGCTGGGAAAATACTTTATGTAAAGCAATCTTTTTATTTATTTGTTTGTTTATTTATTCACTTATTTAGCAGTGCCCTGCCAAAAACCGAGGTTCTGTTATTAAGGAGGAAGAAGTATTTACATTGGGATCAGCAATTAGGAGTCTTTGCCATTTCTTCTTTATATATATCCTTTTTATTCAGTGTTCTCTCTTAAAATAATCCCCATCCTCTCTAGAAACTCATCATTTTTTAAGTAATTTGTTTATTTAACAAAATAATAAATATGTAGTTTTTCACTTAAATAATAGTACACAAAGGCTTATGATAAAAATTTAAAAATAACTCTTTTAGACTTCTTTTATAATTCTTCTTTCAACATTTACTTCGAAATTTCTAAACAGAACTCTTTGTCTTTTGGAAAGACTTCCTATCCCATCCACTCCTAAATTACCCACAACTTAATTTCAGGAAAACCCATAGAACCCTTTGTATTTCTGGCAAGATCCTCCCATTCCACATCCCACTGCGTATCTCCAGTCTCACATTTCACATCATATAGCAGATTATGCTCACGGTGGATGCCATAAGAACTGATTTCCATGTCCCCTTAAAGTGATCAGGACTACATGCATCATACATTGCATACCTGCCATCCCAGTCTCAACAAAGAGTCCACTCCCCAGAGTCATCTCTCACCACATAGACTCTACCCCCATATGGGTTTGTACCTCCCCTAATCTGACTCAATCACCCATCCCCATGACTCCCTAACACCTTGCCCTGTACCCTGAAGAACTCAAAATCCCCTATGCTGGTGACCTTCCCTCTGAAAGTTACCTTCGCCTTCTTGTTCTAGCTGGAGCTTTCAGGTATCACTTCGAGGGCAGCCCTTTCAAGCAAGGACTATTTTTATTCTCACACCCGATGCTCAACAACTGTTGAAGATGGGCTAGGTTCCCCTTACTCCTTATTTCTACTGCCAAGCTATTGTTTTCCCTGAACTCTAAAATTCCCCAGTTACCTGGAAGCGTGTATTGTCAGAATAAATGACCAGATTAACCTGCCCTTGTTGCAATAATCTACTTTCCATTCATGTTGATGTCCTAGACAGCGTCATTCTCAATAACTATACTGACTACAAAATTTCCATTTCAAGAGTCTCACTGAGATCACCATCTTCTGTTTTTCTTGGACATCCCTCCAACAATTCTGAGCCAATATGCTTCAACCACAGTGGAACCTCCCATTGACTGCCTCTTCCACTTTTCACTGTCTATCATACTGCCACCATTTCATTTGCCTCCTCACCCTGGTTAGACTCCACAATCCCCTACGGCAATGTTTCCCTTTCATATACCTTTGGTGTTTTTGTTCTTTTCTTCTTCTGTCTTCCAAACCCAGCAAGATCCCAGTACAACCATGTGTCTGCATCTAAGCAGCTGAACACGGAAGGAGAAATCCTCACAACCACACTGACAACTCACTCATTAAATGTTTGTGCTAATTTCAGACAGGGCATCAGCACTGCCAGGCAAGCACTAGTCACATTTTCTGACACAGTTTGCTCTCCCACTCTCCAGGAGGCCTGTTTCACCATGTCTTCTTTGTCTGCAGACTTTCAATAACAACTACTCCCTATAACTAATTTTCAGTTTTTGTTTTGTTTTGTTTTGTTTTGTTTTTGCTAAGAAAACCAAAAGGTAAACTGCAATGACAATCCACTTCAAAATTTCATGGAAAAGACCATGAGTGTTCTGAAATATCTAAAGGAAAAGTGGCCGGGCATGGTGGCTCATGACTGTAATCCTAGCACTTTGGGAAGCTGAGGCAGGCAGATCACCTGAGGTCAGGAGTTCGAGACCAGCCTGGCCAACATGGTTAAACCCCATCTCTACCAAAAAATTAAAAAAGTACCCGGGCGTGATGGTGTGCACCTGTAGTCCCAGCTACTGGGGAGGCTTGGGTGGGAGGATCACTTGAACCTGGGAAGCGGAGGTTGCAGTGAGCCAAGATTGCGCCACTGCACTCCAGCCTGGGCGATAGACTGAGACCCTGACTCAGCAAATAAATAAATAAAGGAAAAGTAGGGAGACAGGTGGGAAAAGTACAGGCAGCATAAGCAATGGACTTTACCTTCTTTCTATCTGTCTTCAAGGCCAGCTCTGATATCACTGTGGAGGACCTCCAGCCGGAAACCTTGCAGACACGGAAATTAACGCCCATTGGAAGTCATGGCACCTGGATCTTGGTCTTAGTTCTGCCCGTCTTACTGCCGCACAAACATTACTGCCCTAACATGGAGGATTACCAACTTAGTGAAAGGCTTAAAACTGCAGGGACATTATTTTCTGATAAAATGGCATAATCAACTTCTATGCCTTATTTCTTTCAATGTATGCAAATGAATGGGAAAGTAGGAGTGGTTTAACTTTTCTGTAAATCTATTTGAACTCCTTTGGGGAAAGATGTAAATAAGCAGAGCTACATGTTCATTGTAAGGACACAGACGTGATGTTATCAACATTAGTAATAATTTAATTATATCAGCTAATTGTTATTACATTCTAATGCATTTATGTAAAGACAAATTTTGTCTTCTCGCTAGCTTTGCCAATAAAACAAAAGAATAATGCTATCCTAGCTGATAAGAATAATGACTGCACCTGTCAAAATAGATTTCTATCTTGCGTCTCAGACAGTCTCTGCAGCATGTTTTTGCCAGGAATATTCACTTGTCCTTTCTTTCTTTCCTTCTTTTTTTCTTTTTTTTTTTTTTTTTTTTTTTTTTGTTAAGGAAGAAGACAGAAAGCAGGTTTCTACTACTCCTGAGCCTCCCTCTCCAATGATGCTCGGGGCAACAACCCTTCAAAATTAGGTACCAATCAGTGCCAATTCCTTTGATAACCATTGTAATAACGTTAACATGATGAACTAATGAGATATTAATGTGGTTGTAACAGACATTTCCATAGGAGTTCCATTGTAATTGAGTAGGTTGATAATGTGCCTTAATCTGTGTTCGGCAAATGTAAGGTATGATGAATAGGGAAAGGCAACATTCTGATGACTTCCAGTTTGTAAGGTGCTTACTCTTTCAAAAAAGAAAAGAAATTCCTGTTTTTAAAAACAGATACATACATGAACATTTGAGAAATCTGAGCCCAGTGTCATAACCTCCTCAAGGCATCTCAAGGCATTTTATACATTTAAGTTTCCAAATGGCAGTAGAACTGGGGAGTGAGTGTTTAAGATCTTTATTTGACTTTTAGTCTATCAACATCTAGCAAATTATAATTACAGATGGCAGAGCCTTGGAAATTCAGTGATGTGGTACCGTGAGTGTTGCTTTTTTTTTTTTTTTTTTTTTTGAGACAAAGTCTCACTTTGTCACCCAGGCTGCTGGAGTGCAGTGGTGCCATCTCAGCTCACTGCAACCTCTGCCTCCGAGGCTCAAGCAATTCTCACGCTTCAGCCTCCCGAATAGCTGGGATTACAGGCTTGTGCCACCATGCCCAGCTGATTTTTTATAGAGATGGGGTTTCGCCATGTTGGCCAGGCTGGTCTCGACCTCCAGGCCTCAAGTAATCCGCCCACCTTGGCCTCCCAAAGTGCTGGGATTACAGGCATGAGCCACCGCACCTGGCAGTATTGCTTTTAAAGAAAAGGAACACCACACAGAGAGACATAGACACACAGACACACATAGAAGTATGCACAAATGTGCACACATACACACATGAGCATATGCATGTTCACTCGCACACAGAAGAGCTCCTATTGTTTGGGAAAAATAAAAAAAAAAAATAAGGTCAAGAGCCTAGAAAGAAATAAAAAGGGACACTGTGATAGAAAAGAAAAAGCAAAAGCAAGATTGAAAAGCTGAGATATTCAGAGTCTTTCCATTGGTTTTACGAGGATACCTGTAAATAACCCTGGCTTGAACTCTGCTGAAAGAGAGAGGGAAGAACGAGGCCTTTGTATGATTATTTATTCCAGCAAACAACAGCACACGGCAACTCAGAGCCTTGCTATTCCCTCAGCTAATATTTGGAAGACATTGTATCTCAAGGGCAAATTCTAAGTGTTCTTCCTCTCTCTAAAGTAAAGAGGAAAGGGGAAAAAATTGGAGGCTTCTATCATCCAAGGATAAAAAAGAAAATACTGATGAAATTCCACATTGGACATTGTATGAGGAAGATAAAAAATTAAGGAAAGGGTGTGATGATAAGCTTTGCTTAGCAAATACAAATGAAGGCTATGTAAACCCACGTGATTTTTTTTAAGGCAGACTATTGTTAAATTAACTGGCAGCATTTCAACATCTCCTTAACAATAAATGTTGCTGCCAATTCTTTTCATATTTTAACCCCCTCTATGCAAGGCCCACTTCCTTAAACTGCTCCTAATAGTCTCAGTTTTGAACACAAAGAGGCAGTAGCCTGAGAATTCTCTAGCTTCCTCTGATCTTTCCCAATTCCATTTCCAGCTGATATTTAAATGGCCCCATTTCTCTGCTTCTCTTGGAAGAAGTGACTTTCTTAGTGTGACTCAGCATCATGTGTTTGCCTGGAGGCCAGCTTCCAGGGCGTTCACTTTTCTACCTCATTATAACCAACCTGTAGTTACTAGAGGGAATTATTTGGAATCTGGATTATTATCCTTCTTCACCTCTATTTTCACTCAGCATTTCTCTACCTGCCAGTGGCCTTACCAAAATTTTTTATCTGCCTTTAAATTTGACAATGGTAAGAGTTTTCAAAATAAAAGCTTTTAGGCTATGAAGCAGGCAGAACGCGTAGGATAAAGACCATCATCTTGGGATTCAGGAGGGAGGGCCTGTTTGCAAATTCTGGTTTCTCCACTTAGTATCTTTGTGACCTACCACTTAACCTCTCTGCATTTCAGCTTCCCCATCTATAAAAACTGAGACAACAAAATCAAAAGTTGTACAAGATGTAAATGAGACAACCTACGAGAAGTACAGAGCATGCTGCCAAGAACTTTGCACTCTTGTTGAATGAGTTTCCCTTCCCCTTTCAAGCAAATGTATTTCCATATAGCAGGCACTTTTTCCCCATGACACTGAATAATATTTCGGAACATAAAATGTCAAGTTTTACCCATTTTACCCCGAAGTCTAAAAAAGGCAGAGGTAGGGAACGAAGCCATTTTCTCTGCATCTCCCACTCAGCCCTAAGTGGCTAAGAAACTGAGTCAGGAAGTGAAGAGGGAACAGTAGTCACATCTGTAGTGTTCATTGCTGACTTTTAACCTTTTGAGGGTGCTGTTCCTGAGACAGTATGTACAGCTGGTGGAAAGGTCTCTCTACTAATCTGCCCTCTCCCACAGTTTCACACCACTCCACCAATGTCTTTCTTCATTAGATTTTTGTTGGAAGATTCGGAAACCCATCTTTTCCTGGTTATCCTTCATGATCTTCTATAATCCCTCAGTTAGGTTACTTCCTGAGACAGTGAACATATATTAACTTAGTGGTTGAGTCGTCCATTTAATTCACATTTAATGAGTAATTTTCACATGGTAGCTCTGTGCTAGGCATGAGTGATTCAAAGAAAAAAGCCGAGGTTGCAGCCTCGAAGGAGCTTACTATGTAGTGGGAGAGAAAGGTGAATGGACAGAGGTATCACGGGAGCACAGGAAAGGGGAGATGGGCCCTACCGTCTTCAGGGATGGAGGTTTGGAAGAGGATGGGAAAGATGCAAAGAAGAATCTAGTTTTGTCATTTCCGGAGGAAATGGCACCTAAAAGAATTCATAATAATAAAGAAGAGTTACCATTCCCAATAAGTTTCTCTCTATCACCACTCTCAACCATCTTATGTTTTGAAAAAATATGGTGTGCTAGATTGGGTCCTCCAAAAAACAGATACCCAAACAGAATGAATGTGCAAAAAAACTTATTGGGGAAGCCACTGGTGAGAGAGAACTGGGAGGAAACAGGAGGAAGCTGGGAGAGCTGTCAGATCTTAATGGAGGTCTAATGCCTGTGAGGAGAGAGAAAAGGAGGCCGAGCCGGGTTTGGAAGAGACCTGGACTGCCATGCAGTTCTAGGGAAATTTGAGCAAGATCAATGCATAGTTATGGAGCTTGAGTTGCCTGTCACAGCAGTCCCCATCCCCCGGAATGGGCCTGCCTTAGTATATCCACCACACTCGGTCAACAGCAGGGAACGGCCAGGGGAAGTGTGCCTTGGCATGAACGTGGTGGTGAACTTCCGCATGCAGTAGCTTGGGGCTTTTGGTTAATTACACTCCCTGGGCTGAGCACAGTGGCTCATGCCTGTAATCACAATACTTTGGGAGGCCGAGGCAGGAAGATTGCTTGAGCCCCGGTGTTTGACACCAGTCTGGGCAACATAGTGAAACTCCGTCTTTAAAAAAGAAAAGAAAAAAGAAAAATGCTCCCTAAAGTCAAACATCCGAGAGGTACACATACATGGTTTTCACTTTTGGTCTACACTTCTTAAAAATTATTCATTATTTGCTCTACATTTCTTAAAAATTATTCATTATTAATTCCTTTTCCCATTTAAAAATACAACATATAATGAAATATGAGCTATCAAAACAAATATTGACTTGTTTAATTACACGCTGTGTTTTAGCCATGTTTTCAAAATGTTAGAAATAACTGCAAAGTATCCATTTCTATTGTATTAATCTGCTAGGGCTCCCGTAACAAAATGCCACAGTCTAGGAGCCTTAAACAACAGAAATTTATTTCTCACAGTTCCAGAGACTGGAAGTCCAAGATCAAGGTGCTAATAGGGTTGATTTCTCCTGTGGTCTCTCTCCTTGGCTTGCAGACAGCCACCTTCTACATGGCCTTTCTCTGTGTGCACACATCCTTGGTGTCGTTCTCTCTTTTTATGGGCTGCCAGTCATGCTGGACTAGGAACCCACCCTTATGACCTCATTTAACCGTAATCACCACTTTAAAGTCCCTGTCTCCTGTTACACTGGAGGTTAGGGCTTTAAAATACAAATTTTGGGCCAGGCGCGGTGGCTCACGCCTACAATTCCAGCACTTTGGGAGGCTGAGGCAGGCAGATCACTTGAGGTCAGGAGTTCGAGACCAGCTTGGCCAACATGGGGAAACCCCATGTCTACCAAAAATACAAAAAAAAAAAAAAAAAAAAAAAACCTAGCCGGGTGTCGTGGCAATCACCTGTAATTCCAGCTACTCGGGAAGCTGAGACAGGAGAATCGCTTGAACCTAGGAGGCGGAGGTTGCAGTGAGCTGAGATTTTGCCACTGCACTCCAGCGTGGGCAACAGAGCAAGACTCAGTCTCAAAAATAAATAAATAAATAAATAAATAAATAAATAAATAAATAAATAAATTTTGAGAAGACATAATCCAGTCCCTAACACCTACCTTGCATGATTTCAATAATGCCCAGATTTTTCACATTCTATGATGGTAACTCCTGCCTTGAAATGTGTACAGGGAATAAGAAGAGCTAAAGAAGGCCAAATCGAGGTGCACTGCTTTGGGACAGTCTCCAAAGAAGGAGCTGGGGAGGAAGAGGTGGAGGGAAAGGAGGGGTGGTAGGGAGAAGAAGAAAAGGAGATAACTTAGCTTGTATATTTTCTCTGTCACTGTTAGCAGAAATTCCATATTTATTATTTATCAGAGATAACTCAATAATGGATAATTGTATCCTTTTCTTATATTAGGAAGCATTGGGATAACCATAGTCCACATGGCCAGAATATGCAGCATTCTAATTTCTGTCCCTGCCATTGACTAATATGGTCATTTTGAGTATTACAATTTTCTTCTATTTTTAGAGGAAATCAAATATTGCATAATAAACTGTAGCAAAAAAACAAAACTATGTTATGCTTCTCAGCAATTATAAATAACCAGATCAACACTAATCAAATTGAGGGAACATTTAGAGTCTACTGAGTCCATTAGCTGTGGTGTAAGGTAAACAGAATAAAAAGAATACTCTTAACAAGAGACACAAGTCTTTGCTAGCTCTGACTATACCCTCCTCTGAATGGATGTGGTGATGCACAGCACCTGGGGACCCTCAGGTGGTCAGACCTGGGGTGGATTCCTAACCCGAGGCTTGCCTAACCTTACATTAGTCAAGGAAAGGCCATTGTTCCCCGTCTTCCCAGCAACCAGGCGCATAAGGTCCATTTGTTAGCGCTACTTCCTGACAGACTCAGCAAAACCTCGTAAGAATCCTTCTCTTTTCTTGGGCTGACTGGTGTAAGGTTTTCTTTCTACAATCAAGGGAACTATCACTACTAATTTGGGGTTCAGGACTCTAGTTTGGCTGTGCCTTTCAATGCCATCAAATCTAGGAAAACACTCCAATGCCTGAATGTCTCTCAATCTAGTCTACCAAAAAGGACTTTCTGTTGACATTCTGTTTATTAGACATTAGGTGACATTTTTTATTACTGTTATTCCATATTCAAAGTGTGTGAGGCATCAGTCAGTGCTGAATCACCTTAACATGTTATCTCCATTTGCAAAGAATTTGTCTTGGCATCTGCAGATGGATTTACCTATAAACAATAAAACATACCTTGAGCTAAAGAAAAACTCCAGTTGATATTGCTTATCAGGAAAAAGAAAAAAGAACCAATAGATGAGTTTTCAAATCAGGGTTCTTCCCATTCACTGTGAAGCTTAATCAAAGAATGCTAAATACAGAAGAGGAAAGAACCCAGAGCTAGAAATCAGGAGGCCTAGACACTATGCCAGATCACTCAACAAATAACTCTGTGTCCTCAGGGACTTGCCCAGAAGCCCTTGCAGTTTCTTTACCTCTCTGAGCATAACAACAGCTACCTGAGCTATTGACAGGGTCCTTATGGGGAGTCAGCAACAGTGGATGCATAGCGGTGACTCAGTAGTTAGAATGCAACATGAAAAATAGGTTTTTTTAAAACGATGTATCATTACTGGTCTAAGTACAAGTCTGCCTTGAATATTTCAAAGTAATGCTTATGCTTCCATTTTAAAATATAAGAATGTAACATTCAAAATATATGGAAATGTCCTTTTATCTAATGCCTCCACTTTGATATGCAAAATCTACTCATGAGAACCAGCAAATGCAGTCGGCTTTGTGTTCCTGACCTCAGGCCTGACAGGGACATGAGTTAGATGTGACTTGGACAGGATGGCTGACATCAATTTTCCGTACGGCCCCACTTCCTCTCTTTCTATTTCAATCTTAAGTGTCATGTAGATAGAAAATAAATCTTACTTTATATTATGCATGCTATGCTCAAAATATACTAGGTATTCCACAATAAATATTGTTGAACAGTTTTCAAGTCAAAGAGTAAAACTGCCCTGAAAATTATTCCTTTTTATTCACTGACTATACTACTGCAAAGCAAATTTTCTCTTCCCCTCATTTTTATTTAGGAATCCTCATAAAACTTTAAAAATATGCTTATAATGTTAGTCCTCCAATTTGATTTAAGTTATTGAGGTCAGGAGATTTGTCTTTTTTTATATTTTCTCCATGGATTTTAATGTAGCAGATGCTCAATAAACAGTGGTTGCTTGACTAAATATTCAGTGCAACAACTGACAATTCATTTTTTTTAAAAAAAAAAAAGCATATATCAGTTGCATCATGAATTGACTGATCAACTCTTCAATCTTTTAATACCCAAATAAACTCTTCTTCTCATTTTTGAGGAACAGTGGTTCGAATTAAACATGTCCATATAGGACAGTAAGAAAGTCCTAATGAATGAATGAAATATGTCCATATAGGACATTAGGAAAGGTTGTTAATTCTTAACCTTTTTATTCATATTTTATACTATGTTATTACTTACTCTGTATCCTGAAAGTCTTCTTTATTTTAATGGGGAAAAAGATAGCAAAAGAATGTGTAAGAGAAGCTTTTGGGAAAAGAAGATTAATCAAATAGGAAGTTTTCTAGTATGAAAAGGTTTCTTTAAAAAAAAAAGCATTCGCAAAATAAAACAAGTCAGCATTCTCAATGCTGGAAAATGACAGTGACTAAAAAAGTCTTTCCGCCTGTGTGAGCACTGTCCTCTGTCCCATCCCTAGTGCTGGGTAATGCAGAGGTATAATTTATGATGGATTCACAAACAAAATGGTCAATGGTTCAGCACAAACCAAACATGAGCAGACACATTTCTAAACCCAACCGTCATGCTGCTTACACAATCTGTTGATCCATTGAACAAATATATGTTGAAAGATTAAGCGGGAGTTGACTGCCATTCAGGAAGATAAATGTAGAGTAGACTCATTTTCCGCCTGACTTAATGCTTAAGGATTTGTATTAGAAGGATGTTGGGGAGGGCAATGTCTGCAGGGATGGGGGAAGGGAAATTCCAGTCACCCAGATCTTTAGAATGAGATTATCTCGCCGAGGACCTCACACAGAGGCCTTTGCCAGCCATCTTTCACACCCTGGACTGTCTTGTCCCCTTACTCTTTTATTGTGGCAAAAAAAAAAAAATCAAGAAAATAAACTAGTGCTGCAGGAGCGCTTGCCTTGCCTATTCAGGCCTTGTTGATGGAACGATAGGAGACAGACTGTCTTAAACAGTTCAGTTTGAGATTTCAATGGGGAGAAAAGAGTCAGGCTGTCATAAAGGCACATTGTCATCCAGCTGTCTCAGAAAAGGTCTGTGAGCCATTAAGCTATAGAGAGAATTGAAAGCCTGAAGCTGGAAACGCGATGTCCCTGCTGGTAGGGCCAGTGCCACCCCCAGGCAGAGAACAGGGCCAACCTTGATTCAACTCATCTTGTTGACACCTTCCTCAATTGGGGTATGAGGCCAGGCTTCTGGAGTTGTATTTGTTATCTTGGTTGGGCTGAAAAAGACAGTCCTTCACAGATGTTGATCTTGTTGTAAGTGTTTGAGTTTCACATAAGAGCTTTGTTAGAAAGAAATAAAAGAGGGGATAGAGGAGGAAGAGGGGAAGAAAGAAGGAAGGGAAAGAAAGGAAGGGAGGAAGGGTGCAAGGAAGGAAGGAAAAAGGAAAAGAACAAAAGAGAAAGAACAACCATTTGTACAACATAAGACGGATTTTCTTGATTTGTAAACCTGGTACATGGCTACAATACAATAACACGACCGTGCGGCTTCCTTGTTTAGCAAACTGTGAACAATTTTTAGAGCCATCCAACAACTCTGGCCTGATCAGGAATGCATTCAAACAGAAAACCACTGAGCACTGCAAAAAGAGATGGATCTTGACCCACCAGAGTACGTGTGCCAATAAATGCACTGGAAAGCAATTCACTTTGATTCAACATTTATTGAGCGTCCGTATGGGTCATGACACAGAAGCAGAAACCACACAAGCTTACAAAAGACATGGTTTTTGCCCTTGCAAAGTACATATGCCAACAAAGACCATGTGGACGTGTACAGAATGTTGTGTAGATGTCCAGGAGCGATATGTTTCCTTTTGTATTGAAGAGTAAGTTGAATCTTCTAAGTTGGGAATAATTTTAGGCAGGTGCTAGATTTACAGTGCTGTGAAGAAGTGAAGAGAGATGAGCATGGAAAGTTTCATAAATACAGGGTAGACATAAAGGCCAAAGAAGAAACAGTATCAAAGTAAGCTAAGCACATCTTTATTTGCCAAGCAAAGCGATGAGTTTGGAAATCAAGTAGGTGTTGGGTAAAAATGACTGATGAAAGGTCTTGAAATTATTTTTAGCCAGTCATATGAGCCCTTGTATTTCACTTTTAAATGCATCTAGTGCAAGATGAAGAATGGCTAAGACATAAATGGATGCACATAATTCTCTAAATCAGATCTCTTCGAGTTGTTCTTTTTAACTTTTAGTTTTTTTTTTTCTCATGAGATTTCCTACCCTGACTCATCACAGGTCTCCAAGTTGAAGAAGTTAATGACTCACATATTCTAGCCCTCTGTGTCAATTTCTTGTTGTTGTTTTATTTCACTGGAAAATTCTGTTGAGATTTTCAATGATGCCACACAACAGCTCAGTATGGGCCATTTCTTTACCATAACATCCCCATCTTCTCCTCAATGCCACCATTATTAGCTTTATCCTTCATGATCACTTGACTTCCAAATAAAACCAACTATCTAATAGCATAAGTCTCAGTCAAGTTTTAACTTTTGGACCTGTGGGTGTGCAGTTCGTTTTATTCCATTGTATCTTAACCAAACATCATTGACTTTGTTTGTTTTTTTTTTTTTCCATAGGTTTTTGGGGAACAGGTGATGTTTGGTTACATGAATAAGTTAATCAATAATAATAAGTGTTGATTTCTGAGATTTTGGTGCACCCATCACCTGAGCAGTATACACTGTACTCAATTTGTAGTCTCTTATCCCTCACCCCCCTCCCACCCTTTCCCCTGAGTCCCCAAAGTCCATTGTTTCATTCTTATGCCTTTGCATCCTCATAGCTTAGCTTCCACTTATGAGTGAGAGCATACAATCAAACATTATTGACTTTCAATGCTTAATCTTAAGCATCTGATCTTTCCTCTTCTTGGATAGCTAGTACTTAGCAAGCCAAAACTTTAATTATAAAAATAGGAAAGAAAAAAAAAAAAAACAGTGAATTCACTGGAAATGGTTTGCAGTGTAAAGAAAATATGACCATCTGGATTAAATTACTGTAGGTTATGGACTGAGCTGCCTGTTTGGCTTGGCTTGAGGTGAAGGGAGGTTACACTGTATCTAACAGCGCAGTGTCAGAGAGTACCATTCTATGAGCAGCTTTTGTCTTCATGTAAGACTACCCCACTGGATAAGCAAATCTGTGTTAATCTTGCACATGATGAAGATTGGAAAGCATTCCTAGATATATTCATGCAGCTTCCTAAATCTCTTTCTTCTCTGCCCTGGGGTGCACAGGGAACATAAGGAGTATGTTACCCTCTCACCAGCTCCAATTGCCTCAGGTCCAGGTGAGCACCTTTGTCTTAAAATACCTCCATAAGCGAGTATGAGCTGATAGCAGAGCCTAATCAGAGAACCTTTTCATCCAACAAGGGCAGGAACTGGTACAGGCTCTCCTGATGGACTCGTGGCTGTCCAGGGAAGGAAACAGGGTGGATGTGGGCTCAGTGCTACTTTGGCAGGAGGTAATACCAGCCCAGACACCCCTCGATGAGGGAAGACAGGACTAAATTGTCGTTGGAGGATTTCAAGGAAAGGAAAGTTAACGATTCTGCCACAAATTATTTTCTGAACTGAAAGAAATAATTCTGTTTTTATCCCCTAAATCTAAGAGAAATTCTTCCAGAATAGCAGAACTAATGGTAGCCAAAGCTAATGGAGTGTTCTAAACGCGTTTTATTCTTTCTCAACGAAGCTCCATGTGTATGATGACATTTTCAGAAAGAGCTAAATGCTATTTTGCCAAAATTAAAAGCACAGTTAGAACATTTACTCCAAATACAATGGTCTGCTGGGTTTGAAATATCGCTCCGGAGACGAGCCCCACGGTGCTGAAGAATACCTGAATCAGCAGAAGGCGGGAAGGAGCATGAAGACTGTATTTATTATGTCTTGAGACGACTCCATAGGTCACTGCTGAGTTCTGTTTACACTGCACTGACCCTTCACACTCCAGAGCAGTTTGTTCAGCTGTGATCTACAACCAAGAATACATTCAGTACGTCATCTGCTAGGCCCTACTCTAGCCACTGATCTACCAAGAATAGAGACAGTATGCACTGAGAGACGTCCATTATCCTGCAGTTCTATGAATTGTTTGTTTTCTCCCTTTGCACTTTTGTACTAATAAAAATTTATATGTCTTGGGACACCAATGTAAAGCATGATCCTAACAGAATGGATCTTAACAAAGCGATTATTTCCACTGTACGTTGTGGTAATTGGAAAATAAGCCTGTGGAAACAATCCTATCTCTGGGTCATTATTTCACCCATCCCAATTAGAATGTGTTCAAATACTGAAGTGCAATATAACGCTTTTTGTAATAGCCTGTGCCAGCTCTTTTGCAAAGGGCTATTTGAGGTCACCGAGCTGTGATAGAAAAGAAACCACGGCAGTTGGTTTATCTCTGAGGCTGACATCTACATTCTGACTGACAGGGGATCTGTTTTTCGAATTTGGAGCTTCCTGATCAGTTTATCCATTCATTCAAAAGCAGAATATTCCTCTACACTTCCACAAGAAATGTGTTTGTGATTTCTTTAAGGCCAAAAACAGTCTCACACACATAATATAAACAATAATTAATAATTATATGATGTTTATTTCCCAGACAAAACTCCAATTCCAGGGACCTGACTACCTCAGTCACTCATTCTTGAGCTACAAAATTAGCTCATGTGGGTTTTTTTTTTTCTTTTTTTTTAGAGACCGAGTCTCGCTCTGTGGCCCAGACTAGAGTGCAGTGGTGCGATCTCAGTTCACTGCAAGCTCCGCCTCCCCGGTTCACGCCATTCTCCTGCCTCAGTCTCCCCAAGTAGCTGGGACCACAGGCGCCCACCACCACGCCCGGCTAGTTTTTTGTATTTTTAGTAGAGACGGGGTTTCACCGTGTTAGCCAGGGTGGTCCCGATCTCCTAATCTCATGATCCACCCGCCTTGGCCTTCCAAAGTACTGAGATTACAGGCGTGAGCCACCGCGCCCCGCCCATGTGGGGGGTCTCTTAAAGGGGAACTCCCACATACGGATTAACCTCCTCTAGACACCTTCTGCATATGCCCCGCCCCCCCGCTCACCTAGCACCTTGTGCTTCTCCCTGCCCTGGCACTAGCGCACTGCACAGCCACCCCACACAACCAGCTATTTTAAGGCAGGATCTTATTCATCTCTGGAGCCCCAGTGCCTCCCACATTGCCTGACACACAGTTGGCACTCAATTAACGTGTGCTGTATGAATGAATGAAACAAAGTTCAGGACACCATGTCATGATATTTTAAGTCTGGTGCAAGTCCACAGTGATAAGATGGAGCTCATCTCCTTCATCAACAAATGTTCTGTCTGTTCTTCCTTCTCCAATCATTGGGTGCTGTTCTCAAGCCGAGTGAGAGACCCGCGTTGTACAGCCATATGCTCAGTGACTGATGTAGTGTGTAAGCTTCTCTGAATTGTAAGGACTTCAGGGGCAGGGACTATGCCTTACTTATCTTGGATCCCCTACTGGTTTATAGCAAGTGCTTGATGGATGCTTATTAAATAAATCTGATCTTTTAATCTATAAAACATTATTAGACAGTATGCTTTTGGCAATGGAATGAATGGGTCCTCTTAAAATTTATATGTTGAGAGGCAGGGCGCAATGGCTCATGCCTGTAATCACAGCACTTTGGGAGGCTGAAGTGGGTGGATCATCTGAGGTCAGGAGTTCGAGACCAGCCTGGCCAACATGGTGAAACCCCATCTCTACTAAAAATACAAAAATTAGCCAGGCGTGGTGGCACATGCTTGTAATCCCAGCTACTTAGGAGGGAGACAGGAGAAACTCTTGAACCTGGGAGGTGGATGTTGCAGTGAGCCAAGATCAAACCACTGCACTCCAGCCTGGGTGACAGAGATGAGACTCCGTCTAACAACAACAACAAAAAATCATATGTTGAAATCGTACCCCCTAACGTAGTGGTATCAGAAGGTGGGGACATTGAGAGGTAATTAAGTCATGAGGGTGAAACCTCATGAATGGGATTAGTACACATATGAAAGGGACTCCAGAAAGCTCTCACACCCTCCTTCCACCATTTGAAGATACAAGGAGAAGATGGCAGTCTGCAACTCAGAAGACAGCATTCATCAGAACCTGACAGTGCTCGCACCCTGATCTTGGACTTCCATCCTCCAGAACTGTAAGAAATAAGTTCCTGTTGTTTATAAGCCACCCAATCTGTGGTACTTTTTTGTATAGCCCAAACTGACTAAAATATCTTATAATACAAATGACTGAGAAGTCACAATATATTCTTGACTGGAGAAGTGAACAGTGATTCTTCTACTTTTTCCTTAAAAGCCGGCCAGGTGCAGTGGCTCACGCCTGTAATCCCAGCACTTTGGGAGGCCGAGACAGGCAGATCACCTGAGGTCAGGAGTTCGAGACCAGCCTGGCCAATATGGTGAAACCCTGTCTCTACTAAAAATACAAAAATTAGCTGGGCATGGTGGCAGGTGCCTGTAATCCCAGCTACCCAGGAGGCTGAGGCAGGAGAACTGCTGGAACCCGGAAGGCAGCGGCTGCAGTGAGCCAAGATCGTGCCACTACACTCTTGCCTGGGTGACAGAGCAAGGTTGTCTCAAAAATAAATAAATAAATAAAAGCCCACTGGTGACATGGCTCTGTGGCCCTAGATTTCTCCAAAAGAAAGATAGAGTGAGATAGAGAGAGGAGGAGAGAAAAAAGGGGGGAGGAATGCGAGAGGAGGGAAGAAAATGAAGAGGAGAGGTTTTTCAAAAAGAAAGAAAGGAAAGAAAAATAAATAAAAGAAACCCCATAGCTCTATGTCTAACATGAGGAATGGTGGGATAATAAAGGAAGTGATGTTGATGAATATAAAGTGATCAAGTAAGCACTATTTTTTGAAGATGAGACAAAACAGGATTTAGAATTCTATTTCCAGCAACATGGCAGACTCATCCCTCCGGGCATAACTAAAATGCTGTATAAAATATTTAAAATGTCATTTGAATGCATGGCTTGGCTGGCAGGAAAATATATGGACGGATTGGAGGCCAGAGATGAAAAGTGTGAATCTAGAAAGATAAGCAAGCAGTAGAGAAGGCATTGAAGACCCCTCAAGTGACCTGTAGCTCATATTTACTGGGCTACACCCAGTACAAGTTGGGGCTTTAGCAAAGAGACAGTTCAGATTACAGAGCTTTGGCATAACACTGGTTCCTCCAAATACATACATTCTCAGAGTGTAGAGGAAAATCATTCCACACACTGCAAAGGGAGATGTTTGGCATTTATGCTTCTGTTGATGTTGGCTTTGGATTTGAGTGAAGTAAAAAAATAAAAAATAAATTATACTGTCGCATTAAGGATTTCTAAACACAAGCCTTACTTATGTGAGTTTGATGTCAGAATTTTCGTTGTCTGCGTGACTCAAAAAAAAAAAAATACATACTAAAAAACAATGTTTTCTCTAAGTGGTCCAGCCGTCACATCCACATGCTATGAAGTTGTACACACCAATTCTGGCCAGAACTTAGTCACACGGCCACGCTTAGCTATGAAGGATGCTGGAAAATATAGTCTTTATTATAAGTTCCAAGGTTCTATTCATGAAAAGAAACTGAAGAATGAATTTTGAGGGTGGGGAGTGGGAGTAAGCTCTGCCTTGATCTTCAAATCCTGAGACAACTCCCAAAGAGAGAATTAAGGTAATACTTTCTCCTTGGACATCTTTTTGTTTGGTTTTTTGAAATTTATTGTGGAATAAATCAGTTTTGTTTCCTTTCAACTTTTCATTTAAAAAGTATAAAAATATATATTTGAAATTGAGAATCAATTTGTTAAATAATAGGAAAAAGGAAAGAAGAATCCAGGAGCAAGAAATTACATAAAGTGCAATTAAGTTGAAGTTAAAGTTCTACGTCTAGGGGAACTTTCAGTGCCTAGGGTAGACAAAGCCAATCAGAACTGAAGCAGCCTTACTATTTCTTCTCTGTTTCCTTCATTTTGCTTCTCATAACACAAGTTTCCTCAAAAGAGTGTAATGGTAAAACCCCCTGCAAAGCTAGAAAAACAGAGAAGTAACTGGTTTCCTTTTAATGGAATGTTGTTTTTTGTTCTTTTTTGTTTTTTTAGGTGTCTGACCAAAGCATAGGAAATTGCAAAGTTAAACTTTTTAAACTTTTTAAAAGGGATATTTTCTACAATAAGATAACATCTTTTAAAAACAGGCACACAAGCTGGGCAAAGTGGTGTATGTCTATAGTCCTAGCTACTCAGGAGGTTAGGATGAGGAATCACTGAGTCCAGGAGCTTGAGACCAGCCTGGGTAACACAGTGAGACCCCATATCTAAGAAAGTCATAATTTTTATTTTAATAAAATTAAGTTTAAACTTATTTAATTCATTCAAAAAATAAAAGCACATACAGATAGCTAATGCTCTAAATGTCTTGGTGGAAGGCGATTGTAAGTTTCTCTTTATAGGATTAGCTGTACACTATTAAAAAAAAAAATCAGAGCACTAAATCTGAAAGTCCACTAGAAGGCCATATGTAACTTCTCAGAAATAAGGAAAGTATTTTATTTTTGTGTAGTGCTTCCACTAATCTACAAAAAAAAAAACTTAAAACTTGCTGTTGGGCAATTATCAAAATGACAATTACTGGCGGGAATGATTGTCCTGGGTAAGGAAAGAGTGGACTAAATTACTGGCTGATTTGGGGTGCAAAGAGGAAACTTCTCCTGTTGAAGCCTCTCAGACATTCACACAATTCTTGCACACTTGTACATACACCCATAGACATACACCTGAATGTGAGTCACTACAACCCACTACATGAGCACAAAAGATTGCTGAATGATTCAGCCCTATTATCTGAAACCTCAGATTTCAGATCTATACTTAGTCCATGAAAATGGACAGCAATAAATCTTTAGTTATTTATTTATTTATTTTTTGAGATGGAGTCTCGCTCTGTCGCCCAGGCTGGAGTGCAGTGGCGCCATCTCGGCTCACTGCAAGCTCCACCTCCTGGGTTCATGGCATTCTCCTGCCCCAGCCTCCCAAGTAGCTGGGACTACAGGCACGTGCCACCACACCCGGCTGATTTTTGTATTTTTAGTAGAGATGGGGTTTCACCGTGTTGAGGTCAGTCTCAATCTCCTGACCTCGTGATCCACCCGCTTCAGCCTCCCAAAGTGCTGGGATTACAGGCGTGAGCCACCGCGCCCGGCCATGGACAGCAATACATCTATCACAATATAGTACTGGAAGAGGGAAGAAAGCAAACAAGAAAGGCTTTGCTAGAAATGGGCTGCATTTTGAAGGGTAGATATGATCAATATATTTTTAAGTGCATTTTAAGTGAATCGAGATTTCTTTAAGTTTATTCTTTGGAGCAGATCCTGCAGCGATCCTCTGCACTCCAGTCATCTTTCCTTTTCCTCTATTTTTGAGACTCCCTGGATCTGTGATAGTAAGGTAACAAAATGTAGAATTTATCCAATGGGTTTAACTTTCTGAAGGATTGGGATTATGAAAAATATTAAAGATATTTCACTAAGTCATGACTTGATATGGGTATATTTTTCAGGATTGTTTTCCATTCAATTTATAGATCCATATAAAAAGGCTTTAACCAAATAGGATTTTATTGTTCTTATGTAACAAGTCCAAGAGTAGGCCATCTTTTTTTTTTTTTTTTTTTTTTTTTTTTGAGACAGAGTTTCACTGTTGTTCCCCAGGCTGGAGTGCAATGGTGCAATCTCGGCTCACCACAACCTCCGCCTCCCAAGTTCAAGCCATTCTCCTGCCTCAGCCGCCCGAGTAGCTTGGATTACAGGCATGCGCCACCATGCCTGGCTAATTTTGTATTTTTAGTAGAGACGGGTTTCTCCATGTTGATCAGGCTGGTCTCGAACTCCTGACCTCAGGAGATCCGCCCCCTTCGGCCTCCCAAAGTGCTGGGGTTACAGGCATGAGCCACCACACTTGCCCTAAGCCATTTTATTCTACTTCTATCTTTTTCGTCTGCCTTTTTGAGCATTTTGCTATCATCCTCAGGGTCTCATGATAGTAGCTATTCCTCTGGGCATGGCGTCCACATTCCAGGCAGGAAGAAGAAAAAAGTGACAAAGAGGAAAAGTGTGTGCCAATATCAGGAAAGCAACACTTCCCTAGATATCCCTGTAGAACTCAACTTATGCCCCACTGGCCAGAAG
Organism: Macaca fascicularis; assembly: GCF_037993035.2. Lineage (NCBI taxonomy): Eukaryota > Metazoa > Chordata > Mammalia > Primates > Cercopithecidae > Macaca > Macaca fascicularis. The sequence goes on from NC_088389.1 coordinate 112,189,462, forward strand.
TGAGAGAAAAGCTGCAGGGAAGGCTGGGAAATGGGCTGTATTTAGTAGACGCACTGTTACCTCAAACAAATCAAGGTCTTGATACCAATGATAAGAATGAATAGCATGAAATTTAATGCCAAAATTCTAGAATTTCAATCCATGGGGACAGTAATTTGGCTTCTCAGAGAAAGGTGTAATATCGTATTTACTTTTTGCTCTCCATGAGCTGACACACAGTATGCAGTCTTTCAAAAACTATTTATTGAGCTCCTATTATGTCCTGCGTGCTATTTTAGATGCTTACAATATCTCCAGATAAAAATTCTTGTCCCCTTAGATCTTCTATTCTAGCAAGCAGAGACAGATTATAAACTATAGTCACAATAAATAAATAAAGTCTACAGTTTGTTCAGAGTTGATAAAGTCTATGGAAATAAGTAAAAATATAGCTGAATAAGAAGAATTAGTAGTGGTGGGTGGAAGGAATGGGTTGTAATAAAAACAACACAGGAATTATGTATTAATCTGTTCTTTCATTCCTTGAACCCTTCTAATTTCTGGAGAGCACAGTGTGTTTTATCTTGGAAAAAAACATAGTTCATTATTTTTTCAACTCCCATTCTTGGAAGCGCTGAATCCACTGCTGTTATTTACACAAGAAATGTCAAGGATTGTTTCAGGCAGTTTGGTAGGCTAGACAGCGCTTCACACAGGGGGAACTGTTGGCAATTTACTTAAAGGGTCTAATTCCATAAGGAAGAGTAAAATTCAGTGGGAAAAAAGGAGCAATCAACAAAGAGAAAATGTTCTCTTGACCTTGAGCCTTTTGAGTGTCAGAAGCACGGCCTTTCTGAGGAATGTGGCTTTTCAATAGGCATAATGCTATCGGATTAACTCTTCTCTGCTTTAAATCATAAAAGTAAGAACTGTACACACACACACACACGTACACACACACGTGCCCATACACACACACGTGCAGAGTTACAGTTTAGATTTTTTTTTTTAATTCCAAAATCAACAACTCCCAAGGGATTGGGATTTGACTGATTTTATTTAAAGTCTGGGTGGGTTTCTGACCACTAAATATTTGCTTAATTATCCCAGCAATGAAGAGTGATGCTCTCATTAGCAAGGGTTAGAAGCCCATCTGTGTTCTCTGGCGGTTTTTTGTACAGGACTGTAAACCTGCAAATTGCATGTACAGTTGGGGAATCGGAAAACTGTAATTGCCGCTCTGATACTCATTATCTCATGAGTTTGGGCAAAATAATTTTTACCCCCTGGGTCTTGGCCTACCTGTGCATAAATTGTAGTTAATATTTTATGGTAAGCCAAAAAGCCTTGCCTTGGGTACTTCTCATTGGCAAAAAGCGATGCCCTAACAGATCCTGAAGCTGAAGTTATTACAGAGAACCAAAGAAATTGCCACACAATTGGAAAGCACGAGGCATCTTGTCACTTTGGAATTTGTAAACACAGAGATCACAACACGCCTGTCCATGTCCCTAAGGAAAACCAAAAGGGAATTCTTCTCCAGGAAGAAACACTGTGAGCTAAATTTCATGGGTGTTTAGGGAGATGAACTAACACAAATCATTTGATAGTTATTCCCAGCGGGAGCAAATCTAGATTTTGTGAGGTCTGAAGTATTTACATTTTTGTGAGGGAAAGGTGAGTACTCTTTAGTAAAAGGATTACTTAATAACTATGTCTTTAGAATGAGAAAAGTCACATTCTAAATTTTTAAAATATTAATAGCACAAATGGTACAAAATGCAAAAACACTTACATTTGTAACTGTCTGATACCCCTCTATATTATTTTTTCTACATTTTTGGGTCTGCATTCTTGACAACTGCTTCACAGAACAATAATTTTGAAAAAGTGTTTCCAGAAGTGGATTTACCATCAAACTTGAGCTTCAGGACCTCTCACTCCCATGGGTCCCTTGCAAGGCCCTATACCAATCTTCTATTTTCCTCAATTCTCATTTAAAAAGAAAACAAGATGGTGTTTTTATAATTGTACATGTTGCACTATCCGGTTGTATTCCTGAGAAGAAAGACCTTCCATTTACTAGGCTTCCGTGAGAAACAAATATTCTACTTAGAGATGACAATTGGATGAATTTTCCATGTTAGCTACTGACTATTCGTTTCCCTCCATCACTTACTCACTTACAATGCCGGGCTCTAAAAGACATGTTCATAGTGCAAGAAAATTCTTCCCCATATCTTCATGGCACGATACTGGGTTAATTAACACAACAGGCAATAGGAGTATTTCTAGAAGCCATTCCCACATGAGGATACCCATCCTAATTATCATTCTAAATAAACATTCACTACATACTTCCAGAAAGTGACTGTGAACCACATAAACATATCCTGTTAACCTCAAACTACCCGCATTCCCAACTCAACTTCCTCTTACTTGGATTCCCAACACTCATGGCCATTCCAATGCCATCCTATATGAGAGAAAGAGTAGTAAAAGGGAAGTTGGAATGGAAAGAGACTGTGATCTTAAACAATATGTCATACTTTTGCAAACTTTACAGAAACATATGACTTTGCAAATGAGTGGCCCTAAATGGTTTGTTTGTTTGTTTGTTTTCTTTTTTGAGACGGAGTCTCACTCTGTCGCCCAGGCTAGAGTGCAGTAGTACGACCTTGGCTCACTGCAAGCTCCACCTCCCAGGTTCAAGCCATTCTCCTGCCTCAGCCTCCCAAGTAGCTGGGACTACAGGTGCCTGCCACCATGCCCGGCTAATTTTTTGTGTTTTTAGTAGAGACGGAGTTTCACTGTGTTAGCCAGGATGGTCTCCATCTCCTGACCTTATGATCTGCCCACCTTGGCCTCCCAAAGAGCTGGGATTACAGGTGTGAGCCACCGTGCCCAGCCAGGTGGCCCTAAAATTTAACCATCATTCATTCCATGATAAACCTTCCTATGATCCTGAGTCTTTATGTCTCCACACCTGCTCCCATGATGGAGGTGATGCCTTTGAGGAAATAGACTGCTATTAAGGTGTCCAATAGGGTGAGCTTCAGGAGTAGCATTTTGGCATTTCTAGCTCCCAAGAATATTGTGATATAGCTACTGTTACAGACTTCAGAGAACACAAATTATTCATTTAGCTGTGGTTCACTCATATATCTATCAAGTTACCCCCAAAATACTCACTAAACCCTACCATCATTAAAAGACTATGCCAAGAGTTGTGGCTGATTGAAAAATAAGTAAGCCACAGTCCCTGCCCTCAAGGAACCTAGACTAGTAAAGGAGACAAAACATACATAACTCATAGTGCAAGGTAGACTGCACTGGAAGAGCAAAGGAAGTAGATGTCTAAGTTGGAGTTCAAATAACCAAACTGTGGGCTTATTCCTGTGAATAATTTTATAGCCTCTGATTCTCAGTTTCCTCATCTATAAAATCCGAGTAGTAATACTCATCTCACAAGACTCATATAAGGATTAAAGGAGATAAAATTAAGCAAAATTGACTAAACACAAGGTTTTCTGTAAATATAATTCCTAGAGGTAAAAACAGTCTTATTCTTTTGTATATCTATTTATATTCTATTGCCTAATAAACCTCTGTTAAAAGTGGAATTATGAAAAACAGGTGAATGAGATAAAAAAGTTAAAAAAAAAAAAATGATGCAAGGGCTTCCCAGAGAACATCTGCCCTTACCCAAAACTTCAAAGAATATATTGGACCTGGAAAAAAAAAAAAAAAAGAGGAAATGATTGGCTCATGAAACTAAGAAATCTAAGGGCAACTTTAGCTCTAGGTGGACAGAGTCTTGGGATGTGAACAAGATTCCCAGAACCAGTCTCTCTCCTTTGCTTGGCTCTGCTTTTCTTTGTGTTGGCTTTATTCCCAGGCAGCCTCTTCCCACACCATGGCAAAAGGTCACCTGCACCTTCAGGTGTAGTGAGCCCAAATCTGCAATCTATGGTAGAAAGAGTCTCAGATTTGGAATATGTAAATGAGCTCGCCCCTGGAGATAGCTGGAAGGGTGGCACGCAAATGGGGGAGGCATTTAGCTTAACTGTCGTCATGGGGACTGAGAATGGAAAAGGAGTAGATCCCTACAAAAAAAAGTACCTCGGCAGCTAAGCCGAAGGAGGGAAAGAACTGCTGTGGAATTCTACAAAGCACACTTCAGGTAGAGAAGAAAACAAGCAAAAGCGCAAATGTTTACTGGGCACATACACCCTGGTGTCTGGGAGAATAAGATTTGATTCTGGCCTCAAGCAGGGGAGGTAAAGCTTCTCTGAAAAATAAACAACCATAATCCAAGGTAGGAAGTTAGTAAAGCCCTAAAAGGGTCGATAAATGCCATTCATTCAGAGAAGGCTGAGATCTCTCTGAGCTGGAAGGATTGGAAACTTTTCAGAAAAGACGTAGCAACTGAATTGGATTTTGAAGGAACTGGTAGGGAAAATAGCATTCATAAATCACCTGAAAATTAAAATATCTCAAAACCAGCCCTAGCCTTGGGCTTTGAAGCTGTAGAGTTATTTAAGGGTCTGCAGAATCAAAACATCCAGTCATTTCTCACATCATCCTCATGGTCAAAGATTAAAGTGGAAACAGAGGCAGATAAGAAAGGTCACGGGGGTGGTTTGTGGCAAGAGCTACACTGCCTAGGCTAAAGTTCCCATTTTAAATGTGAAGTAATTATATCTCCTTACATTTGTTCATTTATCAATTTAACTAGATCTCCTTCTTTTATTGAGGTAAAATTCAGATAACATAAAATTAACTATTTTTAAAGGGTACAATTCAGTGGCATTTATAGTACATTAACACTGTTGTTCAATCATCACCTTTATCTAGTTCCAAAACATTGTCACCTCTCCAAAAGGAAACAGTACCACTAAGCAGTCACTCCCTGCTACTCCATCCGCAACACCCCCAGCCTCTGGCAACCACTGACCTATTTTGTATTTCTGTGGATTTACCTGTTCTGGATATTTCACATATATGGAATCACATAATGTATGATTTTTTTGTGTCTGGCTTTTTTTACTTAGTATATGTTCTTGAGGTTAACCAGAACTCTTTCGATGTTCCTTTTCATATTGTGTAATATGGAGCTATAAAGACCAACTCTATACCTAAATTCCATACCCCAGCAGCCCCCTTGTGATGGGCCTTCTACACCCAATGTCCACTGACCCTTGACAGTCCATGTTTCGAGGGGTTATTTCTTAAGAATTCCTTAGGGTTCTTCTGTAGTTATAAGGAAGTAGTTTACTTGATATATAATGACTGGTAAATTAGCTGGTTGACTGTTGAGTGCTTGTAGAATCCAAGGTAGATTCTTTGACCAAACAGAACTCTTTCCCCAAGAACAGTCAGTCAAGCATAAGAAGTAGGCAGGCAGCAGGGTAAGGGAGCCTGACTTAGGACCAGCTCAGCCTTCCATCCTACCACAGCTTCTTACCCGTTACCATGGAATTTAATATCTGGAAGGGTTCTTGGAGAACATTCATTTTTTAGATAATGAAACTGAGGCTCTAAGAAGTTTTTTTTTTTTAAATTATCCAAGATCACACAGTGAGAGCACCAGAGCCCATATAAGAGCTCAGAAATTCTCAGGCGGTATTCAGCACTCTGTGATACAATACGGTGTCCGGTAGTTTTCTCTCTAGAAATAAGAATGAAATGTAAGAAAGCAGCAGGTTGAAAGAATGCCTCTGGCCAGGTGCAGCGGTGCACTCCTCAGTCCCAGCTACTCGGGAGGCTGAGGCAGAAGGATCACTTGAGCCCAGGAATTCAAGACTGCACTCTAACCTGAGTGACAGAGTGAGACCTTGTGCCAAAAAAAAAAAAAAAGAAAGGAAGGAGGTAGGAAAGGAGGGAAAGGGAGGAAGGCAGGGAGGGAGGGAGGGAGGGAGAAAGGAAGGAAGGGAGGGAGGGAGGGAGGGAGGGAGGGAGGGAGGGAGGGAGGGAGGGAGGGAAAGAAAGAAAGAAAGAAAACAAACGTCAGACCTCTCTGGACTTTAGAAAAGCTGAGAGGAGTCCTGTTCAGCAATTTTTCAATCTGTACAAATAATAAAAGGGGTGACATCACTGCACTTCACAAGGAAAGAGAAACTGGTATATCATAACTGAGAGCAATTTTGATCTTAAATTACGAGCATATGAATGAATGGGCAATGCTTTCTATCATGCATAAATTTGGAGCTTTCATTGGAGCTATTTTTCCCTGAGTGGGGTGCCTTCTTGTCAACATGGTCTATATCTTACTGCTTTATAGAAATGATGATCTGCATCCGACCATCTCATTTCAGACTTGTTCCCAAGAGTACTGAAAGTAAATGACCCAGTAATGGGAGGGGGGTGAGGCTGGTGCCGAGGGGACAATATTTAGGATATAGCAGCACTGAGGGCATCCCACCCATTCATAGCTACTAAACTGCTCTTCTCCCTCTTCAAAAATACTGCTTGTAAATGGGAGCTCAGATCCTTCTAGGGAGAAATGCAAGCCTGTAAATACCATGTCAGGGTCTTTATTTTTTGTAACATAAAGTTAATGATGCTTAAAATATGCACAATATGTACCCCTGTGGAACACTGAATTATCTTGATGTCTGAACTTCTGGGGATGGCCTATAAAGAAAATGATTCAGAAGTGAGTAGAAATAGACAGAATTGTAGAATTGTAAAACGCAATCGGGGATTGCGGGGGAAGCCCCAGATGTATGTGCCACGGAACAGAGGGGAAGAAAAACAATGCTCAAATGCCCTCATCTTTGTTTTTTAATCTCGTCTTTAAAAGACTGACTTCCTGGATTTTTGCCTTAGAGAGTCATGAGCATTTCCTTGACATAATTTAGTTTTTCTTTTTAACTCGGGGAAAAAGGTGCTTTCAAAAACAAGCCAACTGGACAGTTTTCTCCCTGCAGAGGTACAACATTCAAACCCTCTCCAGCTAAAACAAACCAACCAACCAAAAAAAAAAGAGAAGAAGGAAAAAAAAATCGTCTAACTAATATTTAAGCTTTCAAAAGCAGGTTGGCTGCGAGCCTCTCTAGGATAATCATTTGCACCCTCCTTCAGCCACATATAATACAGTCTTTATTCAGCAAATAGCAAAGTCGTTTCCCAGAAAGTCAAAGGTCAGTTTTTGCTGTATTAATAGCTGCTCTGGGAGGGTCAGTGTTGTGCTATCCTACATTTTTTCCAGGGCCTGGAGATGCAATTTCCTACAATCTGCAGGCAATTTCCCACCAATTTTCTTGGGGAGCTAATAGGCTGTGACAGGAGATGGAGCTAGCAAGCAGCAGGCGGCTTCAGAAAAGACAAATTGCATCTCTGCCACCTAACTGGGCAATCTAGATGGACAGAGTTTATAGCTTTGTAGTGTTATCGGGCCTCATGCTAACAGCAAATCATTCACGCTGCTCGCTGAATTTCATATTCCCTTCCTTCTGAATTTCTTATTGCCACATATCACTTCGTAGCACTTTCCCTGGAAATGGCAGTAAAAAGGGGATCACATATATATTAGTGACTTCAATGTCTCTTAAATGGCTTACCAGAAATTATTAGCATTCAATAATTTCTGTTTATAGAGTTAGGGCTAAGCTGGCAATTTGTAAGTCACGGGGTGGGAATGTTGGAAGGAAGAGCCAACATGGAAGGAAGAAGGCACCATGTAACAGGTTGCAACTCTCTGGCTAGCAAATACAGACCTGTGTTTTTTGGAGACAGAGTCTCGCTCAGTCAACCAGGCTGGAGTGCAGTGGCATGGTCTCTGATCACTGCAAGCTCCTCCTCCCGGGTTCATGCCATTCTCCTGCCTCAGCCTCCCGAGTAGCTGGGACTACAGGCACCCGCCACCACGCCTGGCTAATTTTTTCTATTTTTAGTAAAGACGGGGTTTCACCGTGTTATCCAGGATGGTCTCGATCTCCTGACCTCATGATCCACCTGCCTTGGCCTCCCAAATTGCTGGGATTACAGGCATGAGCCACCGCGCCCAGTCGAGATTCTTTCTTATATCTCCTCTGACCATGTCCTTGTGTACAGTGAAATGCATTTCAAAAAAATAACAGAAACATTTGCAAAACATGCTTGCGACACTGATTTACGCTTTGCCTAGATTGTTTCTTGAAAGCTAACAGTGTAATATAACGATGGAAATGTTTTCATAGAACGAACTAGAAACATCTTTATTTTGTATTTAAATCTTCTCTCATATTACATAAATAATACATGTTCAACCTAAAAGATTTAGAAAGGATAGATAAGGGAAGGGGGGAAAGTCTGATTAAAGAAAAAATATAATCATTGTACCAACTCAGGCATTTTTTAAAAACCTAACTTATAAAAGACCTACTCTGTGCCAGGCCTGGCATGTCCTGAGGTTTACAAAGATTAATAAGACAGGATCCCTGCTGCTGGGGATCTCACAGCCTAGTGGAGAAGACCAGCATATAAACAGATAAATTGCAAGATGTTGTGGCCACAGTTACCTGGATGCTTCTTTTGAAGAAAGGAGGAACAAACTGCCTACAAAAGTAAACTAAGGTGAGAAACAGAACAACTCAGATGGAATTAAACAGTGCAAGTAAATAAACAGCAGAGATTCAGTCAGCTCAGCTATCCTCATGTGGTTCTATCTGAAGGGACGATGGAAGGGTATGGAAATGGTAACCAATGTACTCTGTGGTTATCTGCATCTAGGGACTGTCACTGGAAAAGCAGATCAACAGGAATGTTTTGGACAACCTGATCTATGCTCTAAATTGCTCTCACATTAGGATAATTGCACACTCGTGCCCTGGCATAAGGAGGCTGGAGTAGTCTCAAGGTTACAGGAGCCTACAAGAAGGGGTTAAGAGCAGAGTATGTGGCTGGGTGTAGTGGCTCACGCCTGTAATCCCAGCACTTTGGGAGGCCAAGGTGGGCGGATCACCTGAGGTTGGGAGTTTGAGACCAGCCTGACCAACATGGAGAAACCCCGTCTCTACTAAAAGTACAAAAGTAGCCAGGCACGGCGGCGCATGCCTGTAATCCCAGCTGCTCAGGAGGCTGAGGCAGGAGAATCGGTTGAACCAGGGAGGCGGAAGTTGCAGTGAGCTGAGATTGCATCATTGCACTCCAGCCTGAGATTGCATCATTGCACTCCTGACAAGAGCAAAACTCCACCTCAAAAAAAAAAAAAAAAAAAAAAAAGAGCACAGTATGTGCCAGAGAGGAATGCAGAACCCCTTGCTAATCTTGTGAACCCCATTTCTGAATAATATCTATCTTCAAAGAACTTAAAGAAGGCTGAATTTTTTTAAAGCAAGAAAGAAAATAAAAACTAAAACCGTCACTTCCTAAAGATTAGGAAGTACCTAATCTTCACAGGTTAATAAACACTGAGGCAGAAACACCTCTCATCTCTCTGAACTGGATTAGCCTCTGGAAAGAGTAGGTAGCCTCTGCTCTATTTGCTGATATTGCTGATACCTCTATAAAAGTAGTATTATGGTGCTTTATTTTTGGCTCATTATCATACCAGTATGCGTAGCGGTACACCAAAAAAGATCACCTCAAAGAGAAAAGGGAACAAGTTTTGGCATGGAAATTTTCAAACCTTGAGATTTGCAGGGTTGATTTAAGCAGATTACCCTGGCTTGCTGGTGTGGAGGATAGACAGGGGAGGTTTGCCCAAGCAATACAAAAGTAGTGAGGTCTCGGCTCCAGACCATCTCTTCCACTCGCCGATTGTGGGATCTGAAGCTTCATCATCCATACTTATTCCTACCCCGAAAAGTTATTTTGATGATCTTGAGTCTTGAAGACAGAATGTTTTTAATCTCAAACAAAGTGTCCAGAGCTAGACCCCTAATAATCCTCCAAAAACACTGATTGACTAAGTGGAATGAAGAGGCCCTGAGCTAAAGTGCTGATACTTTTTGGTATAAACCAGTCACTATCCATTTGCCCCCCACATTTGAGGAGGTTCCAACTGAATAGGTCTCAGGAAAGACTCCTGGTGGATTCTGCCACACAGCTAGGTTGAAAACCCCTGGGATAGGTATGGGGTGAGATGAATGGAACGGGACACCAAATGTATACCTCATAATGAATCTCTAAGAATGGCAATGACACACTGTAGAAAAAGCATAGGAATGAACCCTCAATTTAAAGCCCCACTTTAAATCTTACCAGCTATGGGCATTTAGCCAAGTGAACTAGTTGTGACTTTGTTTCCTTATCTGTTACAGTGTAGGTGGATTACAGGAGGTAGTGCTCATGAAGCACTATGGAAGCAGTGCTGATGAAGAGGGCAGTGCTTACTCACCTCAGCCATTATGACCAGCACTGGCAGAGCACCTTATACAGAGTACACTTACAGAAAGCCCCTCCTTCCTCTCCTTCTTCTACTCTTCCTCTTCCTCCTCCTCTTCCTATTCTGTTCATCCTCCTCCTCCTCCATCTCCCAGGTTGGCAACAGATGTTCTGCTCCCCCTGCTTAAGCCACCCCCTAATATATGAAGTGCAAAGCTTCCCCCAGGTCTCAGGTATCACACGGAATCTGCCTAAGCACGAAGGTATAGTGTTTTCTCTTTGTTCTCCCTCTTCCCTTTCTCTGGCATTGCATGCCTCTTGGGCATAACTTCCAAATGGGTGAGCCATTATAGAAGATTCTTGCTCCATGAATGGAGGCACTCAGTTCCTTCTTGTCATTTCTAGATAAAATGGTTTTCAATCAGATTCTGTACTACGCCTTATATGCTACATTCACTTCTCTTTCCATAAGTAGCAGAAAAGTGAACCCTATAGTTAATACCATTGGAAATAATACACAAAATGGCACCCTTTGGGCTTGAAAGAGTCAAGGGGCTTCTGTGAGTGTTTTACTTGTTACTTCAAGAGCAGGAATTAGGTCAGGGAGAGAATTTGGCTCATTAAATTTCCTTCAAAGATAAAGACAAGTGAAGGACTTGTCCAAGGTCACATAGCATCTCATATATTCCTCAATCTCAAAATTAAAAGAAAAACTTATGGGCACATTTTCATGACCTTCATAAACTTAGATAACAAGAAGTGCAGATTCTAAAACTTTTCTGAGGGCACATAAGAACTAGGAATGAACGGCCGGGCACGGTGGCTCCCGCCTGTAATCCCTGCACTTTGGGAGGCCCAGCACTTTTGGAGGATCGTGAGGTCAGGAGATTGAGGCTATCCTGACTAACACAGTGAAACCCCGTCTCTACTAAAAAATACAAAAAATTAGCTGGGCGTGGTGGAAGGCGCCTGTAGTCCCAGCTATTCAGGAGACTGAGGCAGGAGAATGACGTGAACCCAGGAGGCGGAGCTTGCAGTGAGCTGAGATTGCATCACTGCATTCCAGCCTGGGTGACAGAGCGAGACTCCGTCTCAAAAAAATAAAAAATAAAAACAAAAATAAATACGATAAAATAAAAGAACTAGGAATGAACATGTAGAGGTCATGATGAGACCAAAAAAAAAAAAAAAAAAGCTTTCAGATATGCTTACCCTTTGATACTAAATGCATATCAGTTACTAAATCTAAGACTATTTAGAAAGAAATGATGTTGAATAAAATTAGCAAGGTTTGCAATTTTTCATGATATGAATAAGTGAGATAGAATTAAAAATATTTCCTACTTAAATTAACACTGTCCAGTGGGAAAGAAAATTAGTTTATGCTTAGTATAAGGATACATAAAATTTTACTATAATTCAGCCCTAAGGAATTTTTTAATTACCTCAGTAATGAAAAATGTAAAATTACTATAAGCGTGTGTGCTGGGATCTTTCAACACCCACTCCTCAGCTTAAATCACTTGCCATTTTAATATCCAATTTCATAAATACAATATTTCCAAAATGTCTGGCCCTTCAGAACAAGGCAGGAGTGAATACATAATAACATCTAGCCATAACTTGCACTCAACAAGAAAAAAAAAAAAGGCAAAATTCATGGATTGTACAACTCCAACTGTGTTTAAATGCCAGCCAGTCATTTCTTCATCAGGAGCAGTGACAAAATCACAAATTCCATTGCTGCTCTGTCTTCAGAATTGGGTCCAACAAATCAAAAATAACAACCTCCACTTGTTTGTGTGGTCTGGCAAAAGATTAAGCCAAAAAAATTAAATATTTTCCCAATCAGCAAATGTTCCTGTGAATGGATTGGCCAACAACCCCAAGTGCATTTCTTTGAATTATATCATGCATGCAATCCCATTTTTTCCAGTGATCCATTAGTTAACCAGAAATACTGTACATATTTTAATGGGTTAGGAGACCTTAAGGGAATTGATGCATCTCAAATGAATGCCTCAGGGGACTCTGGTTTATTACATAGAAGATAATTCTTTCCTGAAAAGGAGCAAGCTTCATTTGAAATTAAGATTTGGAGATCATAAATGGAATCAATTGAGCCAAGAAGTCTTTTGTAATGTATGGCCCATGGGAGACAAAGTAAGCCTTTGCGGCAGGTTATTCGAGTAGTGAGAGGAAGGGCTAGAGAGTGACACATGCCTCTTCTCCTACCTGCTTCTCGTCAGAGCCTGTAAACACGATATTTTGTGAAGGAGACTTAAAGGATTTCCCTGGTCAATGTGCTGCACTAAGAAGTTCTTTCTTCAAAGGGGCAGAGAGGGAGAGACAGAGACTGAGAGAGAGAGAGAGAGAGAGAGAGAGAGAGAGAATGAATGTTGGTTGTGTTCCAGAATATCTTGATGCAGTTAACCACAAAATAAGTTATTAGCTTATTGTAAGTGCAGCCAGTTTTAAAGTAATGGAGTAATCCACTGTGGATTGCAGCAAGGAAGTGGAACAAAGGGTGTGAAATGAACAGATGGATTTGATTTTAAACAAATTAGACCCATGACAAGCGATGTAACAAGTCATTTTTTAGTTTTCCATGCTATGGGTTAACTTTGCTTTGTGACCTTTCCAGCCTGTGAGCTCATTATTCCTCTACCAGGAACTCAGACCTTTCTGGGAGAGCAGCTTTCATGCTCTGCAGTTGTAAACTACTGTCTCTTGCTTCTACTAAACTGATCAAACGAGGCACTACGGGGACTGCCACGACAGAATGCATGATTACTTAATCTTCAAACTATTTGTTCTCTTAATCTCGTACTCATTCTTGGACATGTTGATAAATACAAGAACAAATGTTCCGGAGGTGTCACACCTGTAACCCTGGGTTCTGAGAGCACTTGACAATCCCCTACTGGCATATCCATTCATGTGACTGACACCTACTCCAGGCAGACTTATGACACGGGCCATCTGTGTCCTTTTCACTCTTTCTTCAGTCCCCCACGTGCCTCCCTGTCCCAACTTCATGTGTTCAGTCACAGAAAACCACTGGAGACAGCTCTTCTGCAGGGAGGCATATCCCTCCACCGAACCTGAACTCCCTCACAGCATCCACTGCCTCAAAACGTCCTATTGTCTTCTCACTGCCCCAGTAATACCCTCTCTTCTTACTGCCAATGCCATCTAGAGCTTTGGACAGAACTGATGGGTGTATAGGAATTCATACTAAGAGGTGAATGATTGGCCCCTTGACCTGAATTACGAATCTCTTGACTCATCCCTCTGCACAGAACCACTAGGGTGAACGGTCTAAAATGATGATTCCCTGTGACGCACAGAAAATGTTGAAGTTCCCAACTTTACTCCTCCTGGATCCTCACCCTATTCAACCCATCTCCGCCCAGACATCAACCCTGCTTCTCCCTCTTCTTGTCCCAGAACCCAGACTGACACGATTACCTTTCTTCCAAACATTCTTAATCTAGAACACACTTGCTCAGTCACTACTGTTTAGCAACATCTGAGGCAAAATCTTAGTTCAAGCATTACCTCCTCTAGAAACTTCCCTGACTCACACCTACCCAGGCAAAGGTCGTGGCTTACTTTTGGTGTCAAAATCTTACCTAGTTCATGACAGCAACTCTCAGCAACATTCACTTGATTTCTGCAAATTCAGCCCTACCCAAATTGTTCCCTTCATGACCTCTAAAATGTGACTGACATGACGCTTTTGTATGAACAGAAAAACAAGGTAATTCAGTGTGTGCGTAAATGTTATGCAATGAGAGTGTGTGGTAGAGAGACGCCAACACAAAGAGGAGGCTTGCGATTTGTTCCTTTTCCCAGAATGAGGAATCCTGAAGCTGTATCCTTCAGTCTCGTCCCACAGTTAGATGCCAGGAGAAAGGCCTAAAGGGACTGAGGTGGAGGAGATGCTACGGGGATCCGGAGATTACATCAACCCTGACAGCCAGATGGACTGGCGAGGACTGCCGGCCATTCACTTCTCCCAGATGTGCCCTCCAGATCCCTCTCCTCCCTACAGAGAAGGCTTTGTCAGCCTAGCTCTGAGTTTGTGGTCATGCAGAATCCAGAAAATGTGTGGCAGGAAGAGTATGAGAGAGGCAACAGGAATGTGGAATGATAACTGCTTGCGGGATTGGTTCTCAGTCTCTCATTTCTGTGAAGAGAAGCAGCAGGGCAGAAAGAGCAAAACAAGAAGGTGAATGAGTCACAGGGAGTGAGGAGGGGGAGGGAAACTGAAAAGGTACAGGAGTCAGGTCTAAGAGATTCTTTAAGTTTAGCATGGGAGAGGCTTTGAGGCCCTTCAGGGGAGAAAAAACCGAGCAACAGAGAAAGGGTTTGTTGGGAAGTGTTGCTGTGGATTTCACAAGAACATAAAAGTTGACTTCATTCAAAATGGTGGTTGCCCTGGGGTGTGGGCATTGATTGACTGAGAAGGGGCACAAAGGAGCCCTCTGTGGTTCTGGAAATGTTCTCTATCTTGATCTGGGAGGTGTAGGCGCGCCAGATAAAATACAGGATGCCCAGTTAAATATTTGGAACACACTGATACAAAAAATTATTTGTTGTTTATCTGACATCAAATATAACTGACCATCTTGTATTTTTATTTGCTAAATCTGGCAACCTGAGGGTAGTGGTTTCATGGTATAGACCAGGGCTTCTCAACTGGGGGTGATTTTACCCCTGCAGACATTTGGCAATGTCTGAAGATATTTTTGGTTGTCACAACTGGGTGGGCATGCTGCTGGTACCCAGAGGGTGGAGGCCAGGGAGGCTGCTAAACATCCTGTATTGCACAGGACAGTCTGCCACAACAAAGAATTATCCAGCCCACACATCGATAGTGTATACCTACGTAAAAACCCAGCAAGAAGGCACTCGTTCAAAGCACACTTGCTCTTTTTACTGTGTGTATATTATAATAAATAAATTGGTGACAAAAATAATTTTAAACCAACAAAACTATTTACAGTATCAGAGACCTTAAAATGGGTTAAAAAAATTTATTAGATAATGGGATAATGAATCTAAATAACATCAGAGAAAAATGGACCTCATTTTTAACATTTGTTCATTGGAATGCACTTTAATAAATTTGCGTCCCTGAGGAGACTGAGCAATATATGCTTGATGTGGTTTGGCTGTGTGTCCCCACCCAAATCTCATCTTGAATTATACTCCCATAATTCCCACATGTTGTGGGAGGGACCCAGTGGGAGGTAATTGAATCATGGGGGCAGTTTTCCACATACTGTTCTCATGGAAGTGAGCAGGTCTCACGAGATCTGTTGGTTTTATCAGGGGTTTCCACTTTTGCATCTTCCTCATTCCTTCTTTGCCTGCTGCCATCCATGTAAGAGGGGCCTTGCTCCTCCTTGCATTCTGCCATGATTGTAAAGCTTCCCCAGCCACGTGGAACTGTGAGTCCAGCTAAACCTCTTTCTTTTATAAATTGCCCAGTCTCAGGTATGTCTTTATCAGCAGCGAGAAAACGGACTAATGCACAGCTCCAGGATTTTTTGAGTTGCATGTTTTTTCAGTACTTACATAAGACCTCCTGGTTCCCTGTGGCTCCCCAGCAAACTCATACAGATGCCATGAGATATTTTAAATTCTCAAGAGAAACACAGAGGTACTTAACAACTGCCAGACACTGTACAAACTGTACAAACTGCTAGCCTCAACTAGTTCAACTTTAACATGAGACCACAAAATTCAACAAGAAACAGAAAGTGAGGGATGGTGGTGCTTCCATAATTTGAGAAGCTGTAAAGTTCTCAACCAGTGTACACAATCTCATTAGTAAGTATGGTCATCTAAAAATTTTTTTTCTTCCAATTTATGTGTATGTATTTAAATGTTTACTAAGTAATATATACGGCACAGGTATTATAAAGTTGTTTTAACCTAACTACTTAATAAGCAGAACTGGGCCAGGCATGGTGGCTCACACCTGTAATCCTAGCACTTTGGGAGGTCGAGAGAGAAGAATCACTGAGTCCAGGAGTTTGATACCAGCCTGGCCAACATGGTGAAACCCCGTCTCTACCAAAAACACAAAAATTAGCTGGATGTGGTGCCGTGCACCTGTAGTCCCAGTTAGGAGGCTGAGGCAGGAGAATCGCTTGAACCCAAGAGGCAGAGGTTGCAGTGAGCTGAGATCACACCACTGCACTCCAGCCTGGGTGACAGAGCGAGACTCTGTCTCTCTGTCTCAAAAAAAAAAAAAAAAAAAAAAAAGCAGAACTGTAGATATTTTCTTTAGGCTTGGAGTGCCATCAAAACATCACTGGGTACCGTGAACAGAGAAAGTTTGGGAACCTCTGTCTAAGAGAACTGAATGATTGTATAAATTTAGCAGTATTTATATAATACATAGCACGCTAATTTGCAGCTTTTGAAAATAAGCGTGTTTCCTCCCCCTTGAAGAAAGGCATTGTCTTAATCATCTTTGTCTGTCCAAAGATAGAGAATGTTTGCTGAATGGCAGTTGAATGAAAGGGGGAGAATTAGCAGCCTGTTATACCCGGAAGAGCATGGTTAACATGTGATTTCAATTGACGGGGTAAGTTTTGAAAACCCACAAAAATAGAGAAGAAAGCAAGGAAATTTTTATCCCTATCTAAAAATGTGAGGAATGGAGCTTTCCCTGTGTCCTGACATGACAGAGCAGACACAATGGCCTCCTCTGTCCCTGGGAGTGGCCTGGCCTTCATGTGAACACAAAAGGCATAAGATAAAATTCCTTGGGCTGAACATTAGAGCAGTTGATGTCACCATATCTAGCTCATAATCACCAGTGGAAAACAGCCCATTCGCCTTGAGCAAGCATAGAATTTTTCAGTTGTGTTCAAAGCATTTCCATAGCCATGTTCATTTTGTCACCTGCTTCTTACTTAGTGAAATGCATGAACATCACTGGACTCCTGCGCCTGGCCCGGGTTCAAATGTCCTGGCTTTCCAAAAGGCATGCAGGCCTCTCTGCTTTTGCACAAGGCAGTAGCCCCTTGACCTTTTGCAGTTTTCCACAGTTGTGTCATATCCAGTCACTCACAGGCAAGCACAATTAGTGGTACTGCCAAGTGCCGGTGGAGAAATGCCAAGCCAGTGAGGAAGTGAATCAAAATGAATTGAAATTACCTGCAGAGAACTGATGAGGAGGACTCAGTCTGCCGCAAAAATCAATGAGTTCTAAAACAAAACAAAACAAAAGGTCTGCCTGAGAAAATCAATGAAACCCAAATGGGGTGACCATCGAGAAAAGTTCTCACATACACACAAGTCATACCTGACCTCAGTTGTGTCCAGCAAATCCAGCTCTTGCCCAGCTTGCTAAAGGGAGCGTAACCCATCTACCCTCTGCAGCAGGATTTCTCAAGCTTCCCCGTGTACATGAGTCACCTGGGGACCTTGTTAACTTGCAGAATCTGATTCAGTAGGCATGAGGTGGGGCCTGAGAGTCAACATGTCTAACAAGGTTCCAGGAGACATTTCTGCTGCTGGTGTGTGAACCACACTGAGTGGCTGGCATCTAGAGGAGTGTGGTTTCTCAAAGGGTAACCCTTGCACCAGCATCATCAGTATCATCTGGGAGCTTGTTGCAAATGCACATTCTTGGACCTCCACCCCAGTCCAACTGAATCAGAAACTTGGAATAGGGTCCAGAAATCTGAGTTTTAAGCTCTCCAGGTGTTCCGATGCGTTCTAAAGTTTGAGAACTGCAAACATTCTAGATCTACGTTTTCGTGTAGGTCCATGTCCATCTCTACAATAAAAATGTTTTATGCTAACCAAACCCTGAGGTCTCTTGCCTTCCTCTGAAATTATCATCCTGTAAATTTCTATTTTATGTTGTTAACTTTTCACACGGTCATAGTTATCTCCCAAATAGCTATTGTCTGGTCTTAGAAATGATATCGAGCTGCTTGAGAGCAGGGGCCATACTTTGTGTAGCTCTGGATTTCCGGCTTAGCACAGTGTTTGCCACATGGCATGTGTTCAACAAATACTTCTTGATAGGCTGACGGGTATTATGTGGATTCATGTTGAAGTCAAATATGAAGTGACATGCAGAAATTCATTTTCTAGTCTGAGCATCCTTTTCAACTGAATGTAAGCATATCTGTGAATATCTAATGCTGCATAACAAACCACCAAAAAACTTAATGGCTTAAAGCGAAAATACTCATGTATTATCTCTCATGGTTTGTGTGGATAAGGAATTCAGGACACATGTGGCTGGCAGTTCTGGCGTGGCTTGGGGTCTTGATGAGGTTGCAGCCAGATATTGGCAGGCTAAAGTCAAGCAAAGGCTTGAGTTCCTCTCCACTGATGGCTGCTTGAGTGACCTCACAAAATGGCAACGGGCTTCCCCAAAAGGAAGCAATCCAAGAGGCCAAGGCAGAAGGTCTGAGACTGTCACTTTGTTTAGTATTCTGTTGCTCACACAGGTTAGCCCCAGTGCAAGGTAGGAAGGGACTGCACGAGAGCATGCATAGCAGGAGGCAAGGATAACTGGAGGTCAGTTTGGAGGCTGGCTGCTGTAGTGGGTATCTTCAGGTAGCCACAGACATTGCTTTTGCTCTCAAGGGGTTTGCATTCCTGAGAAAGACAACAAACAGTAAGCAAGTCCACAAATAGGGATTTAAGACAGAAATACATGTATGAAAAAAATAAAACAAGCCGGCAACGGGGTGGGGTGGGGGTGTGACTTCAGATAATGAAGCCAGGGACTCTATGAGGTCATGATATTTGAGCTGAACGATGCGAAAGAATCTCCACGTGGCAACCAGACAGAGGGAACAGCTTGTGCAAAGGCACTGGGCAGGAGGCACAAGCTTGGCATGCTTCAGAAACAGAAAGCAGGCAAGTGCAGCTGGAGATTAGTAACGAAACAGGAGAGTGCCAGTGAGGAGAAGCCAGAATCCAGGGAGGCGGGAAGGGAGCTGGAAGGCTTTGGTGTCTCCAAAGCCAAGAAAAGAGAGCGTTTTTAGAAGGACAGAGTCATCCACTGTTCTAAATGCTGCTGAGAGGTTGAACAAGAAGAACATAAAGAATTGGCCAACGGATTTGGCAAGGAGTGCTTTGCAGACCTTGTCAAGAGCAGTTTCCATGGCGTGCTTGGGATTAAAAGCCTGATGAGTGTGTTGAATTGAAGCCGGGAAACGAAGACATGGAGGCAAGCAGTGTGGAATAATTCTGAAAAGAACTGATGTCATGAGAAAACAAATGGGGCGGTACCTGGGGATGGGGAGGGGAGGCGGACGTGGAGTTAAGAAAACTTTGTTTTGATTTGGTTTTGGTTTGGGGCTTTGGGTTTTACGTTTTGGTTTTTGGTTTTAAGGTGGGAGATGGGACAGCTACATGGGTTGAAATATGCTGAAGAGAATGAGGTAGGATGAGGAAGTCTCTGGAACACAGCAGTCACTCGATACATGGGGTTCACATCATTACCCATGTGACTAAATTGTACTTTGACCCAACTAGCTCGAGATGGCAGACGTGGCAATTTGGGAGACTTCTGTTTACTTGGGAATTGTAGTTGTTTTGTTAACTCTTCTCATTTAACCTATGAAATTGCTACTTATACCTTAGTGTCTAACTTGTAAAGTTTATGGAAGTAGTAAAGCAATCTTTTGTTTCTAAAATATACAACTTTAAATTACCATCGATTTAGACTTGTCTGCTTCCTTTCACTCTTCTGCTTATTCCTACTGAGTTTTTTTGTGGTTAAATATGATTGGGTGCAGAGACTCACCCCTGGCTGTGCTCTGCCTAGGGTGTTCCCAGTGATTTCAAGGGGTATTGAATTTTTCCTACATTTTATTGAAACTGTCAACTTTCATTTACTCTAATTAAATATATAAGTTACAAAGAAGGGCTTTTTTTTTTTTTTTTTTAACAAATATACAAAACATCCCATTGTTGCCTCGAGGCACCCTGGGGAAACCATAAGATCCCCTCAGTGATCCATAGTACTGGCAGCCTCTGTCTTCCTTGTTGTGTTTTATGAATATTTTCCTTTTCTGTAAGGGCCATGAACTGCAGAAAACTGGGAAATCTGATTTTAAAACTCGGGGTGGAAGTCACAAGTGACACAAGGCTTTCTTGCTTTTGCCTGGCTCCTCCGTCGTGGGACCCCAGCACACTCCCATCCTCTACCACCAACTCTGCTTGTCTCTCTTGGAGACTCCCTATCCTCTTTCCATTCACCAGCCTTGTATAGGACCATGTTACACTTACCTTTGAGGCTGCTGCCTGGAGAAAGGGAGGAAACAAAGAAAATCAGTGATCCACACGTATGTGCTAGTTAATGTCAATCTCCTCGGTTGCTGTGAGTTAGCACAAGCCCTACTCAGGAATCCCCACTCTAGGGGCAGATAATTAGGAACTGAGGAATCCTAAACAAGAGTCCATTCTCCAGATGCTGCAAATACTCCAAACAGCATCCTCTAAATCAGCACCAGAAGGCTCCTAAATTAGCATATGGATGTTAGATTTAGGCTTTTCATTGCGAAAATGTTTTCAAGGTGTATAGTTGGCTAAAATGATTACGCATGCACCACCGCCCTGCAGTCCAACACCTTCAAAGCAGTACCCCAGTTACAGAACTCCACGTGGTCCTGAATGGCCCCATTCACAGAGGACTCTGCTGCCTGATCCAGCTGGAAGACTTGCTGTTCCTTCCCCGCAGGGGGCTGTTCCGAACGCCCAAGAAGACAGAGAACAGGGGCTACACCAAGCCTGGAGAAAAGGTTGTATGATGCTTTTGAACCTGTTTTCTTACAAGTCTCTACATGTGAAAGAATTCTGTCTGAGACCAGCTTCCATTTTTAACCTGTTTCACTTATCTGCTGCTATTGACCACCCCCAAACCCAATGTCTTGAAGCGATAATTTAGTGTGTTTCATGATTCTGTTGGTTGGCAATCTGGGTCTTTTTTTTCTTTTCCTTCAGGGATGGAGCCTCGCCCTGTGCAGGTTGGAGTGCAATGGCATGATCTCAGCTCACTGCAGCCTCTGCCTCCCAGGTTCAAACGATTCTCCTGCCTCAGCCTCCCGAGTAGCTGGGATTATAGGCACGCACCATCACACTCAGCTAATTTTTGTAATTTTAGTAGAGATGGGGTTTCACCATGTTGGCCAAGCTGGTCTTGAACTCCTGACCTCGTGATTCGCCTGCCTTGGCCTCCCGAAGTGCTGGGACTGTCCTGAATCCCATGTCTGGCTGTTGGTGCCAGCTGTCGATGGGGGCACCTCTGTTAATGCTTCCCCAGGAGACAATGCTAAGCTTTGTTACAGCGTGATGATCTCAGGCTTCCAAGGGCATGAGAGTAGAAGCTAAATAGCCTCTAGAGGACTAGCTCAACATCACTTCTGACATATGCCATTGGTCAAAGTGGGTTACAGGCCAGCCAAGATTCAAGGGGGGCAGAGAAATAGACTCTGTCACTTGATAGGACTAGCAGCAACATCACATTGCAAAGAGGCATGGCCACAGGAAAGAATGACCCATGAAAGCCATTATTACATTGATCAATTCCCTCATCTGGTAGTGAGATGGTGGCAGAGGAGGCAAAGAATTCCTACCCACCGCTGACCATTCAACTGAAGAATCCAACAAATTAGGTTGATGTACATCCTTTGTCAGAATAGATGTAACCCCTTTTTTTACAAACCGTCTTCTTGATAATTTTGAATTTTGCTTCAGGAAAAACTTGTCAGGCCTAATGAAAACCTCACTTTTTTTGAACCTCATAATTTGGCTGATGAAGAGTTTCAAGTATTCCAAATGGGAAAAGTGTCAGCATAGGCATTTTTGATTGCCTTATGTTTGCATGATTAGTATTATTCATCCTCCAGCTCCATCGCTAGAGGGTTTCTAAGCCACCTATACAATTGGTAAGCGTTGCTTAAAATTGGGGAAGCTAATACAGAAATCTGCTTTACCTGAACATGAAATCTGCAACACATCATAATTTGCTAATAGAACACTGTCAACCCCTCTTCACTGTCCCTGCCATCCCTCGAGATACCTTGTGAACTGAATGTGACATGTGTTCTGCTGACATATGGATCAGGTAGGGGATATGTCATCAAACCCGCTATTAAATAGTAGTAAGCCTTATTTTATTATTTATTATAGATTTTATATAACTATATATTTATATTTTATAATACATATTATATATTAATTATATATATATATATATATAAAAATACCGTTTTTTCTTCCTATGCCTCCAGGGATCATGTTTCACATGTCTTTGGAGACTATAAAAGTTACCTTCATGCAATGCATAATTTATTACCTTATTTTATAATTAATCGTGTGTGTGACATCTACTATACTCAGGACCAGGACTAGGATCAGGGGAATAAGGCATTTGCCATGTGCACAAAATCTAAGGAAACGCCAGAAAACCCTGTAATCAAAATAAGTACTATTTTAATGTAATATTTTAAACATCAAAATAAATGCAAAAAAAAATCCATGATGAACACAGTATGAAAGTTTTAAGTAAAGACAGCCTCCAATGGGGCCAAGATTAGCATTAGGCGAGTGAGGCTGTGTGCAAGTTCAGAGTTGCTTCGCCTATTGGTTCCTCCCTCTCCCCTAAGCCCTGGCAACCACGGACCTTTTTACTGTCTCTGTAGTTTTTCCTTTTCCAGTATGTCTATAGCTGGAATCATGCAACATGTATCCTTTTCAGATTGGCTTCTTAGGCTAGTAAGATATAAATTTCCTCCATGTCTTTTTGTGACTTGACAGCTTGTTTCTTTTTAGTACTGAATAATATAACTTTGTCTAGATGTTCCAGTTTATCCACTATATTTGTCTGGGTCCTCCAATAGGATACACACACACACACACACACACACACACACACACACGTGTATATATGTGTGTGTATGTACATATATATGTATATATGTAGGTACAGAGGGTATGGGGAAATGGACTGATGATAAGGAATTGGCTCATGCAGTTATAGAAGCTGAGAAATCTGAAGGTCTGAGGTTGGCAAACTGAAACCCAGGAGGTCTGATGGTAGAGATCCAGTCCAAGTCCAGAAGCCTGAGAATCCAGAGAGCCCATGGTGTTAAGTTCCAGTCTGAGACCAAGTCCAAAGGCAGAAGAGACTTATGTTTCAACTCAATGATAGACAAAGCAAATTCTCTCCTAGCCTTTTTGTTCTATTCGGGCCATCAACAGTTTGGATGAAGTCCACCCACACTAGGGAGGACAATCTACTTTGCTCAGTCTACCAAATAAAATGTTCTTCACATCCAGAAGCACCTTCACAGACACAGCCAGAATAATCAAATATCTGGACACCCTATGGCCCAGTCAAGTTGACACACAAAATAAACCATCGCATCTACTCACTTACTGTAGGATATCTTGGTAGTTTCCAAGTTTGGGCAATTATAGTAAATCTGCTATAAACATCCGTGTGTAGGTTTTGGTGTGAACATAAGTTTTCAGTTCATTTGGGTAAACACCAAGGAGCGAGATTGCTGGATCCTCTGGTAAGAGTTTGTTTAGTTGTAAGAAACCAACAAACTGTCTTCCAAAGTGGCTGTATTTTGCATTCTCACCAGCAAAAAATGAGAGTTCCCATTACTCCATATCCCCATACATATTTTGAACTAATTTTCATTATTTTTAATATTGCAGTAAAATATACTGATCACTGCATTTTTTGGCACCACTTTACATTTTGAGCCTAAGGCCAATGCCTTCCTCACCTCACTCTAATCCTGGCTCTTGAGTTAGCTCCTTCAGGGCAGAAACCATTTCTTCTGATTTTTGAAAATATCTCAAGTAAAGTACTTAGTAAAGTACCTGACATATAGTAAGTACTGGAAAAATGTTAATCATAGTAATTACTATTCTGAAATAGTGCCTACCAGAGTTATTTGTACATACTAAATGTTCAATGATGTAACTGCTTTTTATATAATTGAAATATCCTTTTACCTTTTACCTATTTTATTAATAAAAGCACATTGTTGCCTATTTTGTCCAGCTCAGCAAATTTGTTATTTGGGGCCTGTCCACATCTTTATATTCACCTCTAACATTTCAAAGGTTGCATTTTTAAAAGTCAAGCCTTGTGCTTTCAGGTAGAGCAAATGCTTCCACTGAATCCTGGATGGAGAAAAGATTTTCTACTTAGGCTAGAAAAAAAAGCAGTTTTCCTTGCTTTCCTTGTTATGGAGTGCAGTGAGGATACGCATTTGCTCTGAGATTCTACTGGTGATTAAAATAACATTATAATTCAATAAAAAGTGCACCAGGCAGCCTCTCTTCCAGATGATTACATGTCACTGTGGTTGTTTTCTATTTAAAGTTCAATAAAATAAAGTATAACTCAGTACTGACTTTAGGATTTGCTCCAATGTTTTTATCAACTGTAGTTTTATGTACAGCATTTATTTCTTCTGATTTTCCTCACATTCTAGAATCATTGAAGAGCTGGTCCAAATGACTTTAACGATTTCAATTGCTGAGGCAGGAGGATCGCTTGAGTTCAAGACCACAGTGAGCTATAATTGCACCACTGCACTCCAGCCTGGGCAACACAGTAAGACCCTGTCTCAAAAAAAAAAAATTTCAATTACTAGCAAATTACATAATTGTAATTCTTAAAGTAGAAATAGCCATAAACCAGAATTCTCAATGTAAACAATAATGACAATTGAATCTTGTGAAAACAGCCTATGGAAAGGCTGGGAGAAAAATTTCCCATTTTGGCAGGATAGTCACTGATATTTTTCTGACTATGTCAAGAAGCTATCCCCAAAGTTCTCACAATTACGTAAGGCAAGCCACTTAATAACTTGCTTTTGAACAGCTGTCAGTTGCCAACATAAAGAATCATATTTACCACAACACAACAAAATTTCTGTTCAAATCAAATCAAAGGTTTATTTCCACACATTTGTGTATCTCCCCACCAAACTTAAAGAAATCACACATGCATCATGGACTTCAGTCAATCCTAACCCCGTTCCCAGTCAATTTGGGTAAAGACAGAAACAGAGGGGAAAGGAAAAGGGGAAAGTGATCGGTTTACTATTTTTTTAGCTTGTGATGATATTAGCTCACTGGTGATTTATCTTAATGTTTTCCTGCTCCCAGGAGTGGAGAGAAAGATCAGCAACAAAATCCTTTCAGTACTTTTCCTTTTTTCTTGGAAATGGAGTTTCGCTCTTGTTGCCCAGGCTGGAGTGCAATGGTGCAATCCCAGCTCACTGCAACCTCTGCCTCCCGGGTTCAAGCGATTCTCCTTCCTCAGCCTCCCGAGCAGCTGGGATTACAGACATGCACCACCACGCTCAGCTAATTTTGTATTTTTAGTAGAGACGGGGTTTCTCCATGTTGGTCAGGCTGGTCTCGAACTCCCAACCTCAGGTGATCCACCTGCCTCAGCCTACCAAAGTGCTGGGATTACAGATGTGAGCCACCACGCCCAGCCCATTCACTATTTTTCTTATGTGAGCCATTCAACCAAGCACCTCACTCTCAGAAATGTGTTCAGTTGTGGCTACCAGGAACGCTTCCTTTAGCTGCTGATGGTAAGAGGAATGTGCCTGGCAAGGACAGTACGGCCATGGTGCTGAGCTCCTCATATCTGTGTGTTGCCTTAGATTTCTCTTACCACACAGGCAGGTCTGTGCTAAAAAAAGTATAATTTATATATTCTGTACCACCATTAATAGGTAGCAATTGATATTTACTAAGTGCAAATCATCCATCGAGGTTTAAAACTTAAAGCAGAAAACTTCTAATAGATTTACTTCAAATGATTTAACTCTAATGTCAGTAGAGGAGGCCATAGTAGAGAGCATTCTGAATTGTATTCACTTTAGCAAAAGATGGCTGGAAAGGCTAAAACTCATCTAAAATTCATGTGAGTGATCTAGCATCTCTACATGGGAAAGGCCCAGGCTGGAGTGCAGTGGCTATTCACAGGAATGATCAACGCACACCACAGCCTCGAACTCCTGGTCTCAAGGGATCCTTCTGCCTCAGCCTCCTGAGTAGCTGAGACTACAGGCGTGTGCCACTGCACTCAGCTTCTTTTCCTTCGTTGAGTCCTTTCTGCTACGAATGTGTCCACGTTACTAAGAAATCATCATCCTTTGTTGAAATGCTCAATTGAATTATGGCTGTGATGAGACATTAGTATCTCACTTACCTGTGGAGGATTCTGCTCCACAGATGCGAGCAACAGCATAGAGTTTTTAATTATTTAGATGTGTACATTAGAAATTTCTAAACATTACATACTAAAAATCCATGTTGTCTAAAAGTGAAAACATCTAAAATGGATACAAGCCGGGCACAGTGGCTCACACCTGTAATCCCAACAGTTTGGGAGGCCAAGGCGGGAGGATCGCTTGAATGCAGGAGTTCAAGACCAGGCTGGGCAACATAATGAGACCCTGTCTCTAAAAAAATAGAAAATATTAGTCGGGCGTGGTGGTGTGTGCCTGCATTCTCAGCTACTCGAAAGGCCAAGATGGGAAGATTGCTTGAGCCCAGGAGCTCGAGGCTGCAGTGAGCTGTGACTGCATCACTGTACTCCAGCCTGAGTGACAGAGTGAGACCCTGTCTAAAGTAAAATAAAATAACAAAATAAAATGAAATGTATATAAATTAGTAGACAAGATGACCAAGTTTTTAGGCACTAACAGAGATTTTCAGAAAAAAAGACAACACGAATATTTATGTTCTGTAAACTGAAGGTACAGTAGGTCTGCATCTTCCAAATCTCTGAGTAGATGGTTACCATGCTGCTAAAGTACAGGTCCAGAAATGAGAAAGATAAACATGGTAGATGAGGAGTTTTGCACACTGACAAAGTGGATAGCACGAAAAGCAATAAAAAGCGCCTGGGCCATATTCCTGAATTATAATTTGTTTGATAAAATGCTAGAAGGACAGACATCTTGGCTAGGTGTATTCTATTTTATTCACTCTTCAAATAAAAGAGTCTTTCCAGCCCAGTGATATGTCATGGGATTGTACAAATTGGCATTTGCGGATATCAAAAGGATGCCTGCCACCTAGAGAGACACGGGAGTTTGCTGTCAGCTGCTGGCTGTCAGCGGCCTTTCTGATCTTGTTTCCATGGAAATTGACATTAGATCGGTGAGGGGGAGGGGAGAGTTATGGGTTGCATTTTTATTTCATTATTTCAAATAAGATGTTTGAATCCTTTACCTTCTTTGCACCCATCTGAAACCGGTTTCCCTGACAACGGCATCAGGGATGCTGCCCTCCCAAGAACTGAGAGCAAGAACTCTTACTTCGCTGGTCTCAGACGACAGCATTGAAGAGGACAATCAGCCCAGGCTGCAACTCCCTCAATCAGCAGAAGGGGGGGTCAAGAAGAAAAGGAATTGGAAGTGACCTGAAACTTTCTAAGAAGGTTAAAAGAAATACAAGGTTTCCTTTATTTCAAAAACTAGTCTTTCAAGTAAAACAAATACACAGGTAGCGAGGCCTGGCTCAGACCTTAAAAACTGCCATCATGCGGATAACTACCTAATCCAGCTGGTTCACACAGCTCCTCTCTCTGTGGCTTGGACCACTTGATTGTGTGCTGTCTAAGACATCATGTTCGCTTTTCTTAGATAGAAAAAAGAAAGGAAAATTCCAGACAAGGGCTCATCAGGTCATTTTCTTTCCCCACCAATCAATGTTCTTCACACTGAGGGATTTGCTTTCCAGGAACTACGGTTGTTTTTCAAGGATTTTCACTGCAGAGGGTATGCTAAATGCAGAATGTGGTGGCACTACAATGGCTGTCTGCTTAAAAAAATAATACTATACAAGAAACCATAAGGGAAAGAAAAGAGTGGCCATTAAAGTAAACTATTAAGAATGGTTGCACTCTACATTCCAAATGTGAAGTTATGTATCAGGGCTATTACAATGGCAGAGAGCTGTGCAGTGGATTCAGTAGAATGGCCATGTAAATTGAAAAGCAAACTAATGTCTCTTAAAGCCTGGAAACCACAGAAGGAATTTGCTCCCAAGTGGAAAACTCCAGGCAATCAACCAATGAATCACTCACGCAAAGAACAAGAGCTTTGTCTTTCTCGACTGTCTTTTATGCAGGACATGGGTCACTTCACACAACATCAGAAGAAATCTAGAAGGGCACAGGCTTTGGCATAGGCCGTACTTGGGTGTTGATGGTTTCTATAATGAAAAGGGAAACAGTTTGTTCCTTTTCTTTAATTTTGCCGTATAAAACATTCTTAGGAAAGGCTATACCAAAAATGCTTGATAAATAGAAAACTCTTGATTGAGATGCTTGTGTCAGGTAGAGGTAACAAATTTTACTTCTACGTAAGCCAACAACAGAAATGGAAAATAGGCTTATGATATAGTCACACTCAATGATGTAGCAAGCCCATTCTTGTGATTAAATGCAAGGTAATAGTTCAAGAGAATAAAAAGAAAGTCCTATATATGGAGACTTTAATACAGTATTAGTTATTAGAGTTAAAATAACCATGCAAGGCCAAGCACAGTGGCTCGCGCCTGTAATCCCAGCACTTTGGGAGGCCAAGATGGGTGGATGTCTTGAGCCCACGAGTTCAAGACCAGCTTGGCCAACATGGTAAAACCCTGTCTCTACTAAAAATACAAAAAACTTAGCCAGCCGTGATGGTGTGCACCTTATAGTCCCAGCTACCCAGGAGGCTGAGATGGGAGGATCACTTGAGCCTAGAAAGCTGAGGCTGCAATGAGCTGAGATTGTGCCACTGCACTCCAGCCTGGGTAACAGAGTGAGACCATCTCAAGGAAAAAACAAAACAAAACCATGCAAAATGGCAGTAGTCTAATAAATGGCATTGTATTATTTGATGGGGTCAATAAAAAGTACAGAAGACTATGCAGAAATAAAGGGGGAAATTTTGTGATAGCAAATGGAATGGGTGTTGTGCTTATATATGTATGCATGTATGAAGAAACAAATGTAAGGGAAATACACCAAAAATAGAAATACTAGGATGGAAGAGTTTTGTTTTTGTTTTTGTTTTGAAACAGGATCTCACTCTGTCAACCAGGCTGGAGTATGGTGGCGCAATCTTGGCTCACTGCAACTTCCAACTCCCAGGCACAAGCAATCCTCCCACCTCAGCCTCCTTAAGAGCTGGGACTACAGGTACCCACTACCACATCCAGCTAATTTTTGTAGAGATGGGGTTTCACCATGGTGCCCAGGCTGGTCTCAAACTCCTGAGTTCAAGCAATCCGCCCACCTTGGCCTCCCAAAATGCTGGGATTACAGGCATGAGCCAAAAGACTATGCAGAAATAAAGGGGCAAAAATTTGTGATAGCTAGTGAGAGCAGAACACAAAATGGTGGTGTGTTTACACATGTCTGCATGCATCTACAAATAAATGTAAGGGAAATGCACCAAAAATAGAGATTTTTTGCCTGGCAGTTTTGTTTTTTAATGCTTTGTAGCCTTTTCCTCCAACAATATATAAAATAAGGCAGTAAACTCAATGTTTGGGCCCTTCTTGCCTCACTTTTGCAAGTGGATTTGCACGTTGGCTGTTGTTTACTTCATCAGTTCGTGGCATGTAAGGTGGGTCATTACCCTGGTTACTTCTCTAACTAGACTTAGCGTAAGGAAAACAGGATAAATAGTAGCATATCCTATTCACAGCAAAGGAAATGACCACTTACATCAAGAAATTGCTGAAAACCTAACAATTAACAGGAACATACAACAGATGGAAACTGTGCAAGCCTTAATAGAGCTCACTCATTTTGAGGGAAATTAATATAAGTAAGTATAGCCTTTAAATTGCAAGAGATAAATGCCACTTACACTTTAAGGGGTATTGAAACATGCATTTTCGTTCTATGGAAAATGGTCTGAACAATCACTGTTCTAGGATAATGAGGGATACTCTCAAAACCTAGTAACTTACTAGGTAACCCATTTAATCACACCATCAGCATCTTTTTTTAGAGTTGAGAGAAGCTATCCACAGATTGGGCAAACATAAGTTGATCATATCAGGACTCACACAAATGGGCTGTAGCCCTACAATCCAGGCATGCTGCAAAGCATTACAAGTTTCTTCAAACATCACCTTTTCCGAAGGTAACATTTGAATTTGGTTTTTTCCAGGAAAAGACACCAGTTCAGAAGGTCCTGGGTATCGAGGCCTGACTTCCCAGTCACCACCCATGCCCTTAAACAAACTAAACAAGAGTTGCTGACTGTGTTAGTTACGCTTTGTACAAGCTTTTGTTAAAGTCTACCCATTTATTCACCACTCAAGGCAGTCCCAAGTAACAACTAGCTGGGGAGGTCCAGTGGCCAGTCAAACTGGGCCCAATGTAGCAACTTCTCAAGGAAATACATGACTAGCCCCCATGTTAAATTCTCAAAATGCAGTACCTTGTTTAATTCTGTTAACAGCTCTGTGAGGTATACACTTTTATTCCAATCTTGCAGCTGAAGATCCTGAGAAGGGCTGAGGAAGTCGCTCAAGGATATACAAAAAAGGTAACTACGTATCACACCTGCCATCTGTGCCTGGTCTGGAGTTGATTACAAATGCAGTGTCCTTCTTAACACACCACAGTGCCCATGGCATATTACTCAGACAACTACAGAAGATCTTTTTAAATAATACTAATGCAGGAGTAGGTTATAGATCCCCGCTCTTAACTTATTAAGGTTTATCATCATGAGGGTTTCTAAATTACCCCTTTGCAGCAAGCAAATGGTAACAATGAAAAATAATTACCATGATCCTGGAAAACTACAGATTCTTAATATTGAAAATAGAACACACAAGTATATACGATAGAAACCGATCAAGAAAACTAGGCATTCACATTGTCTAAAAGAAGCTATCAAGAGTCTATGAAAGCTTTTCTAGGAATTGTTAACAGGACAGACATCCACTGTTCTTAAGGATGGTGTTAGACAGCCTATGAACTGACTTCAGGATCCTTTAGAAAATAACGAATGGAAGCGAAAACAAAACTAGATGGGAACATGAGATATTTATTGCCTATTGTTAGGAAATACTTTCTTAGAGTAAGAACATTAATGAGGTTGACCTGAGAAAAGCAGCCATTGCCATGCTTTACTAGAGACAGTATACACAAGCCCAATATTTCTGGAAAGCAATTTGGCAGTTTATAATAACAAAGATCTGAAATATCTTATCTTTTGATGTGGTAATTCAACTTCTTAGGATTAATTCCAAGGAAAGGAGCAGAAATTAGAAGAGAAAATTATATATGAACATTTTCTTTATAAGGATTATAATATCTTAATGTTTAAAATGGCCTACATACCTAACAAATGAGAAATAGGCAAATTATAATATACCCAACACTGTAAATTTTAAGTAATAAAAAAAAAGTGAGAAGCAGGTTATAAAACCTCATGGACAAGACGGTAGAACAGAATTTAAACTTTGGAGTCTGAACATCTGAGTTAAAATGTGATGCCACAATCTGCTGTGTGATCTCAATCAAGTTAATCTCTGTGCCTTGGTTTCCTCATCTGTTAAATAAGCATGAACCCAGTAACGACCTCACTGGGCTTTTGTGAAG
The DNA here is from genome assembly GCF_037993035.2 of Macaca fascicularis. NCBI lineage: Eukaryota > Metazoa > Chordata > Mammalia > Primates > Cercopithecidae > Macaca > Macaca fascicularis. The sequence continues at coordinate 112,221,410 of NC_088389.1, forward strand.
GTTCAGTGAGATAACACAAAGTGCTTACCTGTCCTTTGGTAAGTAGCAAACACATTATTAATCATCTGTATTATATTTGGCATGACTGGCATAAAAAAGAGTACTTCCAGCCGGGCGTGGTGGCTTACGCCTGTAATCCCAGTGCTTTGGGAGGCCAAGGTGGGTGGATCACTTGAGGTCAGGAGTTTGAGATCAGCCCGGCCAATATAGCGAAACCCCGTCTCTACTAAAAATACAAAAATTAGCTGGGTGTGGTGGCACACTCCTGTAATCCCAGCTACTGGAAAGGCTGAGGCACGAGAATCACTTGAACCTGGGAGGCGGAGATTGCAGTGAGCCTAGATCATGCCACTGCAGTCTAGCCTGGGAGACAGAGTAAGACTTTGTCACAAAAAAAAAAAAAAAAAAAAAAAAACAGCCAGGCGCAGTGGCTCGTGCCCCTAATCCCCGCACTTTGGGAGGCCGAGGCAGGCGGATCACGAGGTCAGGAGATGAACATACTGGCTAACACGGTGAAACCCCGTCTCTACTAAAAACACACACACACACAAAATTAGCCGGGCGTGGTGGCGGGCCCCTGTAGTCCCAGCGATTCGGGAGACTGAGGCAGGAGAATGGCATGAACCTGGGAGTCGGAGCTTGCAGTGAGTCGAGATCGCACCACTGCACTCCAGCCTGGGCGACAGAGCGAGACTCTCTCAAAAAAAAAAAAAACCAGAACAGTTTCTAGGTGAAACAATTACAGTGGGTTTTAATTTTCTTCTTTTCCAGATTATCAGGTGTGTGAACTTTTTGATTTTCTTAAAAGTATCAATAAAAACAAAGCGTACTGTTTTTTATTATGTATATGAGCACATTCAGTAATTACATGCAAGAACATCTGGAAGCTCTTGGCACATCGCCTGGCATACAATAGTGCTTCCACTTGTTGGAATAGCACCATTGGGTGTTCTAACCAAGGGTCAGCAATGCCAAAGTGTAATTCACAACCAAGACTGCTGAGAGCTGCCTGCCCATCATTCCTGTTGGTTTCCTTAGGGCCATGCCTCACCACATCCCCTCTATCACCATCAGCAGATTCTTCCCCAGCTTCCCTCTTTGGAATAACTCCATCTTAGTCACCAGCCCAGTGACCACCCTGCTGAAGTCAAATGGTTGACTGAATCTAATATATGTTGAAGGACAACACTCTGTAAAGTCAGCAGCTTACTGTTTTACACAGTTATGTATTCCAGTTTTCAAGGAATGATTTCTAACTCTGCATCACCACTCCAGTTAAACACCATGTACATTCTTGTGGCCTCCACATTGGGTCCTTGCGAAACGTCTTTCAAACCTTTGCAGACTCACACTGATTTATGTCTAAGCAAGAAGCAATATTTTTAAGAGCTCAGTTATTGTAGGGTTATTACAGTACTCTGCTTCAAAAGTTAGTTTTGGGCAAAGATACTAATCAAGAAAGAACTCAAAGAACAGATGTCAAGCAACTTCAAAACAGTAAGCCTTCCACTTTATTGCCATCTTCCTTTTAATCTTCAGCCTCAAACTCTCAAATACTGCGAGGGCTCCAGTCTTTAGGAAATTATTAATATGCTCTCACAGTTTATTAAATTGATGGCTCTGTTGAAAAGATTATGCCAGATCAGTAGTTCTCAAAGTGTGGTCCCCAGTCCAGCAGTCTCAGGACCACCTGGGAACTCACTTTAGAAATGCAAATTCTCAGGTTCCAACATGGCCTACTGAATCAGAAACTCTGAGACCGGGGTCCAGAAATCTGAATTTTAACTAGTGATGGTGATGCAGACAAACGTTTGACGACTTCTCCAGAAACGTGAACCTGATTAAGAACAAAATATTTAACTGTTTATTAAGTGCTGGTTTAAAATATGCAGGCAAAAAAGTTTTGGATATCTGGATAGTAAACTCCCCAGGTTAGAAAAAGACCCTTATAGGCCGGGCGCGGTGGCTCAAGCCTGTAATCCCAGCACTTTGGGAGGCCGAGACGGGCGGATCACGAGGTCAGGAGATCGAGACCATCCTGGCTAACACGGTGAAACCCCGTCTCTACTAAAAAATACAAAAAACTAGCCGGGCGCGGTGGCGGGCGCCTGTAGTCCCAGCTACTCGGGAGGCTGAGGCAGGAGAATGGCGTGAACCCGGGAGGCGGAGCTTGCAGTGAGCTGAGATCCGGCCACTGCACTCCAGCCTGGGCGGCAGAGCGAGACTCCGTCACAAAAAAAAAAAAAAGAAAAAGAAAAAGACGCTTATATGAGCTTCATCTTGCTCAGGGAAGCCTGAAAGTGTGGTGATTTGATGATGTCACTGCCACGTGAAGAGCGGACATCCTTGAGACGTAAACAATCCACACACCCGAGCAGAGAGTATGAAATGTCACCACTCAACTTCCTCGCCATGGTGACAGAGGCAGCAGTCTCTTGATGGAATTAAACAACATGCTGAAATTAAGAATCTGATACCTTTCTCTGATCTGTTGGAAAATCTGGGTAAAGTCAAAACTATTAGCAAAAGTGCAATCAAAAAAATCCCCATATGGGCTGGGCATGGTGGCTCACTCCTGAAATCCCAGCACTTTGGGAGGCCAAGGGAGGAAGATTACCTTGGTCAGGAGTTCAAGACCAGCCTGGCCAACATGGTGAAACCCCACCTCTACAAAAAATATAATAAAAATAAAACTCCCTGTGTGAATGTTCTCAGCTTTGGGGCAGCTGCTATTTAGCAGTCATATCTTAAAAGAGGTGGTCCATCAAAATCCCATCAGCCACCACAAAAATTAGAATTTATGTCAAACCCCTACCCTACCACCTCACAAATAACAGAAACTTAATAAGTGGTAATTATATTGAGGCAATATTTTGTCCTTATTATAAAATAGGTGCTAGAAACATCTAGCTATGAAAAAAGTATTACAAAACCAATCTCACTAGGATTTTGATTTTTCAAGCCAATTCCATAGAAGAGTCACATGGTAGAAACGTACATGCAAGGTATGAGTAAAGACTGTGAGTGATTTTAAAAACCAAGATTAAATACATACGATTTGTTGGTAAAGAACGAGGAAAACAAATATTTGTACAAATTAGGTTATAAATTAGTGAACACAAACATATCTATACACCTAACATTACATAGGAGTTCTACTTAAGGGAACCGTGCAAATTATAAATCTTTAAAATGAAATGAGGAGGGAATTTGGAGAACTAGGGGGGAAAACAAAAGTCACAGCCCACTCAGCCGGGCGCGGCGGCTCACACTTGTAATCCCAGCACTTTGGGAGGCCGAGGCGGGCGGATCACAAGGTCAGGAGATAGAGACCATCCTGGCTAACACCATGAAACCCTGTCTCTACTAAAAAATACAAAAAAATTAGCCAGGCGTGGCAGTGGGCACCTGTAGTCCCAGCTACTCAGGAGGCTGAGGCAGGAGAATGGAGTGAACCCGGGAGGCAGCAGTGAGCCAAGATCACACCACCGCACTCCAGCCTGGGCGACACAGCAAGACTTCGTCTCAAAAAAAAAAAAAAATTCACAGCCCACTCTACAAAATGTGAAAGAACACAGACAAGGCTCAGGGCAGAACCTGCATTTGGTCTGCCCTGTGAGGCCATGGGGACACAGCTTCCCTGACCCTTGGTTATATGAGGATAATGGTAACCACCTTCTGACATTTTTCTATGCGAAATTGCCACATAGCTCTTGGCACATGGTGACCGAAGAATCTGAATTTGTTGAAACTTACTTTGTAACCCATATTCAGGGCAGAAGGTATATAAATATTTGGCTTACTGGGTCTCAACAATCACACGATTACAATCTCCTGAGGGACAGGAGTGGTGACTCCTACGGTCACAGCGTAGGAAGAAATTGCTCTCCCACTTGTACTCGCATTTGTGAGACAGTCGCCACTCACAACCCTGTTCTCATACCTACCGCCATCCTCCAGACCCTGAAAGGTAGACACAAGTTTTACTGCTCCCATTTTCCAAGTGGGAAACACTGAATTGTCCTGGCAATTTTCCTAAGACTCTAGCCCTTCTGCAGCTGGGCTTGCACGAGTCATCTCCAGGACTCTTGCCACCAACACAGTCGGAGTCTTTTCCAAAGTCAAATAGAAGTGGTTTCATCAGATTCAAGACGATCTATGAGTTGATAAAGTTTCAGAAAAATCCCATTACAGAAAGAATGTCAGAAGTTTGGGAACTATAAAGTATGAGGGAAAATGAAGGGAGAAAATCCACTAACACAAAACAGGAGTATCTCTTTAAGCCACACACATGCATCCCCCTTTTCCACAGGCATATGGCTGCAAAGCAAGACATCGCATTTCCAGTCTCCCTTGTGGCCACCAGGTGACAAACTCCCTGCCGATGGACTGGCAAATAAAAGTGATGGAACAAATTCTAGTCATCTGCTTAAAAGCACATCCCTCTCCCTGGACTTCTGCCCTTTCCCAGCCGCTGGCTGGAAGTGGTGGCAACTAGAGAGGCCTTACAGGTGCACAGCGGCATTGTGGCCTGGGTCCCTGGGTCGCAGGTGGGAGGGAGACAAACTCTTATGGTCTTTAAGCTACTTCATTGTTGGTATTAGAGAAAATAGGAAAGTAAGGTGGGGAGGGAGAGAGAACAGAAAAGATAAACAATCCATTAACAAGTCATCTGAGTCCATCAGACAGAAACCTATTTTGTTATACTAGGAAGGGATGATAGCAACATCAGCTTCAATAATTGGGGGTTTGCCATTCACTTAATGAGAAGTGAAAATATTTAACTCAGTACATAAACTTTTTTTTTTTTTTTGGCAAAAAGCAAACAAAGTAATGTTTTTGAATATATAAAGAACAAGGTCTTGGTAACAAATGGAAAATATTAAGACAAACTGCCAACAACTCGCTGGATCATAAGAAAACAAGAACATTAAAAATTCCTTAGGTGCTATTTTTAAACAGCCAGGAACGCTGCCTTAAAATTATTAGCTATTATTTTATAAAATAATAGAAAATAATAGTATATAAAAAATGAGCCGTGTAGCTTTTCCAGGAGGAAACGTGGATGGTAACTTATTAAAAGCCCAGGGTTACAGATTTCATCTAATCAAATTAGTAAAAGCATGTCCACAAAGATAAAGACCAAAGATTAATGACAGATAATAATGGCTAGAGCTACAGGGAGGGCCTTAATGAGAAGAATGGGGAGAAGTGCTGGGTATGGTTGGCTTAACTAAATTTGTATAATAGACCAAATAAGTACTAATGAAGACAAAACCAGCTGGCTTTCCACGTTTTACAGGTGAATGAACTCTGCAGCTTTCTATGTATCATCGATCATAACACAAAACCCAAGTGAAGCTTGTGAAGAGCGAGAATACAGATTTGAAACTATTGGGGCCGGCATGTAGTTGGTCACGCCTTTAACCTAGCACTTTGGGAGACCAAGGCAGGAGGATCACTTGAGGCCAGGAGGTCGAGACCAGCCTGGGCAACAAAGTGAGACTCTGCCTCTACAAAAAATGAAAATTAAAAAAAAAAAAAAAAAAAAATTAGCCCGGCTATTGAGGAGGCTGAAGTGGGAGGATTGCTTAAGCCCAGGAGCTCAAGGCTGCAGTGAGATGTGATCATGCACTCCAACCTGGGTAACAAACAGAGTGTGAACCCAAATCTTTAAACAAAAAAAGAGAGGGAGAGAACGAAAGAAAGAAAAAGAGAAAGGGAAAGAGAAAGGGAAAAGAAAGAAAAGATTGGGCCTTCCTAGAAAAAGGAATATTTTGCCTTCCAATGAATCACCAGAAAAAAGCGGAGTTTTAATTTGTGACCTTGAATCACAACAGTATCATAACAAAAGAACAAATCTTGATGAAGTAATTTTACCTTCCTAAAGAAAACTGTCATTAGTAAACCTTCAATGACTCACAATTCCTAGTCTTGAGCTCCCAGCAACTCAGGCTTGTGAAGGATTAGGTTCTAATGCAACGGGAGCCTACCACCAAATATATTTATAAAATAAGCAGTGCAATTCAAAACTTCCTCTACAAATGTATAATCTTTGCTTACAAAACCCACATTGATGATCCCAAAGCTGTAATAAAAAACAATAAAGAAAGAAAAGGAAAACCACTTATTGGTACTAAAGCCTTTACTGTAATAAACCAAATATATTTACAATTTATACAAATGTTTAACCTTCAACAAAAATACAAAAAAACATTTCACAAGATGCAAAACCAGGAAACAAGTTCATTGGAGACACCACTGCTCTACAAACGACAGAAAGTGAGGTGAACTGCAAGGAATAGGAAAGGTAATCTCACACTTGGGCAAGGCGTGATCCCCAGATCACCCAGAAAGAAAGAATGGGCTGTCACGTGAGTCGGCCGATTCCGTTCCTCAATCCCACAACCCATGGCCCCTCTGTCTGCTTGGCCTTGGTGCTCCATTTGGTCTATGTAGACAGGTGACTTTCTGCTGATGGACTTGTCGCCTCCTCTTTGTAGACTCAAAGTAGTTTCGTGTCAAGGTTTGGAAACAGGTGTTTGTATGTTTTTTTCTCTTTTAAAGTTACAACTTTTCTATTTCTACAAATTCGAAACATTTTGGCCCAATTCAACTATCAACGTTAAACCACATCATGTTTTCAGTAGATGACTTCATAGACTGTAGCCTTCTTGTCCCCTGAGCCAGTGACTATGTACTTATCATCCACAGAGATGTCACAGCTAAGCACTGACGAGGACTCTTTGGACTGGAAGAGAAAACAATGAACACGTGTTTAATGTGGAACAACGGTACTCAGAGGCCCCGCTCCCTCTGAGGCGCCTTCACTCCTGGTTTCAAAGGCAACACTGTGGTGAAATTGTGGATCTAGGTGAGGAGCACTTACTCACCTGGAATATGCTGGCTCCATAGGGGGTCCGCCAAGCATTGAGGAGGTTATCTTTTCCAGTACTTACAAACCATTTACCTAGAATTAGCAAAGGAATATCTCGTTTTCACAAGGTTAAAATTCCTACTTATACAATTAGCAACTGGGACTGAATCAAACTAAGAACATTTTTAATGTATGAACTATCATGCCCTAAGGGACTGGTCCGTGACATGAACAGTGGTTTTAAATCTGGGCTCCTCAGTGATTTATCAGTGTGATCTTGGGTATAATCTAAGAGGTGTCAGCCTCCTTAGTCACTGGATACAGGACTAGTAGCATCATATCCAACACACGGTAACCCTCAAATATAGAATCAATGAAGAATGTCTTCTATTTTAGTCAGTCTTCCCATGATAAAATGGGACTAGACAGGATTAAACATCTAACTTAAGTAAAATGCCAGTCACATCATATAGCACGAAGAAAAATGCTCAATAAGTGATAGGCATTCATCCATCCATCCATCCATCCATCCATCCATCCATCCATCCGTCCATCCGTCCGTCCGTCCGTCCGTCCACCTCTGCATCCTGTGAACAGGTATCTGCCCATCTGCAGTGCACAAGAAGGGTCTCCACATGAACTTCTTCCGTCTTCAACCTCACTGTAGAGTGTAACTAAGTGTCTGGGTACACCTAAATATCCGCTTCTCTGACCCTGGATTCTTCATCACGGACAGCTCATGACTTCCACTGCCCCTGCCCCATTCTTCAGTAAATTCCCACCCACCCCTCTACAAAGTGGAAACTCATTGTCATCTCCCAACCCCCACTGAAACAAACCTGTGTCCAAACCTTGTATTAGGCAATCACATCATTGCCTGCTGACTTTTCTCAAATTAGCAAAACAAACTGAAACAGACATTGCTGTGCTCTGAAGGGCATATTAAAACAATGGAATTATTGCATCCAGCTGCTCAAAGAACAACACTGTTTCCAGATATGATCTCTACCATATTTTTTTAAGAAGCATTTTCCATTTGGGCCATCAACGACCGCCAGTTTCCTTTCGGCTGAACTCACCACAGTAAGCAAATTTCAGGGACAGCACGCAGCTCTCGTGCAGGTGCAACTGGTACTTGTCGGGCTTGTTCACGTGCAGCACCTCCACGTTGCTGCTCTCCATGCCCACTGCCAGCCACTCCCCTGTGGGGCAGTAGCCCAGGGAGAAGATCTGCAAGGAGCAGGACAGGTTCACTCATGATTCCGCCTGATACACTTAGGAAGGGAAGACGCAATGTGAAAGCGGGGGAAAGAGCAAGAATAGGCGGAGGTAATCATCCGAGTCCAGACTGTGGGGAGGGCCACAGGGCAAGTGATCTAACGCAGATGAACCAAGTGTCAAAACCTTTAGGAAACTGGAAACATTTGAACCCCTCTGTCCTTTGGGATAAAATTAAGAAATGATTCCTAATAATAATGGCATTCATGTGTACATTTTAAAGCAGGCCTTACCTTTTCGAGACAGTAACTGAAATACAATCATATATCACCTATCGAGGCAGATGTGTTCTGAGAAATGTGTCGTTAGGTGACTTTATTTTGTTTTTTATTTATTTTTATTTTTTTATTTTTTTATTTTTTTCGAGATGGAGTTTTGCTCTGTCGCCCAGGCCAGAGTGCAGTGGCACGATCTCAGCTCACTGCAACCCCTGCCTCCTGGGTTCAAGTGATTCTCCTGCCTCAGCCTCCTGACTAGCTGGGACTCCAGGCATGAGCCACCACGCCTGGCTAATTTTTGTATTTTTAGTAGAGACGGGGTTTCACCATATTGGCCAGGCTGGTCTCGAACTCCTGACCCCTGGATCCAACTACCTCTGCCTCCCAGAGTGCTGGGATTACAGGCATGAGCCACTGCGCCCAGTCTTTTAATTTCTTTATTTTTTGAGACGGAGTCTCGCTCTGTCACCCAGACTGGAGTGCAGTGACGAGATCTCGGCTCACTACAAGCTCTGCCTCCCACGTTCACGCCATTCTCCTGCCTCAGCCTCCTGAGTTGCTGGGACTACAGGCGCCCGCCACCACGCCCGGCTAATTTTTTGTATTTTTAGTAGAGACAGAGTTTCACCATGTTAGCCAGGATGGTCTCGATCTCCTGACCTCGTGATCCGTCCGCCTCGGCCTCCCAAAGTGTTGGGATTATAGGCGTGAGCCACTGCGCCTGGCCTCATTAGGTTACTTTATTGTGTGAACCTCACAGAGTGCACTTACACACACCTAGATGGGGGAGCCTATCACTCGTAGGCTACAAGCCTGCACAGCATGCTACTGTACTGAGTACTGTAGGCAACTGTAGCATAATGGGAAGTATTTGTACACTCAGATATATCTAAACATTGAAAAGGTACAGAAAAATATGGTATTATAATCTTAAGGGATCACTGTCACATTTGAGGTCTGTCCTTGGCCAAAAGGTTATATGGTGCATGACTGTGCTTATGGATAAAATGATATGCTGTCTGGAATTTACTTTAAAATAATCCAGTGTTTGGGGATGGGGACAAGAGTTATCACACGGCCAAATAACTTAAAGCTGAGTGATGGGCATGTGGCGTTTATTGTACAATTCTCTGTACTCTCATAACTGCTTGGACATTTGCTGTACTCATATGTATTTGAGAATTTCTCTAAGAAGTTTAAAAAAAAACAAAAAAGGCAGACCAAAAATTGTATCCTACTTATGTTAGGAAAGAGGTAAAACAGCAAGACTCTAAGAAACTCAACAAAATGTTAACCAGAATATGAAATTTAGAAGTATATATGCTTGTTTTCTGTTTCTGTCCTAGTTTTCTGAGTAGAATTATTTTTATTACAAAACAAGGTAAAAAAAAAAAAAAATTGCCAAGTCATGATCAAAGCAACAATTCTACCACCAGAAAGCATTTAAAACGGCAAACACTGTTTTTTCCAAAACAAGTCTACACTCAGACACTGGACATCAAAATACTTTTCACAATCTACAAAGCTGCCATTTATATATTATTTCAAAAGTCTGCAAATCTAGTCAGCCACGAGTTCATTTTTTAAAGGATGAGGAATAAAATGCATATCACTGAGGTATTTCTGCATTTTTTTAAGCTCTCTGGTGCAGGGGAAATAAATGAACTTTCAGAGGGGCTGTGACTTCTCTCCACTCCTAGTGACATTCTGCAGATTTCTCAAGCTCTATTTATTTGGGAATCAAAAAAATCATCTCCTACTCCTACATTAGATGGTGAGAATACGTGCCACCGATCAAACACTGCTGAAGGAAAACTATATATTCCTCACCATACAAATCCCTTAAACAAACTCATATATAAATATAACAGCGAACACCCCTTAATCTACAGGATTCTAAAAACCACTCTAGGAGTTTTGGGGAAGGTAGTAGGGAGGGTCGTGAAGGAGGAGGTGGTGGTCGTTGTTTTTAAATTAGTTATCTCAAATTCGGCCCTGATCTGTTTGTCCAGCCACTAACATCCTAGGGTAAGCGGGGAGGGTATAAGGAGGAAGACACACCCCAGCACCTCCCAGACTCTGGGGCAAGCGGAAGTCACTCAGTCACCTGGGAGGTGAAGTCGTGCTGCTGCAGCTGCCGCCCTTCGCGCAGGTCCCAGGACCTGACCGTGTTGTCCAAACCACCCGTCCAGAGCTTGGTGCCATCATTAGAAATGTCAATACAGCTGGCTCCGTCTGTGTGGCCCTGGAATTGCCTGATAAAACAAACCAGATTGAATAATGATTTCCTGCCAGAGCTCAAGGTAAACACTGTTGTGTTGTTAGTTTTGGACCCTGTGTGTGCATGTGTGTGTGTCATCCCACCAGTGTCTGCTGATGTGCAAGATCAAACTAACCTTCCCCCGAGGAGGAGGGGACACAGCACCTGCTGATTGTTTTTCCTTTTTTTTCACGATCCAAGTGCTAAAGAAATGGAATATGCCAGTGCAGGTCACTACCCAGAAGTTAAATACACTACTCTGACAAATCCATCTGCAAGGTACAATTCTTGCCAGCTCTGGAAAAGTGTTGAATTGTTAAATAGAAAATAAAAGACAAACACACAAAATCCCAATTGTATTCCTTATGGAAAGATAAAGGTCTGTTCTTTAATCGTGCAGGCCTGAATCCATGAGAGAAAGAAACGGGGACGTTACAAGCAGAGTGGACAGAAGCATTGCTGTTTCCATGAGTGGATCAACACAGCAATGCTCTACGTGCCAACAGAGCATGAGCTCATGTATTTACTCAACCTTGCTTTCTGTTAGAAAGAGCCCTGCATTAGGAAATCTGGACTCCCAGAGACAAAGGGTCACGCATACCAGCCTCCTGACCTCAGAGGCATTGGGCAGAGACAGAGGTAATTGCCATGGGCACCTCAGAAAGACTCTGCCTCCAAGCTGAGCACAAGGTTGTTCTTTAAAGCAGAACCTTGTGCTTCATTCAAAAATCGCCACCAGAAACTATCAGCTAACAGGGATCTGCTGAGCACAGATGCTGTGCAAGGCAATGAGCAGAGCGGCTGAGGGGAGGTCATTGTAAGCCCCAGCAGGGATGGCGACCATCCTGGACTCAGTTCTGCATGCTGAGAGGGAGCTGGTGGGGGAGCAGCCAGAAAAGGTGAACAAAGTCTAGACCCACCCTCGGAACCAGGCGGGATCCAGTAAAGAACTGCGTGAGAATTTCAACACCGAGAGGAAAGTTTCCACGCTGCTTCTTCCTCCGGGATCCCCACACCTTATCATTCCCATAGAGCTCCAAACTTTTAACCTGAGCTTGGATTTTAAAGAGTGCAAGGGAAGGAAAAAGCACCACTACTGTCCTAAATTCTAAGCCAAGATGTGAACCATCACTTTAAACATCTTCTCTCTGCAAGCCATTCCCAACTTCTGCACTTTAGGATCCAGGCTTGGTCCTCTCTCCTCTACTGCGGCCGTGCAGGTGGACCTCAAGTGTTTCTGCTCGCTTCCCAGACATCCCCACAGAACACCCAGGCCTGGAGCAGTCGCTGCGTCTCTTGCTGAAAGTGTTGCTTTTCTTCCCTTCAAACCGCTCTGGAAATCCAGTGATCTCTTGACCCTCTGACTTCTTTGGACCTTTCTAACTCATTAAACGCTGTTCCCCCTTGACTGAAAACACGTTCCTCTGCTGACATATGGTACCTGACGGCTGCCTCCCATCCCGCTGCCCTCCCTCCATCCATATACTTCAGCATGACTCTCAGGCACATCCTATGACTGTTCAGAATGTGCTGGGTTACGATGGATACAAAGACATGCAATAGGCTGTGCATGGCCCTGTTACAGGCGGCAGCCACTAGCCACCTGTGGGCGGTCCAGAGAAAGATTTGTAAGATGCTACCCCATCCTATCCAACAGGTATTTACTCCCCAGGAGCCGGCATGGAGCAAGGGATCACAGCACAGAGAAGACAGCAGAATGCCTGGGCCCCAGCTTGACTCCACCACATCCGACTGTGCAACCTGAAGCCAGTAACTTACCCTCTCTGAGCCTCAGGCACTTCATCTATAAAATGGGACAAATAGCAGGACAGTGTCATTAGGACTAAGTGGAGGAATATCTGAAAAGTGCTTGGAATTGATATTTTGAAAGTCCTACTTAGGGAGTTTTAAAAAAAGAAAAAACAAGTCACTTTGCTAGGATAAAAGGTTGAGAGGGCGTTCGGCTCTGGCTCCATTATTCCGTTTTGCTCACCTACACTACTCAGCAAACGGAAGAGGAAAATAACTGCCGCACTGTCGCCCACACGCAGGGACCGGGCCCAGTTCAATGACACTTAATGGATTTCTACAGCAGAGGTCTGAAGAGAGTGAGCTGTCATGATGATTTCTGGAGCCCGTGCCTTCTCTGGGCAGCACAAGAGGGGACTTACCAAACAAGCCATGGACCCCAAACTGCACCATCCGCAGGGATGGCTTCCCAGTGAAGATGAAACAAGAGTAAAACACGTGCTTCATTTTACCTTTCATGTTTCATTCGTGCTTACTTTAAAAAGACTTTGTGAGAACAGTTCTGGTGTGAGCACTGACTTCTGAAGGGGGCATTTGGTGGGGGAGCTGAGGAGAGACACAAGGGTACCAGAACTGCAGCTGCTGCTAAGGGGACAGGGCCAATGCCAGGACGCGAGGTAAAACCCTGCGGGCTCCTGAGTGGAACCACCCCTGGGCAGGTCTCCTATTTCATTATTGAGATACTTTAAAACCATTTTGTGGGTGAAATTCATGGAATCTGCTCTTCTCATGTCTCCTTGTTGATTTTCTGTTATCTTTTATCAGTTGGCTCTTGTCTGCACCAAGTTCTAGCCAAAGCCCAAAACATCTAGTAGCAAGGGCCCTTTGTGCTGCCGTGTAATTCACATTAGGCCACCCCTTGGCAAAAGCCAGAAATATTTTTTGAACAAGTTTGGAGTCTGTATGCGGGCTGACATACAGACTATAGGATATACAGACTATCTATAAGGAGATAGAACGTCTCAGTGACCCCAGGCATGGTAGCAAGACTGTAAGCCCCCCAAAGGCAGCAACACGGTTGTCTTTGTTCCCCCATCATCTAACCCCATGCCTGGCATTCAAGAGGATCTTACTGTGCAGGCTGCGGGCAGCCAGAGAGAAGCAGAGGTAATAGGCCCAGCTGCTCAAGAAGGGAACCCCTCCTTAGACGACCATCTTTGCTCACCTCACTAGTGTCTGGTTGTGCAGATCCCACACAGCGATGTTGCCGTCGCTGCAGCATGAGAAGCAGACCTTGGAATCGGGGCTGATGGCCAGGGCGTAGCAGGCGGGGGCCGAGGATGTCAGCTCCGCCTTGATGCGTGGGGTCGGAGCTGCCAGGTCCCAAATGGACAAAGTACTGGCTTCCCCTCCCACTATGAGAGTGCAGCCATCAGGTAGCAATTTACAGGAACGGATATAATTGTCTCTGTTCTGTAAAATAAACAGAATTCATTGCTACAATGAATTACCGAGCAATCATAGCACCATGTTCTCTAATGGCTGTCTTGGTTTTTTGAGTTAAAGAGTGACATTTCACGGACACTCTAACAGAGCAAGAGATCTCTAGTCAAGATTGGGGTCCAAGCACAACTGTCTCCTTCAAAACAGTAAACAAAACAAATTCACAGGAGCTTAGATAACTGTTTCTGGTGTCCTGCATCACAGAGCTGAAACTATCTAGGTATGAGGTCCAGGTGTACACACAGTTCCCCGAGAAGAAACCACTTTTCCAAGCTCGTTTATACATCTGCCTCATCACCCTGCATCATTTACTGCTTGGACACTGCAGGCCCCCGTCTATGTTTTGGTCTTCGTTATGCTGAGCACATTACTTCATTAGTCAGAGGGATTCTTGCTAATAACTTACCAAAGCTGCTTTCTCAAGTTGTCATGTGGCTGCTATTATATCTAAGCCCCTCAATGCAAAGGCCAAAGAACCTGATAAAAGTAGGCACCTTGCCATCAAAACCAACACATATGAAGGGGGTGGGGGTGGGGGGCCCTCATATGATCAACCCCTGAAAGATGCAGATATGGCTAAAGTTCGCTTAAGTGCTTTTCACGATGGACTGTCTTTCAAAGATTAAAGAAACCTTAGACACGTGACTTCAACAAAGGATATTCCCACTGCTATAGAATGTTGGGCCATATTTAAATATAAGTTTCATGAATGAAGACATTTTGAAGTTATTTGTTTTTTTAAAAAAGGCACTAATAACTACTCTAAACACAAGTCTGTGTTTCAAAAACACTGCCACTCAGCTTTCTGGAAACACTCTCTCCGGAATCCTTACAATTTTCCAGGCAGGCAGTGGTACACCGCACCATCTGCAACCGCAGAGCACAGGCAGACCCCATGCCAGGGCATGGCAGGGCAGGGCAGTTCGGAGTCTGCTTAAGGCCAGCGGTATGTGCTCTGTAAATCCTGGGGTTATGGTTTAGAGACTGGAACATGTCCCAACATGTTTTATGTCCCTGAAAAATGCAAAATGGTATTCTCAGGCTCTGAGCGGACATGGCTTAGGAACTCTGGGAACGCATTCTCACCGCTCTATTTTGTTGATGGCTGCCCCCGGTCTTTGCAGTGACAGCCTTTAACCCTTTCCTGAAGTGAAGGTCATAAAACCTAACCAGCTCTCTCAGGTCTCCCTTAAAAACACAGACCTTACCCTGTTCAGAATGGTTTTTATGCCATGTTATCAAATATTTACTATTCGGCCGTGCGCGGTGGCTCAAGCCTGTAATCCCAGCACTTTGGGAGGCCGAGACGGGCGGATCACGAGGTCAGGAGATTTAGACCATCCTGGCTAACATGGTGAAACCCCGTCTCTACTAAAAAATACAAAAAATTAGCCGGGCGAGGCGGCGGGCGCCTGTAGTCCCAGCTACTCGGGAGGCTGAGGCAGGAGAATGGCGTGAACCCGGGAGGCGGAGCTTGCAGTGAGCTGAGATCCGGCCACTGCACTCCAGCCTGGGCGACAGAGCGAGACTCCGTCTCAAAAAAAAAAAAAAAAAATTTACTATTCTATATTTATCTAAAGGCTAAAGGGAAATTAAAAACTGAGTGGATGGCAGGGACCAGAGTCCAGGCCAAGTTGTGCTTTTGTCCATTAAATGGGAAACCCCCTTTTGTAATGTACATCCATACACAAGGAGAGCCTCTGTAAACCAGTGTAAAATATTTTATAAAAAGAAATCCATCAACTCTGGGATTTAGCCAGTGCAACAGCAACAAATGAAACCTTCGCATTTAAACGGGGGGCCGAGGGGGTTAAATACCCAACACAGGAAACAGAAGGGGCTTCTATTTCCTCATAATGGGAATAAAACCCAGGCCCACACAGCTATTTCCTTATTGAATCTCCAGGGAGAAATTGCCCTTGTGCACCAGTTCCTGTCCACTCACCAGACAGTCGAGCTGGGAGACAGGACTCTTATTGCCAGGGTGGCTGATGTCCCAGACCTTGACGCAGCCCTTCCCGCCTGTGTACACGTGTCTCGTGGGGTTGCTGATGGTCACCGCGCACACCACCTCCCCGTGGTTGAGGGTGTTGATCTGGCGAGCATGCCGGGGGATTCCGGGTCCGATGAGGGCGTCGGGGGGAAAAGGGACAGGCTGCATCTGACCGTCTGCGGTAACGTGGAAGGAGTACGCACTTTTGGAAAAACGAATGGAGAGAAGACAGAAAACACATTGACAGAGGAAGCAGTCATTACCTCGGCAACATGCTACGACTACGAAAACGATGAAAAAAAGGAAAGATTCTCTTGTATATTTTCCTTTCAAAACAATACAAGTTGAAGTATTTACTGATGGTGCAAATTTAAAATAATTAATAGCAGAAATCTAGCGTGTACCAAATGACATATACATAGAACTGTATTTAAAATTTTTTTAAGGTATTTAAATCGTTCTTATCCATTCTATAAAGCATTCCCTCAAATCTCCTTATAAAACACTTAACGCGCTTCCAAATGAACATAAAATACCTCCTTCCATGTATCTTGTGTAATTTTATGATTTCTTAGTATAATTTTAAATGATTATTTTCCCTGCTAAAGATGAAGCCCTTAAGAACTAATAATAATTAAACAGAGTAGATAGTGTATTTTAATAGCAAAAACAACCCCCCCACCCCAAAAAACAGCTTTCTAAAAATACCAGTTTATGGTTTGGACTTCAACTTTCTTTTGCTTAAGGAAGAGAAAATAAGAGATTATCTTATATGGCTTTAAACAGGATTTTAGGTTTCCTACTCAACAATCTTCCTTGCCTATGTTGGTCAGGAACGCCATTATATAAGGCAGCAAAGTGCCCAGCTAAAAAAACTACTCTTCCCCACTCTCCTTTAGCCCAGCGTGCCTCTGTTCTGACCAATAAGGTCTAAGAAGAAGCTGCTGGATGGCATTGAGGAAGTTCTGAACTTGAAAGAGAGGAGAGGGATGGGGAATATGGGAACTCTTCTGTAACTTTCCACTCTATTTTGCCTGGAACCCATAACTGCTCTAAAAAAATAAATAGGGAGGGAGCATACCTGCCCTCTTCTCTTCTTCCTTCCCACTGCCTGAGCTAAGAGGGATGACTGGTGCTCCTATGGCCCAGAGGTTGATTTCAAAGACAGAAATCAATTGCTGGATAGCAAAGATGTGGAACCAACCCAAATGCCCATCAATGATAGACTGGATAAAGAAAATGTTACACATATACACCATGGAATACTATACAGCCATTAAAAAAAAAAAAAGGATGAGTTCATGTCCTTTGCAGGGACATGGATGAAACTAGAAACCATCATTCTCAGCAAACTAACATAGGAACAGAAAACCAAACACCGTATGTTCTCACTCATAAGTGGGAGTTGAACAATGAGAACACATGGACACAGGGAGGGGAATATCACACACTGGGGCCTGTCAGGAGGTGGGGGGCTAGGGGAAGGATAGCATTAGGAGAAATACCTAACGTAGGTGATGGGTTGATGGGTGCAGCAAACCACTATGGCATGTGTATACCTATGTAACAAACTTGCACATTCTGCACATGTATCCCAGAACTTAAAATGGAAGGAAGGAAGGGAGGGATGGAGGGGGGGGAGGAAGGGAAGGGAAGGGAAGGGAAGGGAAGGGAAGGGAAGGGAAGGGAGGGAGGGAGGGAGGGAGGGAGGGAAGGAAGGAAGGAAGGAAGGAAGGAAGGAAGGAAGGAAGGAAGGAAGGAAGGAAGGAAGGAAGGAAGGAAGGAAGGAAGGAAGGAAGGAAGGAATTGCTGGGGGAGACAGAACAGAAAGACAGGATGCAGAGGCCCTGGTGACACTATGGGGCTGTCATACCTGCCCTGAGCCGCTGAGAGCCAGTGTCTTTTATGTGAGAGAGTAATAAACTTCCACATTATTTAAGCTACCATTTTCTTCCCCTGTTAAATACAAACAAACCTAATCCTGATTACCCACTTCTACTTCTACACCAAAATTCAAAGCATATTTTTTCTCCAACGAATTTAATTTAAACTCCAAGAGCTAAGATCCTAGGGACATGATAAAACATAAACAAAGAAAAGACACTTTAGAGGATAGAAGAAAGAGAAGTGCTAATGTTTTCACTCTATGTCAACTGATAAAATGATGCACATTCGGCTGGACGCGGCGGCTCACGCCTGTAATCCCAGCACTTTGGGAGGCAGAGGGGGGGCGGATCACAAGGTCAGGAGTTCAAGACCAGCCTGACCAACATGGTGAAATCCCGTCTCTACTAAAAATACAAAAAATAGCTGGGCGTGGTGGCACATGCCTGTAATCCCAGCTACTTGGGAGGCTGAGGCAGGAGAATCACTTGAACCTGGGAAATGGAGGTTGCAGTGAGCCAAGATCACGCCACTGCACTCCACCCTGGGAGACAAGAGCAAGACTCTGTCTAAAAAAAAAAACAAGTATGCACATTCTACTTTGAAGACCACTATTTCCACTTTCTTAACTTGAAATCACTAGAAGCGCTAAAAGTTCAAACCATCAACAATAAGTGAAGTAGGCACTGCTTCCTCCTGCCAATAACCCTTGAAAACGTGTGCCTTTCTGAAGCCTGTCATTGGCAGCTTTGTACACAATGTAAACACCATGAGTCCTAACACAGTGCTTAAATTTTCATTTTAATACAAACTCAAATTTTGTAAAGTAACTTAGCAAGCACAAAACTGAAAACGATTATGCCAGGTCTCTACCACCCTGCACTTAAAACCCACATACATTTGTTTGAAAATAAAATGCATGCTATTATCTTCCCTCCATAAAAGCAAAACATCAAACACATGAAGACTTTTAAACTTCCCCCCCACTCAACCACAGGACACAATCTCAATCTGTTACCTGCTGGCAAATTGGTACCAGTAACTAATAGTAAAATAGCTATTTGGCCCAAATCCTTAATGTTACTCTTAATTTTAATGAATAAGCACATATAATGGGAACCATGGAGACTGTCCTGGGAAATAAATACACGTATAAAAACAATATAGCTCTAGGGGCCGGGCGCGGTGGCTCAAGCCCGTAATCCCAGCACTTTGGGAGGCCGAGACGGGCGGATCACGAGGTCAGGAGATCGAGACCATCCTGGCTAACACGGTGAAACCCCGTCTCTACTAAAAAATACAAAAAACTAGCCAGGCAAGGTGGTGGGCGCCTGTAGTCCCAGCTACTGGGGAGGCTGAGGCAGGAGAATGGCGTAAACCCTGGAGGCGGAGCTTGCAGTGAGCTGAGATCCGGTCACTGCACTCCAGCCTGGGCGACAGAGCGAGACTCCGTCTCAAAAAAAAAACAAAACAAACAAACAAACAAAAAAATATAGCTCTAAGCCCTCACATTACCAAACCACTCAATCTCATTTTTCATCCAACAGGATTATTTGGTGTCCTTAGCAATATATCGAGCCCACATCATAGTTAAACAGGAACCTATGCCGTTTATTATGGGATATTTGGATTAATAATCAAATAGCATTTTGTTGCCCTTAAAGATTGCCACAGAACTGTGAGAGTTTAAGTCTATTCATGTCCTACAAGAATTCTAGGCTTTGAAGAATGCTCAACGAACAACGTCCAGTAGCCAAGTTCTATGACTCAGAATCAGGCTCCATGCTCTGGGTCCAAAAACAACAACAAAAAAGCCAGGTGATACTGAAGAAATGACAAGTAAATTTCCATAAAATAAAACAACTGAGGTCTGGTGCTGTGGCTCGCTCTTGTAATCCCAGCACTTTGGGAGGCTGAGGCGGGCGGATCACGAGATCAGGAGATCAAGACCATCCTGGCTAACAGAGTGAAATCCCGTCTCTACTAAAAATACAAAAAAATTAGCTGAGTGTGGTGGCGGGCACCTGTAGTCCCAGCTACTCGGGAGGCTGAGGCAGGAGAATGGCGTGAACCCGGGAGGCGGAGCTTGCACTGAGCCAAGATCGCACCACGGCACTCCAGCCTGGGCAACAGAGCAAGACTCCATTTCAAAAAAAATAATAAAATAATAATTTAAAAAATAAAAATAAAAGTAAAACAATTGAGTTGCACATGATTTATAAGGATGGTGGTTAAGGTGGGGAAACTGCTTCTCAAAGATCTCGGTGCTATGAGAGAAATAACACGTAAGGATTAGTTTCTCTCTGTGTACCACAAATCAAGCTGGGCGCCTCGAGGTAAGGCCGGGTTTCCCTCAGGCACCCTTTCAGCAATCCCACATTTTTCAGCGAAAGGAAATTTTATCTTCCTTCAACCGGAAGCCTGCTTATCATAGAGTTAAATGTTCCCGATTAAATAGATGCACCGAGTAACAGACGGGAGATCTGTCTGATCTTTGGAAGACACCCACTTCTCTCCCAGGTGTCCTCTTCTTTAAAATGCACAGGAGGCCCGCGATCATCATACGGAGGCAATTTAAAATTGATTCACAATGCAGTGAGCTGCTGTCAGAAGCTGTGAACACTCATCCGTCCCAGGGGAAACCCATATGGATGTTAATACATCAGTCACAGGGGGCCCCGCAGGAAGCTGGTGCTGCCTGCTGGGCTGCGGAGCCAAATCAAATGAACACACCAGAGCAACGCAAAGGGCAGATGGGTCTTTAGGAGGGATCAACTGGAAGGAAAAAACCAGGGGAGGAAATTATTCACCTACAATAATAACAGAGCTTTTTCGATAAAAGGCCACACTGAGGGCTCATCGTGACAATGGTGAAGGGATCCCAGGAGGAAACTTAACTTTCTCTACTGGTTGAGGAACTAGAAAAGTAAAACCAATCAGAAAGAGGAATGTATAAACAGATAGTGAGTATTCATGAATATCGCTCACACCTGAATTCCGAATGCAGCCAGCTACAAAAGAACGGACATGGAAATGACTGCATTTCTAGAATTTCGAACACAGGCAAAATTTATCTGCAGTACTGAAAGTCAAGGTGGTAGTTAACCTTGGTGACTGCAAGGGGCATGGGACGGGTTTCTGGGCAATGATCCTGCTCTGTTCCTTGATCCAAGGGCTGGTTACACAGGTGGCTGCCTTTGGTGAAAAGTCGCTGAGCTAGACACATGGGATTCATGAACTTTCTGTATGTGTATGGTATTTCAATGTTTAAAGTTTAGATTCTTTTAGTTATTTAGAGGAAGTCGAGGGGAAGGCTCTTAACCAGTTAACACATTAGATTAGGTCCACAGCCAAATCAAGTGCCCAAACTTTGCTGTTAAATGAACCTCTCTCTGGGTCTCTGGCCACATCAACCGTGGTCTTGCCAATCAGCCAGCCTGCAGTCTAGAATGTGTCCGTTTCGTGATCCATAAGGCAGGAATAACAATAAAATATAGAGGTCGCAGGGGTTGCTGTAAGGATTAAAGTGGTAACAGCTGCAAAACACTTAACACCGCACTTGACCCCTGCAGTGAGTCTTCAGGAAATGACAGTATTGTTATCGAACCACCATGACTGAAAATGCCAAGTGAAGATACGTTGAATTGAGGGCTTTATCTCAACCAGTGGACAAGTATGTGGGTCAGGGAATGCGGAAAGGGAGGAAGACGCGGGGTGGGAAATCAGGAAAGCACAAGGGCAGTGACGAGGCAACGAAAAACACAAAATTCACAAATCATCCAAGGTGAGAGTGGAGGAAATGGCATTCAGCAAAGACTAGAACGAACGCCCAAAGAGTAGAGATGGACGTTTGGATAGAATTGTGGCAAACTGCAGGGCAGAAAGTCAGTCCTGGATCCCTCGCTAGGGGCCACACAGAGAAGCCCACCCGCATCTCAGAAAGCCTCAGAACTGAGCCCCAGCCCCCACCTAGCTTTCTGAATCAAGCTCCTACAGATTAGGATCGTGTCTGATTCTGAAGTCTGGTGTCAGAATCAAAAAGAATAAAGCCCACTCGACTTCACAGATTCAAAAATTGAATGAAATAAAAACCCATTAAGAGCGAGGGGCTTTTCATTTACTGGGCACACAGCAGAGGTGAAGGAACTAAAAGCAGAGAGTCCCCACTGGGCTCCTTCGCGGCCGCGGTGAACTGGAAAACAAGACTGTGTTCCAAGGGCGCAGGTTGTTTTTTCCTAGCAGACCAGGCTCCTCTTAATAAAACTACGCTGTGCTCTGTGGTCAAAGGAAAACAGGTGTTTACAGGGTTGTTGGTTTGCTGGAAATAGGAACTGCAGTGGCAGCATCAAGTAAACAATAGTGAAGAACCACAGACCCCAGAGATGACGGCTGTGGTCAAGCCCCGCTGCCTATGGATTCGGCACTCTGGATGTGACATTGTTAGCTATATTAACAAGGCTCAAAAATCCGATCGTGTCAAAAACCTTCATTCGCTCTTCAAGCTCTTTAGGGCTCATGAAGCCCTTTACAATTTAGTGTCAACAAGTCTTACTTCACGTGACCTTAAACTCCCAGCCACGTGGGACAACAGGCCAGTCCCCTAAAATATCACATGCTGTCACATCTCCAAGTTGCGCACAAACTTCCCTCCTGCTAGAACAGCACTGCCTCCCTCCCAAGTACACGCCGCTGCCTCCCTCCCTCTGACTGCCACAACCTCCCAAGTACACGCCGCTGCCTCCCTCCCTCTGACTGCCACAACCTCCCAAGTACACGCCGCTGCCTCCCTCCCTCTGACTGCCACAACCTCCCAAGTACACGCCGCTGCCTCCCTCCCTCCGACTGCCACGACCTCCCCAGCCTTGATGATTCTTTCCCAGGGTCCTAACCTTTCCTACTAACCTCTCTAAGAGTATTTCTCACACGGTGAACATTTCTGTCTTTCCCATTCCAGAGTTCTTCAGGGGTAGGCAGAGGATTTCACCGGCCGGCACTCTCCACGGATGAGAACACAAGTTGTCTACTGTTACCTAATCACTTATATATTGAGACAGGAAAAGTTGCCCTGGTAAGGAAAATCTGCTAAAACAAGGTGGGCATTCCTCTCTAAGGCCCTGGGTGATGCCAGCCAACTTTTCCAGGCAATGTCTAGCAATTATACCAAATGTCACTAAGAGATGGTAACAGTTTTCCTAAGGGGCAAAGGCAGTCCCTACAGAGCTGACTTAGACCACAAAAAAGACAATGAAAGCAATGACAATAATGAAGTGAAATCCACAGCTTTACCCTAAGTCAGCTAAATCCAGTGGACACTGGGCCCTTCCCAAGCAAGCTGTGGCAGAAGCAACCACAGGTCACATGGAACAAGCTCCATCCTGCCTCCAGGCCCTGGAAAGCAGGACCCACATGGTCAAGTGCAAGAAGTCAGGAGGCACAAGCAATTGCTCCAGTTTAATGACTAGTAACCTGTGGGCACCATGCCTAACTAACTTGAGCCTCATTTCCCCATTTTTACAAAGCGCCCTGACAAAACTTAGCCTATAAACAGGACCACTGAGGTGTGAAGTAATGAAGCCACATGGGAAAGTACTTCAAGAAAACTATGAAGCGCAATATAGTCAACCTTTGCTTGCCACATCACAGGAGGGGCTCACTATCCCTTACTGTTTAGAGATGAGGGAAGGTGGCACAGGAGACTCTAAGTAACTCGCCCATAACTACCCAGCTAGCAAGCGGTAGAGCCAACTCCAGCTCAGCCCAGCTGCAAAAGTGGAGCTGTTAATCTTTACCTTAGCTTCCACGTCAGCACTACCTGTGACGTTATCCCCTCAAGAGGGATAACGTGGGACCCACCAGGACAAAGACACTCACCCCACACGTTGTGAGCAACATGAGGCATGTCCACATTGTGAGCGTGACTGTGGGGGCTGCGGGAACCAGGCTCCTTAAGGATAGAATGGATGAGAATAATGTAATTTATGATTCCGGAGGATACTCTTAGCCTGAAAACTAATAAAGGTGGTGGCTGAGGGGAATAGTGACATGGAGCTCATAAGAAAATCAGAGTCTTATTATTCTAAGATTTTAGAAGAAAGTATAATTTACCTGCTATAGGTAAAACCTCCCTCTGTCAAATGTTTTTAAGGGTCTGCACATCTAACCCATAACATCTACAAAATTTTTCCAGTTTGGCCATTCGCGTATTCTTCCAAATAGAAAATATGCAGAACGGGTATAATTTCTACCTTACTTAGAAGACAGCATTTCTATGTTAACGGAGGGCTTTATTACCAACTAACTTGTAAGTAGCAAACTTCAAAGCATTAGGTTGGGAGACTCTTTGTTTCCTTGTTTAGATGCATACACTCGATTTTCATTTATTTTTTTAAAGGCAAATACAAAACTTCTTAAAATGGATATGTAAAAGATTACAAGCAAAGAAAACAAGAAACAGATGACCTAAGTTGATAAACAAGGAGGTATTCCAGCCAAAGTCAACATTTAAGATTCTGAGTTCTAGGACCTAACTTTCTCTATCAATTATACATTTCCAAACTTCTCAGTGTGCTGGAGCAGGAACAAGGCTCCTCAATAGGACAAAGATACAAATGGAGAAACTCTTGGATGAAAAGTAAAACAAAAAGAGGCTTAATATATCGCTATTTCAAAGCTAAACTAAAACATTCCAGCAAAGGAACTATCACTACAGACAAAAACGAGCATCATCCAAGCAAGAAATATACACACTATATTTATATCCCATAAACCAAACGTCATTTCTGACAAGGTGAAGAGGGAGAGAGAGAAGTCCAGTGAGGAATTATTGTAGCTCAACACAACTGACATCAAAAGGAAGGTCCTCCCAGCTACTCAGGAGACTGGGTCAGGAGGATCCCCTGAGCTCAGGAGTTTGAGGTCACCCTGGACATCCCCATCTCATTTTTCTTTTTAAAAAGGATGGGCCTCACCTCAACTTAATCTCAAAAAATTAAACTACATATTCCTATATTATCAGAAGGTAGAAAAACAGAAACTAAACTAATACCCACATGGCAAAAATAAGGAACAGAATGGGCATGTTATTTTTAGCATTTAATAGATCCAAAAAAAAAAAAAAAACCTACCCAAATATCACTGTGATGGTCAACTTTATATGTCAACTTGATTAAATTGACTAAGGGACACCAGAGTGGCTGATAAAACTTTATTTCTAGGTGCGTCTCTGAGGCCCAGTTCTAGAAGAAATTAGCATTTGAATAGGTAACCTGAGTAAAGAAGGTCCCCTCACCAATGCAGGTGGGCATCACTGAGGGCCTGGACAGGACAGAAAGTTAGAGGAGTAGCAAATGTGCCCTTTGCTTGAGCTGGAACATCTACCTGCTGCTGCTCTCGATCATCAGTGCTCCTGGTTCTCGAGCCTCAGCTTGGAGTAGAACTACACAGGCTTTCCCGGGCCTCCAGCTTGCAGACAATAAATCATGGGATTTCTCAGTCTACACAGTCATGTGAGTCAACCCCTCCAAATAACTCCTTCTCCATATCCATATCTATAGTTTATTCATTTTGTTTCTCTGGAGAACCCAGAGTAATACAACCCCGTCAAATAAAAAGAGGGCTGAATCAATGTTCAAGTCCACTAAATAAGCGAGCTGTGGAATCTAGACAAAAACAGAGAAACCAGAAGACCAGAAACAGAAAAAGTGGGGTGAAAGGGGGAAGCCCCTGGCCACTGAAACTTTTTCTTGGCGAAAAGCCTGGAAAGGGTCTCTAATCACTGCTGCAAATGTTTTCCTATGAGGCAATTTTACCCCAAATGTAGTTAAGATTTTTCTTTTCCCTTTAGGCTCTAAACCAAAAAGGTACTTTAAAGATTTATTTAAACACTAAACAAGTGGGTAGAAGATTTCTAAATTACATGTCTGGCATTAAAACACAGGGTGAAAGGACCCGTAACTACCCTAGACTCTTAAGCCAAACTATGATTAGCCTGAGTTATTACTGACCTCTAGGTGCTAATATATAAGGCAGGTAGAGCACAGCCCCCAGGTATTTTTAGGGAGAACAGCAGTGCTACAGTGCCAGAAAAAAAAAAAAAGTCTAACTGAACTTTGGAATTTCTCTTACCAATGATCTCCAAAGAGCTCAGGGGAATAAATGTCCTAAAACCAAAAATGAATTCAAGTTATGCTGAACTAAACAATACCAATTAAATCCAGCCTTGAGGGTGTGAAAACAAGCTCAGGGTTACCTCTTATAAACCAACACTACTTAATAATTCGAAAATGCGAACCAAGGATCTCCTTGAGAAAAGAATGAATCACAGGGTCTTACACAATCCTGGACCTGTCTCCCACCTATTCAAGGCAATGAACATTTGTTTCCTGGGTGTCTGTGCTCAAGGGACAAGACTTCGGGAGCTTCCATCCTCCTGGGGAGGAAGTAGTTAGAAACACGGTCTGTACATGATTATAAGATGTTTCATGGTGCAACTGGAGGGGGACCAGAGATGGGAAGGCATCCATGAAGGCTTCATGAAGGAGGCAGCAACTCAAGCGGGCTTTGAAGGACAGAAAATACTTCAACAGGAAGAGACCAGTGAGAAGGGAAGCTGCTCCAGGGAGCAGGGGCTGGAGTCATCAGGGAACAGAGACTCATCCCATTGGGTTAGCACAGGATATAAAGCACACAGGACATGACACCGGAAAAGCAGGCTGGGGCGATATTACCCACGGGCCTTGAATGGCATGTCGGTTTATACAGGTCGAACATCCCGTATCCAAAATGCTTCAGAACCAGAAGTGTTTCCAATCTTGGATTGTTTTCAGACTTCAGAATATTTACATAAACATAAATGAGTTATCTTGGGGATGGAACCCAATCTAAAAACAAGATTCATTTCTGTTTCATACAGACCTTATGCACATAGCCTGAAGGTGATTTTAGTTTTCCCTTGGGGATGCCAAATAAACTGTGTGTTGTGTGTTGTGTGTTGTGACTGCACCTTGTCACATGAGGTCAGGTGTGGAATTTTCCATGTGTGGCATCATGTCGGTACTCAAAAAGTTTCAGATTTTGAAGCATTTTGGATTTTGAATTTTTGAATTAAGATGCTGAATCTGTAACTTTTGAAGACCTCTGTGCAACACACGGCCCTGACAAGTGCTTTACAATAAAGAATAAACTGACAGCAATTTGGTGAGGAAGAAAGATAACCCTCATCTAGGACCTTACTGACAAAACGGGGCATGAGAAAGGTGAGAATTTTAACAAAGAATAAGACTGTTAAAAAAAAAAAGTTAAATAGGGAAGAATCTAACACTAAAATTTGGGCTCAGATGTCAGAGGGAATGGGTATGATGCTTTAACAAAAAGAAGTTAGGGGAGACTGGAATGGGTATGAGAGAGGAGGGAAGGTGACCAGGGTGGTTGGGAAACCCTACTGAGATCTTGTCATCTTAACACTGGAAACAGGAGTGTGGAATGCTAGCACTGCAAGTCATCTTGCTCTGTTCCACTCTCACTGACAACCATGTGAAGCCACAGGGCCTCTGCACATGCTGGTCTCTCCACCTAGAGGTTCAGCCCCTGCCCCTGTTGGGTTAGTGCAGCTCTGAAAACCCTTCGGCAGGGAATCCCTGCTTGACCCTCCCCAGTGGGATCAGTCCCCCATGCCCTGTCACAGGCTTTCTAGAACAGTGCTCCTCTGTGATAGCTCTGTGGTAGCCTGGGGGTCTACAATTCTGCCTCTGATTTTGTGATTATTTAACTCATGTTCCCCTTGAAGGAGTTCGGGATATGCCACAACCAAATATGCCCCTTTGGTATACTGGTTATTTTGAGCTGAAAACACTTGAGAAATGAGAGATCCAGGAGAGACTTCCCGACCGCTTTCTATACAAACACAGGCCATACAATTTCCCATGAGAAAGGTGCCCTCCCTCTACCAGAAACAGAAGAACAGCCTCATCACCAGAGTCTGGGAAGCAACACTAAAAGGGATGTGTACAAATCAACTTACCAAAACAACCTTTGTCTCCCACAAGTTTTCCGCCAATATATCTATCTCTTAGTTACCTAACCACAATTTACTGCCTCCATCCCAAAACTCTTTCTTGTCATGTCTTCACAAATTTGTCATTTCTTTGTATAAAAGTGATACAAGGCCAGGCGTGGTGGCTCATGCCTGTAATCCCAGCACTTTGGGAGGTCAAGGCAGGTGGATCACCTGAGGTTGGGAATTCAAGACCAGCTTGGCCAACATGGTGAAACCCCGCCTCTACCAAAAATACAAAAATTAGCCAGACATGGTAGTGTACGCTTGTAATTCCAGCTACTCGGGAGACTGAGGCAGGAGAATCGCTTGAACCTGGGAGGTAGAGGTTGAAGTGAGCCAAGATTGGGCCACTACACTCCAGTCTGACAAGTGATACAAGCTGCCTGCTCTGGACACTTCTTCGGGTCTTCATTTCCTTGTGAAGACTCCCATGTACACCAAAATCCTTAGTAAGACTTGCGTGCATTTCTCCTGTTAATCTATCTTATATCAGTTTGATTCTCAGGCCCAGCTGCAGACTCAGAGGGCAAAGGAGAATTTTTCCTTCCCTGCACCCCATCCAAGGCTGTGAGCTCCCAGTGGGGCCCCTTATGCCTATGCAGGAGGTCTCAATAAAATCCGTGAAAGTGTGGATGGAAAGGAAGTGACAGGGTCTGGATCTTAGTGAGCAGATGATGTGGGAACCCTAAATCACGGCCCACAAGAGAGGGCTGAAGCGCCAGACAAATTCTAGCCAGAAGAGAAGCCTCAGGGTGGTGTGGGGGTCTCTCAACACTGCAGAGCTGCCATGGGGATGACGGATTAGCAGTGTGCTGTGTGGTCTCGGGGGGTAGGAAAAAGCCAGAATTGATGGGTCAAAGTTCCAGGGAGACAGATTCAGCTCAAGGGCTAGAAGAGTTTCCACAGAGCCATGGAAAATGCATTGCTCTGGGCAGCAGCGGGTCCCCTGTCCTTGGACAAACGACACGCACGGTCAGAGGCATATAGTCACTGCACAGGTTATCTTAGCAGGCTTGAACCATGCATGAGCATTTATACTAAAGGGATGTTAAAGTCCCTCCTGCCCCAACTGAACTCTTTTGGCGGTAACAGTCAGGAGGCACTCATCCATCTGCAAGCTCTCTCTCTCATCCCTCAAGCTCTCTCTCTGTGCGCAACCCAGACTGTCCCTCCCCAGTTCCCTGGGAAACTTAATCCTTCCTGCACGTGCTTCAGCGTCAGCTTCATCCCACGGAAGTCTTTCTGACTCTAATTTTGGTCACTTATTTACATGTCTGCCTATCACCCACTGCTCTGCCTCAAGAGCACATATCACAAGTTAAACTAGGATATTTACTCTTCTTTTAATGACATCATCAAGCCCCCACGGGCAGAGAAGGCTGAGAGCAGCCTCTTTCCTGGAGCACGCCTGGCATCGCACATAAAGCCTGACAGTTCACACTCAGTCTATGAATGGCAACTGTGCCTTCTGTCTGCCTCACCCAAGCATTCTTTCCATGGGTATTTTTCAGAGAATTATTTGTATAACCTTTAACGCCTTGTTCACTCTACCCTGGACACACGAGTTTGTCCTCATTTCTCTTAAGTGCCTCAGACCAGCCCTACTCAACGTGTGGTCAGCAAACACTGGCTACTGTTTGCAGTGAGATGAGTGCAGTCATCAAGAGTGAGCACAGCAACCTGAGGACTTAGGGCTGTTGACTCTTGTAACAACAAAAAATGGACTTGGATTTTGTATCTTTTTCTTCCTATTCACTTGTATTGTAGGTTACAAATGTCTCCATCTTTGATTTACTCAGGAAAAAAACTGGTCACCATAAATGGTTTGAGCAGCACTGCCTCAGGCAATATTACCTTACTAAATAGTAAGAACAGCAAGTTCTCTCATACTAATTAATAGATAAATATGGGCAGTCATATGTAGAAAGCTGAAACTGAATCCCTTCCTTACACCTTATACAAAAATTAATTCAAGATGGATTAAAATTTGAAATGTTAGACCTAAAACCATAAAAACCCTAGAAGAAAACCTAGGCAATACCATTCAGGACACAGGCATGGGTAAGGACTTCATGACTAAAACACCAAAAGCAATGGCAACAAAAGCCAAAATAGACAAATGGGATCTAATTAAACTAAAGAGCTTCTGCACAGCAAAAGAAACTACCATCAGAGTGAACAGGCAACCTACAGAATGGGAGAAAAATTTTGCAATCTACTCATCTGACAAAGGACTAATATCCAGAACCTACAAAGAACTTAAATTTACAAGAAAAAAAAAACAACCCCATCAAAAAGTGGGCAAAGGATATGAAGAGACACTTCTAAAAAGAAGACATTTATGCAGCCAACAGACACATGAAAAAATGCTCATCATCACTGGTCATCAGAGAAATGCCAATCAAAACCATAATGAGATACCATCTCACACCAGTTAGAATGGAGATCATTAAAAAGTCAGGAAACAACAGATGCTGGAGAGTATGTGGAGAAATAGGAACGTTTTTACACTGTTGGTGGGAGTGTAAATTAGTTCAACCATTGTGCAAGAGAGTGTGGCAATTCCTCAAAGATCTAGAACTAGAAATACCATTTGACCCAACCATCCTATTACTGGGTATATACCCAAAGGATTATAAATCATGCTGCTATAAAGATACATGCACACATATGTTTATTGTAGCACTATTCACAATAGCAAAGACTTGGAACCAACCCAAATGTCCATCAGTGACAGACTGGATTAAGAAAATGTGGCACATATACACCATGGAATACTATGCAGCCATAAAAAAAGGATGAGTTCATGTTCCTTTGCAGGGACATGGATGAAGCTGGAAACCATCATTCTCAGCAAAGGACAGAAAACCAAACACCACATGTTTTCAATCATAGGTGGGAGCTGAACAATGAGAACACTTGGACACAGGGTGGGGAACATCACACACGGGGCCTGTCAGCAGGCTGGGGGCTGGGGGAGGGATAGCATTAGGAGAAATACCTACTGTAAATGATGAGTTGATGGGTGCAGCAAACCAACATGTCACATGTATACATATGTAACAAACCTGTACATTGTACACATATACCCTAGAACTTAAAGTATAATATATATGTTATATATATATAAATTATATATATATGTTATATATATAAAAATTATATATATATGTTATATATATATAAAAAATACATACACACATAGAGAGAGAAAGAGAGAAAGAGAGAGAGACACAGTAAGATTGTATATAGCCCAGACCCTGGCAACAATGGCAAAGCTCATTTTTCCTTCTGATATTAAGTCTATCTTCCTCACATAATATGGCTCAAACATGAAAGAGAATCCTAAAAAATGTATTTTAGGCCAGGCACGGTGGCTCATGGCTGTAGTCGCAGCACTTTGGGAGGCCATGGCAGGAGGATCATTTGAGCCCAGGAATTCGAAACCAGCCTAGGCAACCCAGGGAGACCTAGTGTCTCTAAAAAATAATAATAATAAAATAAAATAAATTAATAGAGAGAGAGATTTTAATTATTTTAGAGAGAGCAATGATTGCTCAGATCCAAAGGCCAATGGCCATTTTGACCAAGATGAGAAAAGTACCCTGACATAGTCTCATAACATTGGCCACTGTGTCCACTGTCCTCGTCCTTAGGCACATTGTGATTCTAGTTTGCACGGCTTTGAACACAAAGAAATGCAAGGTGCTCACAAGCCAAGGACATCAATACTTAACTCTAATAAGCACGATGCTACTTCTATCTTACAACTGATCCTGTTAACACACACACACACACACATAAGGAACAGGGTCCAATTTAACTGTGCCCACCTATCAGCCTTCCACCTTAGCATCACAGCTCACAGCTCTGCTCACCCGCCTTCCCTCACTGCATCTTCAGTTACACCCAAGGTGGGGGCTTAGCAGCTGAACACACACCCCGTACCTCTAACTCGTGAAGCTAACTTTCCCTAAGGGTCAGCTGAACTTGGCCTTATTTCCCTATTATTCCACCAAAGGTTCATCAGTTACTGGTATTACTGCTTCTCATCACAACTTTACCGGTTTGCCCTTTATCCACTCACCAATCGGTAGAACACAACAGCTACAACGCCGCTGGCAACCAGACAGGGAATGCTCACAAGTGCCCCAAGGACCTCCCAGGCTGGAAGCAGGGGGGCATTCCCAAATCCCCAAGAAAACACACCAGGTAGTAACTAGTCCATGGGTACTCAACTGGAAGAGAACTACCAGCTAAGTGAGCATTGAGCAATACTACCCCTCACTCCCTTCATTGGGCACAGATGTCATTTTAAATTCCTAACATCGCTACTTATTCCTAGTGTAGACAAAAACCTCATTTCATCGTGAATCAAATTATTGTGAAAGAGATATTAAAATACATGAAAAGTACTGCAATGGGAATCGCCTTTCCTAAAAAGCAGGTGACAGGTTAAGAAATTCAGTTTTATCTCATGCTGGTGGTTTATTTGAAACAAGGCTCTTATCAAAACCATACCAAGGATGACAGGGCAGCTGAGTGGACTGTTCAAAATAATTCATCATGCTGGGCGTGGTGGCTCATGCCTGTAATCCAAGCACTTTGGGAGGCCAAGGCAGGAGGACTGTGTGAGGCCAAGAGTTTGAGACCAGCCTGGGCAACACAGGGAGACCCTGTCACTACAAAAATAAATTTAAAAATTGGCCAGGTATGGTGACAGACACCTATAGTCTTAGCTACTCAGGAAGCCAAGGCAGGAGGATTGCTGGAGCCCAGGAGGTCGAGGTTGCAGTGAGCTGCGATTGTGCCACTGCATTCCAGCCTAGGCAACAGAGCAAGACCCTGTTTCTAAAAATAAAAAACTCACTAATGTGACATGCAAGTGACGTACTGATAAAAGCTGAAAGCAACCACGTGAAGGCAAGGGTATGACAAAAACAAACTGAAGGCCTAAGACATGTAGCACCCGTACCTTTATTGAAAAAAAAATCGGCTGGGCGCGGTGGCTCATGCCTGTAATCCCAGCACTTTGGGAGGTTGAGCCGGGTTCATCGCCTGAGGTCAGGAGTTCAAGACCAGCCTGACCAATATGATGAAATACCGTCTCTACTAAAAATACAAAAATGAGCCAGGCGTAGTGGCTTGCGCCTGTAATCCCAGCTGCTTGGGAGGCTGAGACAGGAGAACTGCTTGAACCCAGGAGGCAGAGGTTGCAGTGAGCAGAGATCACACCATTGCATTCCAGCCTGAGCAACAAGAGTGAAACTCCGTCTCAAAAAAGAAAAGAAAAGAAAAACAACTACATTTGTAAAGACCTGCCATTTTTTCTTTTCTTTTTGAGACAGAGTCTCCCTCTGTCGCCCAGGTTAGAGTGCAATGGCGTGATCTTCACTCACTGCAACCTCCGCCACCCAGGTTCAAGCGATTCTCCTGCCTCAGTCTCCCGAGCAGCTGGGATTACAGGCACATACCACCACACCCAGCTAATTTTTGTATTTTCAGTAGAGACGGGGTTTCGCTACGTTGGTCAGGCTGGTCTCGAAGCCCTGATCTCAGGTGATCCACCCACCTCAGCCTCCCAAAGTACTAGGATTACAGGCGTGGGCCACCGTGCCTGGCCTCTGCTATTTTCTATCTTAGAAGGCAGAGTTTTGCTGCAATTAAACAATTCTGCTGTTTAAAAAATTTGAGAACTTTAGGAATTCTTTGAAATCACACTTCTAATTACTAACATGATGAAAAGCAAGCAATTTTTAAAGTGACCCAGGAAGAATAGCCAACTGAGTTTTTTCAAATTCCAAAGCTTTTTGTGCACTGGACACAAAATGAACGTTAACTTTTCCTGCTTCCCCATGAAGCCACTTTGCTTTTTATAATTCTAGATCTCTCGGAGCACTCATCAAAACTCTACTTGGGAGTAAACCTGGGGTGCTGGCATGCAACACAACCTACCCTTCAAATAACTCTCGTTTCCACCAAAACAAGAAAAAGGTGGCACGGAGCTGGGTAAAGAGATGACACATTTTGAATGTCTAAGCCTGCAAGAGTTTGTGACAGCTGACTGCCCACAGCACAGCACAGCTGGGAATCTCCAGCAGCTGCCCTCTAACCAAATGGCAGAGCAGAGCAGTTTTCGGAGGGGTCAAGCGAAGAGGGCCAGTCACCTCCAGCGCTTTCCTCCCACCTCGTCCTCATCTCCAACAGTTTCTCTCTAGAAATAACTGAACTTAGGAGATCACCCCCAGGGAGAAGACAGAGGCATGACACCTACAAGTTGCCTATTTATAGAAAGTGTTAACACTCCTCAGGAAAAGATACCAGAAATCTCCTTGGAAACGCCCAAGCCTGTACTCCCTTTGGAATTCTAGTCTGCTAATACCAAAGACTGAGTAACCACCTTTAAAACAAAACCAAGGTCTTTGAGGTACTTACGGTTTCCCCCCTGGGATTCCTGCCAGGTTTGGAGGAATGGTAGGTACTCTCATGTGAGGGGGAGGATCAAACCCCACCTGGAAACAAAAATAAGGCATTGCAGACTCAGGTTATTGTAGCAGGCACTTTGTGAACATCAATACCTTTCATTAGAAACTCACAGATCCCCAAAGCAACTTCAATGGGAACAGTGACATGGCCTAGTGTTTTTCTTTTTAATTACTATGCAAGAGGTAATATAAGCACCTCTGAACGCCACAAGACCCACTTCCTTTTTGGGGGGTAGACAGGAGATATGATCTATTTGTGCACTGAGAACCACCTCCCCATGGTAAATACCTCCCTTAGACTTGCAAGCAAGTTCACAGAGCAATATGTTGTATTAGGATTTCTCAACCTCAGCACTATTGACATTTTGTGCCAAACAGTTCTTTTCTTTGTTGGGGGCCATCCTGCGCATTGCAGGATGTTGAACAGCATTCCTGGCCCCTACTGTTGATGTGCCAAGAGGAATCCACACCTGCCCCCTCCCACCCCCAGTTATGATAATCAAAAGTGTCTCCAGATATTATCAAATGTCCTCAAGGAAGAAAATCATCCCCAGTTGCGTACCACAGGTCTAATTTAATGCTTAAGCATTCATACATGGATTCCCTACTTTGTGCAGCACAAGGACAGCATCGAGTCTCTCAGCTGACCACCTTACTTTCAACACTTTTGCCCGCCACTGCACAGCCTCTCCTACAAGAGCAATATCAGGAAAAACCAATGAATCTTAACGTCAGCGCAAACTAGTGGAGGTAATGCTATGTGAAGAGGGGACAAGAGAGAAAGGTGCAGGGCATTTTCCAAACAGCCAAGAGAAATGATGGTGGGATTTTATACCCTTAATGCAATCAATGATCGCAGAGCCAATTCTACCCTTCAAATGCAGTTCTGTGTCTTCTTGGTCAAAAATTAGACCATTTGCACAGTGGCAAGAGGCAGGGCAAACAGGCCAGCCTGCCCCTGTGGTTCAGTCTGTCCAGAATTCTACCTGTTTACAGAGACCACTGCTTATACATCAATCAGGCGATTGGGTTTAAAGTGTAGCACAGGCATAGAAAGAGAGAGCAATGGCTTCCCAGACATTTTTTCCTAAGGTTTAACGAGGAAAAAAGAGTTCAAGAAAATGAATGAAAAGGCTTCTGTGAACCACTTGAATCATTTCATCGCCTTCAAATAAAAAAAATCGACTTTGGTGGGAGAAAACCAGATGTCCCCTGAACCACTGAAGGAGCTTCTAAACACTGCCTTTTTCATCCACAAAAACAGTAAAACAAAAAAACGTTTGGCTCTCACTTAATGAAGTAGCGTGCTGATGAAAGCTGACAAGAGGAAGGCGAGTGTGCGGCTGGGACACTGGGCGTCTTTGTCTCCGAGGTGTGTGGGGCTGGCTGCTCCTGCCCATGCAGCGCAGAGAGGCCTGGCCCCAAACCTGACAGCGCTAAATGGAGCATGCAGCATTCCTACCCCAACCAGAGCCCACCCGACAGCGGCCTACCATGGGGGAGCGCCCGTAGGCCACCACGGCGGCCGCGGCAGCTGCGGCGCTCATCTGGGGTGACATGTTGTGTAAACTGGCATAGGCAGCGCCTGGGCTGGTCAGCTCGCCGTTCATGCCAGCGTGGGGGACCATCCCAAAAGGAGCAGGGTATGGACCAGGAACTGCCAGGGGTGTCCTCAAGCCAGCTGCTGAAAAGAAACACAAGCCACACATCACTCAACTGACCCACTCCATCAAACCTGACCAGCAAGTCTGGCCTCGTCATTTGTTAGTGTCACTCACAGGGAGAGAGAAAGAGGGAAGGCTTCTGGGGGAGGGGGGGGAAATCACCTCCAATTTTTATACACTGGATCCCTCCTTCCCCAGAGTGGAATTCATCTCCAGGAAAGAGAAGACTCCAGGGGAGGCACAACCCACACATTTTCTTATTCGTGTAAGTAGCAGCACCGGAAGCCAGGGGAATTAAGCGTGTTACCATACCCAATTTACAGAGGGCAAACCAAGGCACAGACACCAAGTGTTTACCTGACTTAATCTCAAAAGAAGATTTTCTCGATAAAATCCAAGATTTCTCTTTCAGTCCGAACTTTCCATTCCCTGGTACCAATTCCAAATGAAAACCCAATCCTGGATTTACGTAAACCAAAGCACGGGTTTAGGAGGAAGATTCTGTTGCCTGTTTTCCTTTGGGCCCAGGCTGTTGCTTTTTTCCTTTCCCACCGGGGGATGTCAGGTTGCAAATTATGAGTTTTTTAAGGGCTGGAGTCACAGGGAAACCCTCCTAATTTCTACTGAAGGAAAGACCACTGATTCCTGAAGCCTCCCCTGGCAGAAAACCAACCAACTATAGTCTGCAAGGAGCGCGGTTGGGCCGGCCAAACCACTGTTTCAGCCAATATTAGCAAAGTCAGACGCACAATGCTAGTTAGGTAGGGAGGCTTGTGTTCAAAATAATTATCAGAAACTTTACTGAAGTCCCTAGGATTTGAATTATTTAAAAATAAAAGAAGGCTGGGCAAGGTGGCTCACGCCTGTAATCCCAGCACTTTGGGAGGCCGAGGCGGGCAGATCACCTGAGGTCAGGAGTTCGAGTCCAGCCTGGTCAACACGTTGAAACCCTGTCTCGGCCGGGCGCGGTGGCTCAAGCCTGTAATCCCAGCACTTTGGGAGGCCGAGACGGGCGGATCACGAGGTCAGGAGATCGAGACCATCCTGGCTAACACCGTGAAACCCCGTCTCTACTAAAAATACAAAAAACTAGCCGGGCGAGGTGGCGGGTGCCTGTAGTCCCAGCTACTCCGGAGGCTGAGGCAGAAGAATGGCGTAAACCCGGGAGGCGGAGCTTGCAGTGAGCTGAGATCCGGCCACTGCACTCCAGCCCGGGCTACAGAGCAAGACTCCGTCTCAAAAAAAAAGAAAAAAAAAAAAAAAGAAACCCTGTCTCTACTAAAAATACAAAAATTAGCCAGGCGTGGTGGCAGGCTAATTTTTAAGCCCAGCTCTTTGGGAGGCTGAAGCAAGAGAATCGCTTGAACCCAGGAGGCAGAGGTTGCAGTGAGCTGAGATCACCCCATTACACTCCAGCCTGGGGGAACAAGAGCGAGACTTCGTCTCAAAGAAAAAAAAAAAGAAAAGCTGAATGTAAACAGTTGGAGACTGAACAGAGTGCAGCTGCTGAAACCCAAGGACAAACATCTGTTTCTTATCATGGCTTTTTCAGAGATAGGAAGGAGGGTGGCCCTAAGTACATTTCATATTTGTAGGGCAATTGCATCACAACATTAACAGACAGCAAATCAAGCTGGGAATGGGAGAAACCAAACAAAGCACAACAAGAGGCGATGCTCTACCCGCTTGGTTAACGAGGGGGTCTATGGCTGGAGGCTTGCCGAGGCCTGGACGGAGGCCTGGAGTGGCGCTGGTGCCCGGCGTTGGCATGTCGCTCCGAGGCGTTGGTGTGCTGGATTTCAGAACAGGCGTGCTGGCTTTTTCATGCTGGTGTCATTAAACAAATTAAATGAGTATTATTTTTAATCCAAGCCATATTACACAATTTATCACAACAGCAGCTGGGACACTGGGCACCTTCTAGCTACTCCCTCAGCCAATTTTCATAAATCCACACAATGTTGACAGCATTAACTTGTGAGCGAGAAATGTTGACCTTTCCTCTTCCTGCCAGAATTAAAACTCAAGCTAGAGACACAGAACATGATCACACTTCTTCCTCCGCAGATTTTATTTTAAAAGTATTTTCCATCGGGCTGTGGACTTTGGGTCGACGCCAAGTTAGAAAGATGACCACCCAGAGAATCTTTCCCAGGCACTCAGAAACACATGCCCCGGCCGCCAAGAAAGTCCAAGGAAGACCCCTTTTTGAGTGTCCTTTTTAGGTAGCCCTGGGGTTGAGACACATGGTGAGAGAGAGTGGGGCCAATATCTCAGAGACAAAAGCCCCAGGGCGAGCCTTACCAATATGCCTAAAAAGAACAACGCTTTGGAGTTAAGTGCCACTGCCCACTTGCCTACATAACCGAAGTGGACCCATCAGTGCAGAGCAGAGACTGAACACCAGTAAGGGGCCTTTCAGAGTCCAGATGGTAACGGGGTTACAGGGCACCTTCTCTGGCTTTTCAACCTTTCATGTGCTTTACAACACAGTCCAAGAACCAATACAGTGTGGCAAAGAGCACAGGCTGAAGAGAGTCTTTCTGACCTTGGATCATGAGCCACAGCTGTGTGGCCTTAAGTTATTCATTCTCTGCAACCGGTAAAACGAGATAATGCCTACAGGGACCAGGTAAGGATTAACTGCAGGGTTGTTATGAAATGTTATTGTTAAAAGATGACGCAGTCTACCAAGTTTGATTGAATGAATGACCACCAGTGGGTTCTGATGCACCAGTTCCTGGCTTCTCCTGGGGCCTCCTTTGTGCATCACTGATCTGACGAGCTCCATAACATTGGGGCATGCTCTATGACATGCCCCGGTATGAGGGATCGGTCTACCAGGTAAATGGTCAGCCTAAGAAAAAATAAGACTTAAGAATCTCGGAAGTTTGAGGCCAGGTGTGGTGGCTCACACCTGTAATCCCAGCACTTTGGGAGGCCGAGGCAGGCAGATTGCCTGAGGTCAGGAGTTCAAGATGAGCATGGCCAACATGAAACCCTGTAACAAGCCGAGATTGCACCACCACTGCACTCCAGCCTGGGTGACAGAGTGAGACTCCATCTCAAAAAAAAAAGGAAGAAGAAGAAGAAGGCAATGAACATGGATGCGTGTACACCCTCTCTAATGCGTGGTGGTACCAGGCGTGGTGATGGGCACCTGTAATCCCAGCTACTGGGGAAGCTGAAGCAGGAGAATTGGTTGAACCTGGGAGGCGGAGGTTGCAGCGTGCCGAGATCACACCACCACACTCCAGCCCGGAAAACAGAGTGAGATTCTGTCTCGGAAAAAAAAAAAAAAAAAAAAAATCTCAGAAGTTTGAACCATTTGTCAACTGGGAAGTTTCAGAGAGCTGTGTGGCAAGGACATATCCCCCAAGTAAGAAGGCAATGAGGCTGGGAGTGGTGGCTCACCCGTGTAATCCCAGCACTTTGGGAGGCCCAAGTGGGTGGATCACCAGGTCAGGAGTTTGAAACTAGCCTGACCAAACGGCGAAACCCCATCTCTACTAAAAATACAAAAAAAAAAAAATAGCTGGGCATGGTGGCGCGTGCCTGTAATCCCAGCTACTCAGGAGGCTGAGGCAGGAGAATCGCTTGAACCCAGGAGGCAGGAGTTGCAGTGAGTCGAGATTGCACCACTGCACTCCAGCCTGGGTGACAGAGTGAGACTCTGTCTCAAAAAAGAAGCAGAAGGCGACAATGAACACGGATGCGTGTCCACCCTCCCTAATCGTGGTCAAAAAGAGATGACTGAGAGGGGAAAAAGTAAACCCTGAATGATGACAAAGAACAGAAGGATGAGTTTCACTAGTAAACTCTTCAAAATACAACCCTCAAACAGCAAAACCCCTACATTTCCAATACTTCAGGGTCCGCCAGTCCACAATGAAACATACACGGCCAAACAGGCAAGTGTCAGTTTTCTTTACCTACCAAGCTCATTTCTTTGGATTTCAAAGAAGTGGAACTTGCCGAGGAGGCCGTGGAAGCTGGGCTGCTAGAAGCATCCTTCTTTAGCAGGCGGTTTTTGTCGATTCCATTTTCCCGGGGCGAGTGGGCAGGGCTTGCTCGCGGAGAGGAAGGGTCCTCAACGAGCATAATCAAAAGTTTTCGTGATTTAGCTTGTAACAGACCGACCCTTCCCTTTCCACACTCATTCTCTAAATTTAAGGACAGTGCTGAAAGTCCTTCGGGTTGGGGGTGTACAAGGTGACCAACACCATGTTATAACGAGCAACATGGTCTCCACAAACATACCCGCAAACATGCCATAAAAAACAACCCCACAGTCATATCCCTCCTTGTGCCTCAGGCTTAAGAACTTTGCCTAGAGGGCATTGGAAGGAAAGGGGAGCCAGACATCCAACTTAGGCATTCAAAATATCTGCAGAAATATCTTTTTTTTAAAGGAAATAAAACTTTATGTCAGTTAGACCATTATTGCTCCATACATGAGCAACCATTAACTTCTTAATGCAAAAAGTTGCAAGAGGTCCCCCGCACTGAGGGGCTCTACTTCCTTCATTCACTGTTAGATTATTTTCATAACATTATTCAAATCATTCTGAAGACAAACTTTGATGAAAAGAATGGTTACCTCATTAGACACATCCACAACTAAGTTGTCATCGCTTTTGTCACCATCACTGTCCTGGAAGAAAGAAACATTAACGCCATTTACTAAAAGCTAAGAATGGGTTTGGGGCACAGTTAGATTTCTTTCTATAGTTCTTAGTAGCAGACAGACAAAAAAACTACCTGGGACAGGCCTGCAGGCTCTCTATCAGTTTGTCAGCCCTAGTATTTATTATCATCTTCCCCCTCTTCTCATCTGACCTGGGGCTATGCAAAGCTTCAGGCAGGAATTCTGTAGCAGTAGCAAACCAACTATCCAATCACAACTTGTTTACAGGTGATGGCAAGTTGCAAATACTTGGCAGGTTGTAAGTGCTCAGTAAATGGTTGCAACAGCTGAATTTCTCTTGAGGGCTGAAATCTCTAATTTAAAATATGCATACCCTTATATCAGAGTCTTTCCATATGATTTCAAGGTAAAGCATTTTCCCATGGGATTACTAGTTAATGCAAAAAAAAAAAAAAACAAAAAAAAACAAAACGAATCCAGCAAAGCTAGCCAGTGGATGGAATAAGCAAACAAAACCCAATCTTTTTCTCTTAAGTAACAAAAAATTAAAAATTAACCTTTTTTGCAATCAGCTTGAAGTATTTTTGGAAAGATAATAGATGGCAATATTTGAAAGGCACTGGCATTCTGCAGTAAGGCTCTCATTGTCCCTTCATAAAGCTACAGTATTTACTAATCAGGGGAAACTCCAAGGTAGCACTGGGTTTGGAAAATATTCGGAAAAGCTGTTCAGCCGGGCATGGCGGCTCACGCCTGTAATCCCAGCACTTTGGGAGGCCAATGCAGGCAGGCAGACCACTTGAGGCCAGGAGTTCAAGACCAGCCTGGCCAACATGGTGAAACCCTGTCTCTACTAAAAATACAAAAATTAGCCGGGCGTGGTGGCGCATGCCTGCAGTCACAGCTATTCAGGCGGCTGAGGCACAAGAATCGTTTGAACCCAGG
This sequence comes from Macaca fascicularis, assembly GCF_037993035.2. Taxonomy (NCBI): domain Eukaryota; kingdom Metazoa; phylum Chordata; class Mammalia; order Primates; family Cercopithecidae; genus Macaca; species Macaca fascicularis. The sequence goes on from NC_088389.1 coordinate 112,262,968, forward strand.
AAGTGTAGGTTGCAGTGAGCTGAGATCATGCTGCTGCACTCTGGCCTGGCCAACAAAGCAAGACTGTCTCAAAAAAAAATAAATAAAATAAAGCCTGTTCAATTTAATGATGTGGGCCGGATGCAGTGGTTCATGCTTATAATCCCAGCACTTTGGGAGGCTGAGGCGGGTGGATCACAAGGTCAGGAGCTTGAGACCAGCCCGACCAACATGGTGAAACCCTGTCTCTACTAAAAACACAAAAATTAGCTGGGTGTAGTGGTGTGCACCTGTCATCTCAGCTACTCAGGAGGTTGAGGCAGGAGAAATCGCTTGAACCTGGGAGACGGAGGTTGCAGTGAGCCGAGACTGTGCCACTGCAGTCCAGCCTGGGTGACAAGAGCAAGACTCCATCTCAAAATAAAAAAAACAACAAAAAACAAAAAAACAATTCAATGATGCGATCACCCCCTCCATCAAGTTTGAGGCAGGCTGAAAAAGTCTACTTTCTTAGCCAAAATGTCTCATGTCCTTTAGAGCAGAGTAATACATTATACAATGTAGGTATATGGAAAAAGCAGGACATCTCAATGGGTTTGAATTCTTGGAAAGGAAGAGGTCCCGAATTTATGATCTAAACAATGCTTGTACTGATACTGTTGTCAATGAAGAATATAGAAATAATATCTGAAAAGTTATTAGTACAAACAAGTGCAAATATTATCCACATTGGCCTTCTGAAGTAGGCCCACAAATCTAGGCTGGAAAGTTTACCCTCAACTCTAAATTCAAGTCTTACATGATTTGTTTCCTAATCATACACAGAGCACTACATGTGGGAGACCCAATTTATTTTCTTCAATAGTGTGTTACAAGATACATTTTAGCCATGGTTACAGGGCACCATGCAATTCACCAGTAACAATTCAAATTACAACCAATGAGGAAGCCTGGGTAATCCTAAATAACAGTCTACTGAAATAAATATTTTCATACAATAAAGAACAAAACTAATACTAACGAAAATCTGTTTTCTCTTGGTAAAGCCCACAGCAAAGCACAAATGTTTCCAGGTATTAAGGGTGGTGGTGGTGAAAAAATATAAACTAAAAGAGTTTATCTTCTACAAAGAAAATTATAAAAATGGCTAATTTAGTACACAGACGGAACTAGCAAAAATAGCGAACAATTCCTTTATTACAATGGGACTCTGAAGTGAGTTTACTGTAATTTAAATCTTAGCTTTGTACTGGACCCTTCTGCAAAGGGTACTGCAAAGGACAGTACATGTCTGTCATCGGTGATCTAAGATCTGAGGACTTTGTCTCAGACTCTCCAACATACTCTCCACACACGGTCCCTAACCATTATCCAACCAGACAAACCTAGTACACGCAGGTTACAAAACTACCATGCCAAGCTTTATGGATTCTAGAGCACTCATTACTAAATAACTTACTATACACAACAGCCTCATGAAGGGCAATTCAGAATTCTACATCGGCAAATATCTGCATGTCATAAACCTTCCAACTTGCTTCGTAACATCAGAATTCTACCTTAGCAAATATCTGCATGTCATAAACCTTCCAACTTGCTTAGTAACACTGAATGTCACAATGAAAGTACATGCATGGGACATCGGCTCTGGGCAACAGACAAGGGGAGAATGATATGTGCTAAAAAGTGTTGGGTTAGGATGGGGAGAACCAACCGCTTTGTTTCTTAGTATGTTATTAAAGCATGGTGCAAAGTGCGAACCAAATAGAGGATCTCTGGTAAAATAATCGAATACTGGAGCTGGGTTTGGGCATCTTAGCATAGTGTCAAAGAGCAGAGATACTAGAGCTGGCTCCAGCAAATCACTGGGATGTTATAAGAGTTAAATGAAATAATCCATGTAAAAATCACAAGGTACCTGGCACTAACTCCAGGTGGTGCTCAAAAAGATGTTACCTATCGTCAGCTATAGGCTTGGGCAAGCCAGCAGCAGACACTATCGTCTATCTAGTGTTTAGAACTCCACATAGCCTGCACAGTTGACGCCTCTTCCTCCAAGGGCATCAGGGACGTAGCCCCAATTCAGCAACTCTGCTTTCATACTGTTCCTGAGAATGCATCCATCCTGAAACAGACACTCGGGGACACACAGGCAACTCCAAGTCATACATCGGCTGCAATGTTTATAACCCTGAGACCAGAGCCAATGGCCATCTGGCTCAGTTTGGTTTCCTTTTGAATGTGGTTTTAGCTGGATCTGTGACAAGAGTCCCCACTCCATCAACCAGTAGAGTGATCTCATCTACAGAGTTTAAACAAGATGCCTCTGGGATTTCTTCCATTTTCACCATGAACTTAGTTCACTAGGAACGCTCACTGTGGAAAACGTTGAGCTCTGTCTTGAGAAGTAGTATGAGCCTGTATCATCAGAACAGCATCCACAAAGCTTCTGTGACACTACAATTTTTACTCTATTTTAGCAGGAGTGGCTACTAAATTCACAGAGTCCAGGACAAAATGAAAAATGCAGAGACCTTATTCAAAAATTCAGAATGTAAAGATAGTGAGATCTGAGCACTACATCAAGAGAGGGCAGGGGCTGGGGGGACTCCTAAGAACAGCAGGGCCCTGAGCAACCACAGCGCACAAAGCCAGCCCTGCATTTTCATATTCCCTTTTGAGTAACAAAGGCAGGAAGTCCAAAGCGTAACACTGAGCCCGGCAGAAGCATAATTTACTGCCCCAAAGGGAAATAATATCCTACAATGTAAGAACCTCTCCTCTTTATGTTATTATTTTTAAGGACATGGAATTATCACTAAGATCTTAAGAGTATACTTGGATACTCACTTAGGTGAGCAGTAAGCAAACAAATGCTATTTCAAGTCCTTTAATTACTTACATAGTGGCTGGAGTCCTTATCATCCACCTTCCTTTTCTTGATGTCATTGGAAAATTCAGGCCCATTTCTGCGTTTATCTGTGCCTCTTAGACTGTCTGGGACCAGAAGGGAATTACTCTGCAAGACAAAAAAATTAATCAAAGATTTCTTCCCAAGCCTCTTTGTACACATGAAAACCCAACCTCGATGTGAGAACTATTTTTGAAAGGCGATACCTACACAGCCTTTCATTCCATTTAATTCATCTCATCTAAAGACTCTGATGGCAAACGTATCTACAGGTTTACACACTTAAAAAGGAGACCCTGACTTTGCAAATAAACCATCCAAAGCTAGGTGGATTCTTCAGGCCTCCTTGGAAATGTGCTTCTGTTCTATTTACTGTCGGAGAAATAGGAGCTTACTGTGTTGTATGTGGATGTGTTTTTATTCTTTCCCACTGCGACTTCCTGGTCAGGAATGCAAATGGCCTATGCGCAAATCTTGAGATTACTCTATTAGACATATTCTTTAACTGTAAGAGTCAATGTGTACCACTCTAAAAAGGCACAAAGGAAGCGGTGGGATTAACAGCATGGTTTCCTAAAAGGCAAATCACATTTTCCACAGCAACAATGAAGGAACTCTTTTGAATTCTTTTAATTTATTGTTGAAAATAAGACTTGGTGTTCCTCGCCAATAGCGCTGAAATTTAAGACCCAAGGGGGGAATTTCGGCCAGTGAATCTTCAATAGCAAGGCCAGCTCCCACACACAAAAGCAGGAACAAGGACTAATCTTTTCCACAAACCACACAGGATACTTTCATTCGCATATGCTGAGTAGGAACTGTTGACCCAAAGAAAACAGGCATTTTAGATATTTTGGGGTCACATGACATGATCTGACATCTCTTCAATTCCCATCTCCCCTCGGGCTAAAGCATCAGAACATGTTACAATGAGTTCTTTTAAGTGTGGGATTAGCATATGCAAGGGGGCAATTTGTTCAGTGATGTGTTACTGCCCTGAACAATGTTGAATGAGCTGTGCAAAAAACCTCCTTTCACAAAGCCCAGATAACCCCAATCTCTGAAAGATGTTTGAGAACTAAGAGGGCGGTGTCCAGGGCCAACAGACAATTATGTTACCTTTCTCTGCCACAATTTAAAACAGAACGGGCTGGGGGATGCCTTTAAGTTAGACCACATCTAATCGACAGTATACAACAGGAGCAAATACTTTATGGTACCTTTTTAAAAGCCGTGAGTTTCATTCCTAACCAGCCAGAGGTAGTCAGCCAGGTGGCCAGCCCTCAAAGCTCCCCCTGAAAACCATGGACCCCACCATGGGAGGGTTGTTCCCAGCTCAACCATATGCAGGAGGAAATCAAAACTGGGGACCAGAAGGCAATCCCAAGCCTCTTGGCCCTCCTCAGGGACCAACTCTAAAGGAGCTGGGCTCTTTTATTCATGACTGTTCAAGCTACACAAATGCCAGGAGGCTTAGATAAAAGCAGCTGGGAGGGACCAATGCAATTCAATATAGAGAAGCTCAAAGTAATATCTTTACCACAGTGTTTGGGGCTGAAAGGTGAGCCGGCTGGATCCCTGAACTAATTACCTAGATAAATGTCCGCTAAAAACTAACCCCTCCAACCCAGACCCACAGCCGACAGGGCTGCAGGAGACCTAACTCTTGCAAAGTGCTAACACGCCCTCTGAAAAGCTGGGCCGGAGCAGCAGCTGCTTGTTCACACATGGGAAACATGTTTAAATACACCTCTCTCTTCTAGTCTATTTCAGCCCCGAGGTCTCCTCCTCCAGACTCTGAGCAGCATCCAGGGCAGGGCTATGTCTTATTCAACTTTAAATCCGCCCAAGTGCCCAGCAAAATGGGGCATAGAGTCGGTGTGTGCTGACCAGTCTCTCCACAGTCTTCCAAGCGCTCCTGCTGTCATCAGCACTGCACGTCCAAGCCACAGGGCCATTCCAAGACAGCTTCTTAATGTCTTTTTTTTTTTTTTTTTTTAACGATGTCAAGTGGTACTGTGAACGTAAAAGTAAACTACACTTCTGTTAGAAACAATACAATTTCTGTTAGAAACAATAACCTTTCTATGACTGGACGTTTGAGACTGTCAAGCTTTGAGGCTTCTGTGTCTACGTGTTCAAAGTTACTACTGTAATTTCCGCTTGAGCAGCTTAAATGAAGCTTATAGTCTGAATAGGTTTTGAAAAGCTCTGAAAGTTCCTCCAAATGTGGTGGACAGGGCTAGTAATTAGCAGCACTGCTTATCTGAAATGGACCCCATTCAACAGCAGACTTCAACAAGTTACAAAACAAGATGCCTCATCATACCTTTGATGCTGTAAAATTGACTCAAAACAAGGCAGCAGAGAGTGTGGGCTGGAAAGGCACAGGAAAACCACACTCAGACCCAGGGATCCCTGGCCCATGCAGCTGCCGGACGCCCGGCCGGCTTTCTACCTAAAGGCTACCCCACCAAAAAGAGACCGCCTCCTTTTACTCTTGTTCCCGTGAACCCAGCTCTCTGTGTATAACTGCCCCTGACTTCTTCCAGCCCTGATGTTGCTTTCATTGTTGTTCTTGATATGAGCAAATAGTTCCAGCCTAATGAGATTCACTGGCAGCAACAGCAACCATTCTGGTTTTTAAACTACTGCCTGGGGGACCCTTACCTTCATGATTCCCTCACTTGTTCCCAGAAACCCAAAAGTGACTTGGTGGGTACTGCATTTTTTGAGGTATTTTTCCCTCACGCTGTGATTTCTCCTTGCACCCCCTGCTGTGTGTTGCTTCTGGCTCCAGGGTAGAACACAGTCATTTTGATGGCCATTAAGAGCCACTTTATACATATTTTGAGAATTCAGAGATTAAACCTGGGTACTGACTAAATTGTCATTTTGATCCTCCAAAATTTCGAATGCTATGTTGTCTGGGTCCTCATCTAACAAATCGAGGCAACATTTATGAGGATACCATTTGCAAAAGAATGAAACAGAGGTTGCTTTGCATTACGCTATTTAAAAATGGTTATGAGGCCGGGGCGGTGGCTCATGCCTGTAATCTCAGCAATTTGGGAGGCCAAGGCGGGCAGATTGCCTGAGGACAGGAGTTCGAGACCAGCCTGGCCAACATGGTGAAACCCCATCTGTACTAAAAAAAAAAAAATTAGCCGGGTGTGGTAGCACACACCTGTAATCCCAGCTACTTAGGAGGCTGCGGCATAAGAATCGCTTGAACCCAGTAGGTGGAGGTTGCAATGAGCAGAGATTGTGCCACTGCACTCCAGCCTGGGTGACAAAGTGAGACTCTACCTCAAAAAAATAATAAAATGAAAAATCAAAAAAAAAAAAATAGTCATGCATTCTAAACACAAAATAATTAGAAACAAACCTGAGAAGAGGCTAAAGCAACTGTCGAGACATTTTGTTCCTCCTCCTCCTCCTCCTGCTCCTTTAATCTGGAGGACTAGGATGTCCCAAGACAGAGGTAATTTGCCTGGGGCCAAGCGGCTCTGTCCACTACCTGCTGATTCCTATTACAGTCAAAGTGCCTCCTCTCTCAGAAGAGTGATTTTTAAACTCAAGTTTATATACATGGAACACTTGTACCCAAAAACTTATTTGAAATTCAGCCTGGCTCTTTAAACTACTGCACTTAACATTCTAATGTGACATAATACCTGACGCATGGTTTCTCTGACCCACCTCCTAACCAACAGAATGCTTTGCTTTAATCAGGTTAGATGGCTTCCATACCAAAAATAGAAATGTGTAATTTTTAAATGAACATTTTAAATTCTACTTTAAAATGAACTAGGAATAGTCCCAAATTCCTGCCGTGCCACTCAAAACCCAAAATTAACACTAAAAAAGGCCTCAGCAGAGAGTGACAAAGCAGCCCAGGTACACACAGGCTTCATGGGATGCCAATCACCGCGGGTAATCATCCTACAGACCTATTTGCCACTGTAGACACCTCTTCCTAAGTCTATATTTTGAAAGATTTTAATCTACCAAACAGGATTCATCAAGTAGAATTCATTTTTCAAATATTTATTTGCCAAATAAATATTTAATTGAGAATCAGCTTTTTGATCAACATGAGAACCAGTGTTACCATACTGACTGATACACTCTAATTCCAGCCAAGAAACCCAATGCTTTATTTCACCTTGCAGCTGGTAAAATTTAAATATCTGCCAGGATTTTTAAAGACTGTAAATGTTGGGCAGACTTCTATTACAAGTGTCCCAAGGACTGAGGTTTCTAGACTGCATGTAAGTTTTCCTTTATTTAAAAAAATTTTTTAAGAAATAAACAAAATCTCCTTATTTATGTCTTCTACAGAAACTCAAAATAGGAGTTATACAGCCCACGGAGGACATTACAAACCTGGGCAAATCAGTTGAAAACATACTGTTCAAAACAAACTAAAATTCTAAAACCAAATAATTTTCTGCACCTACGTGTGGCACACACTTACGGGTACAGGGTCAAGTAAAACATAAAGGGAGAAGCATATCTGAGAAGTCTAAAAGAAAAGATCCTCCTAGAATGCTCAGTATCAGATACATAAAGAGGGTTCAAAAATGGGCAGAACTGGCATAACTTTTATATAGAAAGTACATGACATGATTAGATGAGGTGCAAGAACAGAGAAACCATATACTCCACAAGAAGGGACTCTCTCTCTCTCTCTCTCTCTCTCTCTCTCTCACACGAAAATCTGGAATTCTGTGAGAATGCCAAATCTCAGAGGGCATCTTCACTGGCAACAAGCAAATTACTACTTATTAATATATGCTTCCTAAGGGTTACATCTAACTTGCACTAATAGGATGACAGAATAGAACGGCTATGACAGCAAAAGAGCTGGTCAGAAGAAATGAGGAATGGCAGATCTTCCGATATTACAGCTTGTGTGCATTCTGAGACAAATTCTGAGCACAATTTCCTAACTGTGGGAACCATGTTTTATTAAACACACACCAGGATCTTTCCCTGCGGTAGCTCCATGGCCTCAGGGTAACTAGATAATTGGCAAAGTGTTCGAATTTCCTGGATGCAAGAGGCCAACATATGCTCTTAAAATAAAGCAAAAATAAACATTCCAACACAATTATGAAACCATACCTTCATATAAGAACTTACAATGTAAGCAGATGGGTTGACTGAACCTCAGAGAGCACCCAGTGGCGTCAAAAGAACATGTTAAGACTGGAACTCTGTATTCCTTTATCCTGACCATTCAGCACAAGTGATGTGTCTATTTCATGCTCCAAACACCCATTCAAGACAAAGGTAGCAAAGACCCAGCCACTTCAAAAAGGATAAAAACCAGTCTTTATAGTCTTGTTCCAATAATCTGACTTTTCTTCAGCAATTTAACACTAACGGTTGTTCACATCTACTAACATGTTCTGAAAAGTAACCCCAGAAACTATGGGGGGGGGGGGAAGCAACTTTAATAAAACGCTGCCCTGTCAATGCTACCAAACACTAGTTACAGAGGCCTTCATGCATCCTAAGACCTCCAAGCAACTTCTCTGCCAACAAGTTCAAACCCTGAAACCACCAGCAGCAAAACTGAAAGGAAAACCCATTCATGCACACAGCAAAAGCAAGACAGGTTTCCCTAATGCAAAAATAAAGCACATTATTCAAATGGATTTCTTTAGCTGCCATGCTGATTCCCCTTGGGAACTTTCTCCTCCCCGCAGGAAAAGTGTTTGTGTCAGAGGTACAGATTGGAAACTCGTGACACCTCATTTATCCTCAGTTACACTAAGGCAGTAGGAACCTAATTTACTAGCACACTCCACACTGACAATTAACTTCTCGGTGAACATTAAAACAATTAGGTAACGACGCACCCCATCACATCTGTGTGCCTTCTCCATCTACACCTGGTATCAATTAAGCCATCACCCTGCGCCGTACTTTTTGCTACGGTCCAATTGGTCATTCACGTACTCTGCCCAAAACTTCAACTACTGCATTTTTAACCCATAAAACTAATGAGATCCCCACTTGTTAACAACATGACAAAGTTGAAAATCTGTCCACTGGCAATCACATCACATCTCACAACCCTGCCTGTGCAGCCCGTCTGAAGGGCACACATTGATGTTTCACACAGTTTAAATGCAAACTATGGGGAAGAACAAGTGCATTCCTGCACCTTGATTTTGCAACTCATCAAGTCAGGAGGACTCACAGAAAGGTAGCCATGCAGGTGACATACAGGGCCAGTTAATGTTGAGGATGGACAGGGTGCTAAAACCACGATGCCTTCGTCACCACCCTCTCATTTGTAGCTGGCCCTTCTACCCTCCTCCAGGCAAAGCAAAACAAACAAACTCTGTAGCAGACAATAAATACAATTATTTAAAATTAATTTTTAAATAACCTCATGACACTGCCATTCCCCATCTCAGGACCTAATCACAGCAAAACCAAAACCTCTATGTCAAAGCATTTTTGAAAGCATGGTTTCTAAGAGCTGCTTACCTGTTTCTGTGCCTCTTTGCTCTCTAGCCCCTGTTGAGATAATTGCTAATGCAAGAAATGGCCCTGAAACTACAAAGCCATTAGGTCAGGACTTGACTAAGTCATCTTGTATCTGACAGCACTTACATTTATACCTCCTTATCTCAAAGATAAGGACACAGAATTTGTTGTCCACCTATGTTCCAGTGAGGAAATGATAAAAATGATTATAGGGACAAAAACAATCGCAGGTTTTCTAATTACAGAGCACAAACTCAAAAAAGAGGTTTTGGAGGCAAAAATTGTTCTCTCGCTTTTTGTTTTTTTTTTTTTTTTTTTAAAGATGCTCTATTTTCACTGTAATCACAGTGAGATAAAACCTGAACATTAATCCAGTCCACCAACGCCCCGATATCTACCTGACTTATTGCATCCAGTCAACAGACGCCTCTACCTGGTACAGGCTCCTGACAATCTAGAAACCACCAGGGCTTTCAAGGGTTCACCCTACTCACAGCAGTGTTGCCAACATTCTCAGAGAGGATCTATCTTTTTTAAGCAGAGTTTTAAACTTGGCCAGAAGGGAAACCTGCCCAGGAGACTGCTTAAGAAAACTTAAGCGTTTTCCATTGTGCCCAAAAATTGAAATTTTACGTGACTCATCTCAGTTTTAGCCTTTATTTCCAGGCAATCTCTTAAAATGTCAGGTCAAGATGAATTCATAAGTATTTAGGCAAAAACAGCACCTCCAAGGCTGTGTCTACTTTTGAGAAATTTGATTATCAGGAAACTGATCAAGTTAATAAGCAGCTGAGATCAGTTTCATGGTGCTGACGTGCTGAGAACCAACAGTAACTGCCACATTGGCACGCGGATCCTTATTTCCATAACTGCCTGTGTAATATGTACTTTAAAAAGGGAGAGAAAACCAAGGCTGGGTGCAGAGGCTCACGCCTGTCATCTCAGCACTTCGGGAGGCCAAGGTGGGAGGATTACTTGAAGCCAAGAGTTTGAGACCAGCCTAGGCAACATACTGAGACTCTGAGTGTACAAAAATTAAAAGAAAAATTGTTTTAATTAAAAAAATAAATAGGAGAGAAACCCAGAAGTAACTGCATTGAAAGTCATGAATGATGCATTTACTGTTGTCTTGCTACTCTGCCAACGGCAGTGGGAGGAGGGCATTCCCTAAGCACCTTCCATGCTGTCTGCTATCCTCCCACCTGAGGCCTCCTAACCCCCTCCCTATGAGGCAACCACTACGATCACCTCTTATAGATGGGACTAGGAAGGCACAAAAGAACGAAAAAGCCTTGCCTGTGTAGCCAGAATTCCACTCAGGTCTGCCTTTGTACAAAACTCACGTTCATTCTACCACCTGGTGCCACCACGGTTCCCATGGGCCTCTGGGAGTGAAGGTGATTTTTTTTCCCCAGAAAAAGACCAACAGTATTCTTTTCCAAAGTCCCACATCTTAACTCCTCCTTGCCTTCCATAATGTTGTCATTTTGAGAAAAAGTGACGTATGGGTGGTCCTAACTAGGATTTGGTCCTGCCTCTGACAATTAACTAGTCAAGAACAGCTAGAGAAGAGTAACAAGAAAGAAAAGAAAGAAACCACCTTATGTAAAACAAGGTGATGTTTGTCGTAATTATCTCTAGGTAAGCTCTAAATACAAACTCCTGGTGATTTTAGAAGTCAATTACAGAGTGACAACATGGTCCTTCAGATTACTAACTCTCAATCTCTGTTAACTAAGTAACTATGTGACTGGATGCATCCAGCCTCCTTGATAAAGGAGGTTTTTTTATGCTGCTGTGCCATATGACCTGAAAGACAGATGAGTGGTGCTTAGACTGTTCTGAGTCAGGAACCCCTTTTTGAGAATTTGACGAGTTATAATCTCTCCCCAGAATTCTGCAAATGAACACAGACCCACCACAATCTGCACATACTTATACAGTCCATCCATGAACGCCACTGCGTAGGTCTACAAACTGTCTGCTCTGGAGTCTCCCCCAGAGTCTCCTCCCTTTTCCAAACAGTGATCACACTGGCTAAGTATTTCAGTGCCTTACATTCAACAAATGTTTAACTGTGACATAAAAGGGATCGCTGCAAAATGAGAGCAAGTATACGCAGTACCTCAAACAGTACTTGGCCACATAGTCAGGGCTCAACAAATATTTGTTAAATGACTCAAAGTATTTAAAAGCATGACCTATTATACATTTTTTTAAACCATACAACTTGTTGTCAATTCTCTCTTTCAAGCAGATAAAAATAGCATTCCCTTCAGCCAAAATTTAATGTAATTTATCTTTAAATTAATTAAAATATCTAAAGTTATGTTTTTATTACTATTGAATGCTACTAAGAAACAATGGCCTTTTTTAGGTCATTTCATATTTCTCTGCTCAAGAACTGCACTTATGTAAGAAAAAACAGATATCAAAATTTTAAAACAGCCAAAAAAAACCTTTAAACCAACGCAAAAACTCTATAAAGTTGCTAGCTTTATCATTCATCCCTTTCAGAAGTAAGAAACTTTAAGGTAGTTTCCATAAAAACTTTCACTCTTAGAACAGCCATGTGTCACTGAACAACAGGGATACTTTGTGAGAAAGGGATGTCAGGCAATTTCATCATTGTGCAAATATCAAATAGTGTGCTTACACAAACCTGGGTGGTACAGCCTACTACACACCTAAGCTACTGCTCCTAGACTACAAACCTGTACATGTTACTGTCCTGAATATTACAGGCAGCTACAACACAATGTAAGTATTTGTGTATCTAAACACACCTAAACATTGAAAAGGTACGGTGTTATGCTCTTACGGGACCACCATCATATATGCAATCCACTGTTGACGCAAGTGTTGTTATGCAGTGCACTGATTGCACTTCTGTTTTCTAGGCTTCACATTAAAACAGATTGCTTATTTAAGGCTCATTTGTTTTCCCACCATAAAATCTTTAACTAGCAAATTAATTTCTGCCACTAAAAATAAACTACCTACCAACCAGTTTTAGGCTCACAGATAAAAATTCATACACACCCACATTCCCTGTGGATCCCGTCAGTCTCTGATTTCTGCACTTGGTATAAATAATATGTTCAATATAGAAAGAATAAACAAGAAGAAAAAAAAAAAACCAACAGTAAGGAGTTAGTCTTACTTATGGCCAAGGTTCTTAGACTTTGGTCCAAGGATCCCTTAAGGGTCCCAGAGACCCTCGAAAATCTATGAGGGCAGATTTTCTTCCTAAACTTCAACTAAATACCACAAAAGAGCAAATGCAGAAGAATCCAGCTGTCCTCTTTAAAACTAAATAAATAACAGGACATTCAAGACAGTTGTAGACATACCTAACAATGCCACTCTTCCCACTATAATTTTTTTTTTGTTTCGGAAAAGTTATTTTTCACTAATAATGTTATTTGTATTAATACAATTTAAATTAAGTAGCTCTTCATCTGTTTAGGTGATTTAATTTTTTTTATTATTTCTTACCCAGTAAATATTGAAAATCAAAATATTAACCCAGTAAATATCAAAATATAACCCAGATAAAAAGTTATTCAGGGTCCTCAATAATTTTATTTCAAGGGTATCAAGATCATGAGGCCATAAGGCTTTGAAAATCACTGGCCTGTAGCAACTGCCCTTAACCTTTCACTGGATTAAAAAACAGCAGCAAACGGCAATTGGCTGACTTGATCTGCCAAGTAAAATTAGACTTTCTGATTCAAACCACTTTATTAAATAGATAAGTACTATAACATTTTAGGCACTAATAGTATGCATCATCTCATTATCCACTGCTTTTCATACTCATTTTTATACAAAGTTTGAAGAGCTATTTAATTTTACATAACTGTAGCAAAATCCCACTTATGTGGACAGTGAACAATTTAATGCCTCTCTATGGACTGAATTAAATGTTGAGGTTACAATTAGTGTAGTTTTCCCATTTTAATCATCATTGCCCAACAGTTTTCTGTAGTCATTAGGCAGGAAACACAGCATATATACTTGTTCTGAAAATATTCATTGAAATGATTAGAACTTGTCAAAAATTTGATATAAAAAAGGACACATGCCCAAAACACGTAAATCCACACTTGAACTAGAAAGTTGGTTGACTGCTAACCCTAACTTACAGACTTAAAAATAACCCACAATTGCCTGAAACTCAAGAACTGCTTCATACTTCTTGAAGGGGACAACCAAAAACCCTCCCTCCAGCCACTCCAATGAACCCATGAATTAAGCACTCGCATATATTTTTTCAGTCAAAAATACCAACAAGAGGTTATCAGACACATTCGGAAATTCAGAAAGACACAGAGGTATAACATACATCTCTACTAGCTTAAGCATACAAACCTCTGCCTATTCACAGCCCTGGCATTTCAGAGAGGCACATACCACGTGGCATCACTTCCACAATTCCGATACCAGTGAGTTACAGAACTTTTGCTGAACCTTTCTCCAGTCTTGCGTCTTTTGGTAACTGTGTCACTCCCTCCTCCTCAGTTCTCTGGGCAAGGGCTTTGCTGCGTGCCTACATACCCCGAATTACAGATACGTGTCCCATAGTGCCTTACGTATATGGTATGCACTCAATGAACACAGCCATTTAAGGTGAAACAGGAGGACCGAGGAAAACATGTTAAACTGAAGTCCCAAAGCCAGAATAAGTTCACTAGATTTAAAACATATAACAGCCTAAAGGGCATGGGCTCTCCGCAAATTTCTTCTGTGATTTCATCCAGGGTTAGGTTTTTAAATCTGATACTCTACTGAACAGACATAAAAGATGACTATCTCGCTGGGCATGGTGATTCAAGCCTGCAATCCCAGCACTTTGGGAGGCTGAGGCGGGCGGATCACCTGAGGTCGGGAGTTCCAGATCAGCCTTACCAACATGGGGAAACTCCGTCTCTACTAAAAAGACAAAATTAGCTGGGTGTGGTGGCACATGCCTGTAATCCCAGCTGAGGCGGAAAAATCGCTTGAACCCAGGAGGCGGAGGTTGCAGTGAGCTGAGATAGTGCTACTGCACTCCAGCCTGGGTGACAGAGCGATATTCCATCTCAAAAAAAAAAAAAAGGCTATCTTAGGAACCCTGGAATGGCAAAACAATAAGGCTTCCTCCATAAACCAGAGCCAGTTTACTTATCTGTACTTTGTGTGTAGAATATTTTATTTCCTACCTATAACTTTTTGTCCCCCCATCCCCTCCCAACATTTTCCGGAGAAACTTGTAGGACAAGAACTTTAAAACTAGCTACCCTTTCCTTCAACCATTCCCCACTCCTCCAAACACATCCAGATACATGAAATATACCAAGATCTGTCTCAAAGACAATTTTTAAAGTAGCTACTATTCTACACAGAACAGGGTTTAAAAAAAGAAAAGAAAAAAAAAAACCCTGAACTTTTATCCTTCCCCCAAAACTTAGACCAAAAAAGTTATCAGAATTATTTAAATGTTCAGTATCCCATTTTTTTTTTTTTTTTTTTTTTTTTTACCATATTAAACACAGTCAAAATACTGCTGTGTTCACAAAGAAGGAAAGGAGGCAAAACCTGCAGGATATCCCAGCTGAAAAGGGGCCGAATTCTCTCTATTTGCTACACAACATTTGAGGCGCACTTTAAGTACGGGTCTCCCCAGAGCTAACTGGCAGATGCATGTACGGATCACACATGCGCATGAAAAATGAGTGTGACTTAGACTGGTGAAAACACAAACTCTCTATGCACACAGCCCTGTCCGCTGAATTTCCTTCTTTTTAAGAGCTTACTGGTACGCTCAGTTCTTATGTCTAAAATAGATGTAAGATCAAGTTCACATTCCAAGGGCAATTATGCAAAGAAAACAAGATATGGAAACCTAGCAACTAAAATGCATTCGCAGAGGATAATGACTGGTTTAGGTAGAAATAGTATATTACTAACCAACTTCACAAAGGGATTGTGATCTCTTGCCTCTAAAACTGATTTAAGATATAAAAATGAATATTCTTTTAAACTACAGCCAACCCCAGACTTAGAATGCAACCATTAACACTTTTACAGTGAGGCGGAGGCATACATAGATCAAAGTATATTTCCAAGTAAGTAATCACAGCAAACAATGTTGCCTCCAAATTATGCCCCTCTCGTCTGATGCAAGGTTTATAAAAAGACAAGAGCAGAGCAAACAGTCATGTAAGAAAAAGAAATTTTAAAGGAAGAAAAAGTAGAAGAAAAAAGCCAGGTCACTGAGACAGGGAGAGTGTGCGTGTCTGTCTGTGCCCGTGTAGAGAAGTGTTGTCAGAAGGGGACAGTATGTGCATATGTGTGTGTGTGCAGCAGGCGTTTGAGTACTTACTGTGCCCGGCTCTCTGTCTGCTCCCGAGGTTACCAAGAAACGCACAGACATGCCCGTTCAGACACAGAGGCAAGAACAGAAATAAAAAAAAGGGGGGAATAATTAGAACACAAGCCCCAAACAGTTTTAAAAATGGCTTTTATTTATATAAGTCATTGCACATTCCTAATACAGTGATTTCCTGAAAATTACAGTATTTTGTAAACATAAGATTTACAGTTTAACCATACACAAAGCCTATTTTTTTATTTCTTGACAGAATAAATTACTTTTCTTCAAAAAATTAGTCAAGTGCAATTTTGCCCAATATTTAATGCATACTAGAATTAAAGCCTATGAAACTAAGTAGTAACAGATGCAATTATCAAACCTTTCATTTGAACACATTCACTTTCAAATTTAACTTCTTATTTCGCCCCATTTAACAACATTACTTTCTTTGAAAATTACCCAATTAAGCAGTTAACAGTTTTCCATAATATGGTACAGGCCACTGGCATTAACTAGGCAGTTGCCAAGATGTCAAGATGCCTGCAATCTAACGAGATCGAGACATCTACAGATGCCCACAGCAAACCCTGCAAACTTCCAGGGTGACCTGTGTTTCAGTGGAAAGCTTTGCGACAGTTCCTCTTATCTCATTGTTTGCTCTCTGTATAGGTTGGGGCTCTCTTTAGCGATGCACACAACTTTGCAGCACTGTAAGAGTATGAGGACAAAGTCCTAATCTGGCTTGCCCGGCCTCTCACCTCTGTGGTGCTCTGCATCGTGGTGCTTCTTGTCATCTTTTATTGCCAAGTGAGACTGCCCACTCAGAGCACTAGACAGCGCAAGAAGGCCGGCACTGCCCCCGAGGGGCGGGATTCCAGGAGGCTGAAGTCCCGAAGGGTGAGGCGTAAGGGGAACTGGGGGTCCGTGGCCATGAGAAAGATGCTGAGCTTGCAACTGCTGCTGCTGTTGGTGGTGGTGAGAGAGAAAAAGGAGGAGGAGGAGGTAGTGGTGACAGTGATGGCGATGGAGGCGGCATCCAGGGAAAAACAGACATGACAGGAGGGGAAGGAGGAAACAGAACAGGAGGTTCAACAAACACACAAAGGGAGCCAAGAAAGAGAGGGAGGAAAGGGGAAAAAATGCGATTAGTGCTTTCAGTTCATCAAAAGCTTTCACCTGCTCAATGACCTCTCCCACCTTCCCAAAATATAATCCTTACAACTACACTGTCACTTTCTGGTATCACTCACCCCAAGACAGGAGCTGTTTATTATTCAGCAAGGCTGGCTACATCAGTAAGTAAACAGGAGCTAGTTTTTTGTCTCTATGCGCCTCCAGGGAGGAGATCCAGCACGTCACTGAATCTAAGATGCCACAGATTTTCAGACTCATGCTGTTTTTGGAGAGTTTAAGATGGGGGTGGGGATGCATCCTACAATATAGTAGCCATACTCTCAACCTGTCACCAGGTAACTCCATTCCACCCTACGTCCTTGCATTGACTTACCACAGTAGTATGATGAGACAAACCAAAACACTATCACTAACGAACAGAATTTGGAAAGATGGGTGTCTCATGCACCACCCAGGCACTTGTGCCCCCTTATTCCATCAAGCCCTCTCAGTCCTGTGAGGAAGTATTGCAATTCCCATTTCCCAGAAGGAACAAAGTCTCAAAGGCATTCAGTAAATTGCTGAAACTCTCTCCCTAGGTGGGAGGGGACTGCAGTCAGTAGAGAAGCAACTCTTACAGCTGCTGTTTACCATAAGGCCACAGACAGGAGAAATCTCAGGGAGCCAGGCTTGTGGCCACTGGAAGAAACATTAGAGACGAAACTTTGTATATGCTTTCCTTCCTACCAAGCTCCACGCCTCAAACCCACTCTTTGTACTTGACTCATGAAAATACTCAGACCTAGAATGGGTAGGACCATGGATGAGGAAAGCACTTATGTGTGGGACTCCAGCCAGTGAGCCAAGCCCCTGTTCCCAAATGCCTTTTCCATGATTGCACTTTGCCCCCATTGTTTAACCCATTCCAGAAGTTCTAAGTCAGTTCTCATTACACAGTAGCATTGCTCTTACACATTATATTTAAAAGCACATTGTATGAAATGAAAAAGTATCCAAGAAATGGCCCCTGCACCATGAATCTGACCACATTTCAGCTGTCCAACATAAAACTTATTTTTGATGAGGCAGTAAAAACGATTAAGGCTCAATTTCTAAGGTGTAATGTTAGAAAATTCTCCAGATTCTGATTTGTGCTCACTTCCCTGGGACTCAATTACTCATTTTATTTATTATCCCCTTGCGTGCACTGAATATATTAAATCTTCATGCCAGATCTTCAGTCATTTCTACCCAGCCCACTGACTTTTAACGGAATCCCAAACACACTTCCCAACCTCAAAAGTTAGAGAAAACACCATCGTAAAGCCAGAAATCAGTGTCTGTGGAAATTTTACAATGAATTTTCCAGCACTCCAATCTTTCTAAAAATGTTTAGGGTCAGGCACGGTGGCTCACTATATTCCTATAATCCCAACACTTTGGAGGCCAAGGCAGGAAGATTACTGTAGCCCAAGAGTTTGAGACTGGACTGGGTGACATGGGGAGATTCCATCTCTATTTTAAAATAAATAAATAAAAACATCTAAGAGCCAGCCAACCATCTTTATAAACTTTCATTCTGTTCAAAGAGAGCACAGTTCTAATTAGAAGCAAAATGGGAAAGGGGGTGAGGTCAGAACAGGCAGCATTCATAGCATTCTTGGAAAGTATAAACTACTCATTCACCATTTGAGATCATAATAACAATTTCTTTATGCATAAAATCACCTTCCTGTCATTCCAAAGACACTAATTCTTGCTCTGTCACCTTTTAAGAGCTTGGCAATAGTGAGACATAAAACTGAAGAAGCTTGCAGTGGCATCACAGTCCACCAGGCATGCTCATTAGCACTTAATTAGGAACTAGACACCTGCCATAAGAAATGTGCTTGGAGAAGGATGAGGAACAGGTCTGCCCTACCAGCAATTACTATCATTACTTGGAGAGTAAGAGCTATGTCCGGCTTCTGGGGGAGAAATGCAATGATGCATACACAAGCAAGTGCAGCGGGTAATTAAGCACGGCACTAATTAAAAGAAGATGAGAGAGACTAAGCTGAGGGGAAGGAATCTAACCACAGGGTGGAGGACGCCACCCTCTCACCCTTCTCCCTGCTCCCCCTACTCCCCTAAAAATCTAGAATGCAGTCACCAGAAGATGACTTCAGAGCTGGGATTCTTACGTCAGACCAAACATACGCCGGTAATATTTAGATACTAAGAAAGTAAAGATTTCCGGCTAGGCACAGTGGCTCACCCCTGTAATCTCAATACTTTGGGAGCCCAAGGCGGGTGGATCACAAGGTCAGGAGCTCAAGACCAGCCTGGCCAAGATGCTGAAACCCTGTCTTTACTAAAAACACAAAAATTAGCCAGGCGTGGTGGCGGATGCCTGTAATTCCAGCTACTAGGGAGGCTGAGGCAGGAGAATCGCTTGAACCCAAGTGGCAGAGGTTGCAGTCAGCTGAGATCACACCACTGCACTCCAGCCTGGATGACAGAATGAGACTCCATCCCAAAAAAAAAAAAAAAAAAAAAAAAAAAAGATTTCCCCTCCCAAAATCCAAGCTAGCTTTCAGAAAGATGAACTGGGGAAGGTGGATCATGCCTGTAATCCCAGCGCTTTAGGAAGCTGAGACAGGTGGATCACTTGAGGTCAGGAGTTTTGAGACCAGCCTGACCAACATGGTGAAACCCTGTCTCTACTAAAAATATACAAATTAGCTGGGCGTGGTGGTGCATGCCTATAATCCCAGCTACCCGAAAGGCTGAGGTGGGAGAATCACTTGAACCTGGAAGGCGGAGGCTGTAGTGAGCTGAGATCATGCCACTGCACTCTAGCCTGGGTGACAAGAGTGAGACTCATTCTCCAAAAAAAAAAAAGATGAACTGGGAGCAGATTCTGATATCTTACTGTGAAGAGGTGTTGGCTTACATAATGGGGCTTTGCCACAGCTGTGAAGTAAACCTTTGTGGTTAAACCCAACAGTTTGACTAATATATAGCAACAGCAACATTCAACAGCCTAACTGGCCATGGGTAACTTCCACCTCTACCCTAATCTGACCTTCTAGGTCCCCTGAACGAACAGCTCACTGTCTATTATTAGAGGTAACTGGGTTCTTCTATCCATTGCTTGGCTACAATGAAAGCTGCTTTTTTTTTTTTTTTTTTTTTTAAGCAAAATCCTATCAAATTGAAAGGAGTACTAAGTAACAATCAAATGGATCACAACTGCTGAAGATGTCGTGATTCTAGGAAATGTGGACATTCCACTTCATATTCAACTTCTTGTTTCTGCAGGGCAGTGCTCCTAGATAATATTTAAGTGTCCATCGTCTGGCACAAGCTTAGAACGCATCTGAGGCAGTGAGGGTAGGTATCATGGTTCCCATTTCACAGATGATAACTGGCTCAAAGCCAACAGGCTTGCTACGGGGCTCAGAGCCAGAATGAGGGCTACAACCCTTTTGTTTCCTAGGACAACATTTCTCGTGTAACCCCAGCAGCTCAGTCATGTTCTCAAGAATAAGAAAGGGGGCAAAGTCGTTCTCTACTGAAGACTTCGCATTTCCCCCGCTGCTCAATTACCAGATGCTCTTGAGAACGTGCCATACTACGTACCCAGAGACAAATCCACCCTCACCAACAGGCCTAATGGCAGTGACGGGGGGAGTTTATGCTTAGACTGCATGAGTACCATCTCCTGTCCCCTCTTCTCAATACCTGTCATATATTTTCAAAAGGATGCTATCCCTTGCCCCCAGCTCTCTTCCAAAGAAGTATGTCAAGAACAATCAAGCCTAACAGTGGTGGCTCTGGCTTTTCTCAGAAGTAGATTCTTAACATTATAAATGCAAAGTATCATTTCTAAGATAAAATATTTATTTAAATGAGTAGAGGGGCCAAATCTACAAGAGTAAGGCAGCTATCTCCAAAAGGACAGCGCTCCTCGGTCCCATCTGTCTTTGGACGCCCATTTGCTCTCAACAAGGCTTACCTGAGACAGTGGTACTTACCGCCTTCAACAAAAGGAAAAAGCATGGATGCTACTTGAACATATTTTAGGAAAAAGTGATACTGATATTACTGTACAGCCAAAACCCAATAGCTCTGCCAATCAGGAGAATTTATGCACACTTTTTTTTTTTTTTTTTTTTGGACAGAGTCTTCACTGTCGCCCAGGCTGGAGTACAGTGGCGAAATCTCAGCTCCCTACAATCTCCTCCTTCTGGGCTCAAGCAATTCTCCTGCCTCAGCCACACAAGTACCTGGGATTCCAGGTACGCACCACCACGCCCAGCTAATTTTTGTATTTTTAGTAGAGATGAGGTTTCACCACATTGGCCAGGCTGATCTGGAACTCCTGACCTCAAGTGATCTGCCCACTTCGGCCCCCTAAAGTGCTGAGATTACAAGCGTGCGCCACCACACCCAGCCGATACATGCATGTTTTTTTAGGCAAAGTCTCACTCTGTCACTCAGGCTGGAGTGCAGCAGCACAATTATGGCTCACTGCAGCTCAAATGCCTGGGCTCAAGCAATCCTCCCACCTCAGCTTCCTAAGTACATACTTAGCTGGGACTACAAGTGTGCACCACTACACTTGGCTAATTTTTTTATAGAGATGGGGTCTCACCATGTTGCCCAGGCTGGTCTGGAACTCCTGTTTTCAAGCAATCCTCCCTCCTCAGCCTCCCAAAGTGCTGGGATTACAGGTGTGGGCCACTGTGCCCTGGCCACAGCTTGGCTAATTTTTTTATAGAGATGGGGTCTCACCATGTTGCCCAGGCTGGTCTAGAACTCCTGGCTTCAAGCAATCCTCCTGCCTTGGCCTTCCAAAGTGCTGGATTACAAGCGTAAGCTACCATAGCTGGCCTGCATCTGTCCTCTCTAACCAAAACCTGCCCCTATCATTTGGAAAACTGCAAGATGTTTTTTTCAACAAGACAGGAAGGATGAGGAAATTTATTCTTCTAAGCATTAGTTTATAGTAATTAGGAAATTTGTTTAAAAGTCAAAATGCTTGTAGATTTATACAACGTAGAACACACATGCAAAAGTTTGTAAAGTGATTAGAAAAAGGTTTTGTTTTGTTTTTTGTTTTTTTTTTTGAGACAGTCTCACTCTGTCGCCCAGGCTGGAGTATAGTGGTGTAATCTTGGCTCATTGCAACCTCCGCCTCCTGGGTTCAAGCTATTCTTGTGCCTCAGCCTCCGCAGTAGCTGGGATTACAGGTAAGCACCACCAAACCCAGCTAATTTTTGTATTTTTAGTAGAGATGGGGTTTTGCCATGTTGGCCAGGCTGGTCTCGAACTCCTGGCTTCGAGTGATCCACCCACCTCGGCCTCCCAAAGTGCTGGGATTACAGGCATGAACAACCAAGCCCAGCCGAGAAAAAGCATTTTTGATAATCAATGACAGTTTCTAGCAATATAGCTGGTTTTTCAGGCTATGATTCTAGACCACTGGTTCTCAAGCAGAACCAATTTTGACACCCCTCCCCTCCCTGCTTCAGGGACAGGTGGCCGTGTGTGGAGGTCACTGCGGGGAAGGGAAAAGGATGCTACTGGTGCATCTAGTGGGTGAAGACCAAGGATGCTGTGAACGTCCTACAATGCACAGGACAGCCCCCACCACAGAGAATTATCCTGCCCAAAATGTCAACAGTGCTAAGGTTCACTAACTTGAATTTAGACCTAAGCGGAGATTCTGTGCCATTAATGAGAATTCATGTTCTTGTATGCTAAGTGACTTGCCAAATTCTTGTTTAAAAAATAAAAATACTATTCAACATTCAATCACATTCACTGTCCCTTCATCGCCATCTGAGTACCCTGTCATAACACAAAAAAATGAACATCTGCTTTCTTAAGCTGATTCCACTAACGATTTCAAAAATTAAAGACAAAAAAAAAAAAAGGCCGGGCGCGGTGGCTCAAGCCTGTAATCCCAGCACTTTGGAAGGCTGAGGCGGGCGGATCACGAGGTCAGGAGATCGAGACCATCCTGGCTAACATGGTGAAACCCCGTCTCTACTAAAAATACAAAAAACTAGCCAGGCGAGGTGGTGGGCGCCTGTAGTCCCAGCTACTCGGGAGGCTGAGGCAGGAGAATGGCATAAACCTAGGAGGCGGAGCTTGCAGTGAGCCGAGATTGCGCCACTGCACTCCAGCCTGGGTGACAGAGCAAGACTCCGTCTCAAAAAAAAAAAAAAAAAAAAAAGTCCTTGTATTTTACAAAGCAATTTGAGAAAGGACTACACTGGGAAATTTTACATACTGGTGATCTGCGGCCCTAAAGGGAATGACAAATGTTCAGATTTGGGGATAAAGAGATCAATGCACTTGCTCTAACTAAAATCATTTGAATAGGCTGAGAGTGAGACAAATAAAACAAATGCCAAACCCTGAGTTAATGATACTGAAAACCCACAAGGAATAAAGCCATCTCATCCATGTCAAACAACAGCCACGCATTGAGAATTTTAATTCACATTTTACTTAGTGCAGCTTGGGTCAATTATATTACTATAATGAAACTGACTTTGCTGTTTACATTCAGAGTATTATTGTAATGGTATAGTTTCTACACACAGTCACAGCACATGGCTTATCACCATGTTGTTGTAGCCTCTAACAACTGGGAAGGACACCCAGTATGAAAACACAGGCCAATGCCCACCTTCTCCTCACCGGATCCTAAGCTCCTTACCACCAACCATGGAATCAACTTTAATTTCTGAAACTTCACCTGCTTATAACCCCAAGAAAAACTGTGTCATAAACATCACAGACTTAACCCAACCTAAACTAAAACCATGCCCCTAAATGGCACCTCTGATGCTAAGAGTGACAGTAAGTGGCATTTATAGCACTCGGTATTTAAACACTTTTTTTAAAGGGGAAAAAAACGTGAAAAGGAGTGTTTGTTGACAGTTCTCTCCAAATCACTCTTCCTTGATTTCTGCTATTTTCCTGTTCTTTAAAACACTCAAATCCTATCTTGGGAGACAGCAAAAATAAAGAAAGAAAGAAGAAGAAAACTGGTATGCTACATAAACAAGTGGGCAAGAGCCGTCTGGCAGCAGAAAACATCAAGGACACTACTGCAGGAGTTATCGCAATACCTCCCATTATGTGAATGGCCTCTCACGTAAAGAGGGGCAAGGGTGATAAACTGGGAGAAACTGCTTACAGGGCCAAGAATTCTCCAGCCACTCGAAGACAATAATAAAAACTAAAGTAACAATCCATTAAAGGCCCCATCTCAATGCAGGAGCACACAGAAAAGGATGCATGGGCAACCTAAGGAATGGGAGAAAATATTTGCAAACCATCCCTCAAATAAGAGGTTAACATCCAAAAAACTCAATAGTACGAAAATAAAAAAATAAGTATCCTAATTTAAAAATGGGCAAAGGACCTCCTAAACAGACATTTTTCAAAGAAGACATACAAATGGCCAACAGATAAACGAAAAAATGCTCAACATAATTAATCATGAAGGAAATGCAAATCAGAGCCACAATGAAATATCACCTCAGGCTGGGCGTAGTGGCTCACGCCTGTAAACCCAGCACTTTGGGAGGCCGAGGTGGGCAGATCACCTAAGGTGGGGAGTTCCAGACCAGCCCAACTAACATGGAGAAACCCAGTGTCTGTGAAAAATACAAAATTAGCTGGGCGTGGTGGCACATGCCTGCAATCCCAGCTACTCAGGAGGCTGAGGCAGGAGAATCGCTTGAACCTGGGAGGCGGAGGTTGCAGTGAGCAGAGATCACGCCATTGCACTCCAGCCTGGGCAACAAGAGCAAAGCTTCATCTCCAAAAAAAAAAAAAAAAAAAGAAAGAAATATCACCTCAAACCCATTGAGATGGCAGGTAACAGAAGACAAGATATGTGTTAGTGACGGTGTGGAGAAAAGGTAACCCTTGTACACTGTTCTTAGAATGTAAACTGGTACAGTCCTGATAGAAAACAACAGTATAGAAGTTTCTTAAAAAGTTAAAAATAGAACTACTTTCTCAAAAAGGTTAAGTATCCCTTTTCTGAAGTGCTTGGGACCAGCAATGTTTGGATTCTGGCTTTTTTTCAGATTTTTAAATATTTGCAATATTCTTACTGGCTGAGAATTAGAATTAGGGCTGCTCAATCTGTACATGATCCAGCAATCCCACTTCTGGGTATATATCTAAAGAAAATGAAATCAGGATCTATGTGCGGTGGCTTACACCTGCAATCCCAGCACTTTGGGAGGCCAAGGCGGGTGGATCATCTGAGGTCAGGAGTTCGAGACCAGCCTGGCCAACATGGTGAAACCACGTCTCTACTGAAAAAAAAAAAAAAAAAAAAAATTAGCCAGATGTGGTGGGCGCCTATAATCCCAGCTACTCAGGAGGCTGAGGCAGGAAAATTGCTTGAACCCAGGAGATGGAGGTTGCAGTGAGCCGACACAGTGCCACTGCACTCCAGCCTGGGTGACAGAGTGATTCTCCATCTAGAAAGAAAGAAAGAGAGAGAGAGAGAGAATGAAATCAGTATATCAGAGACAGAGAGAGAGAGAGAGATAGAGAGAATGAAATCAGACAGAGAGAGAGAGAGAAAGAGAATGAAATCAGTATACCATACATCTGCACACCATGACCACTGCAGCGCTATTCACGAGAGCCAAGATAATCAAACAACCCAAATGTCTGTTGATGGATGAACAGATAAAGAAAATGTGGTACATACAAACACAATGGAATACCATTCAGCCTTGAAAAAGAAGAAAATCCTACCACTTGTGACAACATGGGTAAATCTGCAGGACAGTAGGCTAAGCAAAATAGGCAGATTCAGAAAGACAAATAATGCATAATCTCCCTACTATGTGGAATCTAAGAGTACAACTCACAGAAGCAGAGAGTAGAATGGTGGCTGCCTGGAGGGGTAGGGGAAAATGAGGAGAGGTTGGTCAAAGGGTGCAAGGTTTCAGTTACCCAAGATAAAGAAGATCTGGATTTCCAAGGTACAGCACGGAGACTATAGTTAATAATACTGTATTGTATACTTGAAATTTGCTAAAATGGTACTTGGTGGGGTGTTTGTTGTTGTTGTTGTTGTTGTTGTTTTGAGACGGAGTTTCGCTCTTGTTGCCCAGGCTGGAGTGCAGTGGCGCTATCTCGGCTCACCGCAACCTCTGCCTCCTGGGTTCAAGCGATTCTCCTGCCTCAGCCTCCCGAGTAGCTGGGATTACAGGCATGTGCCACCAGGCCAGGTTAATTTTGTCTTTTTAGTAGAGACGGGGTTTCCCCATGTTGGTCAGGCTGGTCTAGAACTCCCAACCTCAGGTGATCCGCCCACCTCAGCCTCCCAAAGTGCTGGGATTATAGGCGTGAGCCACCATGCCTGGCCTGTCTTTATTCTTTCTCCATTTCAGCTAATCCACACAGGCCAACTCTTCCTGCACGACCACTGCCTTGCTCATCCCATTTCCCCGGAAGGCCATTAAGGCTATGACAAGCCATGTGATGGTAAATCCACTACAAAAACTACGCGGGTTTTGGTTGAAAAGATGCTCAACATCATTAGCCATCAGGAAAATGCAAATAAAAAACAGGAGATGCTGCTTCACACCCACTAGGATGCATAGAATAAAAAAGATGGACAGTAAATGGCAGAGATCATATAGAGAAATTGGAATTCTCATACGCTATTGTGAGAATGCAACATGATGCAGCCGCTTTGGAAAATAGTTTGGCTGTTGCTCAAAAAGTGAATAAAGTTACCACAGACCCAGTAATTCTACTCCCAGAGACAAATCCAAGAGAAAACATGCCCACACAAAAACATGTACACAAATGCTCACAGCAGCCTTATTCATAATAGACAATCAGTGGAAATCACCTAAATGTCCATCAACTTATGAATGAATAAGCAACTGTGGTATATTGATGAAATGTTAATTGTCAATAAAAAGGACTAAAATACTGGTGCATACTACAACATGGATAAACCTTGAAAACATGAAGAAGCCAGGCATACAACGCTACGTATTATATGATTCCATTCATATGAAATGTCCAGAACAGGCAAATTCATAGAGATGGATAAGCACATTGGTAGTTGCCAGAGGTTAGGGGAGGAGGCATGAAGAATAAATGGTAATGAATATGGAGTTTCTTTATAGGGTGACAAAAACGTCCTAGAAAAA
The DNA here is from genome assembly GCF_037993035.2 of Macaca fascicularis. Classification (NCBI taxonomy): domain Eukaryota; kingdom Metazoa; phylum Chordata; class Mammalia; order Primates; family Cercopithecidae; genus Macaca; species Macaca fascicularis. The sequence continues at coordinate 112,290,035 of NC_088389.1, forward strand.
TTTTATAGTCGTGATGTTGTACAGCAATGTGAATATGCTAAAACCCACTTAAGTATATGCTTTTAAAACGGTGAATTTGGCCAGGTACAGTGACTCACGCCTGTAATCCCAGCACTTTGGGAGGCCGAGGCAGATGGATCACCTGAGATCAGGAGTTCAAGACCAGCCTGACCAACATGGAGAAACCCTGTCTATACTAAAAATACAAAATTAGCTGGGCATGGTGGTGCATGCCTGTAATCCCAGCTACTTGTGAGGGGAGGCTGAGGCAGAAGAATTGCTTGAACCCAGGAGGCAGAGGCTGTGGTGAGCCGAGATCCCAACATTGCACTCCAGCCTGGGAAACAAGAGAGAAACTCCGTCTCAAAAAAAAAAACAAAAAAACAAAAAAAAAACATAATAATTTAATTGTAATTTTAAAATAACTAAAAGAGTGTCATTAGATTGTAACACAAAAGATAAATGCTTGCCGGGCACAGGGGCTCACACCTATAATCCCAGCACTTTGAAAGGCCGAGGTGGGCAGATCACCTAAGGTCAGGAGTTCCAGACCAGCCTGGCCAACATGGAGAAACGCCGTCTCTACCAAAAATACAAAATTAGCCAGGCATGGTGGCACATGCCTGTAATCCCAGCTACTCGGGAGGCTGAGGCAGGAGAATCACTTGAACCCAGGAGGCAGAGGTTGCAGTGAGCCGAGATCGTGCCATTGCACTCCAGCCTGGGCAACAAGAGCAAAACTCCGTCTCAAAAAAAAAAAAAAAAAAAAAAAAGATAAATGCTTCAGGGGATAGATACCCTATTCTTTATGATGTGCTTATTAAACACTGTATGCCTGCATCAAAACATCTCCTGTACCTCATAAATATATACAGATAGTATGTACCCACAAAAATTAAAAATTTAAAAATACACAGCTGTAATTCCTATAATGGGGTACTCTATTTTCTATTCTGAAGCTTTTCTCCTCCTTCTGGAAAAAAGAAGAATATATAATGCTTTATTCCAGGGAATCAAGTAAAAATCACAGGAAACTATGTGGGTGGGTTGACAGGCGCAGCAATCACTGCACATGTTTACCTATGTAACAAACCTGCACATCCTGTGCATGTATCCCGAAACTTAAAATTAAATTAAAATTTTTTTAAAAAAAGGAAAGAAATACGTGGGGAAATTAAAAAGTAAATGCTTCAACACTTTTCTAATAACTACAAAGCGTGATGACGATAATCCGGACACTGAGGAAAAGTTCTGCATTTGTCAGGCACCTAGTTGTGCTCTCAGTAAAAACAGACAAACAAACTTAACCAAAGGAGAGATGGGCTGCGAAGACTTCTTTGCAATATTGTTCTTTCCCTGTGGAAATTTAATAAAAGCGCTAGATTGTTGTAATTTAAGTAGAGAGTACGTCACTAAATACAAGTTAGTAGAGCTAGAAGATCCATGTTTGTTGTAGCTATTTAGTCTTCTCTCGGTAGCAGGCTATGCATTATTCTCCTAGGGAGAATTTGTTTTATAAAGAAACTTACGGCTGGGTTATTGATGGCTTTCCAGGGATTAACCGCATACTCATAAGAATAAGAGGCTAACCTCATCCTCTTAAACTTCACACACTACAATCCCATAGATAGCTGACAGCTACAGCCAAAGGAGAAAAATAATCCAACATTTTACTAATCCTTAAACCAATCATCTCATGCAACAGTGGAGAGCCCTTTAGGTCTACAACTCAATCTCTTAGGGATGGACAAGCTCCTTCTACAAATGTTTTAGGAGTTTGAATTCACAGCCATCCCCTACACGAAAACATCTAGCCAGACATCACAAAATACCCTAGACTTATTTTTAATTTTATACTAAGTTGTTTTAAAATATACAGAATCAGGTATTTGCCTATGGAGGAGGAACATAGAAATCTGATCAATAAACAGATTCCCATATAAGCCCCATATGCCTTGACCAAGGTTATGTTCATGAAAAATAAGTCAGACTACATCCAAATAAGTGAGAAAGAAAAATCAGGTTGCCTAAACCCAAATTTCTTTTTTTCTTCTCTCTCTTGTACATAGGTTATATGTAAACAAACCCAAATTTCTTGATCTCCTAAAGTTCACAGGCATTACCACAGGAAACTGCTCAAATTGTCTTGCACCCAACTGTCCGCTTTGAGGCCACAAATAGAAACCTGTCATTTTGTGGAAGGGAAGGACAATCCCCACTGGTCATCCGGCCATCTCTTCTAACTCTCTTCCCTCCCAACTTTATCAGAATGATTCCTATAACCTCTCTGTGTCAACAATGGCACTGTCTGCCTTCTTCCTCATGTTAGGTAAGGAAGTCAATGATGTCTTCACATTTTTGCTCTCAATTCTGTCTCCATCTGTTCCCCAAACTTAACTTTTTTCTTGTGGTTTTGAACTTCTAAGTTTGTACATCAAAAGCTAAATGGCCGTCCTTTTTCACTATTGTGTCCCTGTCATTCATGCACAACAACTTAATGGCAGGAGCAGAGCATCTGGCTGGGTCCAATCTCAAACACCCACATCCCTGTAACCACTAAACAAGACAAAGGGGTGAACTGCTGCTTGGCACAACCACCCCCGACCAGGGCTTGACCAACTGGACCTACGGATCTGCTACAAGCACTTAGGAAAACCAGGCAGACAAAACTGCAGTTCAAGGGGTCAGGATCACATGTTCATTGAAGACTGCCAGCCAGGGTCTTATCCCCACAAAAGCAGGGAAGGTAGAGACGGTATTACCATCCACGGATGGGGGACATTGTAGAGGTTAACTGACTACATGAGGTCATAAAGCTAATAGATGGCAGCTAAGCATCCTCCCCAAGTCCATCTGATCCCAAGGCCCATGCTTTGTCCAAGGCAACACAGTGTAAATATTCTTATGTGGATTACCAAAAACACCATGAAATGGAACAACAGGTGGTTAGAAATAAAACATACAACTGTGCCATTGTTTACTATTAATATTTTTTAAAATGTAATTGACTGATTCTTTTTTAACTTTTCAGTTAAAAAAACCACCATCTTTATGGCCAGGTACGGTGGCCCATACCTGTAATCCCAACACTTTAGGAGGCTGAGGCAGGTGGATCACCTGAGTTTGGGAGTTCAAGACCAGCCTGGCCAACATGGTGAAACCCTGTCTCTACTAAAAATACAAAAATCAGCTGGGCTTGGCGGCGCATGCCTGTAATCCCAGCTACTCGGGAGGCTGAGGCAGAAGAATTGCTTGAACATGGGAGGCAGAGGTTGCAGTGAGCAGAGATCATGCCACTGCACTCCAGCCTGAGTTACAGAGTAAAACTCTGTCTCCAAAAAAAACCCCAACCATCTTTAGCTCTTCTTTCACATGCCAAAAGAAAGAAAGAAAGAAAAAAAAAGCAACTATCTTTCTTTAGGAGAAGGGGAAAAACTGATAAGAATAATGGAATCCACTGGGGTTCTGGAAACCACCCCTTTACTGTGGAATGTGGGTTACCGGGTATACATAGGTGTCAAAAATCAAGCTGTGCATTTCACTATATTACAATTAGACATCAACTGAAAAAAACAAATCTATGTGTGTACAGATATGTATCTCTCTATATTATCCCTCGATTATCTGTGATGTTAAGAGAACACTAATTATTTGAAATCCCAATCCCAACTGAAATCAATTATTCAGTACCTATCAGAGCAGGTAGAAGAGAGCTTTTAGTTGCAAACTCCCCAAATAATAAAGTGGAGAAGTGGTCTTGAAGAGTCTTTCTATCAATTCTCCCTGCATTCAGGCAGCCATTAGCCATTCCACAAATAAGATGTTACAACGTTTAATAACCAATTTTGTTTTGACCATTCTTAGTAGAAATTTTAAAAAACAAACAAAAATGTTGCTTATGGTTTAACAACGATCCTGATCTAAAAACTCAAGGTCTCAAATGAGTAAGTTCCCTTCTCACAATGCGACTTGTTTGCTAAGGCCTAAGTGAGCTATGTGTCAAACCAAATAAACCTTGTACAAATTTTGTACACCTTTGCACTATAAATTAGCCTTTTCATTGTGACAAGACTACAACACATTTAATAGCAAAAGAATTGGTAAGAAGCAAAATTCAAAAAGTAGGACCGTAGTTATTATTCTGCCAGTCACCAGATTTGCTGTCAAAGCTGTTTAAAAAAAAGGTCTACAGAAATATTTCAATAGTCTCTCCAGTATCAAATATCTAAGAAGCTTATTTTTCTTAAATACTGATACTCTATGTAAGTTGAAGGCAGGTGCTACGGTGAGAAAGAATTAAAATTCAGTATTTTCTGCCAGATAGGAGAACTACAATTTCTATGCTGGTGAGAAATGGGGACTCTGCTAATTCCCTCAACAAGCACAGACAAAATATAACCTCTCTCTGCCTCCTCAAAGAGCACCCGCAGGCCCAAGACACACCTCGAACTAACCTAGAAGGTGGATGTCCTTGAGAAGATTTACTTTTTCCAGGTTTGATAAGGAGAAGTATCTTTAGCCCTGTCAAGCAAGCAGTCAAGCTCCTTGATTGTACCTTAAAGGGAATGAGAATGTTTCGGCTCATTTGCATTTTAAAGGGTACTCTTTCATGATCTTTCACACTTGTAATAGATGTCTAAACCGTTAAATTACTATTTCTTTTCTTAGCCTGAAAGTGGATGCAGACTAAGAGCGTGGCCTCTCCCATTGTTCTTTACCCTAAGTCGGCCCCTGAACAATACTGACAGCTGCTATCAAACCAGGCTGCATTTACTCTGTGCAGCTGCTGCTTGTAGGAACAGACAGTCTCCCGGTACCTCCTCCCCTCTGGGGAGACAGGTTGACACACTGCATGTTCAATGAAGGGGTGCAAAGGTCCACTGAATTGTCAACCCAATTTTATGCTACTTCGATTTTCCAGGACGCACACAATTCCTTTCAAGCAAAAATCAAGCATATGCCACAGCATGAAACTTAAGGTGTGGGATAATTATTGATCACTACAAACTTGAAAAGAGCCTTCTGACATAAATTCATATACTAATCCAAAAATTACAATGATAAAAACCGCACATGCCAGTATGCCCAAGACACGCAATGGGCGTAAGTCTCGTTTGCATTGTGCCTGATTCACCACTTTGGTTTATTGTTGCCAAGGCACCCAGAGCTAACCTGCCTTTATAATAACCTCCACAACATTTTTCCTGGACTAAAGCCATTTGTAAAATTAGAAATTCATTTGCCCTTCGAAAAAGATCTGCTATTTTTATTCTCCGGTTCAGCTCAAACTGGGTATTACCTATGAACATCTGGTTAATACGATTTCCTCCTTCCTAAAGTGTAGGTGCGAAGGAGATTCACGAGAGCTGGGCGGTGCCTTTGAGAATGTAAACATCAGAGTTTTACCATCAAGAAATTATATGTCGAAATTTAGAGTCTATCAGAAAACAAACATGTTCCACAAAGTTTAACTGGGTACTTGAGAACTGCTTTGCATATGTTTTCCTTTAATCAAAACAGGCTTTTCCATCCTCATTCATTTGGGTGAAAAAATTCTGTGCTTGAGCTACAAGTACAATTCACTATTAGTCTTTGCTAATCAAACACAGTACATGCGAAAGTACCAGTGAATATTTGATTTGATCTCTGAAATAAAGCAATTCATTACACAAGAAAAGGGTACAGAAGGCAGCAGACAAATGCAGATGTAATTGTGTTTTTTGTTGAATGTGATTAGAGAGCCCACTAAGTAACAGTCAAAAATGTGATACTGAAGGAGGGGGAAGGCAGTGCCTGGATCTGGGGGGAAAAGGAGGGAGAATTGTTTATGCAGAGCTAAGCTGTCAAGTGTAATAAAGCAGCTTGAATAAAATTTAAGCTGAAAATCCACTGAAGCTCCCCATTTCAGGGAGGAAAAAGCTATTAAAAGGAAATGAAGGTCACCCTCCTAGTTTATTTCACCTAATTGACTGCCAATAGCTTACCACAGACAACCCAACTGCAGATCTGCAATTGAGAAACTGATGAAAGGAGAGTTTTCAAGCTGAGGCTCGTTCTTTAATCCTCCTTGGCTCTTATGTTTTTTCTCCATCTCCAGTTGGGATGTAATTTTAAGCTCTGATGGATTAACTGGTTCCATTGTCTGTGGCCGTCATTGGACTATGGCACTCTTAATCCGTACAGCAGCATGTCTAATTATCATTACAAAGTGTCTGAGGGAACTATAAAGACCAGCAGGGCATCATCTCACAAGCAATTAACATAAATTGATAAATGAGTGATTTGAATCTGCTCAAGGCACTCACATATGAATAAAATCAGAAGGGATGGTCCCTTGTTTCAGCTCCTTCTTTGGCTTAGTCTGGAAGGGGAAGAACACATGAGAACCGTCCCAGGTCCTGCAGTGGGGGGCGGGGGATGAACTCATGCAGGGGATGGAATGCACAGTTCACCAGATTCATTAATGCAGAGCAAATGACTTGTGATTGACAACCAGTGGCCAGCACGGAGCACTAACTGAACTCAACAGAGGAGAGCAGAACCCGGGTGAAAGGCCAGGGAGCACTAGGGCAGACAATTAACACTTCTTCCACAGCAAGAAAGCGCTCTTTTCATTGGTTTGTCACTTAAAAATCATGAAAGAGGCGCAAGAAAGAACAAGAGCCAACAGTTATGTAGGTTCGAATACCCCAGAAAGCAAAAGGCAAAAAGCAAGGATAACTAAATGAAACGATAATTCAGAGACCCATTTTGACCTCACTGTGATCTCACATTGTAAGAGAGAAATGAGGAAAGTATTTAAAATTCTAACCTAAAGCTTTTACTAGACTAATGAAGCAAGGGTGGTTTAGGTGTCACAGGATGAACTACATTTATTTTACCACTTAAAAGTAGATTTAAGGACGGGCAAGGGGGTGCCTGCCCTCGGACCCAGCTACTCAGGAGGCTAAGGCAGGAGGATCACTTGAGTTCCAGGCCAGACTAGACAAAATATCAAGACCCCAGTCTGTTTAAAACGAATGTTTTTAATTAATAGATTTATTTTTTGTCCCCTCCTAAAATGTTTCTTTCTCCTGTCATCTTCCTTATGCTAAGCCCTCTTCCTCCATATACCTTAGCACACCCCAAGTCTCTTCCTCCCACCCTTATCAAATAGGTCAACGTTAAGCTACACAAATATACACACACACACACACATATATATAAAGCCATCAAATTAATAAGAAATGAAAGCTGGTTATACACACTGTAGGAGGTAGACCTGGTAGGCCACGTACCCCGATGATGGCATTCAACTCTGCCATGGTCACCTGTTTGGCACGTTCGACAGCCTGGGCCACCTGTTGTTGATGCTTTGAAAACAAGGAGAAGAAAGGGCATTAGCAACAGCCAAGAACTTCATTGTATATTCTAACAACAAAAAGTCAAATGCTGTGCGCAATGCAGGCTGAAGTAGAGGGGTTTAAATGCGGAATTTCTCAACCACACATTATTTTCAGAGAACACAGGGAAAAACTGAGAATGGCAGTGCCCTTTATTTCTAAACAACACCAGTCACTACTTCTGGCTGCAAATTTTGGCTTGGAATGGTAGAAAACAAAAAAGGACATAAAGAATGATAACATAGGACCTTAAAAAATAAATAGAACAGAATTTGGAAGATCGTCCTTCTTCACAGAAGAGGTTCACCATGATAAGTTTGGCCATAAGTTTACAGCAATTTTAAAATACTCATTTTACAGCCAGGCGCAGTGGCTCATGCCTGTAATCCCAGCACTTTGGGAGGCCAAGACGGGGTGAGCCCAGGAGTTCAAGACCAGCGTGGGCAACATGGTGAAACCTCTATTTTTAAAATAAACAAATAAAATACCCATTTTAATACCTAAAACTTTAACATTAAATCTGTTGATCACTTATCTGATCAATCAACCTTGACCCCCCCCCCCCCCCGTCATTTTCAGAAACTCCTGGAATTCCTCTCACTCTTTTACAGCCTTTTGATTCTTCACCCTCCACAAGGCAAAGGAAGGACTCCAGCCTCAGTTCAGAGATGGAAACTCACCCCACACCTCCCAACTCCCAACTCCACCCACAAATAAAAACAAAGCCATACATTTACTTTGGGAGGCATGAGAATGTAACATAGAGCCCTGGATCACTAAAGTCTAACAACTACTAATACATTCAAACGGCAGACAAATCTACTGTCATATCAGACAGACAAAGGTTATACTGGAAAAGGCTGTTACAACAATAACGAGATGGTGACCATCCAGCATGGAGCAACAGATGCCAACCAGGATACCCAGTATTCCAACTCCCGGGCCAATAAGCTTTCCACCCTGTGTGAAGACGCATTCATCCCATGCACACTTAGAACACATTACAGCATTTAGTAGCTTATATCCAAAAGGAAGGTAAACTTTTCAAGGCAAAGCTAAAATACAATAGTCCTGAGTCAATTTCATAGATTACTCATATGAAGAGATTTCCCCCCTCAAAGAATGTTAAGATTAAACTTCTATGACTTTGTAACTAAACAAAATAGCTTACACATGCATATGACTCAGTAAGTTAATGTATTTTGGACTATTATCATCCGCCCCTTCAAGGACAGTATTAAGACAACTGCCTTGATACGTAAGTACAAAAGAACTACCTGCTTCCCTAGTAAAGTCTACCTTGATGGAACCATTTTTAAAAGTCAGTATGAGAACAGCTTTCTATTTAAAAGATAAAAAGGACACCTGAATTTTCAGTAGCTCTCAAGCTTATGCTACTTAAAGAAAGCAAAACTGGCCGGGCGCGGTGGCTCACGCCTGTAATCCCAGCACTTTGGGAGGCCGAGGCGGGCAGATCACGAGGTCAGGAAATCGAGACCATCCTGGCTAACACGGGGAAACCCCGTCTCTACTAAAAATACAAAAAACTAGCCGGGTGAGGTGGTGGGCGCCTGTAGTCCCAGCTACTCAGGAGGCTGAGGCAGGAGAATGGCATGAACCCGGGGGGCAGAGCTTGCAGTGAGCTGAGATCTGGCCACTGCACTCCAGCCTGGGCAACAGGGCGAGACTCCGTCTCAGAAAAAAAAAAAAAAGAAAGCAAAACTATACATTGGATAGTCATTTTGCAGTTTTCCAGAGGAAAAAAAAAATTAATTTGGAGGTTGAGCTATTGTCACCATTTCCACAGTGTGCCCTCAGATGTGCTGGATAGACTAGCAGGGGGTTTACACACTTCAGCTGTAACAGATGTTCTTCACACTTGTTCCTTGTGATAAAATTAACATCTTAAAACTAGCTAATTTGCAAACAGAGAAGCAACATAATTGCACTTTAACAGCTGAACGGTTTTACTTACTTCCTGAGACAGAAATGGGATGACTTGTGCACAAATCGTATTCAATCTCTTGGCGATTTCAGTCTATAAAGACAAAGCCATACAAATGTTTAGAATACTTCACAATCAGTTTAGAAAGGTAAAACTTCATACCTCTAATACTTTAGTCCTCCTCTCCCTCCCTTGCTCTGGAAAGGTGCATAAAAAGGTTTCCCCAGGTTATGTTACTAATACTTATCTTGAGATAAACAGTAGATATTAATCCCACTTGCAAAGTAAGCCACAACTGCACACTTTATTGGTCGCATAATAAGAGATAATGAGTAGTTTAATTTAATTGGAAAATCTAGGCGGTTTAAGGCTACATGATCATTTAATATGGTGACTATATATATATATAATTTTTTTTTTTTTTTGAGACGGAGTCTCACTCTGTCGCCCAGGCTGGAGTGCAGTAGTGTGATCTCGGCTCAATGCAAGCTCTGCCTCCTGGGTTACGCCATTCTCCTGCCTCAGCCTCCCAAGTAGCTGGGACTACAGGCGTCCACCACCACACCCGGCTAATTTTTTTTTTTTTTTTTGTATTTTTAGTAGAGACCAGGTTTCGCCATGTTAACCAGGATGGTCTTGATCTCCTGACCTCATGATCTGCCTGCCTCGGCCTCCCAACGTGCTGGGATTACAGGCGTGAGCCACTGAGCCTGGCCAAGTGTACTTTTTCAGTGACGGCACACCATGACACATTTATGTCATTATTGCAAGTTCATTCAAGCTGGTGTCAGAAGCCACGGCAGCCACAGCACTGTCAAAGCAGTCCAGCTTTCAAAGACAAGGCCTAAGGTGACAGAGCAGAAGAAAGATCTGCTGACCTCTTTCCCACTTGTCCCAGCTCATGTACAATTGAAACAGGATTTTATTGTTCACAGGCTTCCCTCAAACTTTCAACAAACCAAGAAAACATGACTAAAAACATTCCATTCTAGAGGGTGATGGTCAAGTCATGATATCCTGGGTGTTCTGAAAGTTTCGCCACAGTTCAGTGTCAAACTCAAAAGACTTCACCGACAGGGCCCAGGGGTCAGCTAAACAAAAAGGTGTCCTCAGTGTCTACAGCACAGGCTGGTTTAAAGAAGGCAGGAAAGGCCAGGTGCGGTGGCTCACGCCTGTAATCACAGCACTTTCAGAGGCCAAGGCAGGTGGATCACAAGGTCAGGAGTTCAACACCAGCCTGGCCAAGACGGTGAAACCCCATCTCTACTAAAAATACAAAAATTAGCCGGGCACGATGGCGGGCACCTGTAATCCCAGCTACTCGGGAGGCTGAGGTAGAGAACTGCTTGAACCCAGGAGGTGCAGGCTGCAGTAAGCTGAGATCACGCCACTGCACTCCAGCTTATGCGAGAGGGAGACTCCATCTCAAAAAATATAAAAGTAAAGAAGGCTGGAAAAGCCTTCGCTCCGCTCCACATCCACAGCAGTCCCTCTGCTACAAGGGACAAAAACTGGCAAGAGAGGGAACAGAGGGTACTCTACTTCTAGCCCGGGGAGGATCCACCTGCAGCACCTCCAACACCCTACAGCAATGCAAAAAGCAGTTCTGCTCTCCTCTCTTTGGGAAGAACCAGTTCTGCTTTTTTAAAAAAGAAAAAAAAAAACAAGTCATTTGTAAAGAGGCCCATCCTTGACCTTACTTATTTCATCATTTTGTCAATGTTTACTAAATGCCACCTATATTACTGAATTAAGCAATGAAAAGGATCACAAGAAAAAAATTTAAAAGCACACAGTCCATGACCTTGAGAAATAGAGAACGGAAAAAGACAAAGTAGAAACCCCAGGAACAAAGTTGAGCCTGCAGTGAGCTGAGATCGTGCCACTGTACTCCAGCCCAGGCGACACAGCAAGACCCTGTCTCAAAAAAAAAAGGAAACAAAATCCCAGGAACTTTACAATCAAGCGTATAAAAAACAGCAGCCTTGTATCTTCTAAGATGATCTGAATTAACTAAACAAAGTCTTTGGTTTTATAAGATTGGATTTAGGCTGACCCAACCCAATTCTACCTGACCACCAATGAGACAAGGTTACAGACAGACCATGCCTTGGACAAAATGTACTAGGAGGGGAAATGACTGGTAAAGAGAGGAAGCCCATGCATGACCTTGCTTTAGAGAGCGAGGCAGATATATGCAAAAAGGGTGCAGCTGTACCAGGTACAAAAACAGAACTGGGTCAGCCCCACCCAGTTCATTTGATCACAGCCACCCACTCAAGCTACCTCAAGGTCATGGCTCTCCTCGAAAGCATGGGCAAGGCTTTCCTCTCCTTTGCAACAGGGTTCTGCACTCATGTAAAGGAGTAGAGATGCCTTTAGTGGGTATCCTACATAGGTCCTTGCTCCCAACTCCCTACCTACCACATATTCCTGCAACATTCTGTACATTCCCCTTCTTGGAAATTCACACTTAAAGGTTTCCAATTTTAAAAATGATATATGCTCACTTTGAACTCATACACATGCACACAGATGTATATACAGAAATATAAAAGAAAGTCAAAATAACCCTGCGTTCATCATCCAAGGATAAGCATGGGTAACATATTGATGATTTTAGGGTACCATTATTCCAGGTTCTCACTTATGTGCACAGAAACCCACAGTGAGAGACACATTTTAATACCAAGGGGTTTCCGTTATATACCCTGCCTGTCTATAATTTGTTACTCAAACATGTGTCATGGACATCATCCCAGTCAATTTAGATTAACAAGTACCTTGAAATATTCCACCATATAAGCATAAAGATGTTTAAGTACTATTGACACCAGGGAATATTTGTTTCATTTAATTTTGCACAATTAACGACTCTGTGTCAAATAACCCTCCACACAGATCTCTAAAAGGAATCCCTAGATGTGAAACTGCTGGGTCAAAGTGTATGCATATTTTAAGTTGCAATGCATGCTGCCAAACTGCCCAGCAGAAAAGCTGTACCAGGCCGGGCGCGGTGGCTCATGCCTGTAATCCCAGCACTTTGGGAGGCTGAGACGGGTGGATCACAAGGTCAGGAGATCAAGATCATCCTGGCTAACACGGTGAAACCCTGTCTCTACTAAAAATACAAAAAAATTAGCCGGGCTTGGTGGTGGGCGCCTGTAGTCCCAGCTACTCGGGAGGCTGAGGCAGGAGAATGGTGTGAACCTAGGAGGCGGAGCTTGCAGTGAGCCGAGATTGTGCCACTGCACTCCAGTCTGGGAGTCACAGTGAGACTCTGTCTCAAAAAAAAAAAAAAAAAAAAAGCTGTACCAATTATTGCAAGTTCAGGAGGGTGCCTGCTCTCCCACCCAGTGTCAATATTGGGTTTTGTTGACCTTTCTTTAATCTTCATCCATCTAATGGATTAAAAAATGACCTCATTTTTATTTGCATTACTTGAATTCTTCCTCTAGTTAAACATCTTTTCATGTATTTATTGGTCCACTCTATGTTTCCCTTCTCCATTCTTCCATTGTTGTTTAATCATTTTTGTCTTTTGGTGGTGTTTCCTTGCATGAGACAAATATTAACCCTTTATCAGAGTTTGCTCAGCTTGCCACTTGTCTTTCAACCTTGCTTGATACGAATGTTTTGCTGTATAGAACTTTAAGTCTTTATGTTGTCAAACGAAAGCATTTTCTTCCTATGCTCCTGGCCTTTAGGTGAAGATTAGAACACACCAATATCATAAAAGCCATTCTTACTTTTCTTCTAGTGTGCTATGGCTGCATTTTTATACTTAACTATTTGATTTAGCTGGAATTTATTTTGGTTTAAGAAAAGATGCCCTCATCTTTATGATAATAACTATGTGTTACTACCTAGAATGGCGTCAAAGTAGACTTGAACATGGTCAGAGGACAGTTAAGATCGAGTCTGAATGAAATGAACTTGTAAACCTTAATATTAAAGTTATCAAAAATAAAATAAAGAAAAGAAATACATACGAAAGCAAAGGCAATGATACAGTGGTCTCTCGCTATCAGTGGGGGATTGGTTCAGAATCCTCCATGGAAACCAAAATTCAAGGATGCTTAAGTCCTTTCTATAAAATGGTATAGTATTTGCATATAAGCTATGCACATCTACCCATACACTTTATATCATCTCCAGATTACTTACCTAATACAGTGTAAATCCTAGGTAAATGGTTGTTGTATTATTTAGGAAATGACAAGAAAAAAGTCTGTACATGTTCACTACAGACGTGTTTTTTTTTTTTTTTTTTTGAGACAGAGTCTCGCTCTGTCGCCTAGGCTGGAGTGCAGTGGCACAATCTTGGCTCATTGCAACCTCCACCTCCCGGGTTCTAAGGAACTCTCCTGCCTCAGCCTCCCAAGTAGCTGGAATTACAGGCACCTGCAACCACACCCGGCTAATTTTTTGTATTTTTAGTAAAGACGGGGTTTCACCATGTTGAGCAGGCTGATTTTAAACTCCTGATCTCAAGTGATTCACCTGCCTCGGCCTCCCAAAGTGCTAGGATTTATAATCCTAGCATGAGCCACTGTGCCCGGCCGACGCAATGTTTTAAAAAAATATATATTTTCAAACGATAGTTAGTTGAATTCACAGACACGGAACCCACAGATACAAAGGGCCGACTGTACTATGTAAGTTGGGTTAGACTGGATAAGCCTGAAACAGGAGGAAGAAAAGTTAGAAATCAAAGCCCAACCTGATGAAAAACATCAAAAGCCATACCATATGTTCTGGAAATTCTACATAAATAGTCTGGAGAAGAAGCAAATAGGAGCAATAAAGGAGAGTGTTACCCGAGACTTCCCCTCCGTCTGCCAGGTCTCTAAACCCTGATCTTAAAACTATCCTGAGGAGCCAGCTTGACTTTTGAGTCAGAAAATCTAAATCCAAGTCTTGGACTGTTCTACTAACAAGCTGGTTTACCCCAGAAAATGCGCTGACGTCCTCTGAAATACCCTGGCTCCTCCACCTGCACAACCTACCTCCTGGCAGGTGAGGGTACAGAGCTTACCTGACAATGCTCTGTGAGTCCTAAAACATCACTAGCTCCCAAGAGGCTTCATGAACATCTTCCCTTCAAATAATCTGGATTGCAGTAGCATAAAAACTGGCAATAATTCTTGGTATTATCTCTTGCTTCAACAAGAGTATTCTGGTAAGATTCTTAATTTAGCACAAATTAACAAGTCTCGTAGTGACTTTATTTTAATGTATTTACTTACTTATTTTAGATGGAGTCTTGCTCTGTCACCAGGCTGGAGTGCAGTGGAGCCATCTCGGCTCACTGAAACCTCCGACTCCCTGGTTCAAGCAATTCTTCTGCCTCAGTCTCCCAAGTAGCTGGGATGACAGGCACGTGCCACCACGCCCGGCTAATTTTTCTGTTTTTAGTAGAGATGGTGTTTCACCATGTTGGTCAGGATGGTCTCGATCTCCTGACCTTGTGATCCGCCCGCCTCAGCCTCCCAAAGTGGTGAGATTACAGGCGTGAGCCACCGCACCCGGCCTCTCGTGACTCCTACCCATGCTATTACTGATCGGAGTGTGCCGGCAGATTAACCTGGGTATTTGACCATGCTGCCTTCCACCTCTTGCAAAGGCTAGACAGCTGCAGTGAAAAACTGAGGGCTAACTGTATTTCCCACCTAGAAATCATTTTCCTACCCAATGATGAAGACTTATTTGGTACCTGCTAAGTCATAATGCTTATAAACTTTCCCTGTGCCTAGATTTTTGATACTGTATAAGGTAACAACAATAAATCTGCATTCAAGAGCTATCCACAAACCAAATCTGCATGAAACCCTCCACCCAGAAATGTACGCAGCAGGATGAAGGCTCCAGCAACAAGCCTTTCTGCATGGATGGCCACCGCCTACTGAGGCAGCAGGAAGCAGGAGTCCAAATTACCTGTCTACAACAGTCTTTCATTCTCCTTACCCATGCCAGCTCTCCTCGCTGATTTGCATATGGTAATACATTTAGCCCTCAGCATCTAAAAATTGGTTTTTAGATGATGGCAATCTACTTGGCAAACTACTACGTAAGGTGTTCTATGTTAAGTCACTTAAACCACTGGGTCCCTCCCAGGTCTCTTACTTAACAGGATTACCACCACTCTGCTTCAGAGTTTCATCAAAATTGAGTGAGCTGATGAGCTGGTATGCAAGCTAAGGTATACTATTCCACAGTGCTATACAAACATGAGAGCTCTTCCCAATCCTTCAAGGCCCGCCTCAAATTCACTGAGAAGCTGCCTTTCCCCCATAACACCAATAAACACACTCTTCTCTAGGTCCTTCAAGATCCTCCACAGCACTTACTGTCATTTGGTAAACTAAACCTGTGTGCTTAAAAATCACCATGTCATACAAAGAAAGCTTCCATACAGTTTCTTAACGGCTTTCTACATAAAAGCCTTCTCAACACAACAAGATGGGAAGCATTAGGAGAACACGACTCCTACTAAATACTGTGACACATTTCTTCGCTGTACCTCCCCTACTAAAACTGATGTAAGGGTACATATTTAATATACATTCAGAGTCATGCCTCAATGAACTAAAACTTAAATCTCCATGCACCCCTAAATTCAATGGCCAAGGTGCACCCACATAAACAATTACTAAACAGTACTAGAGAAAGGCTGTTCACAAAAAAATAAAAACAAAATCATATGTTGGTAAGTATACAATTCATGTACATGTATGGTTTTATTTTTTTATTTTATTTTATGAGATGGAGTCTCTGTCGCCCAGGCTGGAGTGCAGTGGCGCCATCTCTGCTCACCGCAAGCTCCGCCTCCCGGGTTCACGCCATTCTCCTGCCTCAGCCTCCGGAGTAGCTGGGACCACATGCGTCCGCCACCAAGCCCAGCTAATTTTTTTGTATTTTTAATAGAGACAGGGTTTCACCGTGTTAGCCAGGATGGTCTTAATCTCCTGACCTCGTGATCCGCCCGTCTCGGCCTCCCAAAGCGCTGGGATTACAGGCGTGAGTCACCGCGCCCGGCCTTTTTTTTTTTTTTTTGAGACAGAGTTTCGCCCTTGTTGCCCAGGCTGGAGTGCAACGGCGCGATCTTGGCTCTCCGCACCCTCCGCCTCCCGGGTTCAAGGGATTTTCCTGCCTCAACCTCACGAGTAGCTGGGATTACAGGCGTGTGCCACCATGCCCGGTTAATTTTGTATTTTTAGTAGAGACGGGGTTTCTGCATGTTGGTCAGGCTGGTCTCAAACTCCCGACCTCAGGTGATCCGCCCGCCTCGGCCTCCCAAAGTGCTGGGATTACAGGCGTGAGCCACCATGCCCAGCTACATGTATGTTTTAACTGAGCTGAAATATGGCCAAGGACCTCAGAGACCAGCAATCAATCAAACTCTAGTGTATTCTGCAAGACTTTTAAATTCAATACATGGCCGGGCATGGTGGCTCACGCCTGTAATCCCAGTACTTTGGGAGGCCAAGGCAGGTGGATCAGGAGGTCAGGTCAAGACCATCCTGGCTAACACGGTGAAACCCCACCTCTACTAAAAATACAAAAAAAAAAAAAAAAAAAAAGGTTATCCTGGCGTGGTGGCACGCGCCTGTAGTCCCAACTAGGTTATCCTGGCGTGGTGGCACGCGCCTGTAGCCCCAACTACTCGGAAGGCTGAGACAGGAGAATTGCTTGAACCCGGGAGGCCGAGGTTGCAGTGAGCTGAGATGGCGCCACTGCACTCCAGCCTGGCAGAGTGAGATTTGGTCTCAAAAATAAATAAATAAATAAATAAATAAATAAATAAATAAATAAATAAATAAATAAATTCAAGATATGGTCTTCTAAATAGCTTAAGAGTTTAGGATTCTATAATTCCTAAAAGTCTCACCACCTTTTCCTACTTCTCACACTTTGTCTAATTGCAATGTGGAAGAGCCTACTCCTCAGCACCCGCACACTTCCCCACTACACATACAGTAGTGCAGCATAATGAGTGCTGTTTGAAGCTCAAAACAGGGCGAGGACTGCTTAAGAGTAATTGCCCATGGGCCTCAAAGCAATCCAATGGCACCTTGCCCAAAGTCAGCTTAGGGAGGGGAAACTCCACTAGCATTAAATTGCAAATTGATGGATCATAAAAAATGGTGCTTATGCTGAGGGCTGGCAAACTGATCTTCTGGTTTCTTTGAACCAAGCGGGAAGCCAAGATAAAAACACAGTGGAGTGTTGGTAAGAAGTGTCTGGCAACAGATACATGGGCAAGAACATGAAAACAAAGCACACAAAGGAAATAAACAGATAACCTCTAAATCCCTTCTGACTAGAAGTTTCTGAGTCTGTGAAATGACAACCTTAAATCCAAAAAAAAAAAAAAAAAGTACACAGAAACCTCACCGGCAACCAAACAAAAATGTAAATTTTGTTGTAAGTCAGGTAGGTCATTCAGAAACGGTTAAGGCAGTTTTTAAAAAATTAACAAAATTCAATGATGATGCATCCTCAGGGAAACTGGAACAATCCTACGTTACTGATGACATTAAATTGGTAGCGCTGTCTTGGAAAGCAACTGGGCAATGTGTTTCAAGAGCATGAAATTATTCAAACCCTTTGGTAAGGCTTCCCACAGCTAAGAATTTATCCTAAGGAAATAGTTCAAATGAAAAGCATTCCATGCATGAAGCTGTTCACTGCAGCACTAGTTTCAAAGGGAAAAGAGAAAAAGCCAGGTAAAGATGTAACAGCAATTCAACACATCACAACCATCTGCCCAGTTTTTGAGAAAGTTAACATTTGCCCTCCTAATAAATCAGTTGTCTAATACTAAGAGAACAGTTAAATACACTACACACAACCCACAGGCATGGCGAGTAGCCATTAAAGTCATATTTGTGATAATGATGCTAAAATGACCAAGACATTCACTAGATGACGCAGGAGGGGAAGAAACAAAGACACGGTGTTAGTATTAGTATGCCTGTTTTTTTTTTTTTTTTTTTTTTAAGGGCCAGGCGCTGTGGCTCACACCTGTAATCCCAACACTTTGGGGGGCCAAGGTGGGCAGATCACCTGAGGTCAGGAGTTTCAGACCATCCTGACCAACACAGTGAAACCCTGTCTCTACTAAAAATACAAAAAAATTAGCCGGGCGTGGTGGTGCATGCCTGTAATCCCAGCTACCCGAGGAGCTGAGGTGGGAGAATAGCTTGAACCCAGGAGCTGGAGGTCGCAATGAGCCGAGATAGCAACATTACACTCCAGCTTGGGCAACAAAAGTGAAACTCCGTAACAAAAAAAATAAATAAATAAATTAGGAATGTGGCCAAGCACCTTAAGTTGACATCCAAAATTAAAAGAGTAATTATGCTGAGGTGGTAGGGTTTTTAGTGACCTTTTTTTCCTCCCTCTAGTGACTTTGGAATCATTGCCCTTGACTTACTGTTTAAATGTTTGTTGTTGTTGTTGCTTTGAGTCAGGGTCTAATCCTGTTGCCCAGGCTGGAGTGCAGTGGCATGATCTCAGCTCACTGCAACCTCCGCCTCATGGGTTTAAGCAATTCTCTTGCCTCAGCTTCCCGAGTAGCTGGGACTACAGGCGTGCACCACCACATGCAGCTAATTTTTGCATTTTTAGTAGATGGGGGTTCACCATATTGGCCAGGCTGGTCTGGAACTCCTGACCTCAAATTATCCACACACCTCAGTCCCCCAAAGTGCTGGGATTACAGGCACAACAAGCCATTGCACCCGGCCAACTTACTGTTTACATTTATTACATCAGGAAGAGAGATAAGTACCGCCAGGCCCACCACGTTTGCGATCAACAGTGGCCCTGAGACACAACAATGCTGGCAAACCTGGAACCATTTGGGTACCCAGCCCTCTTAGAATCCTCAAATCACACGTGGAGAAACAGAGGTCTAAAGGAAATGATTTGTCCAAGATCATAAAACAAGATTAGAAGCCACATATTCCCTGCCTAGTTCTTTTTTTTTTTTTTTTTTTTGAGACGGAGTCTCACCTCTGTCGCCAGGCACAGAAGTTAGGAAGTGGGAAATACTCACAACAAGAAAGAGCTAATGAACTCGGCCCTGTCTGCAAAGCAATGCAGCTGCTGAAAGGCCATACAGTCCAAACAGGGCTGCAGCAGCACAAGGCCAAGTCGGCATGATCCCTCAGCCAACAAAGGGACTACAGAAAGTGCCTCTCATCTGTCAATGACAGGGTCACCGTGCCCTTGCTACCCTAGCAGAGATCTCTGCATAGAATAGACAGTTTATAAGGGACCTCAATTATGAATTGCAAACCTTAAGTAAATGAGTTGTAGCCAAACTCCACTTTAATATTCTCCTCCACAGGCAGAAAGAATGATCCATCAACCCTAACATCAGACCATCTGGCCCACCGGTAGAACAAAAGCCACAAACACATCTCTAGTTCCCGAAGATGACATCTTATTTTTATACCTAAAGAAAATTAGGAGCCAGGCATGGTGGCTCATGCCTATAATCCCACCATTTTGGGCGGGATGGATCACTTGAGGCCAGGAGTTTAAGACCAACTTGGGCAACACAGCAAGACAGTACCTCTACAAAAGAAAAAAAAAATTTAATTAGAGATGCATGCATAAAAACTGTGTGCCGAAAATGATACACACAAAACAGAGCAAATAATCTTCCAATACTCCCTTTCCCTTCATAGGAGAGGAAGAGTTCCTTTGCCAAGAGGCCTTCTTCAGGATATCTGCTACTCAAGAGTCAAGATTTCTCCCATCACAGTGCCTTGCTCACCAATAGCTCATGAAAAGGTAAATTCATCTTTAAATCTAATGTGTCTGAGTAGCTTTTGTTTAAAATGTAATTACGCCGATAAAATGACTAATCACATTTTCAGGAAATCCAAATTTTAAAAATGTGGGGAGGTCGGGCACAGTGGCTCACGCCTACAATCCCAGCACTTTTGGGGGGCCAAGGCAGGAGGATCCCTTGAGCCCAGGAGTTTGAGACCAGCCTGGGCAACATAGGGAAACTCAGTCTCTCTTTTAATTTAAAAAACAAAACAAACAAACAAAAAAAACCTTATAAAGGTTAGTGAGGCCATCAGTGGTTCCCAAACTCCAGCGTACACTAGGATGGCCTTGTGCTTGTGTCATACACACATGACTAGGCCCACCTGCACAGCTCCTGTTGTAGTCTAGGCCTGAGAATATTCATTTCTAACAAGTTCCCAGGTAATCCTGAGGCTCTTGGACTGGAGACCACACTTTGAGAAGCACTGCCATCTATTTCAACAGCATCTACTGCTCGGCACCTGCCAGGTGCTCTGATGCCCACTCTCTAATCTTCATGTGGTCACCAGGTGCCCCAGGAGAATAGGCTAAAAGGTTACAATAACTTGCCTAATGTCAGAACGAGACAGTGGAGAGGAGAGGTCAGGCCTGCCTCTCTCCAGAGCCTTGCAGCAATATGAGGGCTGCCCTCTCACACATTTTTACAAAACACTGAGGCAAGAACAGAAACCGGGGGTGTAGGAACACATTTGCCTTCTGTGGAAAACCTCATACAATATTCATTTAAGTTATTCCACCCATGGCAATGTAATCTCGCCCCTTCTTCAAGCCTGTGATTAAAACAAAACAAAGAGTACCAGACGACAGAAACCCTTTAGTGGCTCAACTAATCAGAACACAAGTCACCAATTACTAGCAGATAATAACTTTTATGTTCCATCTCCCCCTCACTTGGCAGCTCCTGCAACATTCTAAATCTGAGCTCTCTCCAACTGGGCCCAGATACTATCCTTTCACTCCCCATCTTTCACACTCGCAGCTTCTCTGAAAACAAGGAGGGGTTAAAAGAAAGGAAGGAAGGGGGAAAAAAAAAAAAAACACCATGCTGAAGGCTGCTCGGGCAGAGATAGCAACACTAATTGCTCCCATTCTCTAGCTCCTGGTGAGGCAGATTGCAGGGGCCTGCATCTCCGGAGAAAGCTCTCCTATCTTCGCAGCAGCTCTCAGCAGAGCAACTCAAGTGCCCTTAATTGTTTATGTTCTTAATGCAGAGCCTCTTGAATGCATTCATTTTTAATAGCAGGCTTGAGTGTGGGGCCCATCAAAGAATGACAAAGCAACTCTATTCATTGGTTCTCCTTCCTGCAATGATGGTCTTTTGATTTATTTGCAAATGACAAGCTTGCCAGGCCCCACTTGAGGGCTGCCGTCTTTTTTTTTTTTTTTTTTTAAGAATTCAGTTGCATTTTCCAAGATGAAGTTGAGTCTGCAATGCTGTTTGTGTAAATTTTTCCCCCTTCAGTTCCTTCTAATTAATGACTTAAATGTTTTGACCCAACTGTTGCCAAGCAGAGCATTTGGGCTTTAATTTGTCATTTTGGTAAAGATGCATCTTTGACAAAAGCATCACAGCTGTTTTAGTTCCTAAATAGCACATTTCCATTATTCAGAAACCCTTGTTATGGAGTTCAGAAAGGGCCTGTTCACAGGAAATTGTATTGACTTGTCCCAGGACGGAAAAAGGGCAGCTTTTGGTGGCCTTAAAGGAAAATGCACTCTGTGGTGGAGAAAGAAATCTTTCTCCAAACTCTGCAGAGTGAGTCACAGATCATCACCATGAAGTCATCACCTACCCTCCTGGGGAAGAAAAACAAGCCTCTTCCTGGGCCACACCCCAGCAAGCCTATACCTTTAACTCTCTTCACAGATCTCAGTCATTAGAGAGCTCATAAGAAATGAGATAATACAACAGCAGGATTAGTGGGAGGAAAAGCAGACTATATCATCATCATCATCATTGGATGAAGGTTAAAATGACAATTGTGAAACGAAAATATGCCTGTATAGCCAGGCACGGTGGGTCACGCATGTAATCCCAGCACTCTGGGAGGCCAAGGCAGGCGGATCATGAGGTCAGGAGTTTGAGACCAGCCTGACTAACATGGTGAAACCCCGTCTCTACTAAAAATACAAAAATTAGCCAGGCGTGGTGGTGCACGCCTGTAATCCCAGCTACTCAGGAGGCTGAGGCAGGAGAATCGCTTGAACCCGGGAGGCGGAGGTTGCAATGAGCCGAGATCACGCCACTGCACTCCAGCCTGGGCGACACAGCGAGACTGGTCTCAAAAAATAAATAAATAAATAAATAATAAAATAAAATAAAATATGCCTGTGTAAATAAAGACAAAAGCCTGAAGCACTGCTCACATCTGTCAGCACTTTTGAGAGCAAGGTAGGAGGCTTGCTGGAGACCAGGAGTTCAAGACCAGCCTGGGCAACATAGTAACACCTCATTTCTACATAAAAATTTAAAAAATTAGCTGGGTGTGGTGGTGTGGCCTATAGTCCTAGCTACTGGGGATGCTTAGGCAAAGGATCACTTGTTCGGAGTAATCCTTAGTTCAGAGTTTGGAGTTATGATTAAGCCACTGCACTCCAGCCTGGGCAACAGAGTGAGATAAAAATATGCAAAAATCAGGTAGGCACAGTGGCTCATACCTGTAATTCCTGCACTTTGGGAGGCCGAGGCAGGCAGATCACTTGCGG
Source organism: Macaca fascicularis (assembly GCF_037993035.2). Lineage (NCBI taxonomy): Eukaryota > Metazoa > Chordata > Mammalia > Primates > Cercopithecidae > Macaca > Macaca fascicularis. The sequence continues at coordinate 112,312,916 of NC_088389.1, forward strand.
TCAGAAGGAGACCAGCCTGGCCAACATGGCTAAAAATACAAAAATTAGCTGGGTGTAGTGGTGCACACCAGAAATCCCAGCTACTCAGAAGGCTGAGGTACAAGAATGGCTTGAACCCTGAAGGCAGAAGTTGCAGTGAGCCGAGAGATCACTCCAGCCTGGGTGACAGAGAGAGACTGTCTCAAAAAAAAAAAAAAAAAAAGCAAAAATCAAGTTACCTCTGAATGTTTCCCTAACACATTGAAATCTTCAGCCAACCTGGATGGTAGAAAAGGAACTTTCTGCACAAGGTTTCCATGGGCCATGGCTACAGCTGAATGACACACATACATGAGTAACGGCTGCCCCTCTACTTCCTGAGCAACTTCTTAGGGAAAGCAGCTCTCTGCAAGGAGGTCTAGGCCCCCAATCCACATAATAGCTCCAAGTTTGATAGATGTATCAAAGCTATTCCTGGCCCCTCAAACTCAGTGCTGAAACTTCAGCTGGAAAGTCTCAGCCCCTAAGCTGTATTCCTGCTCCCCCAAGCTGAGCTGCTGGGGAGAGGTGGTCCTTTGGGAAGGAAGATAAGGTTGCTGCCTTCCCGGATGGAACCTGGAATTATGTTTTTAATCAATATCACATGCCAAAAAACCTGCAGTGCTCCACAACTTACTCTCAAAGTAGTGAGGATACTCAGACCAGGCATGGTGGCTTCACACCTGTAACCCCAGCATTTTGGGAGGCTGAGGTGGGTGGATTGCCTGAGGCCAGGAATTTGAGAACAGCCTGGCCAACATGGTGAAACCCTGTGTCTACTAAAATTACAAAAATTAGCCGGGCGTGGTGGCACATGCCTATAATCCCAGCTACATCAGGAGGCTGAGGCACAAGAATTGCTTGAACCCAGGAGGCGGAGGTCGCAATGAGCCAAGATTGTGCCACTGCACTCCAGCAGCCTGGGCGACAGAACCAAGATTGCATCTTGGAAAAAAAAAAAAGAAGGATGTGTAAAGGAAGCGGGAAGTTGTGGTGGGCAAGGGTAGGGTTTAAAATTTGGAGCCACTGAGGCAGAAAAATAACTTGTGAACAGTAAACAGTTAAGTTTTATTTTCTCAAAAGCATTATAGTCACGATTAAAATGAAATCTGAGATGCTGGCTAAATTTTTCAAAGCATAACCTTTGGAAAAGATTATTTTAAGTATTTAGAAGAGAGTAAGCAAAAGGATCCTAGATGACAGGTGCCATGGTATATGGATTCACAGAATATTGACTCAGCCATGCATGTGGAGGCAAACAGGAATAACATTTTAAATACAAATTACTTCTTTATCAAAAAAAAAAAAACCCAATCACTGCATCATTATACAATCCACAGAGGAATCTAAGAGAAAAATAATCACCATTCCTCCAAGATAACAATCAACCTACTTTCAGGATGGGAAAAAAAAGTGTCGTATGAGACAATCTATTCAGGGTTACAGGGACTGACCAAGAATATACATAATTAAAAGTATGCCAAAGAAAAAGCCCTTCATCCCCTTATGCTCAGTCATGTCAGTTTATAATTTTAAAATTATAAAGCCTTACAGTATTGTCTAAGACATACTAGGGAAGCATTAAGTAAGAAGGAGAGAGGAACTGAAGATAATGGAAGCAAGAACAATTTATAAACCAGGGGCCACCAGAAGTTACCACTCCTGTAATTCACAAGTTATTTTACAAGTGGACAAATCAATTTATGTGCTCCTGTGTGTTTTTAGAAAACATCCTAGATATTCTTCCATTAATTATGTGGGTTCCAGGACATGTCAATTCTCGTTTCCCAGAGCACCAGAAACCAAATTTAACCCACGTATTCTGTTACACTGGTCTGCACTTGTGTGGTTCCCACAGGGCTGGGCTGGCTCAATAATGCTGCGCTCCTTCTGGAAGAACAGAATAGACTTCCTGCCATTTGGACTGTGAAACACAGTAATCCACCAGGGAATAAAGGTCAATGTTGCACTTTTGGTCATTACTGAATCATTTGAGATGATCTGTGGTGAGGATGAGAGGAAAATCGAAGGCTGTGAGAACGCTGCAAATGGCTTGCCCTCAGACCAATTTTCATCTCCATCTGTCTAATAGACATGTGGATAAAAAGCCCTCCCTCCTTCTGGGCCACTCGGCTGTTTTCAAATCCGTGGCACAAGCCAGGAACCAGTTAAACAATATATTAATGAGGGGAAATAACCTTCTAAGCCACAGACTAATGCTTATTCAGGTTTTAGATCATCAGCTGAAGTTTGGAACGCAATTTTCCAGTCTGCAAGCAGTACTGCAAAGTAGAAATTTTAACTAATACAGAGAATCATCTGCAGTGTAGGGGCATGTGCCAAAATCTCCTTACTTGTACATGCAAATATATGCATGCTTACACCTCCACCCCCCCTTCACCAAAAGATATGCACACAAAGAGGAACGGCAGTTCCAAAAATTGCGTGTTGCTGCTAAATAAATCTTTTTTTTTTCCCCCAAGTGTCTAATTAAAGCTGCTTAATCATTATTAAGGCATTTCAATCCTTAGATACAAAATATTCTTGGGAACCCAGAGTCTAATCATCATTTAAGCTGTAGAATAAATAAATGTTAATATCCCCGACTTTATACCAATACTCCCCCTTTGCTGGTTTGGCTGAGCTACTTTTTAAACATAGCGTTGTGCCACATATAAGTTTAGGCCCCCACAGTATATCAATGTCAAACAACATCGTGTCAAGCTAAGATTCAATTCAGGTAAGTGCCACTGCCAAATTTTCTTGTTCCCAGACGGGCTTTAAGATTATTTTATTGCTTAAAATTTAATTTGTTCCAACTCGTGTCTCCATGACAACGTTGGCCAACCCTGCAAATCATTTGGGTAATTGGATATCTTATCTTTCTATTGCTCTCAAATCGAATGATTCTGCTAGAATTGTAACAGCCAATCAAATTTACAGTCCTCCTGAGTAATAGACTGGGAAAAGTGGCCACATTCATCTCCTCTTTACAGCCATATTAACCAGTATGCGACAAACAGTAGAATCTGGTCTTCAAACTACACTCCAAATTATAAATGGTGTCAATACCAATATTCTCACAATGCAAAGTCTACACAAAAGCCCCTTCCTTTTTTTTTTTGAGGCAGAGTATGGCTCTGTCACCCAGGCTGGAGTGCAGTGGTACAGTCTCGGCTCACTGCAACCTCCGCCTCCCGGGTTCAAGTGATTCTTCTGCCTCAGCCTCCCAAGTAGCTGGGGTAACTACAGGCGCCCACCACTATGCTCAGCTAATTTTTGCATTTTTAGTAGAGACGGGGTTTCACCATATTGGCCAGGCTGCTCTCGAACTCCTGACCCTCCTGACCTTGTGATTCGCCCACCTCAGCCTCCCAAAGTGCTGGGATTACAGGCATGAGCCACCTTTTATACTGCTTTAATTTGAGAAGCAACAATTGTTACTCATTCCTTATTAACTTTGAGCAATTTTAGCACTTTGAGAGTTCCAGAAGCTAATCACAAAAAAAAAAAAATTAAAAATAACAACAACAAAAATCATAGCTTTTCTTGGGTATTTGATCTTGTGATAAAAACGATAACCCAAACAGTGGCTGCATAAGGTCAGTGAGCACTGACATTGATCTGTCTGGGGCCCTTTTGGTAGATAAGCCATACTTAATAAATTAGTCAAGAAATAAGGATGGGCTGGGTGCGGTGGCTCATGCCGGCAATCCCAGCACTTTGGGACGCCAAGATAGATGGATCACCTGAGGTGAGGAGTTCGAGACCAGCCTGACCAACATGGCAAAACTCCATCTCTACTAAAAATCCAAAATTAGCTGGGCATGGTGGCGAGCACCTGTAATCCCAGCTACTTGGGAGGCTGAGACAAGAGAATAGCTTGATCCTGGGAGGCAATGACTGCAGTGAGCTGAGATCACACCATTGCACTCCAGCCTGGGCAACAAAGTGAGACTCTGTCTCAAAACAAAAAAGAAATAAGGATGAGTACAGATTTAACAACCAGTTCAAAACCAATGTATTCTTAGGCTGGGCATGGTGACTAATGCCTGTAATCCTAGCACTTTGGAAGGCTGAAGAGGGCAGATCACTTGAGCCCTGGAGTTCAAGACTAGCCTGGGCAACATGGCGAAACTCTGTCTCTATTTAAGAAAAATGAAAAAAAAAATCAACACTCAGAAAAATCCAGTCAGTATTTGAAACCTCCTTATGCTTCCATTTAATTCACAAATATCATAGCATCTAGGGTCGTCAATTATAAAACACAGATTTCTTACAAGATTCAAATGTCAGCAGCTCCCCTTCTAAGTTAGTGGTGTGACTTTGGCCTTTGGTCAGCTAAAAAGTACAGAAGTTGGATACATTTCAATGGTCCAATTCCAATCTCCTCAGTAGCTATGCAGAGACATTGGCTCTGAGAGAGCTCATGGCCCAGGCACTGTAAAAGAGCCAGCCCACTTACAAATGGAAAAGGTTCTGGGACCCAGGCCAACTGGCAGGCTAGGGGGTTGTCAAGAACCTAGTGCTTCCCCTACAGATCCTCAGGGTGTCAGGGCCACTTCTCAAGCTAAGCAGAAAGAGCCACGAACGCGGAGCTTCTCAGCACACCCAGATCAGAAAGCAGCCAACTTTGGAGCTTGTTTGAGAGCAGGTACTGGCACAACTTGTTTCAACTGTGCCCTGCTTTATCTCAAATACTTACAAAGACACACAAGAAGTTTCTATTGCATTGTGCTTGGGATGAAGAGTAAACAGTCTCAACTTCCAGTCTGACCAATCCCAATGGCTCTGCTTTTCTCCCTTGCAATAATTTTTTTTTTTTTTTTTTTTTTTTTGAGACAGAGTTTCACTCTTTTTGCCCAGGCTGGAGTGCGATGGAGCAATCTTAGCTCACTGCAACCTCCGCCTCCCAGGTTCAAGTGATTCTCCCGCCTCGGCCTCTCAACAATTTTTTTTCTTTTTCTTTTTTTTTTTTTTTGCTTCCCCAAATATGAGCACATAAGCAGCAGCTGTGAATGTTGACAGTCAACAAAAATCTCAAGGGCATGAAGTAGACAGAGAAAGATAGCACCACAACTACTCTACTCAAAACTTACACGCAGTACTTTACAGAGCAAAAAGAAAACTACATGCACACACTCCCCACAGGTGTACATACCCCTCATCAAAATGAAATTTTTCCTTTCTGTAACCAAGCAACAACTTGATCTTCTAATTCCATATACCCTGCTTGTTTTCAAAATGACAAATTCTCTAAGAGTTGGATTTTCCACGTTACATTAGAAAGAAAAACTCTGAAATATACCTCCTATTCCTTATTCTGCCAAAACTTGCTTTGATAGAATGAACCAAATCCTTTGTTGTTCTTCCATCCCTTTAAATGAAAAAACTCAACACAACTTTATTGTCACTGATAGTTATATTAATTACTTAAAGCTATTGTCTTTCAAGGACACATTCTGCTGTTTGGCCAAAGAAAGACATTTTACTTAGACAATAAAGACTGCCAACAAGGCCAGGCGCAGTGGCTCACGCCTGTAATCCCAGCACTTTGGGAGGCCGAGGCGGGCAGATCACTTGAGGTCAGGAGTTTGTGACCAGCCTGGCCAACATGATGAAACCCTGATTTTACTAAAAATTAAAAAATTAGCTGGGAGTGGTGGCACACACCTGTAATCCCAGCTACTTCGGAGGCAGGCAAGAGAATCGCTTGAACCTGGGAGGTGGAGGTTGCAGTGAACCAAGATTGTGCCATTGCCATTGCACTCCAGCCTGGGGGACAAGAGTGAGACTTCATCTCAAAAAAAAAAAAAGACTGCCAACAAGTTTTTTTTTTTCTCCTTTTGAGCCTCAAGATAAATGCTTATGATCTTAGAAAGAAACAAATAAAACACTGTAATGGGAAAATCAGTTCAGAGGTAGGAAGGAAGCTGGGTTTGCAAAAACAAATGGAAGTGTCGATGAAGCATGACCTAGAAGTCCAACAGCAGGGGTAGAGTTTTAAAGGGACTGCTATTTGGATCACAGCTATCCCTCAGAGTACCCCCATGCCAGGAAACTACGCAACTGCTTCTGCATATGGTAACTCACTTAATCTTGGTAACTACCCTGTGGGGCAGGTGTCATCCCCTAATCCTACTTGCCTGTTTTCTCTTTTTCAAGGTGGAATAATTAGTATCCACACAAAGGGAGACTGGGAAGGTTGACAGGGGGCTCCTGGAGGAACAATGCCTAGGGCACATGGGAGCTCCATGGATGAGGTTATGACAACTCTAATATTCTGGAAAAGCTTACTGTAATAATAAACGCAAAAAGTCGACTTCTGAAAGCCAAAGGGCTGAGAAAGACAACTATGTGAGAATGGAGTGTGCACCTGTAGCTGCAGACTGCCTGGGGACTGGATGCCCTTTCTCCATCCGGTGGTCCATCCTTTATTCTCTCCATACCAGACCAAGATGCAGATCAATGTTAAGACCCTCTTTCCTAAACCAAAAGCAACCTTTTTATTTTCACTCACTAATCCATAGACGCCTTTCAAATGGCACAAATAACGGCGGCTGCATTTTGTTCCCTAAATCAATTTTCTCCCCAGCCATCAACTAGATGTTCCCACACAGAGAAAGAACAGCCCTTCCCTTCTAATTCAAAAATCCATACTGCCATTGCCCTTGCAAACTGCTAAACAAGCAGTATCGGCAAGTCACTTGTGTTCTGTAATATATTTACTGCAAATCCCAATGGCTTGCCTCCTAATGCAGTTTTCTATTGTGTCTGTGCGTGTCAATACACTGGCCGGCCACCGTACTTATAAGGAGCTCCAACCCGCTGTTTGCTCAAGGCATCAAGAGGGCACCGAGAGGGAACAAAGGCTGTACTCCTGAGGAGCAACCTGAAGGCCACAGCCTTGGAGGGCCTGGCTCCACACACTGGGGTCCTCAATGGGGTTTTGTTTCTGGTCCTTTACACCCCTTTACCACCCAAGGCCGCTGAGGCCAACTGAAAATCTCCGTCAGGACAATTCCATACACACAAAGTTCAAAATCAGAGTCCTTCTGCAGAATTATATCTACTTTCCTACCTATCGATGCTAACGATATTTCCCCCAGCAAATACACTGCTTACATCTTAAAGGTAAAGTATAAGTCAAGTTTCATTAAAGGGGTCAGAAGGAACGAAGAGAGGAGGGGACTTGGTAAAGGGAGTCCAGCTTTTCTGTGTTAAATAAAATCTCAAGTGACAGTTGAGAAAGAAAGCACCTAAAAACCATGTAACGGTGGATCATCTAATACAACCACACCAAAAGCACAAAGGGCATGTCTAGGAGGAAAATCTTACAAAAACAGGTGAACTTGAGACCATCCTGGGCAACACAGTGAGACCTCATCTCTACTGAAATAAATAAATAAATTAATTAATTTTTTAAAAAGTACATGGAAATCCCTGCTTCATGTTATCAGTCTAAACCGAGGTCGGTAGCTAAAGAAAGGCCTGATCCTCTAGAGCAAGCCCTTCCAAGTTCACCATATTACTAATTTATTTATTGATGTTTGGGGAAGGAGGAGCCTATGGAAGCTATATGACAGGTAGATATTACAAAATTTTAATTTATAGACTCCAGGTATAATACAGGTGGGTATAATATGGGTATGCTGTGTATTTCTTTTATTCTGTAATTTGAAATTTTTCATAATAAAATGTTTGGGAGAATGGAAGATACTACGTAAAGACTTTAAGTAAATAATCAATGGTTATACTCATTATTACTAAGAAATCTGGTGACAAGTCAAGTTTAATGCCTTGAAAGAAGTTTGTAATGCAATTCGTCTACACTCTATTGGCAGCTGCAGTTCCAGCGACAGTAATGCCTGCAACATGCTCAATTCACACCAAACCTAGACCCCAGCAACATGCTAGTTTTGTTTATCTCTCTTTTTTAGTCCAAACCCAAACATATTACTATAATAAAACTCCTCCCTAAGAAGTCGCAGTGGTTATTGACTGCAGATCACTCTTCCCAAAGAAAAACTGAGCAAAATTGGTTAAATTAGGTTATTAGAACTGAACAGATTTCATTTTTAATTTTAGCATAAGCACTCACACTAGTTTTCTTCTTTTTTTTTTTTTTTGAGACGGAGTCTCGCACTGTCGCCAGGCTGGAGTACAGTTGGCGCAATCTCAGCTCACCACAACCTCCGACTCCCTGGTTCAAGTGATTTTCCTGCCTCAGCCTCCTAAGCACCTGGGATGACAGGTGCCCACCACCACGCCCAGCTAATTTTCATATTTTTAGTAGAGATGGAGTTTCACCATGTTGGCCAGGATGGTCTCGATCTCCTGACCTCGTGATCCGCCCGCCTCGGCCTCCCAAAGTGCTGGGATTACAGGCGTGAGCCACCACGCCAGGCGGACCCACACTAGTTTTCTTGATTTGAGTTTTTAATCTGAATTCCATGGACTTGCTGAAGGATCCTGAGATGCACACAAACAGCCAAAATTGTTGGGCAAAGCTATCCTGGGTATTTGTGTGTAAAAATGTGTGCAAACTTTTCTTGCGAAGTAGCTTTCACCTGATTTCCAAATGTTCAAGGTCCAAAACGGGTACAAGTACCAGTACACATAAGGAGTACCCAAAACACAATATAATCAATGCCTACTCCATATAACTCATTGGGAAGGGTAGATGGAAGTCTCTAACTCAGCTTCAAGCAGACTGCAGCCTAGTCGGAGTAAGCAAAGCAGCACGTGAAAAATCATTGTTAAAGGACACTGAGCAAAACAAGTGCTGTGACAGCCTGCCACTGGGCAGTCCCTGGCCGCCTTGAAGTAAACAGGTGGTGGTGTTTGAACTGGGACTTGAAGGAGACTGAGGAAGGCCATGTGAAGGTTGATACAAAGGCCTGGACTTTTTATAAAGAAAACAGGAAAACTCAAAACACACTTTCAGCAAGAAAAGACCTGTTTGGCAGGATAAAAGGAAATGCAGGAAGAGAAAGAGGCAGTGGCCAAGACGGGAAGGGAAAGTACTCAGGGGCAGACACAGCAGGCTGTGAGGCACAAAGAGGTCATCAGAGGGGAAAGTCAAAATTTAAAAGAACACACATGCAGGATAGGATGGATGTAATCCCAAGACCCTGAAGACAATTCGCATCTGCTATCTTTAAGATGCTCCCTTTCCAGGGCTGGAGTTCCCAGCGTGCAGCCAGGTTTGACATGTGGGCCAGCAGTCTCTGAGCAGTGGGGACATTGGGCAAGCCAATGGAATGTGCACTGAGAATAGGAACACTTCATTTTACCACTGTTTAAAATGTCCATTTATTTTAAATGTATACAATACTGTAATACAACAATGTATGTACATAACACAAATATGGCCAGGTGTGGTGGCTCACGCCTATAATCCCAACACTTTGGGAGGCTAAAGTGGGCAGATCACTTTGGAGGATCCTAGAAAGCCAGGAGTTCGAGACCAGCCTGGACAACATGGAGAAACCCGCCCCCCCGCCCCCACCAAAATATAACAATTGGCTGGGTGTGGTGGCGGGCTGCCTGTAGTCCCAGCTACTCGGGAGGCTGAGGTAGGAGAATAGCTTGAACCTGGGAGCAGAAGTTGTAGTGAGCGGAGATTGCACCACTGCACTCACAGCCTGGGAGACAGAACGAGACTCTTGTCCCCCCACCCGCCAAAAAAAAGAAAGACCTTACAAATATAAAGGAAACTACTCAGGCTGGACGTGGTGACTCACGCCTGTAATCCCAGCACTTTGGGAGGCCGAGGCGGGCGGACCATGAGGTCAGGAGATCGAGACCATCTTGGCTAACATGGTGAAACCCCGTCTCTACTAAAAACACAAAAAAATTAGCCAGCCTGGTGACAGGCGCCTATAGTCATAGCTACTGGGGAGGCTGAGGCAGGAGAATGGTGTGAACCCAGGAGGCGGAGCTTGCAGTGAGCCGACATGGCGCCACTGCACTCCAGCCTGGGCGACAGAGCGAGACTCCATCTCAAAAAAAAAAGTCAGCAACTCAGGTAAATGCACTCAAGCTTTTTACCAAGAGGTTGTACATATACCTAGACTAGTATCGTAGACTAGTAACCAACTTAGATCAGTCATGGTGCTAATACCAAACCCAGTCTCATGGTACATGTATTTCAGCAGTTTGACAAACTGCAAGATTTGGACGTGCAAGTTCAAACACACCTACATTCTCAAAGACTGATTCCACTTCATCTAATGGAAAACAAATATCCATCAGTACACTGGGAATAGATTTCAGGGATGATGAGCAAGCTATATCGACAACTCTATTCCTTCCAGTGTACAGTGGTGTACATCTAGCTCACTTACTAGTTTTCTCTCTATTTGGAAGATGAAAAAGTTAATTCAGAGGACAGAATTTTCAGAATTTGTTTTTTCCTCCCAGCTTTTTCCTTATACCAAAAGTGACTTGTATCCTACCCTTTTTCTGCTAACGTATTTTGTGGTCAAAGAATGACTAAGTAGCAAATACTACTACAACAGAAACCAAAAAAAAAAAAAAAAAATAGCTGTTTTTTATACCTACAATGAGAGCAGCTTACAGGGGAGGGGATAAATAATTGTGTTCACCATTATGATTTTTATATTGCTTCAAAGAAGGTAAATAGAATAAAATTTATTGTGTATTCTGAGATAGGGTCTTGCTTATGTCATCCAGTCTAGACTACAGAGGTGTGATCACAGCTCACTATAACCTCCCCACTCCTGGGATCAAAAGATCCTCCTGCCTCACTCAGCATTAGTACCAGCTAGTACTACAGGTCTGTACCACCAGGCCCAATTAATCTTGTTTTCAATCTTTTTCTGTAGAGAGAGGGTCTCGCTATGTTGGCCAGGCTGGTCTCTAACTCCTGGGCTCAAGTGATCCTCTTGAGCTGGGATTATAGGCATGAGCCATCGTGCCTGGCCTGCAACTTAGTAATTACTAAAAACTTAGGGGCTGGGAGCAGTGGCTCACGCCTGTTAATTCCAGCATTTGGGAGGCTGAGGCAGGTGGCTCACTTGAGACCACGAGTTCAAGACCAGCCTGGTCAACATGGCAAAACTCCGTCTATACTTAAAAAAAATACAAAAATTAGCTGGGTGTGGGGGCATGCGCCTGTAACCCCGGCTACTTGGAAGTCTGACACAGGGGAATCGCTTGAACCCACACACCTGTAATCCCGGCTACTCAGGGAGGTGGAGGTTGCAGTGAGCCGAGATCGAGTCACTGCACTCCAACCTGGACGACAGAGCAAGATCTCAAAGGGGAAAAAAAAAAATTAGGGGCTGGGACTGGTGTCTAACACCTGTAATTCCAACACTTTGGGAGGCTGAGGAAGGTGGATCACTTGAGGCCAGGAGTTTGAAACTAGCCTGGACAACATGGCGAAACCCCATCTCTACCAAAAAATAATTTTTTTTTTTTTTTTTTTTTTTTTTTGAGACGGAGTCTCACTCTGTCACCCAGGCTGGAGTGCAGTGGCCAGATCTCAGCTCACTGCAAGCTCCGCCTCCCGGGTTCACGCCATTCTCCTGCCTCAGCCTCCCGAGTAGCTGGGACTACAGGCGCCTGCCACCTCGCCCAGCTAAGTTTTTGTATTTTTAGTAGAGACGGGGTTTCACTGTGTTACCCAGGATGGTCTCGATCTCCTGACCTCGTGATCCGCCCGTCTCGGCCTCCCAAAGTGCTGGGATTACAGGCTTGAGCCACCGCGCCCGGCCCCAAAAAATAATTTTTAAAAAAATTAACCAGGTATGGTAATGTACGCCTGTAATCCCAGCTACTCCAGAGGCTGAGGCAGGAGAATCACTTGAACCCAGGAGGCAGAGGCTGCAGTGAACCGAGATCGTGCCACTGTACTCCAGTCTGGGTGACAGAGTAAGACTCTGTCTCCATTTAAAAAAAAAAAAAAAAGGAAAAAAACCTAAATGTTAAATAATGAAACATGTAATTTTGCTAAATCACAGGTTATTCAATAAAATCATGTATCAACACTTCCTGGATTTTCATTAAAAAATATTATGGTGACTGGGTAGTCAACAAACAGTAATTCAAAAAATTTTTCTTCCATGTTTTTCTTTTTTTTTTCCCTTGGGGACCCTGCTCAGGAAGAAATACAAGCAGCAATTCTGAAATCATTCCTTTGCAAACCATTTTAGAAATCATACTTGTGTTAAATCAAGTGAATGGCAATACATGAATATCTTAATTTATGTTAAAATTTCAGTGCAAATTTATCTCATTTTTCAGATCAAACCACACCTCAGGGGGGAAAAAAAAATCAGAGAACCTCTCTCCCCCTGCCCACACCTGTGCACACTAGCTCCACTTAAAACACCACACCGATTTCACAGAGCAATCCGCTGGTGAGGAGTACTTTGAAGGTACAAATGCCTAATTTTGTCAAATAAGCCCACCGACAAAAACAGCTGTCTGAAATTTACTTAAAAACCACTATACTAAAGACCCTGCAGTAAAGGTACTAGTTGTGAGAATTTCCATTTTTAAAAATCAGAGGCAACAATAAGCAACAGGGAGTAGGAAACTGAATCAATCAAAGCTTTGAGGAAAGCCAGTAAGTTTCTCAGTTTCCTCCCATTTAATCCACTTCTGGAGACCACAAAAGGTTTAATAATAAAACAGCAAAGACTCAGATCCATGGAAACTTAAAATGGTTCCATGAGCTAGTAACTGAATATATTTTTAGTTTAACTACCACTCAAGATGATTTATTTAAATATTTACTAAAGAAGCAGATTTTCTTTCTGTTTCTTAATAAACACTATTTGGGAGAACATCTTAAGCCCTCTGGCGAAGGACGCTCCTCAATTTGCACTCACGAGGTGCTGGGTTCTGCGGCTGTATGCTGGGATGGCTCCCACCATGTGAGGGAACAGACAGACTTCTGTCTAATCTAACCCTCATTACACAGAGAGGGGAACTGAAGCCAGGGAACATGTTCACGACTTGCCCAGTCCCTAATGGAAATCCCCAGTTAAATGACTTCAATGAACTACAACGGAACCAAGTCGGAGCCTACAGTTCATGGCCACTCCCCACAAGACAGGTAACCAAAGGCAGAAAGACGGGGAGGCAAGGGAGGCGCTGTGGCCCTGCAATGGCCTGACTCTACCTCCTTTCCTCATCCTACTCCCAACCCCCACTGTTGGATCCTGCTCTTACACAAAATTTGGATATTTTGTTCCTTGAAGATTTGGGGGGCATTCAGTTTGAATTTTCAAAATATTGATCATGATAACTGTTTTCTGATGGTGCCCTCTTAAAATCCATGCCCAGGGCCTCCCTTGCCTTACTCCAGTGCCAAGTCCAGGACAAAAACCAGCCGCTGCTGAAGGGTGGGGAAGCTGTTTGAGAGGTGAGAGATCAGTCCTGTTGGCTGATAAGAAACAAAGGCTTATCTTGCACCTCGGAATCTAGGCTCTAAATGCACAGAGAGCTTCATCTCTTTTAACTTATGCTTGCAAAGAACAGGCCTGGCTAATGAAGTTAGGGACCACTCCAATCTTGATGACAGCTACCCTCTTTGTATAACAAGGTTATTAACACCTGCTGGAGCTTAACTCTAAGTGTCTAGTCATTTCCCTGTGTGAGATGTTGACTTAGGGGGAAAAGAAATCTCAAAGTGAGAAACTATTAGACAAAAACACACGTGGTTTAAAAAAAAAAAAAAAAAACCACTAAGGTAAAATTTGCAAAGAGTAAAAGAATCACATCTAAGGAAATATCCCACAGTTGAGTCCCTAACAGTCCCATCTAAATACTTTTTTGAAAACCCACTAAAGAACAACGCATTATTCTAAGAGAAATTTTAAAGCACACATCAAAACTATAAAAGCAGTTTCACTCCAAAATTTACATGGCCTGAGACGTTGCTTACTGAAATATCACATGGAGCTCTTTCCCCTTCCCAAACCAGGATTGCAGAATATATCATCCTTTCTTCAAGAGCTAATCCTTTCATTTATTTCTAAATGCTTCACCATCAGACGGGCACAGTGGTTCACGCCTGTAATCTCAGTACTTTGCGAAGCCAAGGCGGGCGGATCACTTTGAGGTCAGGAGTTCGAAACCAGCCTAGCCAACATAGTGAAACCCGGTCTCTACTAAAAATACAAAAATTAGCCAGGTGTGATGGTGGACTCCTATAATCCCAACTACTCGTGAGGCTGAGGCAGGAGAATCGCTTGAACCTGGGAGGCGGAGGTTGCAGTGAGCCAAGATTGGGCTACCATACTCCAGCCTGGGCAACAGAGTAAGACTCTGTCTCAAAACAAAAACAAAAACAAACTTCACCATCCTGGAGAGCCCAATGCTCTCACTCTGCCCACTCTTCAGAACGCAGGCACAGAGTGACTGAGCAAACTCCCTCCCCATCACTGCGCCTCCACCAGGATTCCTGACTTGTTTCTTCTTCAACGTACTTTAACCCGAGGACAGTACTGCTCAGTAGGATACAACTTTTTACCTACCTATGGCCTGTAACCCTCCTCTCCCCGAAAAGACCAGTCAGCAGCACTGCTGATTTTCCTAACTTTTAGAACATACATCCAGCCCTGACATGTCTTATAAATCATGAAGTTGATCAGCACAAAGACTGAGAACTGAAGAGGCAGGCACTAGGGAGACATGGTCCACCTCATCTTGCCGATGGCAGCATGAGGGGACAGGAAGAAGCACAGACAGGCCACGTGTGGTGGCTTATGCCTATAATCCTAGCACTTTGGGAGGTCAAGGTGGGTGGATCACTTGAGGTCAGGAGTTCGAAACCAGCCTGGCCAACATGGTGAAACCCTCACTCTACTAAAAATAAAAAAATAAAAAATAAAAAAAGTTAGCCGGGCATGGTAGCGAGCACCTGTAATCCCAGCTACTTGGGAGGCTGAGGCACAAGAATCGCTTGAACCCAGGAAGCAAAAGTTGCAGTAAGCAGAGATCGCACCACTGCACTCCAGCCTGGGGGACAGAGCGAGACTCCGTCTCAAAAAAAAAAAGGAAGAAGCAGTACAGACAACCCTGGAGGAGGCAACCCAACTCAAGTTTCAATAGATGCTTGGCCTTGAGCAAGTCCCAGGCTTTGAACACATGCCCACAGCTGTGGGTAGAGCAAAACACCTGCCCAATCCACGCCGGAGGATGCCTATGGAGGTCACAGAAGACAAATCACATTGAAAACTGTTCATTACTGTGCAAATTAAAGCCACCAATGACAATTTATAGCATGGCTTCATCAGCATGCTGAAGAGATACACGAGTGGGCTAAAATAAGGCTTATGTGTGCATTTACAGTACATCTTGTTCCCAAAAATATCAAATGAGGTAATATCAAGCCATATGACAGATAAAAACATTTAAAGATCACGCCACCACACACACTAGGCATAGCTAAGCAAACCACCAGGCTCACAACAACTAGTTGTTTTTTAATGCACCCTAATACTCTGATGGTATCAGAACTGCCTCAATTTTTCAGGAGACACTGTCTACCTCTACTGTATAGCGATATCTAGAGTTTACCATCCACACAGATAAAGACAGGCAGGCAGGGATCTATAAAAGGCTCTAAGAAAAAAATATTCTTAGTGCTACCATAAAAGATTTAAGTATCTATTACCATTCCTGTTTCAGTGCCTTTTCGGTAACCCGCCACAAATGGGAGCAGAGAAAGTTAAGGGGAAGGCTTATCAGGAAGTGTTGACACAACGTAAACACGGGCTGTGGGCACCACACCAGGGAAGGAAACCACAATTATACCATTCTTGATTTGGATGCACTTTCACTTTAAAACTTCCAGACGGGAAAGTCAGCAGTGAGATTTGACAATGAAATCTCTAGAACTCACTCCTTCGACAAACCCGTTGAAAGGTGGGAAGGGAGAGCGATCGTCACACTGGAGACAAATCTTAACAGCATTAAAGCTCTCTGTACAGAAAGTTTCCCCTTCACTGCTTTTTTTTTTTTTTTCAGTAACAAAGATGTTGTCAGAAATGACAATTTTTTGTGTCCCCTGATGATGCCTCGCTAGCATTTGGTTATAAGCCATAAAGCAGGAATAATTTCAGCCTGTCAGGAGTCTCGCTAATGCCCAGTTTCCCCCTAGAGAGAATTCCTGTCAAATCTAATGAGAGCTCCAAAGGCCCTCTCTACAATATAATGAGCACTTAGGCCATGCTGGTGATCAGGCAGCAAAAAGCATCAATTTGAGCCTGGCTACACCCTGGGGGCCAGACGTCACCAGTTTTAATAAGAATTATGATTACTAGCTGCACCAAATGCCTCCTCAGAACTTATTATTAATGTGTGACATTCAGAAGGATGTTTTTCAAATGTAAGGCCACTTTAAACTGAATTATAGCACTACTTTGCACACCACTCGAGTTAAGGGTCTGTCAGCATTTCCAATATCAACTAAATTTCAGGGGGCTCAATACCCTACTATGAGGAACATGGTGTCTCTCAGCTTTTCACGTTTTTCAAATTGCTAAGCCAATTATACACAGCATATTATTAATGCATACAGGCTCACGGACGGACAGCATATACCCACAAATGCCTCACGCTGTATAGAAACTCATTAGAAAACTATTCTCACACCATGGTGCTTCTGACCCACTTCACCCCTTCTCCCTACACGATAAAGAAGAGGTCATCCCGCCACATAACCTACAGGAACCCAGAAGAATTACACACCTCTTTTAGCTCCTCCAATAAACCCAGCACCAGCATATAGCATCACACCGAGGGGGTGTTTCCTTATAAAAGAGTCAATGAGGTTATTAAATCCTTTGAGTTCACGGATTTAAGAAAAAGCTCAGTCTCCTCTTACTCTTCCATAATGTGTTATCCAAAAAAAAAGTGCCCTTCAGAGTAATTAAAAAAAAAAAATTAAACAGCCTAGGCCAAGTTTATTTGCATAATTCACTTAAATGATGATAGACGTTAGCCATAGATCTTCTAGCCCATTTACTATCAACAAGTTACAAGTGCCTGAATAAGGCACTAGCCATTGAGAAACACACAAAAACAAAGGCACAAACCCAACATAAAGTAGGCTACCAACTTTGCAAATCATAGTAAAATCTGCATTTTTAAAAGGCCCAATTACATTACTAATAAAAGGCCCTGAACATCACAATCTCTTTCCAAACACATATCTGAGAACAGATCTAATGTACACGATAACTTAACATTATGAAATCTATGATGAATTAAAAATCAAAGAGTGCAGAGTTACAAAAGCAGAATTCAACTCTGAAACACACTTGCTTAATGAAAGTCTTTGAATATAAGGAAGATCTGAAGGCTGAACTAATCAATTTCTCCACTGTGCCCCAGCCGGTCAGCCATGCTCTTTAATTTAATGAAACAAGGGTTTGAGATGAAATAGCACATATACATCAAGTAAGAATTGTATTGTTGCACTTTGAAATGTGTCCAACTGTGCAACTTCATCTGATGATAATTTTTTAAGAGGCAATCGATTTCTAAAAGACTTATTGTACCAGCGTCTTGATGAAAAAGTGAATGTCAGCATATCTCCAGAATACTTACACCCTGCCATTAATGCTTTCTTTGGCAGACAATGACTACTCAATCGAGGGTCCTTTGGGCTGAGCAATCATTTAGCTTTTCTTCTCTTATGAGGTCCTTAGTGCCTTGTTCCAGCTCAATACTCTTTTTATACACCATTATAGTAGCCATAAGTGTGAATTTTATGGGAACTTGCAAACTCATAGTCATTGCTAGAGCTTTCCAGTCACTAATCTTTTCATGCTTTTAAAACCACTAGGACTGAAGCAACTCCCAACATATGCTCTGGCCATAAAAAGATGCTTTTTTCACATCCAAACCTGCAACAACTGAGAAATTTTTCAAAAATTTGTTTGCTAATAAGCCACTAATCCTGACTGTTGCTTCGAGCAGACCCAAAGCATAAGGAATACTCCACAGATAGTCATATACTTTGTTTACTATGATTAAAGAAACTCCTGAATACCCTTCTTTCCCCCTACAGGTCCACACATCCTTGCAAAACAGCACAAAAACATTAACTATTCTAAACTTCAACAACTCTATAAGATACCCAGCCCTTTCAAGAGGATAAATCTATACAGGTGGAAAAGTCAACTCAAGTCTCAATTCCTATCTGCCATTAAACAGGCTAGTTTATATTTCCAAAACACCTCTCTTTCTCCTAGTCATTTAAACACTCGTAATTATCAGGAAGCAACTCTTGCTGCAGAATACTACCATCAATCCACAGGACAGGAAACCAAGGCAGAAAAATAGCATACAAACCCCCACTCCTAGAGCCCACTACTGAGAACAAAGCCAGTATTATAAAATCATACGAACTGATTTCTCATTTCAGCTTGAAGTTCAACTAAAGCTTACCTGTTTATGCATTTCAATGTTTAATCCATATGACATTTCGTAATACTGTAAAGAGAAAAAAGAATCAAGCATTTCATTAACTCACATTTTTTATACTCTGCTAACACGTTTGCTAATATCATACGAAAAGGGAAAAAGTCGACTCTTTGATACCTACCATCACATAGTGCCTCTGCATTTCTGTCTTTTCACTTGCCAGTTTCTCACATTCCAATTTAAGGCTATGAAAACAAAACAGGCAACTTAATGTAAACATTATGTCACTTGTTTTAACATCTGCCTCACATATTTGCACTTCAAGTAAAAACAGACCAATTTGGAAAAGCCATAAACTATCTAGGTAAACACCCAAAAGCTTTGTCCTTGCATTTAATAGGGAAAAGGAATAATGTGAACAATACGAGGTGTCCATTCAGCTACCATTCTTCTTGGTGCCTATCTGGTTAGATGACAAGAATGCAAAAAATCTGTCAGAACCTCTAACTGATTCCTCCTCATGGTCATCTGCTCCCTACCTTCCTGCATCAGTTTCTCTGGACTCCACCAAAATCCGGCCCTTGCACAATCTTCACTCTTACGCATAGACTGTGCCATCTTTGCCAACTCAAACGGTCTCTAGGTTTGAAAATCCTATCTGTTAAGTTACTCCTACAATTGCTAGTCCCTTTCAAAACCTTTGGTTTTTAAATCCCTGCCAAAATATGTCAAGTAGCTACTGCAATAAAGTGGGTTGAAGTTCTCCCTGCTGGGTAAACACGGTGTGTGCAAGTATGCCTCAAGCTGCAGAGATATTATCTACAAGTAGACAAAAGGTCAATAATCAGAAAGCCCCTGACAAAGTAAGAAAATTCACACCCAAGCCACTTCGCCTCATCTGTGTGCTTTTTCTCAAGCATGACAAAACCAAAAAATGTCAATACAGTTATTTCTGAGTTAGAATCAGGTAAAACTTCATAGGAGCAAGGGAAAGAAACTAACCTTTCTGGGAAGTTCACTATTGGCAGAGTATCTTACAAAAATGTATAAGTCCTTTGGAGGCAAGCCTCATTACTCAGAGAAACTGAGGCTGAGATGGATATAAATGTGACTCCACTCTCCCATCCTACCCAAACCAACCTGAAATGACGCCAAAGCAGGTGAGCTTTCTTCTGCACACTATTATACCCACCTCCCTCACCATCGCCAATGATGGGCAATGTTAAAAGCATCTAGCCTTCTTTAATGAACTTTGCCTCAAAAACCCAATTTTCTAGTATGGCAAACAGCGATTTCAACATGGCTTTGCTTCCCTGAACCCACACTCCAGGACTGAGACATCGATTGAACCAATGTTTCAACTCAGTCTGTTGAAAAATAAATACATGAAGCGCAAATATTGACGATTCTCATGCAACTTCTAAAGACACGAAAAAGGACTCCCTGGAACAGCAGCAAACCAGCAAAAGGGAAACAATGGGAGGAGGAGGAGACAAGAGAAGAGGCGGCCCGGGAAGAACCAGGAAAGGGGGTAACTTGAATGACAGGTCTTAACTGAGACTCCACACGCCACCGCCTGGACGCAAGAACTAAGTACAGGCGCCGCCGCCACCCGGCTGGGCGACAAGGGGCACGGGGACGCCCGCGACCACTCGCCTGGAGCGGCCAGACACGCACCTGTGATACTGCGCCTGCAGGAACTGGAATTCCTCTTTAATCCGGTCCAGGGACTCCGGGATAGTGAACTTGAAGGGCTGGCCTGCAGCCTGGTGCGGCGTCTGGGGGCGACCAGCGAGGGGGACCGAGGGACGGGAATGCGGGCGGATGAATAAAGCAGTAAGTCAGAGAAGGAAAGAACGGGTGGGACATAAACAAAAAATAAAGTTAGAAGTGGCTGAAAATGAGGCCCCAAACTCGAGTTTCCCCTTCACTTGGGGGAGGGGGAAAGTGGACCCTCCCCGGGCCCCGGCTTCTAAAGAGGCTCGGAAGCTCTTCCCAGTCTCCAGGGCGGATCGCGTTAAGTGCGCCCGGGTCACCAGGCCAAAGGGAAGGGGGCTCCCCGGCGGCCCGGTTAGACCAGGCCAGATTGTCGGTGTCGCCGCCCCTTCCCCCACGGGGGCGATAATGACCCGGAGGACCAGAAGAGAAAAACAACTCCTTTACGCTCCCCATTCCCAGAGTCGCCAGGGCCACCTCCAGACGCACCGGAACCGGGGCCGCATTGACATGTAAATAGGCGAGACGAGAAACAAAGGGGGGGCGCCCTGCCCCCCTTGGGGAAGGTTGGGGGGATATGGCTACAGGAGAGAAACCCCAGCCTTCCCCAGCGCCCCTATCCGCTCAGTATAGACGTCAAGTAGGAAGGAGCCCAAAGGGAGGGAGAAAATTCAGAGTTTCAGTCCACTCCCCACCCCAAGAGGAGAGGGCCCCAGACCTCCCCAGCCTTATGCCGCGGAGGGCGAGAGGGTCCGCCGGGCCGCCGAAGCCACCCGTCTCCCTACCGCCCGGGAGAAGCGCCTCCCCAACGCTCCTGCTCCCCCACCACCCAGCCGCGCCTCACCGGGTGCCGGCTCTGCGGGAACATCGCTCTGGCGGCGGCCGGGGCTCTGTTCCCCGGCAACTCAATTCTCCGGTCAATTTCCAACTTTAATCCCGCCGAGGAAAATTAAGCCGGGAAGCCAGGCAGAAGCGGGGAGCGCGCTGGCCACGCACGCAGGCGCGCTCGGCCGGGCGCACCGGCCACTCGGCGCCCCCAGCTGCTCCTGCTCCCGCTCCCGTCGGTGCGGGCTCCGGCCCTCAGGGCCACATTGGTGGGCGCCCCAGGCCCAGCTGCTTCGAGAACCTGCGCGGAGACGCCGGGCGCTCGGGGACTGTGCGCGGGGGCAGCGCTCCAACCCCCCGGCCTCAGCCGCCGGGGCGGGGAGGCGGGGGCGCGGTGACTCCGACCGCACTCCCCTCGGCGATCCGCGTGCGCGGCGCCAGTCCTGGGCAAACAAATCCAGACGGGCTGCTTTTCTTTGCTCTTCTCCTGGTCCGCCTCCTCTTCGGGTTTTCCCCGAGGCGGCGGCGGGCGAGATGCAGGTGGCGAGGCGGCCCCCGCTAACCCCACACAAACAAACCCGACGCTTTCGGGGCGACTCCCGCAAGACTCGGCTGCGCCTTCGGCCAGGTGCTCGCAGGCTCCCGGGACGGAAAGGGGAGCGAGGTTGAGGAAGCGGCGGAGGCTCCTGGCCGGGGAGCGAGGGATGACGAGGCGGGGAAAGTGCGGAGGGCGCGCCGGGAGGCGACTCGGCACGCCCCGTGCGACCAACACTCGGTGTTCTCCGCCGTTGCACAAACCCTCCGGGACCGACGGGGCTACTCCACCGAGAGCAGTCCAGCAACTGCCCGCTGCTCCTCGAGCCCGAGGAGCATCAGGGCGCCGCGCCTCGCGCGCACTAGCCCTGCACGGCCGGCTCGGCCGCTCTGGACCCTTCTTCCGAGCCCCTTCTTCCTCGGTCTTCTTTCTTTCCTTCCTTTACCTTCTTCTGCTTCTCCGCAAAGGGCGCTCCAGCCCGCTGCAAAGTTCTCTCACCACCCGAGGGACGACATCCACGAGATGGTGGGGAAAACAGCAGGAGTGCGCTCCGCCAATCGGCCACCCTCCCCGGCGGGCAAACTCTGCGGGCGAGTCCGGAGTAGTCACAGCGGTGGGGCTAGCGGGGGTTTTGGTCGCCGCGGGACGACGGAGGTCCGGGCTGGTGGCGCGGGTCCCGCCCGGCCGTGCGAGGGTGGGGTGGCGCAGTCGGCTGCCTCCGGGACGCGGGGCACAGAGTACCCGCCGCTGCTGCTGCTGCTGCTGCTCCTGCAGCCGCCGCTCCCACCGCCGCCGCCGCCGCCCGCGCCTCTCGCGCCGGTTACATTAACACGCGGTTTCACACTCCGGAGCTAACCAGCGCCGGCCCCGCCCAGCCCGCTCGGGCGGGGGGCGCGAGCTCCGAGCCGGCGGGGGACGTGGGCCCAGGAGGTGGGGGGGGGGGCAGGAGGCCCTCATCAGCCAATCGCGTGCGCTGCACCCAACGTGGGGCGCTGACGCGCGCCTCCCCGGAGCCTATGGCAGCGCAGCGCCGGACGGGCCGTTCTCCCTCCCCCGTCCTCTCGCTTCCTTCTCCGCGGTCTCCTCGGTCTCCCCTCCCACCCCGGCCCCTCCTCCGCCAGCCGCGTCCTCCCGGGCTTGGTGAGGAACTGTTCCTGGAGGAGCCGCGGGACGGCAAAACCATCCAATGGGAAGAGGCGATTCGCGGAGATTGGCACTGAAGATGGGAAGGTCGGTGGGAAGGAGAGCGGCGGGGCTGGGCTGTCAATCAAAGTAACGTGGGGCTGGCTAGAGAGCGCGCAGGAGCGCGCTAGCGGGAGGGACTGGCGAGCGTGCAGCCGAGGAAGCTGGGGGCTCGAGTTAGCAAAAATCCTGCCACTTGCTCACTTTTCCCTTTAATGAAAATCCTCAGATCTAAGTGAAAGTAACTCAAAGACTAGCTGCGTAGTTTCTTATTGGAGGCGGAGGGGGGGTTTTGGTAATTCGAGCAAATGTGTTTTTCAGTGCTGGACCCCCTTGTTTGATGCTACTCTGAAAGTGAGGCCACATTGAAAAATACATCTGACGTTTGTTTTTCCTTGAGCTGCCTTTTTACGGATGTACGAGAGGGAGTGGACTGTGCACTTAGTTGGAAATGCGTAAATGAGCAACGGCACGGTTGGCGTAGGTACACCAGCCGCAGAGACGACTATGATGTCCTCCCACCCCACCCACCTCCTTTGCACCCAAAGTGGTAGGATTTGGTTTTTATTGCAGGATTTCAAGCCACTTTTCAAAAAGATCGTCCTGCCCCGTTTGGCGGGAAGGATTCCCAGGGTGCTGCCAGAACAAGGCACGCGTGTCCGCAGATGAGACGCTTTGCCCGGGGCGTGAAATCCCAGGTCTTCGTCTTAAAAGTCCAGACTTCGCTGTTAGGAGAGGAGGGGAGCGGCTGAGGTTTTTAGGAGCCTCTCAGCTACAAGACCAAGAGTCTGTTTCCAATTCCTGGGAACAAAGAGAGACAATGTAATAAACCAGCACTGAGACTTGAAAAACCTGTCCCGCACACCCCACCCCCATAGTCTGGGTGGTACTCCTGAGCTGAGCTGTGTGAAGAGCTAAATGGGAAGAGTTAGGTAAATGACGTGGCTACGGTTCTTATGAAGTAGAACTTGAGTTAAAAGGGATTTTGAGATTGTAATAATCAAGACACGCTGTATAATTAATGCTGAGAGTCTTCGGTTTTTGTGTATGTCTCTAAATACACCCACAGCAGAAAACCGTCAGTATTGCTGCATTTATACTTTTGTTTGAAGAACAGTCCAATGGAGCTACTTCCACATGAGCAGTGAGTGAATAATGCTGGTTTAGCCAAACGGTGGTAACTTTTTCTATAAGGGCACATCTTGGACAAGTATTTATCTTATGTTGGAAAATAGTTAAGTTTTTGGTATTAATAACCCCCACGTTCCCATTATTTTACTTTCAAGAGACTTATGGGAAGGAGCTTATTTAAAGAGACATACATTTTATTTAAAGATGTGCTTTTACAGAGATCTTTTTCTTGAAATAGTTTTAGAAGTTGTTTTAGATAATACATTTCACTGTTGGAGTTGTTTTAAAATATGTATGGGCCGGGCGCGGTGGCTCAAGCCTGTAATCCCAGCACTTTGGGAGGCCGAGGCGGGTGGATCACGAGGTCAGAAGATCGAGACCATCCTGGCTAACATGGTGAAACCCTGTCTCTACTAAAAATACAAAAAACTAGCCGGGCGAGGTGGCGGGCGTCTGTAGTCCCAGCTACTTGGAGGCTGAGGCGGGAGAATGGCGTAAACCCGGGAGGTGGAGCTTGCAGTGAGCAGAGATCGCGCCACTGCACTCCAGCGTGGGCGACACAGCGAGACTCCGTCTCAAAAAAAAAAAATAAAATAAAATAAAATAAAAAATAAAATATGTATGATATTGATTTATCTATAATTGCATCACTCCCAAATATCAATTATAAATGAAAAATAAAAAAGCTATTTTAGCCTGTCTGTACGAAGCCATAGTAAATTCTTAAACAAGTTGGGCATTGTAGCTTTGTGGTGTTCTCATTAAGTACAGTTGGGAAGGCGGCTGTATTATTCATTTTGCTAACATGGAGAACAAAAAAGAAGAAAGCACTGCCTCACTTTCTTTGGTTAAATTTGGTGATGATGAGAGTTTTGCTCGACATACAGGACTTTTTGGAATCATAGGACCCCAGGCCTTTAGCAACCTGTTTTCCTTGAAATCATCTAATGTACGAGCCACATATTCCAGTCTGCAGCCAGTTCATCCCTTATCAGCTCCAGGACTGGATAGAAAGTGCTTGGATGCCACAAGTATGCTTGTATACATGCTGTGACAACTGGAGCAACTGATACTCCTCCGCAGCTTACCCAGGCTTTACGTGCCTGTATCTTGAATAACTGGCACACTCTCATTAAGTTTAAACAGAGCCACTAAAATATGCTTTGAGACGGGGCAAAAGTGTTGCTACTTCTCCTTTCCCCACCCGGCTGCCCTCAAAATCAGTTCTAAGGCATCTTTAAATGTTCTGTAATGTATCTACTCACAGACAATGTGTCTGCTCACCATATTCCCAGTTTGCCATGAGTAAACACTGGAAATTCTCTTTTAACTAGTCTTTCCTTGCCAATAGAGTTTGAAAACACCAGGCCTTCTGATTTCCTTATAATGTAGTATCTAGTATCTACAGATCATTATGAATTTAAAATTGGAAGGCCTTTAATTGTGCGCATAAAAATGGTTGGTTTTGGTTTTTGAAGCCTTTTCTTCCCATTTAGAGCATCGTCTGTCAGAGTGGGAGAAGGCTCTGCCCTTTTCAAGGTCATATTTTCTCCATGATTGTCATGCTGTAATAATTATACTACAAAACTCTCATCAAACTGCATTACAAATGATGGTGTTTAAACAGTCAAGTAGCTTTAATCTTATGTTTTAAATAAATAATATATGTGCAGATTGCCTACAGCCTGTTTAAAAGAAAATAGTCCTCCTTATGAAATCTATAATTTTGGTCTTCCATTTAAAGCCTGTTAACCGTAATCTTCTTTACCTTTAACATTCGTATGTCAATGATGTTTTTATGTGAAATGTATGATGCTTCCACTGGAAATTTTCTCTGAAAAACACGGTACCCTTTTTATGCTCTGCAGAGAAACACAAAGATTGTCAGCTTGTTCATTCTCTTTTGATGTATATGTGGGTATATTCCCATTCATTTGTTGCTTATTATCAAATTTTCAACTCAGCAATAGCCTAAGTAATTGCAAAAGCTAGATGTTATCTAGTACAGATACTACACAAAATAGGAAAAGTTATGGATGCTGATTGTAGCAACTAGACATCTTTTAAATCTATTACTTTTTTATTTGAAATCATAATTGTAATTTTTTTTTTTTTTTTTTGGAGACTGAGTCTCCCTCTGTCCCCCAGGCTGAAGTGCAATGGCGCCATCTCAGCTCACTGCAACCTCTGCCTCTTGGGTTCAAGATTCTCTTGCCTCAGCCTCCCCAGTAGCTGGGACTACAGGCA
Organism: Macaca fascicularis; assembly: GCF_037993035.2. Taxonomy (NCBI): domain Eukaryota; kingdom Metazoa; phylum Chordata; class Mammalia; order Primates; family Cercopithecidae; genus Macaca; species Macaca fascicularis. The sequence continues at coordinate 112,338,981 of NC_088389.1, forward strand.
TGTGCCACAACACCCGGCTATTTTTGTATTTTTAGTACAGACGGGGTTTTGCCATGTTGGCCAGGCTGGTCTCGAACTCCTGACCTCGTGATCTGCCCGCCTCAGCCTCCCAAAGTGCTGGGATTACAGGTGTGAGCCACCACGCCTGGCTAATAATTATAATTTTTAAAAGACCACTTTTGTTGTGTTCTCTTCATTTTAGCTGAGAATTATTGCTAATTTTCTCATTTCCTTTTTTTTTTTTTTTTTTTTTTTTGAGTCAGAGTCTCTCTCTGTCACCCAGGTTGGAGTGCAGTGGTTGTGATCTCAGCTCATTGCAACCTCCACCTCCCAGGTTCAAGCGATTCATGTGCCTCAGTCTTCTGAGCAGCTGGGATAACAGGCATGCACCACCATGCCCGGCTAATTTTTGTATTTTTAGTGGAGACAGTGTTTCACCATGTTGGCCAGTCTGGTCTCGAACTTCTAACATCAGGTGATCCGACTGCCTTGGCCTCCCAAAGTGCCAGGATTACAGGCATGAGCCACCCTGCCCCACGTTTTCTTTTTCTTTTTTTTTTTAATTGAGAGTTTTCTTAAACCTAAGAATGTAAGGTCCAGAAGAATTGTTCCCAGCATTGCTTTGTAATCTTTTTCTCCCCCACCCCTTTACCAAAGAAAAGGACAAGATGGACGTGGAGGTGGAGGGAAGAAGGCAGAGAAGGAAAAAAAAAAATCAGTAGCAGATCCATGCAGCAGTAAAACCTCAAATAAAATCACTTCCAAAGAATCTCTTGCGGTTTCACACAATATGGTAAAATTAGAGATTGCAGGAAACCAACTAAATTAAACTGGGAGCATTTGAAGAGAAATGAGCAGACTTTATGAAAATGACACATTGACTGACCAGTATGCTTTTTTATCAACAATTTCTTTGTTAAGACGAAGATCAAAGGAACCTGCATATGTTTTCATTTTGTTCTAACTAGAAAATTACATCCAGATGTTTAATAGGCATTTGGTTGGTTTTTCAGCATTGATTAGATATGTGGGTTCTGTTTGCTTACAAGTGCAGCCGGATCATTAGCTAATGCAAAGAAATGTTTGCTGTGAGTTGCTAATTAGGGCTTTTGGAAACCCTCCATGCTCAAGAACAATTTGTACAGTGGCCAGAAGAACTTGTGGGACTTGGGGAAGTTGTTCTCCCTTCTCTGTCAGAGTGGGGAGAAGCAGACAGTCCTATTCCCTAATCTCCCTTTGCCTAGGGGGATTGCGATGAGATCCCCAAGGATTGGAGTGCAAATAAATTAGGAAGAGACCACACAGGCACTCCCAAACACGGAGAGATAAATGTGCTCTTTCTGGAACCACCACTGTGCGGTCTTTTGAGGTGGGGGGAGCGAACATCTAAAACGCTGGATATTAACATGTGGAAGATGCTTGGTGCTAATGTTATCAAATACACAGCATTTTTAAGTATACTTTAGAGACAGATGGGAAAGCCCTTTATGATAAACGAGTGTACTTGAATTCATTACTGTAGTACTTATAATTAAAAATGTCTCCTTTGCAATTTCAGTACTTTCACAGGATACGAGAGACCAAGCTTGGGAACTAGAAGGCTGGGGAGAGCGAAAGGAGTGAGGGAGAGGAATTTTGGAAGCCAGGGTGAGCCTGGGAGGAAATGCAGTGTTTACTTTCACAGCCCACCCATTCGTTTACCTTGTTAAAGCCCCAGAACTTGTACAAGATTAGCTATTCACTCAGTATTCAAATAAACTGTTTGGGAATTTGAGGAACCAGGCGGATAAACTTCTTAGCCCACCAATCACGTTTTTAAAAATGCTTGACTGTGTCTGAGGCCTGCAGAAGAACACCACCTCAGCTGCGGCCGAACTTCTGTTTATTTAAGTCTATATTTCGAGAAAGATGTCAGTCTAAAATAGCATGTGTTTATAAGCAATCATAGGAGTGCAGATATAAATCCCATTGTACCACGTTCTTCTGCCTATTAATGCCCCTTCTACTCCTAAGTCTGTTTATATCTCTCCCCCGCCGCCCCCCCGCAACGGAGTCTTGCTCTGTCACCCAGGCTGGAGTGTAGTTGTGTGATCTCGGCTCACTGCAACCTCCGCCTCCCAAGTTCAAGCAATTCTTCTGCCTCAGCCTCCCGAGTAGCTGGGATTACAGGCACCCACCACCACACCCGGCTAATTTTTGTAGTTTTTGTAGAGACGAGGTTTCACCGTGTTGGCCAGGCTGATCTCGAACTCCTGACCTCGTGATCTGCCTGCCTTGGCCTCCCAAAGTGCTGGGATTACAGGCGTGAGCCACCACACCCGACCAAGTCTGTTTACAAGTAATGCACATGTACGGCACACTCCTATGTGTTAATGTTACCTGATTAATTTGGGATTTTCACACTAATAGGATATATTCATGATTAGTTTCTTTGAAGTAGTTCAAGCAGAGAGCCTTTCTGCCAGAGCTTTCCCTGTCTACAAGCGAGATGCCCCAGAAAAGCAAGAACAGTATTTTGGGGCTTGATGAAACACTGCCTGGAGTTCAGACCATAATAAAAGATCTCAGTGAAGTTTGCCCTCCCCCTCTTTTCTTTTCTTTTCTTTTCTTTTTTTTTTTTTTGTGACGGAGTCTAGCTCTATTGCCCAGGCTGGAGTGCAGTGGTGCAGTGGCGCCATCTCGGCTCACTGCAACCTCAGCCTCCTGGATTCACACCATTCTCCTGCCTCAGCCTCCCAAGTTGCTGGGATTACAGGCGCCCGCCACCACGACCGGCTAATTTTATGTATTTTTAGTAGAGATGGGGTTTCACCATGTTAGCCAGGATGGTCTCGATCTCCTGAGCTCGTGATCCGCCCACCTCAGCCTCCCAAAGTGTTGGGATTATAGGCATGAGCCACTGTGCCCAACCTCCTTTTTATTAACCCGTTCTAAAGTCTGAGAAAAGTTGGGATCATACGCTTTTTTTAATTCATTTAGTTTAGCATTTAGCTCGACTGAAGCTGAAGAGCATTTGGTAGACAAAAGAAAAAAGTAAAGGAAGCACCTTTGATGCTCCTTCCTACATATTCACATAACAAGAGCGGACCTGGGCCCCTTAACATTCTCTGCTGAGCCGCCTTTGCTGCAGGCCCAGGACTTGCTGGGAAATCAACTTTACACCGAGACATCTTTCCTTTCCTTTAAACGCTTTCACTTTGGCAGTATCATTTAAATAACTTTTCTTCCTGAAGCTAGCCATATCATTGAAGGGTTAAAACTTGAGTTCAACTAATTGATGATCTCTAGATGTTCTTCACAGCTGAGGGCAGGTGAACTCTGGGGATGGGAGGGGACTAGAGTGCAAGATATTCCAGATACCTTCACGTTTCCAGAACGGAAAGTTTAAGTCTAGATGAGCAAGTTAAATGGAATAAATACAGAATGCTGGGACATTCTACAAGACAGCTAGCCTGAGCTATTTAAAAAGTTAATGTCAAGAGAGACAGAGAGGAGAGAAGTGGGGAAGGACTATTCCTTAAAAACAAAGATATATAATGAAAATGCAATGTGTAAATCTTTATTGGCTCCTGGATTTAAAAAAAAAAAAAAAAACATGCAAGATGTCTTGGGCAACTTTAATTTGGACTGGATATTATAGATAGTATAGAATTAGGGTTGGCTTTTTTTGATGTTAGAGTATTGTGGTTATTTTGGAGGATGTTATTCTGAGAAGATAAATGGTGAAACATGCAACTTCAAATAACACCTACAACTGCAAATAAGAAGTGTATGTAGAGAGAGAAAAAGAAAGCGAATTTGGCAATGTGTTAACCATTACAGAATTTCAGGATAATGTCTATAGCTGTTCATTTTACTATTCTTTCAGTATTTCTATGTTTGAAAATTTTTCATGATGAAAAGTCTGGGAAAACAATTCTAGGTTCATTGTCTACATCTCTTTTTTTTTTTTTTTTCATGTATTATAATGGAATTCACTTCATAGTTAAAAGATTTACTTGTAATGTTTCTAGTTTAAAAAAAAAAAAAAAAAAAAGTATGAGGCAAGCCGCGGTACTCACGCCTGTAATCCCAGTACTTTGGGAGGCTGACGCTGGTGGATCACGAAGTCAGTTCAAGACCAGCCTCGCCAACATAGTGAAACCCTGTCACTACTAAAAATACAAAGAATTAGCCGGGTGTGGTGGCGGGTGCCTGTAATCCCAGCTACTCGGGAGGCTGAGGCAGGAGAATTGCTTGAACCCGGGAGGCAGAGGTTGCAGTGAACCAAGATTGTGCTACTGCACTCCAGCTTGGGTGACAGAGCGAGACTCCGTCTCAGGAAAAAAAACAAAAAACAAAAAACATATATATATATAAAAAACATATATATATCATATATATATATATATGAGAAAATGATTTTTTTCCCCGATCATGGGAGAACTGTCATACTAATAACCAAAGTATTACCAGTGTTTTTGCTCTGGATCTTTTAGTAGTTTTATTATTTATGCTATTTTATTTTTGTTTGGTTTTCTTCAGGAGTCCCAAATGTCCATTAGTTACCAATTAATATAAAATGAAAATCTTTAAATACATTAGGGCATTACATTAACAATCCTCTAAAGCATTGTTTTATGATCCATAAATCTCAAAATCACCAGAAAATCTGTTATAAAATAAAGAGGAAAACTGTTTTATGTTAAGAATAAGGCAATAGCAAATAAATTTTAATTCCTTTATTCCTTTTCTTCTTTCTTTTTTTTTTTTCTTTTTTTTGAGGCTGAGTTTCACTCTTGTTGCCCAGGCTGGAGTGCAATGGTGCAATCTTGGCTCACTACAACCTCCACCTCCTGGATTCAAGTGATTCTCCTGCCTCAGCCTCCCAAGTAGATGGGATTACAGGCATGCACCACCACACCCAGCTAGTTTTCTATTTTTAGTAGAGATGGGGTTTCACCATGTTGGTCAGGCTCGTCTTGAACTCCCAACCTCAGATGATCCACCCGTCTTGGCCTCCTAAAGTACTGGGATTACAGGCGTGAGCCACCATGCCCGGCCTTTCCTTTTTTTTTTTTTTTTTTTTTGAGATGGAGTTTTGCTCTTGTTGCCCAGGCTGGAGTGCAATGGCGCCATCTCAGCTCACTGCAACCTCCTCCTCCCAGGTTCAAGTGATTCTCCTGCCTCAGCCTCCCGAGTAGCTGGGATTACAGGCATGCAGCACCACACCGGACTACTTTTGTATTTTTAATAGAGACGGAGTTTCTCCATGTTGGTCAGACTGGTCTCGAACCCCCAACCTCAGGTGATCTGCCTGCCTCAGCCTCCCAAAGTGCTGGGATTACAGGCATGAGCCACCGCACCCAGCCCCTTTATTTCTATTATGAATAGTTGTTTTGCTAGCCTTTTCATCATTTGACCTAGCAGTGAAACTTATAAATTGTTAGATTTTTAAATTTCCTTAATATTTTGAAATGTAATGCTGATGCAGATTATTGCTGTGTACCAAGATTTAAATATTACTCATGAAAAGAAATGAAAATAGCACTAAATCTTGGACACTGAAGTTGCGCTCATGCAGAATCACAAGGGCACATATTTATGATGTGCTAATAAATAAATAGTTTTCCAGAAAAGTTGTGAAAACGACAAGGCATAATCTGAGAGGTGACAGTTGAGATATCCCGTCTATCAATTCTTTTTCCCTTTAATCATAGCTTTTTAGTATGTTGTGTTTTTCCTATCACCATTATGTTTATTGAAGGGAAAACTTTCTGTGACATTAGTAAACAGATTCTAGCAAGTGAACAGATTAAATCTTCAATTTGTGATGTAAAATTTGAGTGCCTAAAAGGAGAGGCAAATATGAAAATACTGGGAAACCAGGACTTTTCACACATGGTGATAAATCCATCCATCCAATACTTCGAGACACCATCCACATAGCTAATTATTATGTAAAACGAAACCATGAAAAGAACTGATGCTTCTCCATGACAGTAGATGCCCCAGGGGAACAGAATCCCATCCTGGTTTCCCCTATTTGCAGCCTCCACACTTCAGAGGAACTAGCAAGTTACAATTGGCACTTGAAAAAGTGTTACAAAACACTGACAAGTATTAGGGAAACGTTGATTAATGTAAACAGCCTGCCTCAAGGAATGATACCTTTCTTAAGAAAACCAGTTTTCAATTCGCATTTGTATGTGCAGGTAAATGCAGTGAGTGTTTGAAGAGAAGTGATTTTTGCCTTTGCTGGAGAGAAGAGAGGATTATCATATTTACATCTTAACTTTCTGAAAATTTGAAAAAAGAATTGACAGACTGAAAGTCAATAGGCCCAAAAAATGAAGGAAATTCTGACATATGCTACAACATGGATGAACCTTGAGGACGTTATGCTAAGTTAAATAAGCCCGTCACCAAAAAACAAATGCCAAATGCTGCCACTTACATGAGGGGCCTACAGTAGCACGTTCTTGGAGGCAACAGTGGAATGGTGGTTGCCCAAGGCTGGGAGTAGGGGGTAAAGGAGAGTTCTTATTTAATGGTTATGGAGCTTCAGCTTTGCAGGGTGAAACAGTTCTGTGGATGGATGGCAGTGATGGTTGCACAACAACATAAATGCACTCGGTGGCACCGAACTGTATGCTTGAAAATGGGTAAGATGGCCAGGTGCAGTGGCTCACACCTGTAATCCAGCAATTTGGGAGGCTGAGGCAGGTGGATCCCTTGAGACCAGGAGGTGGAGACCAGCCTGGCCAACATGGCGAAAACCCGTCTCTACAAAAAAACGCAAAAATTAGCTGGGCATGGTCCCAGCTACACGGGAAGGCTGAGATGGGAGAATCGCTCAAGCCCAGGAGGCAGAGGTTGCAGTGAGCCCAGATTGCACTGCTGCATTCCAGCCTGAATGATAAAATGAGATTCTGTCTTTAAAAAAAAAAATTAATAAGATGGTAAATTAGGCTGGGTGCAGTGGCTCCCACTTTGGGAGGCCGAGGTGGGTGGATTACAAGGTCAGGAGTTGTATACCAGCCTGGCCAACATAGTGAAACCCTGTCTCTACTAAAAATACAAATATTAGCCGGGCATGGTGGCACATGCCTGTAGTCTCAGCTACTCAGGAGAATGAGGCAGGAGAATCGCTTGAACCCAGGGGACAGAGGTTGCAGTGAGCTGATATCGCGCCATTGCTCTCCAGCCTGGGCAACAAAAGCAAAACTCCATCTCAAAAAAAAAAATTAAAAAAAAAAGTGAGATGGTAAATTTTATGTTATCTATATTTTACCACAATCTAAAAAAAAAAAAAAAAAAAAAAGTCAATGGGATTCCTTTTTCTCATGTACCAGTTTTATTTTAATTTGGATTCTCATCCTATTCATTTTCTATTTATTTATTTATTTTTGAGATGTAGCCTAGCTCTGTCACCCAGACTGTGCAGTGGCGCCATCTCGGCTCACTGCAACCTCCGCCTCCTGGGTTTAAGCAATTCTCCTGTCTCAGCCTCCTGAGTAGCTGGGATTACAGGCCCATGCCGCCACGCCCGGCTAATTTTTGTAGTTTTAGTAGAGACGGGATTTCACCATGTTTGCCAAGCTGGTCTCGAACCGCAGACAAGTGATCCACCCAACTCGGCCTCCCAAAGTGCTGGGATTACAGGCATGAGCCACCACGCCCGGCCTGCATGACATTTTTAAAAGATTTGTTTTGTTTTGTTTTGGTTTTGTAGAGATAGGGTTTCTCTAAATTACCCAGGCTGATCTGAAACTCCTGGCTTCAAGTGGTCCTCCTGCCTCAGCTTCCCAAAGTGCTAGGTTTACAGCATGAGCTATCATGCCCAGCCCCTAGCCTATAATTTTTTATTAGGCACTGACTATGTGCCAGACGCTGTTCTAAGTAGTTTACATGTTAATATGACCTAATTTACTGTACACATCATTTCTATTAGGTAGGCACTGTTATCATCCCTATTTCACTGAACAGGAATCTGGGGCCCAGTACTTTCCTAGAGTCACAAGCAGGAGAGCTGGGTGTCCCATCCTGGTGCTCTAGAGAGCTCACTAGCAGCCAGTAGCCACAGCTGACTTCTTAGCTATTCTTCCAGTGCCATTTCTTCCTCTGTTCTCACATTCCCCATGGATCTACTGATAGAAAAATGTATATATGTACTTTCCCCACAAGCTTGGTAGGATTTCTCTTGGTACTTTTGAGGTGAAGTAGATACTTTAAGAATTCATATTCCTGCAAATAGAACTAACAGCTGCCTCAGGGCTCTAGAACTGTGTCTGCCAGTGGAAAAACATGGCCACCTTCAGTTGTGTGCTTTCTGGCAACACCCAATTCATGCCCTAAATTCCAGTTCCACAAAGAAAGGAAGGCTGATTTACAACTTTGTAAATGCTACAATTAAGGGGGGGTTGGGGGGGAGAGCAGAAGATTATCTGTCATCTGTCCATGTATCTATTTATCTATCTATCTAAAGTTCTGCAATTAAAATGGTTTGGGATGATCTTGGTAATAGTAGACATGTAGTCTGAGTACTAGTGTCACATTTGGAAACATTTGGTCTGCTGAATGTCAATGGATGTGTTTCTAGCCTGCAATGCCCTCTTGAAATCAATAGCTTTAAAGATCTTTAACCATGAACTGTAGTAAGAAGTAAATTTTAGGCTGGCCGTGGTGGCTTACTCCTGTAATCCCAACACTTGGGGAGGCCGAGGCGGGCAGATCACCTGCGGTCAGGAGTTCAAGACCAGCCTGGCCAACATGGTGAAACCCTGTCTCTACAAAAAATACAAAAACTAGCCAGGCATGATGGCGGGTGCCTGTAATCCCAGATACTACGGAGGCTGAGGCAGGAAAATTGCTTGAACTGGGGAGGCGGGGGTTGCAGTGAGCCAAGATCACACCATTGCACTCCAGCCTGGGCGACAGAGCAAGACTCAGTCTCAGAAAAAAAAGAAGTACATTTTAAACATCTCAAATGAACCTTGTGCACATATACACACAAATACAGGTTGCAACACACAATTTTAAAACATTCCTTTAAATTACGCTATAGGATGTTTCAATTTGATTATTAACCCTCTAGCTTGGAAAGCTATTGTCCTCAAAACCAGGTTCTCATGGAAAATGGCAACATAGTCTGCTCAATAATGTCAGAACAGATTTTTCTTTCCTTTATCCCTTTTGCAATGAGAAGTCGTAATCCCTGCCTTTGGTGAAGTTACCCTTAAATTCCAAATCAATAGGATTCAAAGCTCTTCAGAGAATTTCTGAGTAACTCTGTAGTCGCTCCCTTCCCTGCTGGCTCTTTTCTGCCTTGAGGCCCCCACCTGCACCCCCAATCTCAGCACCCCTCTCCTGTCTGCCACATCTGATGGCATCTCTCAGCTGCCTCCGTGCCCATCTACTCACCCCAAGCCTAGAGTGGTCCAAAAAAAGAGAACCAGGCTCGGAGACAGAGGGTCCTGAAAAGGAATTCCTCCCTACCCCTTACTAGATTGACCTTGGGCAAACAACTGCTGCTCTCTGGGCCTCAGTTTCCTCACTTATAAAATAAGGATAATAACACAGTCTCTCAAGTGGTTTCTTGGACTGAAAGAGGAGAAGTGAGATATGGTAGTAAAGTAATTAACACAGTGTTTAACTTTGTGAACATTATTCCCTTTCCTTTTTTTGCCTGAGGCATGTTGAAGGCCCTGTCTGAGGTCAGCAGGTGCTGGGAAAATAACACCCTTACTAGAGATGCATCCTGGACAATCACAGGGCAGCATGGACTCCAAAAATAATGTTCTGTGAAACTTTAGTCCAATCACGGCCCAAAACTCCAGGGTCCAAGAAGGACATCATCATGGTATTTCTCGGGGGCAGGATAAATGGATCTCAGGGAAAGGCAGGAGCCAATGACCTTGAATACCCTCCCACCCCCTATCCATTCATAGACTGTTTCATACTCATGAAAAAACAGCACTAGAGGCTGGGCACGGTAGCTCATGCCTATAATCCCAGTACTTTGAGAGGCCGAGGTGGGTGGATCACTTGAGGTGAGGAGTTGGAGACCAGCCTGGCCAACAGGTGAAACCCTGCCTCTACTAAAAATACAAAAATTAGCTGAATGTGGTGGCGCATGCCTATAGTCCCAGCTACTTAGGAGGCTGAGGCCAGAGAACTGCTTGAACCCATGAGGTGGAGGTTGCAGTGAGCCAAGATCGCGCCACTGTACTCCAGCCAGGGCGACAAAGCCAAGACCTTGTCTCAAAAGAGAAAAGAAAAAAAAGAAATAAACTAGAAATGCAAACTTTCAAACTTTGGGTGAGAGGGCAAGGAAAACAAAGAATGAACAGTATACATCAGCTATTTTTGGTGACTACTGCCCTGAGTTGCCCATTTACATAATATAATAAGAACGAAATGGTGCTAATCTGAGAGGTTAATGGAATCAGATCTCACATATGCTCTCCTTGAATGTCATGCCATCTCACCCAATGAATATTAAGTTGTATGTTAGAAAGAGTTTGAGAAACACATATAGAAATTAGGAAGTGAATTAGATATCAGCTGGATTCTTTTTAGGAATATGATCTGGTCTAGTATTCGTTTTGAACTGGGAACTTTCCATTTTTCCTCCTGGAGATTTTCCTTTCACATCATCAATTTTATTAGTGATGGTTGAGGTCTCTCAAATCTGTGAATAAGGTTTAGTGAGAATTGATGAGCCCTGGTTAAATAAGAATTCTAATGGCTATGGGTTGCCTCTATGTGGTAGAAGTCAAACTCAATTATCTTTTCTTTTTTTTTTCTCTTTTTTTTTTTTTTTTTTTTTTTGAGATGAAGTCTATCTCTGTCACCTTGGCTGGAGTGCAGTGGCGGGATCTCAGCTCACTCCAGCCTCCGCCTCCCAATTCAAGCCATTCTCTTGCCTCAGCCCCTCAAGTACTTGTGATTACAGGCACGCACCACCACGCCCGGCTAATTTTTATATTTTTAGTAGAGATGGGTTTTCACCATGTTGGCCAGGCTGGTCTTGAACTCCTGGCCTCAAGTGATCCACCTGCCTCAGCCTCCCAAAGTGCTGGGATTATAGGTGTGAGCCACCACGCCTGGCCTAATCCAATTATCTTTTAATTCAACAATTCTCTGGGAGACTCCCTAGAACCTCTTCTATGTGTCTTTTTTCATTTGAAATCTTTCCTTTCAAATCAGGCCTACTTTAGAAAGACCAAAAAAAAAAAAAAAAAAAAAAAAAAAAAAAAAATCAAAATACAAAACCTTCATTTGTGAAAAATGAAAGAAAAGGAGAAGGGATTTTTCTCTCTAGATTTAGCTTTTTTCAGTAAGGAAATATTGGACCATCAGGTAATCAATCTTGGCTACACAGTTCAAGCAAAAAACAAAACAAACAAAGCCATCGTTTGCTTAGCATTGCTGTATCCCTAGACAAATTCTACCAGCTTTTACATTGCTATTCCTCTCCTTCCCCATTGCAGCCGTTTAAGAAAAGTTCTACTTGGGAAGATAGAACAAAGCCTATCTTTATGCTCTAAGCAGTGCCTAGCTCTCAGAGTTGGAGGAGGGAAGAGAAAGGAATAATGAACAAGGGGGAGGAGAAGGTGGTATTTAGTTTCTTCTTAAATTTCACTTACTAAGAATTCCCTCAGTGTCAAATGGGGAGGCATCTTTAGGATTTACAGTTTGTTAAATGTTATCCAATGTTTTCAGATACATTCTTTGGAATACATTCCTCTATTTTCAATATGCATATTCACATACTAATACATTAGCAGACATTAGAAACAGCATGGACTGGAAGGTCCATGATTATACCAGGCTAGAACTAGGAAACTTTATTTATTTATTTATTTTATTTATTTTTATTTTTATTTTTATTTTTATTTGAGACGGAGTCTCGCTCTGTCACCAGGCTGGAGTGCAGTGGCGTGATCTCAGCTCCACTGCAACCTCCACCTCCTGGGTTTAAGCAATTCTCCTGCCTGAGCCTCCTGAGTAGCTGGGATTACAGGCATGCACCACCATGCCCAGCCAATTTTTGTATTTTTAGTAGAGATGTCATTTCACCATGTTGGCCAGGATGGTCTCTATCTCTTGACCTTGTGATCTTCCCGCCTTGGCCTCCCAAAGTGCTGGGATTACAGACATGAACCACCACACCCAGCCTACTTTTTAAATACATATACAAGGTCTTGCTCTGTCACCCAGACTGGAGTGCAGTGGCACAGTCATAGCTCACTGCAGCCTCGACCTCCTGGGTTCAAGCGATCCTCCCACTTCAGCCTCCCAAGTAGCAGGACCACAGGTGTGTACCACCAGGCCTGACTAATTTTTGTATTTTTTTTTTTTTTTTTTTTTTTTTAGACAGAGTCTCACTCTGTAGCACAGGCCTGAGTGCAGTGGTACCATCTTGGCTCACTGCAACCTCCACCTCCCGGGTTCAAGCAATTCTCTTGCCTCAGCCTCCTGAGTAGCTGGGACTACAGGCATGTGCCACCACGCCTGGCTAATTTTTGTATTTTTAGTAGAGACGGGGTTTCACTATGTTGGCCAGGCTGGTCTTGAACTCCTGACCTTGTGATCTGCCCGCCTCAGCCTCCCAAAGTGCTGGGATCACAAGCGTGAGCCACCGCGCCCGGCTTAATTTTTGTATTTTTTGTAGAGACGGGGTTTCATCATGTTGCCAAGGCTGGTCTCAAACACCTGAGCTCAAGCAATCCACCTGCCTTGGCCTCTCAAAATGCTGAGATTACAGATGTAAGCCACCGTACCCGGCCTAATTTTTAAACTTTTTGGAGAGATGAAGTCTCACCATATTGCTCATGTTGGTCTTGAACTTCTGGGCTCAAGTGATCCTCGTCTTCAGCTTCCCAAAGTGGTGAGATTACCGATATGAGCCACTGCACCAGCCCTAGGAAGCTCTTTCATAAGGAGGGAATATTCTCTTCCCCATCATCCTTTTGGGTTGAAGATAGCAGCCAGGATGGTATTAGGGAAAGTTAGGAAGGTAGTGATGGTGGTGGTGGTGGCAGGTGGAAGGGATTAATGTTGAGAGTTGTTATTTGCGTTGCAAAAAGAGCCTGATGTTTTCCTTTTGTGAATACTATTATACTCATTTCTTGAAAAATATTCCGAAAGGATACTGCCTAGTTCTACAATCTCAACAGATAATTAATAAGAATCCCAAGTTGGAATTAGTTTCACTGAGTGTAGCTCAGAGGTCTGTATAGAAAAAAACAGTTCTTTCACAGGTAAAAGGAACGCTAGGGATGCAGCCTCTTAAGTTGGCTTTGGGACCCAGAAAAGTGCACATAGTTTGCAGTTGGCCAGTGGCTAGATGGCTTCCAGCAAGCCTTTAAAATAAATAGAATAAATAGGCCATACCATCCTGAATGTGCCCGATCTCATCATAAAATAAATAGAATTTCTTTGGTGAAGCATTTTCTCCCCAAAAGCTATGACAACTCTTTTAGGGGCTAATGACCTTCTCATCAAAGTCCAGCTGTACACCTCTCATGGTCCTCCTAGAATTCAAACTCCTGGGCTCTTGGTCCTTAGTTGGTGTACATTGTCTCATCCCTTACTTATCAAGATTTAGCTGCCCCATATCCACTTTCAAGGATGGGTGTGTGTGCGTTAATGGAAGTTAAAGTTTTCAAGCATAATCTGTTCCAGGTAACAAGTTATCAGCCAGTATTTATTTAGATCTACCAAAAATTACAGTTCTCTTCTAGGTATTGAGGACATAAGGAACTATTTACATAAATGTTACTTCTTATCTCAAAACATACAGGATAGCCAGAAATTCAAAACTCATACTTTAAATGATGAGTAATAGTAAAAGACTATCACAGAATATATGCTACGGGTCAAATAAGGGTTAGCTTCAGAGAGACCTGGATGAAGTGGTGGGGCCATGTGACTTGAAATGGTGTCATGAGTGTCACTGAGTCTTGACGCGGCGCTGTGCTCCTGGAAGAGCACAACCAGATGAAGACTAATTTACCTGGTGGAAAATGGCTGTCCTATCTATGCAGTCTAAAATAGAAACCACGGATACATCATCACGAAACATAATCTGGCTGCTGTGCTAGGCCTAACCAACTGTTTCTGAACTTTTCCAATAATACTTGTTTTCTACGTATTAATTCTTTCCAAACACGTATTAGCACTAAAGGTATAAAAACTTATGGCATGAAAATTTAAATTTAAAATTTCTATTTGTTATCCTAATTTGGGCCCGGTGAGGTCGCTCATACTTGTAATCCCAACATTTTGAGAGGCCGAGGCTGGAGGATCACTTGAGACCAGGAGTTCAAGACCAGCCTGGGCAATAATAGAGTGAGACATTCATCTCTACAAAAAGAAAAAGAAAAAAAAAAAAATTAGCTGAGAGTTTGGTGGCACACGCCTATATTTCTAGCTACTTGGGAGGCTAACACAGGAAGACGGCTTGAGCCCAGGAGTTCGAGGTTGCAGACAAAGTGAGACCCTGTCTCTAAAATTAAAGTATAAATAAATAAATAGAATACAAAGAGGTCAATCAGAAGATATTAGGATCTCTATGACGCAGGAGTACTAGAAAAGCCTAGGAAGGAAACTCTGTGTCTCTTGAGCTCACAGACAGTAGAAGCAACAGAGTATTAGCACATTTTAGATAAGTACAAGATTTGTCAAGTCAAACAATATATGGTCTGGTTCTTACCTAACATCTTTTTCTTCACTTCTAGTCCTTAAAGATGTTGAAACAGGCTCGGTGCGGTAGCTCACGCCGGTAACCCCAGCACTTTAGGAGGCCAAGGTGGGTAGACCACAAGGTGGGGAGGTCAAGACCAGCTTGGCCAAGGTGGTGAAACCCTGTTTCTAATAAAACAAAAATTAGCTGGGTGTGGTGGCGGCCACCTGTAATCCCAGCTAATCAGGAGGCTGAGGCAGAGAATTGTTTGAACCCTGGAGGTGGAGGTTGCGGTGAGCCAAGATCGTGCCACTGCACTCCAGCCTGGGCAACAGAGCTAGACTTCTTCTCAAAAAAAAAAAAAAAGATATTGAAACAGCTTGAAGCAAGACCTGTTCTTTCTAGGGCTCTCAGTCTCTTTGGAGTTAGTTTCGGTGGGCTTTACCACCAAAAGGGAGAGGTAAACATGGCTGGAGGGTATGCCTGGCAGTAGATTTGGGAGAGGGAATTTCTTCTCCTGCACATCTAAAATGGTTCTAGGAGAGCCCGCTTTGCCGTCATACTTCTGTCCCCTTTGTACCTTCCTCTTGACTACTCCCTCACCACCCTGCATTCCCCTCCGTATACTAACCTGGGCCACATTTATCAGCGTGTGTCATTACTGTTCATTGAAGTTCAGAAACCACATTCCATTTTATTCTTTCTTACCTCCTGCCACCCCAAAGGATCAGGCTAGCCTTCCTTGTACATTCTGATGCTGCTTAGACTCAGGAAAGAAACAGAAGTGGAATGCCCTGCTCAGGAGTTCCGGCCTTGGCCATGTCTTCCCCTAAAAATCAACCAGAGTTGGCCGGGTGCAGTGGCTCATGCCTGTAATCCCAGCAGTTAGGGAGGCCGAGGTGGGCGTATCACTAGGTCAGAAGTTCGAGACCAGCCTGGCCAACATGGTGAAACCCTGTTTCTACTAAAAATACAAAAATTAGCCAGGCGTGGTGGTGGGTACCTGTAATCTCAGTTACTCAGGAGGCTGAGGCAGGAGAATCACTTGAAACCGGAAGGCAGAGGTTGCAGTGAGCCTAGATCAGGCCACTGCACTCTAGCCTGGGTGACAGTGTGAGACTCCATCTCAACACACACACACACACACACACACACACAAAATTAACCAGAGCTGCACTAATTTGGGGATGAGGTAGAAGTCGAGCTGTTTATGCACTTACCCAGCTAGTTCTTTTTTTTTTTTTTTTTTTTGAGACGGAGTCTTGCTCTGTCACCCAAGCTAGAGTGCAGTGGCGCAATCCTGGCTCACTGCAAGCTCCGCCTCCCAGGTTCACGCCATTCTCCTGCCCCAGCCTCCTGAGTAGCTGGGACCACAGGCGCCCGCCACCTCGCCCGGCTCATTTTTTGTATTTTTAGTAGAGACAGGGTTTCACCGTGGTCTCGATCTCCTGACCTTGTGAGTCGCCCGCCTCGGCCTCCCAAAGTGCTGGGATTACAGGCGTGAGCCACCGCGCCCGGCCTCCAGCTAGTTCTTTATTCCCTCTCTGGCTCTAGTTCAGAATGTGTCTCTTCAGCAAAGATCCCCAGAGGACCAGAGAGGGGAATGACAGGAGCTGTGCGTCAGAACTGTTCTCTGAAGCTCTCACATTTGAGGACACTGTCAGCCAATGCTACTGCTTTAATATTAGCGACTGACACTAACAGGCGAAGGAGAGGCAAAGGAATACAGTCCTAACAGAGCCCAGCAGTGGACTGGCTGTACCTTTGTCAATATTGAATTAAGAGCCATAAAATATATCACCTTTCCTAATTTAGTAATCCCACTGTTGGAACTGCATTCTGAGAAAACAGTTCAAATTAAGACAAGAGAATTCGAATGATACCTAGTGCCAATATCTTAGTATCTGAATGTCATTACCCATGAGAATGTACCCAGAGCTCCCTGAAGACATGGCTGATTCAGATCTGGGGCAAGGAAACGTCGTGGTGTGTGTCAGAAAGAAAAATGATACTTAGAGGAGGAAGAGTTTTGAGTAGAGAGGTGTTGAATTCTGTTTTGGACTGAGCTGTAGGTACCTGGGAGATGTACAGCTGGAGATGATCCGTGGGTACTATACAGATGTGGATGTGGATGTATACCTATGTATCGAATCAGATAATCAATGTTGAAAATTTTCTTGTGCCACCTTGCAGAAGAATTCTCTCTGATGCTTGGTGAAAATGCAGATTTATGGGTCCCACCTCAGAGGATGAGGCAATTGCATTTTACTTTATTTTATTTTATTTTTTGAGACAGAGTCTCACACTCTCCTCCAGGTTGGAGTGCAGTGGCGCGATCTCTGCTCACTACAAGCTCCGTCTCCTGGGTTCACACCATTCTCCCACCTCAGCCTCCCGAGTAGCTGGGACTACAGGCATGCACCACCACACCCAGTTAATTTTTCTATTTTTCATAGACACAGGATTTTGCTGTGTTGCCCAAGCTGGTCTCAAACTCCTGGGCTCAAGTGATCCTCCTGTCTCAGCCTCCCAGAGTGTTGGTTTTACAGGTGTAAGCCACCACACCTGGCCCTATTTATTTATTTTTAATGTTTAAAATTTTTAATTTTTAAAATTTGAGATGGGGTCTTGCTATGTTGCCCAGCTGGTCTCGAACTCCTGGGTTCCAGCGATTCGCCAGCCTTGGCCTCCCAAAGTGCTGGATTACAGGCTTGAGCCACCATACCCAGCCAATACAGAATTTTGTAAGCTTAAAAGCAAAGGAAGAAAACAACGCATTTCCGGATTTGACTACATGAATGTTAAATACTTTGGCATGTCAAAAACACCATGAAAAAAATTAAAATGAAAAATTAGAGGGAAATCCTACAGCATATATGAGCAAGTAAAGTAGTATCATTAATACATGAAGTTTTTATAATCCATGCAAAAAACTACCGCTATTTCAGTAAAAAAAAAATGTGCAAACACATGAATACGCAATTCCCAAAGAAAAAACAATTTTCTCTCTCTCTATATAGAACATGAATATGAAATACTTATTAAAACAAAAATGGAATGTCATTTTTAGCTCCTCAAATTGGCAAATACTTGTACGAAAAAGTATGGTTCAGGGAATCAAGGAAATAAGCAAAATCATTCACTGTTAGTCGAAGTGAATTTCATATCACTTTTCTTTCATTGTTGAGACAGGTTCTCACTCCCAGGCTGGAGTGTACTCCCAGGCTGGAGTGTACTCCCAGGCTGGGATCTTGGCTCACTGCAGCCTGTGCCTCCCTGGGCCCAGGTGATTCTCCCAACTCAGCCTCCATAGCTAAGACTACAGGTGTGCACTACCACACCGAGCTAATTTTTTGTATTTTTAGTGGAGGTGGGGTTTCCCCATGTTGCCCAGCTGGTCTCGAACTCCTGGGTTCCAGCGATTCGCCAGCCTTGGCCTCCCAAAGTGCTGGGATTACAGGCATGAGTCACAGTACCTGGCCTAGTATCACTGTTCTGAAAGGCATGTGTAAGTAATACCAAAAATTTTAAAACATTCCTACCCTTTGAAAGCAATTCTGCTTCTGGGAGCTTATGTTTTACATTTATGTAAAAAAAAAAAATTGTTCCAGGCCGGTTGTGGTGGCACGCACCTCTAATCCCAGCTACTGGGGAGGCTGAGGCACAAGAATCACTTGAACCTGGGAGGCAGTGGTTGCAATGAGCCTAGATGGTGCCACTGCGCTCCAGCCTGGGTGAAAGAGCAAGACTCTGTCTCAAAATATACATATATATAAAGGCTCGCTGGCCTTTGGCGACCTTGCACTTATACCGGTGCCAAGAAGTATGTGGAAGTGCGAACCACTGAGAGTTTCGCTGTTCTACGTTTTGACAGAGTTTTATATCTTCTCATCTGTAGATGTGCACTTTAATACAGACAGCTACATGATGAGCAGGTAATACTGACTCAAGGCTCCAGCGGCTCTGTTAGTTGAAATAGTACACATCTGTACCCTCTACTTCAGTTGTTCAAATGTCCTTATAAAAATAGTTATGAAAAAGTGGCTGTTCTCACAGGTACACAGGCAATCTTAAACATCAATGAGTTGGCTATTTTCCCCTTAGCCTGAGAATGGCAGCCAGTCACACTTTGGAAGTTAGGCCAGCAAATCTGGGAATGCTAATAGATTCAGAAACCTGGAGTGCTTTTATTCCCTTCACAGACTCATCTAGCAAAATGGATTGCTTTGCAATTGTGAAGAGGGAAAGAAAAAGAATAAGGAAGAAAAAAAGAATGTGTTGGCTTTGTGAGCCCTGGTTTGAGTATAGGATTTTTTTTTTTTTTGGATGAAAAGTGGGATCTTAATGGACGCTCACAGTTGGCTCAGGCAGCCTCTCAAAGCTCCCCCTTGTCAAACAGCACCCTAGATAGAAGGACCCATTGTTTTCTAACACTAAAGTTACCACGCTTCCCTTTATCCTTTCTTTTGTACTTTTTAGCGTTTGCTTAATCAGAATCTTTTAATCCCTAATGTGGTGACTCGGTGTAATTTATCTCATTAAGCCTCTCCTCTTTTCTCCTGTTTACATGACTAATATTATTGTGTTTTATAGAGCTTATACCAACAAGCCACTCCTTTGTCCCATTGTTTCAGCTCCAGGCCAAAAACCAACAATGAAGTTTTATCTTTCCAATCTTGGAGCTCACCTACTTGTCATTCAGATTGTATAGATTGCATGAAGAGCATGTTCCTTTGAAAACAAAGCAAGGATTCATTTTTATGACCTAAAAACAAACAATTACCTTTCTCAAAGGTCCTGGTCATCTCTTTTTATGAGTATAGACTGGCAAAGACTCACCTTAGAAGAGGAAAGAAGTATATACTTCCTTGTGGGCTGAAAGCCCAAAGTCCCCTAGCAATAATGCCCTGCTCCCTAACTTATATTTCTTTCCTGGAGCATAGAATATCGAGAAGCAGAGAATCTGAGCAGTGGAGGGCATCTGGCGAGGTTATCTCGTCCGAACCCCTGCCCTTCAGCAAGACCACACCCAAGCCAGACAGAGGAGAATCGATCTTGTTTTTCAACGCTTACAAAGCAGAGCCTTCTTTGAAAGTCCCATATTTGAAATATCGTGTCAGAAAATTTCTTTTCTAAAAACCCAGCCTAGTAAAAGCTTTTCGTGTCATTTTCTCAGTTACTCTTTTTCTTTTCTAGGCTGAAAACAACCAGTTACCATCCTCAGGGAATCAACAATTTAATGAGCAATAACTTCTGGTGAGGCCGTGGTTCTCAAACATTCGCCTGCCTCAGTGTCACCTGGAGGGCTTATGAAAGCACACATCGCTGCACACCCCCGGTTTCTGATCTCAGAGGTCCAATGAGGGCTCTAGAATTTGCATTTCTAGAGAGTTCCCAGGTGATGCTGATGCTGTTGGACTGGGGACCCCACTTTGAGAAGTGCTGCTATCAGGCCTAGTGCTAGGAAATCTGAAGGATAGAAATATGCAGATGCCTAAGAGCTGGGAATAAGTGGAGTTAACAAGTCAGCGGGTTAACCTCCATATGAAAGTGCCAAACGCCCATCGCATAAGCCCTTTGCTAGCTCAGGGTACAGTGTGGGAGGCCGACATGAACTGTAGTTTAGGATGTTAGCCATTCACACCAAGAACCGTGTGGGCATTGAAGGGGAGCACAGCTTCCTGCAGAACTGGAAGCATCAGGAACCATTCCTGGGTGGATTTGGTTTTGTTTTTGTTTTTTTGTTTTGTTTTTGTTTTGATTTCAGTTTTGCTCTTGTCACCGAGACTGGAGTGCAGTGGCATGATCTTGGCTCACTGCAACCTCCACCTCCTGGGTTCAAGCAATTCTCCTGCCTCAGCCTCCCAAATAGCTGGGATTGCAGCACATGCCACCCACCTCTGCCTCCCGAAGTGCTGAGATTACAGCTGTAAGACACTGAGCCCGGCCTCCTAGGTGGATTCTTTTATTTATTTATTTATTTTGCTTTTGGAGATTCCTCTTTGAAGGTTTTTTGTTTTGTTTTGTTTTATTATATTATACTTTAAGTTCTGGGATACATGTTCAAAATGTACAGGTTTGTTACATAGGTATACATGTGCCGTGGTGGTTTGCTGCACCCATCAACCCGTCATCTACATGATGTATTTCTCCTAATGCTATCCCTCCCCTAGCCCCCCAACCCTCTGACAGGCCCCAGTGTGTGATGCTCCCCTCCCTGTGTCCATGTGTTATCATTGTTCAGCTCCCACTTAGGAGTGAGAACATGTGGTGTTTGGTTTTCTGTTCCAGTGTTAGTTTGCTGATAATGATGGTTTCCAGCTTCATCCATGTCCCTGCAAATTACATGAACTCATCCTTTTTTGTGACTGCATAGTATTCCATGGTGTCTATGTGCTACATTTTCGTGGATTCTTCAAGAAGAGAAGGTTTCCAGACAAAGGGGAAGGGCAAGGCATGTGCTCTTCCAGCAGCGGAACAGCGTGGAACTGAGGAGGGGACGTGGAGTGTTCACAGAGCAGCAAGCCATGCAAGTGTCCCCAAGGGGAGCGTGCAAGTAAGGCAGTGAGGACAGAGTGCAGAGGCAGGCAGGGCAAGATCCAGAGGGCCTGGCAATGCAGGGGGAGGAGTCTGGGCGATAATTCTGAAGGTTCCTTTGACATCAAGGACAGAGGAAGCTTTGCTAAGACTCATATAAGGGGTCATCAGAGAAAAAAGGAGAAGTAGGAGCACAGCTCTCCCCAGACCTGTAGGTCCTCCACAGTAGGACTTATCTGCCAGGTTCACTCTGGTTTCCCGCTGGTATCAGGGCTCTGCTAGCCTCCTAGCCTAGGTGCAGGACTCGGCTTTCTCTTTCCTTTTAATTTTGTTGAATGATTTGGGAATTTCACAGAGGAAAATTTGTAAAGACACTGGGCAAACAGAACCAAAATGAACACGAAGGGAATACGGAAGTTGGGTCTAGAGATAAGGCTTCTAGCTTCACCTTTTGCGGGCTACATGACCTTGAGCGTGTTACTTAACTCCCTGTGCAGCAGTCTCTGTATTTAAATAGGGACCTTATCCCCTAACAAGATCCACAAGACCTTACAGGGCTTAGCACTCCCTGCTGTTTTCAGTCTGAGCTCACACTCACTGACTTTTTCTGCCCCAACTATATAAACCTTTTAATTAATTAATTAATTAATTTATTTATATTTTGAGACAGAATCTCACTCTGTCACCCAGCCTGGAGTGCAGTGGCAAGATCTCAGCTCACTGCAACCTCTGCCTCCTGAGTTCAAGTAATTATCTGGCTCAGCCTTGCAAGTAGCTGGAATTACAGGCACCCGCCACCGCGCTCAGCTAATTTTTGTATTTTTAGTAGAGATGGGGTTTCACCATCTTTGCCAGGCTGGTCTTGAACTCCTGACCTTGTGATCCACCCGCCCTCGGCCTCCCAAAATGTTGGGATTACAGGCATGAGCCACCGCACCAGGCTTATAAACCTCTTTTTTTTTTTTTTTTTTTTTTGAGACGGAGTTTCGCTCCTGTTGCCCAGGCTGGAGTGCAATGGCACGACCTCGGCTCACCGCAACCTCCGCCTCCCAGGTTCAAGCGATTCTCCTGCTTCAGCCTCCCTAGTAGCTGGGATTGCAGGTATGTGCCACCACGCCCAGCTAATTTTGTATTTTTAGTAGAGACAGGGTTTCTCCACGTTGGTCTCAAACTCCCAACCTCAGGTAATCTGCCTGCCTCGGCCTCCCAAAGTGCTGGGATTATAGGCGTGAGCCACCTCGCGCTAGCCCTATAAACCTCTTTTAACTTGGGTTTACTATGCTTCTTTCTGGCCCAGGCCTTTGCACAAGCTGTTTCCTTTGTCTGCAATAGTCTTACTCTCACCTCACTAATTAACTGCTA
Source organism: Macaca fascicularis (assembly GCF_037993035.2). Taxonomy (NCBI): domain Eukaryota; kingdom Metazoa; phylum Chordata; class Mammalia; order Primates; family Cercopithecidae; genus Macaca; species Macaca fascicularis. The sequence continues at coordinate 112,361,551 of NC_088389.1, forward strand.
CATTAGATCTAAGACCTGCTCCCTCAGGGAAACCTCTGATCTCCCTGAATAGGTTAAATCTCTCTGATTATAGTGTTTTTTAGTATCAGGAACTTCTACCTGATGTCACTTAATGATTGCTTTTTGTGTAATTATTTACTTAATGTTTGTCTCCTACTAGAACAGGGGTCAGCAAACTGTAGCCGGCTTTGGCCTGAAGCCTATTTTCATAAAAAAGTTTTATTGGCACGCAGCCACACCTACTTTTTTACATATTGTGTGTGGTTGCTTTTGCACTGCAGTGGCAGAGTTGAGTAGTTGCAGCAGAGGCCTTATGGCCCACAAAACCTAAAATACTTACAATCTGGTCCTTTACGGAAAAAAAATTTGTCAATCCCTGTATAATCTCCATGAAAGCAGGCACAAGGTCTATTTTTGCTTACTTGCTTATCCTCAGCATCTAGCATAGTGTCTGCCACATAAAAGATGCACAATATTTATTTTAAAAAAATGAATGCAAGATTTTTTAAATGACTATTTTGCCAGAGTGTTGAAAGAGTTAAATAAGAGACAGTATTATTTTTTAAAAACCAGCAACATATGCCTAGAACACAATAGGTGTTTAATAAAAAAAAGTTAGCAGTTTTTTGTTGTTGTTGTTGTTATTCTTAGCCTTTCCTTAGTCAGTGCTTTTTTTTTTTTTTTTTGAGACAGAGTCTTGCTCTGTCACCTAGGCTGGAGTGCAGTGCCACGATCTCAGCTCACTGCACCTCTGCCTCCTGGGTTCAAGCAATTCTCGTGTCTCAGCCTCCCTCCCTAGTAGCTGGGATTACAGGCACATGCCACCATGCCTGGCTAATTTTTGTATTTCTAGTAGAGATGGGGTTTTGCCATGTTGGCCAGGCTGGTCTCGAACTCCCGACCTCAGGTGATCCACCCGCCTTGTCCTCTCAAAGTGCTGGGATTACAGGCATGAGCCACCGCGCCCGACTGTCAGTGCTTTTTAGTCCTCTCTGTGGTACTAGACCTAAACTGTCCTGTGACCCTGGTGCACTCCTGTCCTCCATATCTTGTCCTCTGGCCTTGGTCTCCTGCAGGAGAAAGGCATTTCCATTTCTGTCTCCAGGACTCCTTCCTTGGACCCAGATTGTTAGCAATGTCTTCTCCACCTTTCCTAGAGATTTCCTTTTATGATGTGCAGTCTATTTGAAGCGTATTATTTGCAAGGCTTGTCATAGTGTTTGCGTGATACCCCTTTAACCTGTCCTTGGGGCTTTGCTTCACCAGGGTCATCTAAATGATGGCAGTTCCATCTTTCTTTATGGCCACCTCCTGCAGGGACAGCAGACAGCAGCTTGTGGTTGGTCAGGAGATGCTGGAAGACTGGAGGAGAGCTCCTGATGGGGCAGCGATGAGCAGAGGCTTGTGGACTGGACCTGTGTGGTTTCATAGGTAAGAGAAGCGGGCAAAGGAGGGCAGGCTCAAAGCCCGACCTAGAAGCTGTTTAATCTGGAGTTGGCCCAGCTGGATGTAGAATCCAAAAGAAGGGAAGGTTTGGTAAAACTAGGGTCAGCGAACTGTCACCTGCAGGCCAAATCCAGCCTGCCTCCCATTTTTATATGACTTTTACGCTAAGCATGGTTTTTACCTTTTTATATGATTGGAGAAAAGAAGCAAAAGAAGAATAGTATTTTGTGACACATAAAAATTTTAGGAAATTCAAATGTCAGTGTCCATCAATAAAGCTTTATTGGAACACAGTCCTGCCCATTCACTTATGACTATGGCTACTTTCATGTTACAACAGCAGAGTTGAGCAGTTGGCTACAGAGACCATATGGCCCATAAAGCCTGAAATATTTACTGTCTGGCTCTTTACAGAAAAAATTTACCAACCCCCAAGTTATACTATTAGCCTGAGCTTTGACCCAAGCCCATCAGAACACCTTCCCTGTTCAGTGTTGCGTGACCTCTGCAAACCCCACCAGGTCCCACCCTAGCAGCAGGAGGGAGAGAACAGGTTAATTAGATGGGTTAATTTGAAGAACTGTTCTTTCAAGAGGTGAGAAGGGATGAGATGAGAGAGTGCAATGCAGTTAAGACCATAGGCTGTGATTCAAATGTGGGACAGCAGTGGGACTTTGAGCTAGTGTCTTAACCTCTCTGAGCAGCAGTTTCCATATAATAAAATGTGAATAATTATATGGTCAAAAATATAGTGTCGTTGTGAGGAGCAAATGAGCTACTGCATGCAACAATGTCTGGCATATGGTAGACACTCAATGCATATTCACTACTATTAATTGCTATGATTAGATGGAGTACAGCAGTGGAAGAGTTGGCCTGGGAGAGGAAGAAGCTGTCTTTCCTGGAGCAGCATGTGGAGTAGAGTAAAAACAATAGGCATTCGAGATAAACAGACCTGGGATCCATTCCCTTTGTTAGTGATGCTGTGTGACTTCAGTGAAGTTGATTAACTTCTGAGCCTCAGTTTTCCCCTCTCTACAGAACTCAGATGTCAACGGGTGGGGGTGGGGGGCCTTCCTGCTCTTGAATTTAGGAAATGTACTTCCTTTACAGGTCTGCCTGTCACCATCTCAGGTGACACACACGTGGCTTTGTTTCACCCTATGCCAGAAAGCACATTCAACAATTTTCTTTCAGCATTTCATGAGCTTAGTAAATTTACTTGAGATTTTAAGAGAGATGCTTTTGAGGGTAGGGGCATATTGTGCCACCCAAAGCCTTTCTCTAAAGCTCCTGCTCTTTTCTTGCCTCTGCCCCTCCCCTCTTCTTTCTGAGTGAGGAGCCCACTGTCCCCTCACCCTGCCCATTCCACACACCTTTCCTCATCTCTCTCCCCTCCCTCCACACTGTCCAAAGAGGCTGATAAAGGCATTTTCCCATGAAGATGATTCTCTCCTCAAGACAAATTCTTTTTTTTTTTTTTTTTTTTTTTGAGACAGAGTCTTGCTCTGCTTGCTCTGTCTCCAGGCTGGAGTGTGGACTGCAATTTCTACCTCCTGGCCTCAAGCTATTCTCATGGCTCAGCCTCTTGAGAAGCTGGGATTACAGGCGTGCACCACCACACCCGGCTAATTTTTTGTATTTTTAATAGAGACAGGGTTCCGCCATGTTGGCCAGGCTGGTCTCAAACTCTTGACCTCAAGTCATCCACCCTCCTTGGCCTCCCAAAGTGCTGGGATTACAGCCCCGAGCCACCACGCCTCGCCCCCAGGAGAAATTCTCATACCAGTTGCTAAAAGAATATTCCTCCATCCCCTAACAAGCAAAACAGGGATAATTATGCCTACCTCACAGGGTGTTTGTGGGAATTAAATGAGGTAATGTTTCTGCAAGCTGCTGGCACGCAGCAGGCAGTCAATAAATGTTAGCTCCCTCCTCCTTTGATTCTTCCTTTGTGACGTGAAGGAACAAAGAGAGATGTTGGGAGATATTTTGAGGTGGGGAGGAGGGTAGATAAAGCAGCCAGGAAGGTCATCTCCTTGACCATCACCCTCCGGTAAAGTGGAAGAGATTATTTGCCAAGAGCAACTGGAAGAGGTGGAGGGGCTCAGGGCGGAAGCTAGACAAGCCTGGTTTATCTTGGAGACCATCCAAAAGGGTTTAGTTACTAGAACAGCAGTTCCTCTACATAAATCCTTCAGGTTCTTGAAAAATGTTATTAAATCACTTCTGCATCATAAATAATCCTAATTTTATTACTCTGGCCTCTCAGGCCAAGGTGTGAGTCCTGCAAGGTCCCTCTCCTGCTGAGCTGCAGGCCCAGGCACACAGCTGAACGGGGCAGGAGCCCAGGCTCGGCTGAATAGGCTCCAGTGGCCTGGATCGTCTGCTGGCTTTCTCTGATGTTTTCCAAGCTGTTTCATTTTTTTTTTTTCTTTAAAAAAACTTTCTTAAAAAAATGTGGAATGCTTCACAGATTTGCATGTCATCCTTATGCAAGGGGCAGGTTAATATCCTCTGTATTGTTCCAGTTTTAGTATACGTGCTGCCAAAGTGAGCACTCCAAATTCTTCTTAGTAATCTTCCTTGACGTGTAGGACTCCAAATGGGAGGTTTATTAGCAAGGTCCTGCGTGCAGAGGCATGGGAATTTGGGAATTCTGTTACTTGTCTATTTAGATATGTCTCTTGTCCTGTTTGTTTGTGTTAGTTAGCTTTTCTTTTTTTAAAAAACCACGGATTTTTTTTTTTTTTTTTTTTTCCCCGAGACAGAGTCTCACCCTGTCGCCCAGCTGGAGTGCAATGGCGCAATCTTGGCCCACTGTAACCTCCTCCTCCTGGGTTCAAACAATTCTCCTGCCTCAGCCTCCTGAGTAGCTGGCATTACAGGTGCCCGCCACTACGCCTGGCTAATTTTTTTTTTTTTTTTTTTTTTTGGATTTTTAGTAGAGACAGGGTTTCACCGTATTGACCAGGCTGGTCTTCAACTCCTGACCTCATGATCTGCCCACCTTAGCCTCCCAAAGTGCTGGGATTACAGGTGTGAGCCACCGTGCCCAGCTAAACCACAGAATTTTTTTGAAAAAACTCCTTCCAAAAGAGTGGATGGATGGCTTTCGTCCATTCTGCTGTGGGCCAAGGATGTTTCTCCCCCATGTAAAAACAAATGGTTGTGATTATTCAATACCAAATTGTATCCTATACTTAAGAAGTCCCTGCTATTCTCCCCAGATGTCCTCATCTATATCTATATATCTTTTCTTTTCTTTCTTTCTTTCTTTTTTTTTTTTTTGAGAGGGAGTTTCGCTCTTGCTGCCCAGACTGGAGTGCAATCTGGGCAGCAAGAGCGATCTCAGCTCACTGCAACCTCCTTCTCCTGGATTCAAGTGATTCTCCTGCCTCAGCCTCCCAAGTAGCTGGGATTACAGGCTCATGCTACCACAGCCAGCTAATTTTGTATTTTTAGTAGAGACAGGGTTTCTCCATGTTGGTCAGACTGGTCTTGAACTCCTGACCTCGGGTGATCCACCTGCCTCATCCTCCCAAAGTGCTGGGATTACAGGCGTGAGCCACCGCACGCACATCCGGCCGTGTATCTTTTCATTTATCTTTTTTTTGTTTTATTTTGTTTTTGTTTTTGTTTTTTTTTGAGACGGAGTCTCGCTCTGTCGCCCAGGCTGGAGTGTAGTGGCCGGATCTCAGCTCACTGCAAGCTCCGCCTTATGCCATTCTCCTGCCTCAGCCTCCTGAGTAGCTGGGACTGCAGGCGCCCGCCACCTCGCCCGGCTAGTTTTTTGTATTTTTTAGTAGAGACGGGGTGTCACCGTGTTGGCCAGGATGGTCTCGATCTCCTGACCTCGTGATCCGCCTGTCTCGGCCTCCCAAAGTGCTGGGATTACAGGCATGAGCCACCACACCCGCATCCGGCCCTGTATCTTTTCATTTATCTTTTTTTTTTTTTTTTAAATGTTAGAGATGGGGTGTTGGCTGTATTGCCCAGGCTGGAGTGCAGTGGCTATACACAGACTCAATCATATCACTCTACAGCCTCAAACTCCTGGGCTCAAGCAATACTCCTGCCTTAGCCTCCTGAGGACTGCAGTTACTTGCTATTGCGCTGGGCTCTGTAATTTTTTAACCCAGAGATTTCACGTAGCTTTTCTTCCCAGAGCAAAGTAAGTTGAAAAGTAGCAACACCAGTCGGGCATGGTGGCTCACGCCTATAATCCCAACACTTTGGGAGGCCGAGGTGGGCGGATCATGAGGTCAGGAGTTTGAGAACAGCTTGGCCAACATGGACAAACCCCGTCTCTACTAAAGATACAAAAAATTAGCCGGGCATGGTGGTGCGCACCTGTAATCCCACTCTGAGACAGGAGAATTGCTTGAACCCAGGAGGCGGAGGTTGCAGTGAGCCAAGATCACGCCACTGCACTCCAACCTGGGCGACAAGGCGGGAGTGCGTCTCAAATAATAATAATAATAATTTATTTATTTATTTATTTATTTTTTCAAAAGTAACAACACCTGTCTCTATTATGTGGCATTCTGGGCTTTAAAACACCCAAATAACTAGAGGTTAGGAAACATGGGTTCAATTCCTAGTTCCTCTCAGTCCACTGTGTGTCTTCTGAAGGATTCTTTCTTTAAATGTTTTGGTTTTATGACTTAATGTTTTTCCCAAATATAAAAACTGTGTGTGTTCCTGTGTAAAACATGGAAGGCACCAAAAAATATAAAGAAAATGTAAACAAAAACCATACTTAAGTTCCACCCTCAGAAACTCCACTGTGAACATCTTGATACATTTCTCTAGGGTTTTGTTTTCTCTGCAAATGTGCTTACATAGTTACCAAATGTGATCCAATTGTAAACAGTTTTGAAGCCTGCTTTTCTACTTACGTTTATTTAATGAGCATTTCCTAGTCATTAAAAATTCTTCAAAAGCCTATTTCTGCACCATAACATATTTAATCATTCTCAGATTGTTCTACACTTAGGCCAGTTTTTCACTCCGTAAATAATACTGCAGTGATGCCCTTTGTACCTTGGATTTGCATATCTGAAAATTCCCTTAGAAGGTACTCCTAGAGGTAGGATTTCTAGTAAAATAGCATCCTGGACCTCACTTTAGTCATCACTGTTAAGTCAGCCCACAGTGTTTCATCTTGAGTCTGATAAAGTATGTAGTAACTAAAATAGAAAAAGGACTTGGTAATTTTTGCCTATATGGTGGTTTCATGGCATGCAGCTGGAGGACAAAATAATACAATGATGTTCATCGTAATTATGATTTGGAGCTAAAGGAGATAATAATAACAGCTAACATTTATTGGGTGGTTTATATGTGCTAAGCCCTGTTTTAACTGTTTTTCACATACTAACTCCTTTAATTTCATCACAACTCTAGAAGGCAGGTACTATTGTTATCCCCATTTTACAGATGGGGAAGCTGAGGCACAGAGAGACTAAATTACTTATGCAAGGTAAATGGCTGAGCCAGGACTCAAAGCCAAGCACTTTGGGTGCCAGCCCATGCTATTCACCATGCTGAATTCTGCCCAGAAACAATCAAGTGGGGAAGGATCCTTACCTCCCACATGCCGGGATACATGGCACAGGGCTGCTTAACCTGGGGGGAGACAGTCCCTCCCTGCGCACTGCGGAGTTCCTGCCTCCTCTACTCCTGCTCTTCCTTTTTTTTTTTTTTTTTGAGATGGAGTTTCGCTCTTGTTGCCCAGGCTGGAGTGCAATGGTGCGATCTCGGCTCACCGCAACCTCCTTCTCCTCAGTTCAAGTGATTCTCCTGCCTCAGCCTCCCGAGTGATTCTCCTGACTCAGCCTCCCGAGTAGCTGGGATTACAGGCATGCACCACCACGCCCAGCTAATTTTGTATTTTTTTTTTAGTAGAGACAGGGTTTCTCCATCTTGGTCAGGCTGGTCTTGAAACTCCTGACCTCAGGTGATCTGCCCGTCTCGGCCTCCCAAAGTGCTGGGATTACAGGTGTGAGCCACTGCACCCAGTCTCTTCTTCTTCTTTTACCAGCTTCTTCTTCTTTTGTCCATGTCCTGCCGGGTATGGACAGGACAGAAGCCCAGCTGCAGAGCACCCAATTCTCTATCTGGAAGGGAAGAGGAATGCATATCAGGCTGTTCTCCGTTAGCTGCTTATTCAGGAAGGAAGGATGGAGGGAGAAAATGAATGCAAAAACACTGCTTTAGGACTTCGGTGTTGTGTTTTCTTTTCAGTTTTGTTTTCCACAGTTGTGAGAACATTAGCCTTGCCTATTTAGCAGTAGTATTTCCTTCGCATTTTTCACAAGTTCCTTTTCAAGACGTTCTCAGCTCATCCATTGATGCAGTGCTAGATGTGAACAGTAAAAATAGGAGTTATTAAGGACAACGGTGACAGTGAATTCTGAAGGAGGTGACTGTCGTTTTCGATACTGTCCATAGCAGATTACCCTGGTTACAAATGACCTCCAAACAGTTGTTCAGCTTGGACGCTCCATGCCCCATTGTATATAGAGAGAGTTTGGGGCTTAAGTTCTAATTAATGGCCATTTTCTCTTGTCCCACCTCCTAATGTTGACTTAAAACAATACCAGTGTCACACAAGACTACACAGGTTGTTTCTGTTTAGGTCAAGTAGACTGGCACCCTGGTGAAACACAACACAATATTCACAACAAAAAATAAACACAGCCTTCATCCTGCTTCCTCTTTTTTACCTTGCCAGGTTCCTCTGATGAGAACCCCACCAGAGACAATTTGCCTGTGTTCACACACTGGCTCAAGACTGAAATTTGTAGAACTTCTAATAGCACCAGAAGTGAACTTGGGGAGAAATGAGCCACAGAACCTTTGGGAAATGCTACCAGCATAGAATCTTCCCAGGGGTTTAGGTCTCTGCAGTAGGGGACTCTGTACAGCCCGAAACATGCTTTAAGCATCCACTCTGCCCAGATTTGAGCATGGTGCCTGGCCCACAGAGATGCCCAATCAATGTAAACTGAATTGAAGTGAGTTCTGTTGAGTTGGAGTGGATGGGATAGTAAAAGGTAGAAAAAGGGATGCTCTCTTCTTTGATTTTTCAGATAGTCTAATAACAACAACAATAATAATAATATCTATGAAGTTTTTACTATGGGACAGACCTGTTTTCAAGCACTTTATAAGCATTATTTTTAAAATTTATACAACATTCCCATGAAGTAGTTATTTTTAATATTTCCATTTTAGATAAGAAAGCTGAAGTTAAATCACTTTCCCAAGGTCATAATACTAGCATGCAGGCTAGGCAGGGTGGCTCACATCTGTAATTCCAGCACTTTGGGAGGTGAAGGCAGGAGGATTGCTTTAACCTAGGAGTTCAAGACCAGCCTGACCAACATAGTGAAACCTTGTCTCTACTAAAAATACAAAAATTAGCTGGGCATGGTGGCAGTCTCCTGTAATCCCAGCTACTCGGGGGGCTGAGGCAGAATTGCTTGAACCCAGTGAGAGGTGAAGCCAGCTGGACTTCCTGGGTCAAGTGGGGACTTGGAGAACTTTTCTGTCTAGCAAGAGGATTGTAAAATGCACCAATCGGCGCTCTGTAGCTAGCAAGAGGATTGTAAAATGCACCAATCACCACTCTGTAAAATGCACCAATCAGCAGGATCCCAAAAGTAGCCAATCACAGGGAGGATTGAAAAAAGGGCATTCTGATAGGACAGAAACAGAACATGGGAGGAGACAAATAAGGGAAAAAAGCTGGCCACCCCAGCCAGCAGCAGCAACCCACTGGGGTGGTCTTCCATGCTGTGGAAGCTTTGTCCTTTTGCTCTTCACAATTAACCTTGCAACCGCTCACTCTCTGGGTCTGCGCCATCTTTAAGAGCTGTAACATTCACCCCAAAGGTCTGTGGCTCAGTTCTTGAATTCAGTGAGACCACGAACCCACCGGCCGGAACCAATTCCAGACACACCAGGAGGCGGAGGTTGCAGTGAGCCAGGATCACACCATTGCACTCCAGCCTGGGCTACAGAGCGAGACTCCATCTCAAAAAAAAAAAAGTTTGAGACCCTGTCTCAAAAACAAAACAAAGGTCAGGCACGGTGGCTCACACCTGTAATCCCAGCACTTTGGGAGGCTAAGGTGGGCAGATCACCTGAGGTCGGGAGTTCGATACCAGCCTGACCAACATGGAGAAACCCTGTCTCTACTGAAAATACAAAATTAGCTGGGCGTGATCGCGCCTGCCTGTAATCCCGCTACTTGGGAGGCTGAGGGAGGAGAATCATTTGAACCTGGGAGGCAGAGGTTGCAGTGAACCGAGATTGCCCTATTGCACTCCAGCCTGGGCAACAAGAGCAAAACTCCGTCTCAACAAAAAAAAAAAAAAAAAAAAAAAAAAAAAACCTAGCATGCAGTAGAATTGGAGCCCGAACAGTCTGACTCTAAAGCCATTCACTATTCCACTGTCACTCAAATGGAGTATTTTAGGGGCCTGAGTTTTCTGAGAGGTTAGTATATCTATACAGTATCCTGAAGAAATGTTACGATGGAGTTTACACCCTAACAAACATGTATGTATTTATAGAAGATGTTATTTGTACTGTTAAATCATATGTATATATACCATATATTTTATCTATATTTCTACAAACTGATCAGCAACATATGATAGTGACGCTGGTTTGAGCGATCTTTTATAATTAGTGAAGTATATTTAAACATGTATTGAAGGATAATATACCTACAGAAAAATGTACATATCATATGTGTATAGCTTCATGAGTTTTCACAAACTGGAATACACTCATTCATCCACCTCCCAGAAAAAGAAACAAAACATTCTCAGCACTCCAGAGATCCGGTCCAGTCTCTCCCTCCCCTGGGGGCAACCTCTATCCTGATTTCTGACACCACAGATTACTTAGCAATGGGAAATTCTAAAATCTTTTTCTTTTTTTCAGAGACTTGCTATGTTTCCCAGGCTGATCTTGAACTCTTGGCCTCAAGCCAGCCTCCTGCCTTGGCCTCCCAAAATGCTCGGATTACAGGCATAAGCCACCGTGCCCTGCCAGAAAATTTTTAGTGTGGGAAAATTGTCAAAGTTCATCAAGAAGCCTCAGTTTCGGCCGGGTGCGGTGGCTCACGCCTGTAATCCCAGCACTTCGGGAGGCTGAGGGGGGCAGATCACTTGATGCCAGGAGTTTGAGACCAGCCTGGCCAACATGGTGAAACGCCAACTCTACTAAAAATACAAAAATTAGCTGGGCATGGTGGCGCGCGTCTGTAATCCCAAGTACTCGGGAGGCTGAGGCAGGAGAATCGCTTGAACCCGGGAGACAGAGGTTGCAGTGAGCCGAGATTGTGCCACTGCACACCAGCCTGGGCGACAGAGACTCTGTCTAAGGAAGGGGAGGGGAGGGGAGGGGAGGGGAGGGGAGGGGAGGGGAGGAAAGGGAGGAAAGGGAGGAAAGGGAGGAAAGGAAGGAAGGCAACTTCACATTATAAGATAAACCTCAAACAATAAATATAAGAAAAACAAGCGTTGAGTTCCGTTCCTTGAGGTTACATCTTTCGGATCCACTGCCTTCTTGTGGAGTTCCAGAAGTGCCCTTTCAAATAACTGTGAGAATGGGCTGGGAATGAGGAGGGGGTTGGCATACACTTGTCTAAGCATATTTGTAAATAAAGCAAAAAGCAATTTAAAGGGGAGTCTGTGGTAGGGTTTTGTTTTGTTTTTTGAGACGGAGTTTCACTCTTGTTGCCCAGGCTGGAGTGCAAAGGCGCAATCTCAGCTCACAACCTCTGCCTCCCGGGTTCAAGTGATTCTCCTGCCTCAGCTTCCCGAGTAGATGGGATTACAGGCATGCGCCACCATACCCGGCTAATTTTGTATCTTTAGTAGAGATGGGGTTTCTCCATATTGGTCAGGCTGATCACCGACCTCAGGTGATCTGCCCGCCTCGGCCTCCCAAAGTGCTGGGATTACAGGTGTGAGCCACCGTGCCTGGCTGTGGTAGGTTTTTACACATGAATAAGACTATCCAAAATGCCTTCTAATATTCAAGCATTGGATGTATTGCTATGTTTGCAAGCCTCTGAGCCCCCTTCTAAGAATTTTCACAGGGAGCTGGGCAGCGGGAGTGGCAGCCATGTTGGTACAATGTGGCCTTGCCCCCAGTGTCATCTGATTGGACCAGAAAGAGACATCTGACTCAGGCTGGCCAATTAGATCCTCTCTCCCAAGAATTTTTCACTGGAGAGAAAGGATGCAAGTTAGTATAGGCTGGTCTCTTAAACTAAGAGCATCCCAACTGAAGAGCTTTGGCTTTGCGGCAGTCAAGAAGAAACACACAACACCAGACTGCAGAGAGAAGGAAGGAAGTAGACATGCTGAGAGGCAGAGAGGAGGGCCGCAAAATAAGAGACAGGAGAAGACCATGGAGGCACAGAGAGGAGGACACTGGAGCTAAGTAGCTGACTTGATTTTTGCTGCTCTTCTGGTTTAGGTTCTCGTCAAGCCATCATGAGATCCAGCTGTGCGTCTTATTTTTGGGCTCCTCAGATGATTCTAGACCTTCATCCTATAATCTTCTTCAACATTCTGCGGATGCTAGCTAGAAGGGCATCTGTTACTTGCTGTTTCAGAAACAAGGGCTGCAAAATTCAGTGGCTTAAAACAAGAGCAACACTTACTTTTCTTACAGATCTGTAATCTGAACAAGGCTTAGCATGGACAGCTCATTTCCATTCCAACTTGGTTTCAGCTGACAGCTTGAAGGCTGACACTCGCACATGCCTGATTCTTGGGTTGCAAAGACTCAAGCAGTTGTGGCTGGAAGAGTTGTGGCTGTATAGGAACCTCTCTGTTTCTCTGTGGTCTCTTTATCATGGTAGCTTCAGGATAGATGGACTTTCCCATGGAGGCTAAGGGCTCCGAATGCACAGGTCCCAAGGAGAGAGCCAAGTGGAAGCCACATTGCCTTTTAGTACCCAGCCTCTGAAGCCATGCAATGTCATTTGATCTCATTCTATTTGTGGAAGCAGTTACAAAAATCCACCTTAGTTGAGGGACCCCATCTCTCAGTGAAGGAATGTCAGCATCACATTTTTTTTTTTTTTTTTTTTTTTCATGAGACGGAGTTTCGCTCTTGTTGCCCAGGCTGGAGTGCAGTGGTGCGATCTCAGCTCACTGCAACCTCCGCCTCCCGGGTTCAAGCGATTCTCCTGCCTCAGGCCTCCCAAGTAGCTGGGATTATAGGTTCCTGCTACCATGCCCTGCTCATTTTTTGTATTTTTAGTAGAGACGGGGTTTCACCGTGTTAGCCAGGATGGTCTCTATCTCCTGACCTCATGAGACCCGCCTCGGCCTCCCAAAGTGCTGGGATTATAGGCGTGAGCCACCGCGCCCTGCCAGGTGCTACACACTTTTAAACAACTAGATCTCATGATAACTCACTATCACAAGAAAAGCCCCCAGGGGATGGTGCTAAAGCATTCATGAGAAACTGCTCCCATAATCCAATCACCTCCTACCAGGTCCCACCTCCAACACTGGGGATTACAGTTTGACATGAAATTTGGGCAGGGACACAGATTCAAACCTTATCAAAGCATACCATTTCTTGTTTGTATAAGAAACAAGAAATGAGGTTTCCCTCCAACTGGAGCCTTCTCAATCTCCTCATAAATAATCCAGCTTTTCAGGGTTCAAAATACTCCAGAGCTATAAAGTAGGGACTGCTGAAAGATGTATTAACTCCTCCAGGCCTCCAAGGTGCTATTTAAAATGTTATTGCTTCATATCCCGTAATAGATGCTGAAACCTTATTGATGGCCTTTCTCCTGATTGTTTGTATGTGGAGGTTGAAGGTTTGGAAATAAAGAGTTGGTGAACTAGAACAGGACACTGAATTAACTCTTTCAGCAAGGCTTAAAATAAAGGAGTTTAGTCATATAAACTCTAAAGCCTAAAAGATACTGAAGCTTCCAGAATGAATCAGTAGCTAAGGCAGTGTTATTAGATGCAATAATTACTGGAGGGGTGAAAACCTTGTTGATGCTGACTGAGAACAGGTACATTTAATACTTCTTTTATAGCAACATTTCCAGTACTGTACTAATACGAATATTAACCTAGTGTCTGTGTATTAAAATATGCACATTCTGGTTATATAGAAGAAACTTCAAACTGCCATCTTTTTTTTATTAATAAAAGGTTAATCAGGTTTATGTTAACATCTTCAATTCATAGATTGGTCTGTTTGCAATAGGGAAAGAAATGAGACCATCAGTGGCTAGTTTAAAAAATTCTACCTATAATAATAAACAAATGTGCATGAATATAGAGGCAACCTGAATAGTAGGTATATTTTGGATCTGGTGTAACTAGATACATGGGAAGAAAGCCCTGATTTGTAGCATTTGCCAAGCTATATGGTGCAAATATTTCTACCGTGGCTGACTTCTAGCTACCCACATGGCATCACAGAATGCAAAGTTGGGAGGAGGTACACCCAGTTGGTTCTGTGAGATGTATGAGCCAGTCCTACATCATTGTTTATAATTCTTGGAAAGCCAGTTGGGTGGTAGGTACTTGGATAAGCCGCCTTATAATACTATAGGAAACAAGGGCAAATTTTATTGGCAAGGTCCATGGCAGAGTCATGTAATGTGCATTGAATCTCCGTTTACTCCCTGACAATTCTCATTGGCCAATGGAATGGGAGCAGAGATGAAAACATTTAAAAGTTGGGTTGCAACCCCTCAGCCCTCTCTTCCCTTACTACTGCTATCAAAGAGGTCGCATTCCCAATGGTGCAGATACAAGATGGTGGAACCCATGTCAACCTGGTTCCATGAATGTCTGTGTGGAGCCCAGTGCCCATTCACCTACATTGGGTATGTATGATGCTTCAGATTGCTACTGCTGCCTAACAAGCCATCCCATACAAAATGGTTTAAAACAACAATTTGTTGTTACTTCTCCAATTTTGTGAGTTGGCTGGGCTCACCTGGGGAGTTCTTACTCACTTAGAGTCTGTCCTGTGGTTGTGGTCAGATGGTGACTGGGTCTGGGGTGCTTAGGAAGCTTGACTGGGATTGAACTAAAGATGCTTCTTTGCTTATGTCTGGCACTTTGGTGCTCCTCTGCATAGAGGTTCATTCTCTAGACATTTTATATCGTGAATGGCTCCAAATGCAATATCAGGAAGTGCCAGGATTTCTAAGGCACTGGGGAGAGCCACAGTGTCACTTCTGCCACACTTATTTCTGCACACTTCCTTGTTTAAAGTGAGTCATGGGATCATGCAGAGTCAGAGTAGGAGGTAACTTTCCAAGGGTGTGATTACCAGGAGGGAAGAGTCATTGGGAGCCCTTTTTGGAGACTAGCTACCACGTACCATGAGTAAGAAATAAACCTTTGTCATGTTAAACCACTTAGATTTCAGGGTTAATTTGTTCCCTTGGTAAAAACCTAGCCTAATCTGACTAATCCAAAAACTGGTACTGTATTAGTGATGTTAAGCTAGAAAAAACAAACCCCCAAATATCTGTGGCTTAACACATAGTCCTCTGGGGATCTGATGACTCTCTAGGACTGCGGCCTTCTAATGGTGACTCAGGGGTCCACGCTGCTTGTCTTTTGTTGGTTCACCGTCCAGAACATGTGACTTCTACCTACCTGGGGCAGAGGAAAGAAATCCTGGGAGACTCATAGCTCTTCAGTACCTGTGGACCAGAACTAGTCATGTGCCACCTCACTCCAGCTACAAGCAGGCTGAAAAATTGCGGGCAGCATGTGGGCATTTGGTGATTAGTAAATGTCTTAATCATAATATTATGTGGGATTCTTGGCCTCTTTTTTTCCTCCCTTCCCCTTATCTCATCCTCTGTAAGAAATTTAAAAGAAAGAAAGAGAGAGACAGAGAGAAGGAAGGAGGGAAAATAGGAGGGAGGGAGGAAGAAAGGAAGGAATGAAAGAGGCAGGAAGGGTGAAAAAATGGAAGGAAGAATACCAGAAGGAATTTGCTCTATAGGATGTAAAATGCAACCACTAAAACTACCAACAAAACAACACTATCAGCAGATACTGCTAAATAAAAACTATTAACAAAGAACTGTAATAGCAGAGGCTTTCACTGTGTTTTTAACCTGTTTCATTTTTCTTTTTAATCAGCGATGATAAGGAAACTAAACTGGATTAAGTGCTATCATCTTGGAGGTGCAAAGGCAAACAAGGAGAAAGAAGTGATTGAAGAGCACTTCAGAAAGCCTGGTACATTCAAATCAGCAGGGCTTGATTACTCGCATCCCAGGACACTTAAGGAATTGGCAAATATAATTGCAAGACCACCAGCCTTTATTTTAGAAAATGAAGGTTGGACAGAAGAAGGTCCTGACAAGTAGAATCAGCAGATGGAGTACCTGTTTTTTAAAACAGGGAAAAAGACAGCTGTAGTAATTATAGACTATTCAGCTTATCTTGGATACCTGGGAAGATACAAGAGCAAATCATCAAACAATCAATTTGCAACCACCTAGAAGAGCACAAGGTACTGGGTCGTAATCAACATGATTTTGTGAAGTGCAAATTATGCCACACCAATTTAATTTTATCTATGGTAGAGTGATGAGCCTGGCAGAAGAGGGCAAAGAAATATCTACAACCGGACTTCAATAAGGTTTTCTATTTTTATTTAAAATATTCCATTTCCTGGCATTTTCAGCATCAACCTTCTGAGAGGATGCTATCTGAACAGCAGTTGGGTAGGTATGACGCTGGGTAAAACACTCAAAATGGTAAAAACAAGGATTCTACTCCAGGCTGACATAGTTAGTAGTAGTAGTTATTATTATTTTAATCAATTGATGTAGACAAAAGTGACAGTAGCGTGGTGAAGATGGCATTCTCCATCACTGATGAGACATATGACAGAAAATAGGCGATGTAAAAACCCATTTAAGAGGTCCAACAGCTAAGTAATATGAGATCCAGAAGTGGAGAACAGACAAAATGGCATAAGGGACATTACTAGAGAAATTATATAAGAAAATTTGCGAGAAAAGGACACATTTTTACATTAGAATAACCCTCTAAGTGCCAACAGTGATAAATGGGGAAGATAACCCACTTGGACATAATTTTGTAAAATTTTTAGAACTCTAAGAATAAACAAAAGTTTTTGAAAGCTTCCAGAAGGAAGAATTAGGCCAGCTATAGAGGAATGAAAATTGAACAGCCAAATTCTCATTAACATCTCTGGCTGCTGGAAGATAATCGAGTAGTCCTTTTAGTTCTGGGGGAAATTAAATTTGAAACTAATTTACATATCCAGCCTACCTATCAATCAACTGTGAGGGTAGAATGTAGGTGTTTCATACCCTCCTTTGTAAAGGGCTTGTAAAGGACTCCTTTTTAAAGTTATTTGAGCATGTATTCCAGCAGGATGACGAAGTTATCCAAGAAAGATTAAGGCAAGGGATCTTTCTAACACAAGAAAGGAAAGTAGTGTGTGATTTAAAAAAAAATTATCCATTTTGAAGTAGGAGGACAAAGAGTTCCAAAGAGAAGGACTCTGGGGCAAAAGTATTGCATGCAGTCCATAGTGTTACTAGGAGAACAACAACAAAAGTTTTAGTATAGGCCTGGCGTGGTGGCTCACGCCTGTAATCCCAGCACTTTGGGAGGCTGAGACGGGCAGATCACGAGGTCAGGAGATCGAGACCATCCTGGCTAACATGGTGAAACCCCGTCTCTACTAAAAGTACAAAAAATTAACCGGGTGCTGTGGCAGGCACCTGTAGTCCCAGCTACACGGGAGGCTGAGGCAGGAGAATGGCGTGAACCCAGGAGGCGGAGCTTGCAGTGAGCCGAGATCGCCCCACTGCACTCCAGCCTGGGGGACAGAGAGAGAGTCTGTCTCAAAAAAAAAAAAAAGTTTTAGTATAAGATAAACTATATATTTAGTCAATAAAAAGATAGGAAATTAATAATTCCAGAAAAACCAAAAGCTAATTGAGTATGTTATGGCCCAATTTAGAAGAATAATGTATAATTTTCAGTAATTTAGGGAGTGTGAGAAAAAGACTAGTACATGGTGCTAAGACATTTTTCATTGAATATATGAAGGGTATGATAAACATATGAAGGGTATGATAAATATATGAAGGATTTGACACTGCCCTCATAGAGAGGAAAATTGCATTCCTACTATGCTACCTAGTTCAGCAGTGCACAATATTGATGTAGTCTTACTAATGTAATTACTTTTTGTTGTCGTTGTTGTCTTAACTACAGTCACCATCCTGTACATTAGATCTCTAGAATGTATTCATCTTCTAAGTTAAAGTTCATCCTTTACACTCAACTTAAGGACAAAGTAAGGAAGATCTTGGTTATGTTGCAAAAAAAGGCAAGCATTATTCTTCATAATATAAAAGTATAGGTAACAAAAGGTGGGAAATGGAAAGTTAAGGAAATATGAAGAGAAGGATAGTATCATAGATACCTGCAACTTCTATAATCTGAAGTCAGGATACTGACTCAAGTTTTTGGAATGAAAAATTGAGGGGTAACATACTATTTAAAGTTAAAGGGTAACCACAACAAAACTTAAAAATAATGACATAACTACCTAACACTGAAGGAATTGGAAGGAAGAAGAAAACATAAATGAGCTAGGTTCTTATCTTTTATACCTGCAGGCCATTAGATAACCAAGAAATTGGAAAGAAGAGTGATTTTTCCAAACACTTCATATATTCAAAGCATGCATAAGTCATGAGTAGTTTTTTTGTAGGCAGGTCTGTATGGTCATGGGGGTATAATCTCATAGCACAGGTGCAGACAATCTCTGTAGCATAGGGACACATTGTGTTAGGAATGATCTTGCAGCCATAGCAGTTTTTCCATTTCATTATCCATACCCAGTTATAAGATTGTATTTGCAAACTTAAAGTTGTATTTGCTTTAATACTCTCTCAAATTTTCCCGGAATTATCTTTGATATTTCACAGAGTACTGTCTCCAAAATTTAATAGCTTGGTACATGGCCATGTGGCTTTATCTAGTGTTTTATTGTCTCTGACTTCTGTTCCAAAAGAATATATTTTCAAGATTGGGTTATTGTTCTCACTGAATTAAATGCTCACTGGAACTTGCTCCTTAGATGACCTTGTTATAGAATAAAAACTATTTAAAAATTATAACTCTAAAAATTAAAATAATAGGCCAGGGGTGGTGGCTCATGCCTGTAATCCCAGTACTTTGAGAAGTTGAGGTAGGAAGATCACTAGAGCCCAGGAGCTTGACACCAGCCTGGGCAACAAAGTAAGACCTCCTTTCTACAAAATATTATTATATTTTTTTAATTTGATGAACTTTTTTTTTGAGACAAGTTTCGCTCTTGTTGCCCAGGCTGGAGCACAATGGCGCGATCTCGGCTCACTGCAACCTCCGCCTCCCAGGTTCAAGCGATTCTCCTGCCTCAGCCTCCTGAGTAGCTGCCATTACAGGCATGCGCCACCATGCCTGGCTAATTTTTGTATTTTTAGTAGAAACGGGGTTTCACCATGTCTGTCAGGATAGTCTTGAACTCCTGACATGGTGATCCACCTGCCTCGGTCTCCCAAAGTGCTGGGATTACAGGCGTGAGCCACCCCACCGGGCCTATTTATTTATTTTTTGAGATAGAGTCTCGCTCCTGTCACCCAGGCTGGAGTGCAGTGGTGCGATCTCGGCTCACTGCAACCTCTGCCTCCCAGGTTCAAGCATTTCTCCTGACTCAGCCTCCCAAGTAGCTAGAACTACAGGTGCCCACCACCACGCCTGGTTAATTTTTGTATTTTTAGTAGAAACAAGGTTTCACCATGTTGTCCAGGCTGGTCTTGAATTCCTGACCTCAGGTGATCCACCGGCCTCGGCCTCCCAAAGTGTTAGGATTACAGGCATGAGCCACTGCACCCAGCCTAAAAAATTACTCTTGACTGGAGTTAAATAATTTCAAATTTTGCACAAAACTGGGACTTTCTTATTTTTAAAACTTTATTTATTTATTTATTTATTGAGATAGAGTCTTGCTATGTCACCCAGGCTGGAGTGCAGTGGCATGATCTCGGCTCATTACAAACTCTGTCTCCTGGGTTCAAGCAATTCTCCTGCCACAGCCTCCCAAGTAACTGGGACTACAGGTATGTGCCACCACACCTGGCTAGTTTTTGTATTTTTAGTAAAGACGGGATTTCACCACGTTAGCCAGGCTGGTCTTGAAATACTGACCTCAGGTGATCTGCCCACCTCCACCTCCCAAAGTGCTGGGATTATAAGCATGAGCCACTGCGTCTGGCCAATTTTTTTTTTTTTTTTTGGACGGAGTCTCGCTCTGTTGCCAGGCTGGAGTGCAGTGGCATGATCTCAGCTCACTGCAACCTCTACCTCCCAGGTTCAAGAGATTCTCCTGCCTCAGCCTCCCAAGTAGCTGGGACTACAGGCACGCACCACTACGTCTGGCTAGTTTTTGTATTTTTAGTAGAGACGGGGTTTCACCATGTTGACGGGGTTTCACCATGTTGGCCAGGATGGTCTTGATCTCTTGACCTCGTGATCCGCCCGCCTTGGCCTCCCAAAGTGCTGGCATTACAGGTGTGTGCCACCGCAGCCGGCCCATGTTTTTAATTAAAAAAAAATTTTTTTCAGAGATGGGGTCTCACCATGTTGCCCAGGCTGGTCTTAAACACCTGGGCTCAAGTGACCCTCCCACCTCAGCCTCCCAAAGTATTAGGATTACAGGTGTAAGTCACTGTGCCTGCCAAAGCTGGGACTTTCTTAATAGGCCGGTTATACTATTTCAAATATTCATTATTCTTTGTTTGTTTTTGAGACAGGGTCTTGCTCTTTTGCCCAGGCTGAGTGCAAGTGGTACGATCAGGGCTCACTGCAGCCTTGACCTCCCAGGCTCAAGTGATCCTCCCACCTCAGCCTTCCAAGTAGCTGGGACTACAAGCACACACCACCACGCCTAGCTAATTTTGTTTGTTTGTTTGTTTGTTTTTTGTAGAGACAGTGTCCCTCTGTGTTGCCCAGGCTGGTCTCGAACTCCTGCAGTCAAGCTATGCTCCCACCTCAGCCTCCCAAAATGCTGGGATTACAGGCGTGAGTCATATCACTCTTGAGAGCCTTGTTACTCCAACTTATGTAAAATATGAGCATATCATAAAAGGGCAGTATTTATTTTAAAACTTTTGGGTGAGAGAGCCTCTTTACAACTAGAAAACTAAAAGCAGAAATATTTAACAGAGCCTGGGCGCAGTGGCTCATGCCTGTAATCTCAGCACTTTGGGAGGTCGAGGAGGGCAGATCACCTGAGGTTGAGAGTTCAAGACCAGCCTGGCCAACATGGTGAAGCCCTGTCTCTACTAAAAATACAAAAACTAGCCAGGTGTGGTCGTGGGCACCTGTAGTCCCAGCTACTTGGGAGGCTTAGGCAGGAGCATCACTTGAACCCAGGAGGCAGAGGTTGCAGTGAGCCGAGATGCACCACTACACTCCAGCCTGGGCGACGGAGCAAGACTCCATCCAAAGAAAAAAAAAAAAAAAAAAAAACAAGAAATGTTTAACAGAAAGTCTCACACAAACCCACAGCTAACATCATACTGTATGGGGAAAACTTGAAACGTTTTCCTCTAAGATCTGGATCAAAACAAGGATGTCCACTTTCATCACTTTTATTCAACATAGTCCTAGAACTGCTAGCCAAAGTAATTAGGAAAGAGAAAGAAATAAAAGACATCCAAATTGGAAAGGAGGAAGTCAAAGTGTCCCTGTTTGCAGTTGACATGATATTATGTGTAGAAAACCCTAATGACTCCACCAAAAAAACGGTTAGAACCGATAAACCAATTTAGTAAAGTTGCAGGATGCAAAATTAACATACGAAAATCAGTAGTGTTTTTTTATACCAATAATGAACTATCCAAAAAAGAAATCAAGAAAATCTCATTTATAATAACTAATATATATAAATATATATAATCTAGGAATACATTTAACCAAGGAGGTAAAATATCTCTACAATGGAAACTATAAAACACTGATGAAAGAAATTGAAGAGAATACAAATAAATGGAAAGATATTCTGTGTTCATGGACTGAAATAATTAATATTCTTAAAATGTACATACTACTCAAAATGATCTACAGATTCAGTGCAATCCCTGTCAAACTTTAAATGACATTCTTCACAAAAATAGAAAAAAATTAATTCTAAAATTTGTATGGAACCACAAAAGTTCCCAAATAGCCAAAGCATTCTTAAACAAAAAGAACAAAACTGGAGACATCACACTACCTGAGTTCAAAATATACTATACAAAGCTATGATAACCAAAATAGCATGGTATTGGCATAAAAATAGACACATAAGCTATAGACACACTATAAAAATGGCACTGAATAGGGAACACAGAAAGAAATCCACACACAGCCAGCTGATTTTCTGTGATGGTACTAAGAACATACATTGGAAAAAGGGCAGTATCTTCAATAAATGATGTGGGGAGAACTGAATGTCCATATGCAGAAGAATGAAACTAGACACCTACCTCTCACCATATACAAAAATCAACTCAAAATGGACTAAAGACTTAAATGTAAGATCTGAAACTATAAAACTACTGGAGAAAAAAAACATAAGGGAAATACTTCATGACATCGATCTGGGGAAAGATTTTTTGGATGAGAACTCAAAAGCACAGTCAGGCGCGGAGGCTCATGCCTGTAATCCCAGCACTCTGGGAGGCCAAGGCGGTGGATCACCTGAGGTCAGGAGTTCAAGACCAGCCTGGCCAACATGGCGAAACCCCATCTCTACTAAAAATACAAAATATTAGCCAGGCATGGTGGTGAGTGTCTGTAATCCCAGCTACTCGGGAGTCTGAGGCACAAGAATCGCTTGGATCCAGGAGGCAGAAGTTGCAGTTAGCCGAGATTGCACCATTGCACTCCAGCCTGGGCGACAGAGTGAGACTCAGAAAAAAAAAAAAAAAAAAAAAAGAAAGCACAAGCAACAAAAGTAAAAATGGACAAGTGGAATTACATCAAACCAAAAACCTTCTGCAGGGCAAAGGAAACAATCAACAGAGTGAAAAGACAACCCACAGAATGGGAGAAAATATTTACAAACTGCATCTGAGAAGGAGTTAATATCCAAAATAGATAAGGAATTTAACTCAATAGCAAAAAATAAATAATCCAATTTAAAAATGGGCAAAAGACCTTAATAGATGCTTTTCAAAAGAAGACACACAAATGGCCAATAGGAAAAGTGTAGGCCAGGCGTGGTGGCTCACGCCTGTAATCCCTGCACTTCAGTAGGCCAAGGCAGGCGGATCATGAGGTCAAGATACTAAAACAATCCTGGCCAACATGGTGAAACCCCATCTCTACTAAAAATACAAAAAGTTAGCCGGGTGTGGTGGCGGGCACCTGTAGTCCCAGCTACTCAGGAGGCTGAGGCAGGAGAATGGCCTGAACCCGGGAGGCGGAGCTTGCAGTGAGCGGAGATCGCACTACTTACACTTTAGCCTGGGCTCCATCTGGAAAAAAAAAAAAAAAAAATTAGCCGGGAGTGGTGGTGGGTGCCTGTAGTCCCTGCTACTCGGGAGGCTGAGGCAGGAGAATTGCTTGAACCCGGGAGGCAGAGGTTGCAGTCAGCCAAGATCACACCACTGCACTCCAGCCTGGTGACAGAACAAGACTCTGTCTCAAAAAAAAAAAAAAAAGAAGAAGGAAAGAAAGAGAGAGAGAGAGAGAGAGAAAGGAAAGAAGACTTCAAGGAAAATATTTGTTCTTGAGGAGCTAAGAAGATAACTAGATAAACATATGCAACTCTGTTTCTCTGTCTCTTGCATACCCTTCTATGTAAGGGAACAACAGTTCTTTTCAACATCCTTTAATGTATGCCACCTCTTGAACACACAATACCTAAGAAAATCTGTTCAGTTTTAAAATTCATGACAATGAGTGGTTTCTTAATTATGCAGGGAGAAACATTTTGAGGCTGTCTTTGTATCTTGTTTTGGTGGTGATCATTTTTTTTCATTCCCATGACTGCAGGAATATTGATCTCAGCGTTACTTTGACCATTAATGAATTATGATGGCAATAAGCAAAGATGCGCACCTCTAGCCTCCAGGGAGCTTAATCTTCTGCTACAACGTTTGCATTTGTAAGTCAGCACCTGTGTAATCTATATTCTATTTGTTATTCTCCTTTAATTACATATTGGTAGTGGTCCATTTGCAGGCTGGGAGCAACCAACTGGAGCATCAAAAAGATTATTAAAATATTGACTTTAAATTAAAAGGCCAAAAAGAAGCAAGACAGGGTTTGTTTCTACCCATTCCGTTATGATGGTTCAGGAACAATTATTTCCTTTCATCTCAAGTTTCAAGAATTGTGCAAGGAACTCCCAAATGCCCTTTACATTCATTCATTATATCTTGCCCCACTTGCTGTGTTTCTTTGTATTATCTATGTAATCCATAGTTCAAATGTAAATTCAGATTTTCTCAATTGTTTTTTTTGTTTTTTTTTTTTTTTTTGAGACGGAGTCTCGCTGTGTCACCCAGGGTGGAGTGCAGTGGCCGGATCTCAGCTCACTGCAAGCTCTGCCTCCCGGGTTTTTACGCCATTCTCCTGCCTCAGCCTCCCGAGTAGCCAGGACTACAGGCGCCCGCCACCTCGCCCGGCTAGTTTTTTGTATTTTTTAGTAGAGACGGGGTTTCACCGTGTTAGCCAGGATGGTCTCGAACTCCTGACCTCGTGATCCGCCCGTCTCGGCCTCCCAAAGTGCTGGGATTACAGGCTTGAGCCACCGCGCCCGGCCCTCAATTGTTAAAATGATGTCCCAATAATTAATTATAAACGAATTTTTTCCCCAGATTAGGATCCAGTGTAGGATCATGCCTTGTACTGAGTTCCCATGTCTCCTTTGTTCCTTTAATATGGAGAAATTTCTCTGCCTTTCTTAGTTTTCTTAATTTGATTTTTTTTTTTTTTCCTTTTGAGATGGAGTCTTGCTCTGTCGCTCAGGCTGGAGTGCAGTGGCGCAGTCTCGGCTCACTGCAACCTCCATCTCCTGAGTTCAAGCGATTCTCCTGCATCAGCTTCATGAAGAGCTGGGATTACAGGCATGCACCACCACACCCGGCTAATTTTTTGTATTTTTAGTAGAGATGGGGTTTCACCATCATAGTCAGGCTGGTCTTGAACTCCTGACTTCAGGTGATCCACCTGCCTTGCCCTCCCAAAGTGCTGGGATTACAGGCATGAGCCAAGATCATGCCATTGCACTCCAGCCTGGGCAACAAGAGCGAAACTCTGTCTCAAGAGAAAAAAAAAAAAAAAAATTGACCTGGATATTTTTTGCCTGGTCATGTATAGCTCTTTTTGGAATAAGAAAAGTCTTGCTATTTTATAAAAAATGAACTGTCTTTGGTTTGGTAGTGTGGCATAGAATATCTTAGAGGGGTAAGTTATTCATCATTCAGTTCTGGATATTTTCTAATTTCTTTTGTGATTTAGTCTTTATACCACAAAATATTTAAAACTGGGTCACTTAATTTGTGAATTTTTTTTTTTTTTTTTTTTTTTTTTTTTGAGATGGAGTTTTGCTCTTGTTGCCCAGGCTGGAGTGCAATGGTGTGATCTCAGCTCACTGCAACCTCCATCTCCCAGCTTCAAGCAATTCTCCTGTCTCAGCCTCCCAAGTAGCTGAAATTACAGGCTCATGCCACCACGCCCGGCTAATTTTGTATTTTTAATAGAGATGGGGTTTCATCATATTGGTCAGACTGGTCTCGAACTCCTGACCTTAGGTGATCTGCCCACCTCAGCCTCCCAAAGTGCTGGGATTACAGGCATGAGCCACCATGCCAGACCAACTTGTGAATTTTCTAGTTACCTTTTTCCTAATGGTATCTATATTTCTTTTTTTCTTTCTTTCTTTCTTTTTTTTTAGAGACAGGGTGTCTCTCTGCTGCTCAGGCTGGAGCGCAGTGGTGCGATCACAGCTCACTGCAGCCTCGACTTCCTGGGCTCCAGTGACCCTCTCGCCTGAAACCGTACTCCCCCTCAAGCAGCTGAGACTACAGGTATGTACCACCACACCCAGCTAATTTTTATTTTTTGTGGAGACGGGATCTTGCTTTGTTGCCCAGGCTGGTCTTGAATTCCTGGCCTCACACAACCCTCCCACCTCTGCCTCCCAATGCACTGGGAGCCACTGTGCCCAGCCCTGTATTTCTATTACAAGTGATGTTTTAGCATCATTCTGTGAAGCCCAGGGAACAGATTCTGTATGATTTCAGTCATGTGAAAGTTGTTCAGACTTGCTTTGTTGTCCAGCATACATGAGTTTTATAAATGTTCCAAATACACTTGAAAAGGAAATGTTTTCTGTGGTTGTTGGTGGGAGTGTTCCTCTTGTCAATTGTGTCAAGTTTATTAACCTTGTTCAAGCCTTCTGTATTGTTCATGATTTGCTTATTTTTTGCTTGTTTTGAGTGTTTGCTTATTCTATCATTTATTGAGAGAGGGGTGATAAAATCTCTCACTGAAAGTATGACTTCATTTCTTTCTTCAGTTTTTGCTGTATACATTTTGAGGCTAGGTTATTAGGGTGAATACAAATTTAGAATTCTTATATCTTCTGGTAAACTTAACCTTTATCTCATAATAAAGTTTTTCTATTTATCTCTAGCAATACTTTCTGCTTTAACCACTAATTTAATATTAATATAGCTACACCTTCTTTCTTCTGGTTAATACTTGCATCGATTTTGTTTGTTTGTTTGTTTTTGTTTTGTTTTTTTGAGACGGAGTCTCGCTCTGTCACCCAAGCTGGAGCGCAGTGGCGCCATCTCCGCTCACCACAACCTCCGCCCCCTGGGTTCCAGCGATTCTCCTGCCTCAACCTCCCCAGTAGCTGGAGCAGCTGGGATTACAGGCACTTGCCACCATGCCTGGCTAATTTTTGTATTTTTAGTAGAGACGGGGTTTCACCATGTTGGCCAGGCTGATCTTGAACTCCTAACCTCAGGTGATCCGCCTGCCTCGGCCTCCCAAAGTGCTGGGATTACAGGCATGAGGCACTGCGCCCGGCCCATCCTTATTTAACCCTTTGCCTTTTCCTAACCAATTACTTTCAATCATTTTGAACATTTTATATGGCTTTCCTTAATTTTTTAATATTTCCTTTACATATATTTTTGTTGATTTTAAAAAATTAAATTATAGACATTGTGACTATTCGAACCAATATATCTCAAAAAATAATTCCCTAATATCATCTAACACCGAGCGCACACTCAGCTAACTCCAGTTGTTTATAACGTGACTTTTAGAACTGTGTGTGTTGGCTGGGGGCGGTGGCTCCCGCCTGTAATCCCAGCACTTTGGGAGGCCGAGGTGGGCGGATCATGAGGTCAGGAGTTCAAGATCAGCCTGGCCAATATGGTGAAACTCCATCTCTACTAAAAATACAAAAATTAGCCAGGCATGGTGGTGCACGCCTGTAGTCCCAGCTATTCCGGAGGCTAAGGCGGAGAACTGCTTGAACCCGGGAAGTGGAGGTTGCAGTGAGCCAAGATCATACCACTACACTCCACCCTGGGCGACAGAGTGAGACTCCATCTCAAAAAAAGAAAGAAAGAAAGAAAAAAGAACTGTGTGTCATTGCATTTAACTGTATGGCTCTTAGTCTTTTAAAATATAAAATAAGCTAACTTAATTGATAAATTGTTATATCAGGAGTGACCATAGGAAATGAAACAGATATTTTAAAAATCACTTTTAAAAATATATAAGGAATATATTCAGTACATCCCCTTTAAAAGAAAAATCAGAAAGATACAGAAAGTGGAAATAAGAAAAGAAATTTTTTACGGCTTTTACCAATTGTGAGCATGACTACCCTACTGATGTATTTATCTGTCTAGCTCCTTATCTGTCAATACTTTTACATGGTAAGACCATTCTGTATGTAATTCTGCATTTATGTAGGCAGTTTTATATCTTGCTTTGTATCTTCAAAATTAATATGATTGTAATTTTTTTTTAAGAGACAGCATCTCACTTTGTTGCCCAAGCTAGGCTGGAGTGCTGTGACATGATCATAGTTCACTATAGCCTCGAACTCCTAGATTTAAGTGATTCTCCTGCTTCAGCCTTCCAAGTAGTTGGAACTATAGGTGCATACCACTGCACCCAGCTCATGAAAAAAAAAAAAAAAATTTATAGAATGGGATCATACCACTGCACCCAGCTCATGAAAAAAAAATTTTTTTATAGCATGGGATCACTTGCATTGTTGCCCAGGCTGGTCTCAAACTCCTGGCCTCAAGCTATCCTCCCACCTCAGCCTCCCAAAGCACTGGGATTACAGGCGTGAACATTTAGAGTTTTTTCCAATTGTAATAGTTAATAAAAATGAACATATTTTTGAAGAAATTTTAGTCTGCTTCACATTATAGCCTAATCCTAGACTCTGAAAAGTAGAATTTCTCCTTCCTTCCTCCCTTCCTTCCCCCCTTCCCCCCTTCCTCCCTTCCTTTCTCCCTTCCTTCCTTCCTTCCTTCCTTCCTTCCTTCCTTCCTTCCTTTTTCTTTCTTTTTGAGACAAAGTTTTGCTTTTGTTGCCCAGGCTGGAGTGCAATGGTGCAATCTTGGCTCACTGCCACCTCCGCCTCCCAGGTTCAAGCAATTTTCCTGCTTCAGCCTCCTGAGTAGCTGGGATTACAGGTGCCCGCCACCACGCCCAGCTGATTTTTGTATTTTTAGTAGAGATGGGGTTTCACCATGTTGGCCAGGCTGGTCTCCGACTCCTGACCTCAGGTGATCCACCAGCCTCGGTCTCCCAAAGTGCTGGGATTACAGACGTGATCCACTGTGCCCAGCAATGAAATTTCTTAAAGCAAAGGCTTAACCTCTTTTAAGGCTTTCCGGAAAATTGTTCCAAACTTTTAAAATTCCAGTGAGCTAAAGTTTACTACATTGAGATTGATGTCCTCGTCATAGCAGACACAGCCTGCGAGGCTTCACGGATACTTGTTTTGGACACCTGTCGTGGAAGCTGAAGATGTCAGATACTTTCCCAGGATCTCTTGAAGCAGGGGCACTGCCCTGCGACCTGGGATAGACCAGTCTAACTGGCTCCCTCCAGACTGCGGCAGAGGCTGTTTATACAAAGAAGCCCAGTAGAGAATCCCTTTGGGGGATGCCTGTAGTGGCAGGAGCTGAGGGGTGCTGCATCTGATGCACAGAGCTGAGGTGGTGGCCATGAGGTCCAGCACTCAGCACTTGTGGCAGTGGTGTCCTCACCAGTAAGGGCTTGGGCATGATTTTGGCTCTGGCTGTGGCTGATTCTAGTTTTTCTTCTTCTTGCCCATTTACTGAGCCTGGTTGTCTAGCCTTTCCTGATCTTCTTTCAAGTCCCAGTATCCTTCAATAAATTACTTTTCTATTAAAACTAGTCGGTTTGATTCTATTGCTTGCAAAGAAGAATGTGATGAATCTTCTATACAGGGATTCTTCTTCTGTGTAGCAAGGCCCATTTCAAATAGCAGGAGAACTGGCGTGCTGAGGGAGTGCCAGGGCGATCCAGAGAGCTCAGTGTGGTCACGTGTCAGGGCCGGGAGTTGGAAGAGCCCAGGTCAGTGAACTGGGACAATATTGGAATCTGAAGGTAAAAATAGCTTCTTAAGAAGTTAACATCAGCCAGGCGCAGTGGCTCATGCCTGTAATCCCAGCACTTTGGGAGGCCGAAGCCAGTGGATAACAAGGTCAGGAGATCGAGACCATTCTGGCTAACACGGTAAAACCCCATCTCTACTAAAAATACAAAAAATTAGCCAGGCATGATGGCATGCGCCTGTGGTCTCAGCTACTTGGGAGGCTGAGGCAAGAGAATCACTTGATCCCAAGAGGCAGAGGTTGCAGTGAGCTGAGATTGGACCACTGCACTCTAGCCTGGGCGACAGAGCAAGACTCCATCTCAAAAAAAAAAGAAGAAGAAGTTAACATCTATGGCCAGCCACGCCTCCACAACTTTGGGAGGCTGAGGCAGGTGGATCACTTGAGGCCAGGAGTTTGAGACCAGCCTAGCCAACATGGTAAAACCCTATCTCTACTAAGAAGGCAAAATTATCTGGGCATGGTAGTGCATGCCTGTAGAACCAGCTACTTGGGAGGCTGAGGTAGGAGAATCGCTTGGACCCAGGAGGTAGAGGATGCAGTCAGCTGAGGTTGTACCACAGCACTCCAACCTGGACAATAGAATGAGAGTCTATCTCAAAAAAAAAAAAAAAAAGTTTGATTCTTGGGCATGCAGTCTGTATGGTAACAGAGTGATTTGGGGGCTGATTCAGGAGTCCAGCTCTTGTAAATGTGTTACTAGAAACCAGGTCTGGTAAGGTGCCTAAACATTAAGCGTCTGAATGGACAAGAAGCCAGGCAGCCTAGGTTGGAGACGGGTGTTGGGTCTGAGACTATACATGGGGCGGGGGGCAGTGGTAGATGGAGCTGTGCAGACGTGGAGTGGAAGCTAACAACCACCAGGGAAGGCCATGGCAACCACTTAGGAATTTCTTTTTGGCCATTTCTTCAGAACCAGTTTCCAAGTAATATGACAAAAGCAGCCTCATAATGTAAGAGGTAAACTCTGTTTCTGACCAAAAACAGTATTACTCAGTTTGATATCTTTCCCGTAGGGATGGGCTTTGATAAATTTAGGTCATTTCAAAAATCCAGAAAACCAAGTGTGTAACCACTAGGGACATTTAAAAGAACATCGCCAGCTTTAAAGGCGATCTTTAGAATAGCTATTTATTTAGGCTTTATGTGTTTCCAAAGTTAACCAGTGTTTCACATCAGCTATCTTCTCTAACCCTCTCAACAACCTGAAAGGTAGGTATTAGTAACCCCATTTCATGGATGAAAGAACAGGCTGAGAAGTTAATTATCAGATTAGATTGTAAATGAGTGGTAAAGCAAGAATTCAAACCCAGATCTGCTTCACTTTTCTGTAGGCAGTGTTTAAGAAGGATCCAGAAATACTTCAAGCGATGCCAGTGGTAGTGTTGCCTCCTCAGAAGACTGCTTTCAGGGGAACAGTATACATCTGCCCTGTAAATTCTGGATGGTAAATGTGACAAAACTCTCTCCTTGACCCAGCTCTAGTGAGACTGCTCTAAGCCCTCTTCTCAACATGGCTCAAGCGTGGGCTTCAGTGTACATTTGGTTGGGCCTGCATTGCTCAGTTTTAGCAAGAGTCCGGTTAAGTTAAAGAGAATCTCACACCTTTGATATCAGATTCTTCCATATCTGATCAAATTCCTCATCCCCTATCTTCAATATCTGATCATTCTGCCCTGTCTGCACCAAGAATCTCCCCTCACCCTTGGTGTCTCCTTTTAGTAATTTTCCATCCACGAGTCTCTCCCCACTCTTCAAGCCTACTCTTTGCTGTAACTCCCTACCCCTCCTTGTCTTATTTGCAGCTGAACTCTGTTCTATACTGAGGTCTCTTTTTCCTGATTGCAATAGTTCCTGAATAAAATCTGTTTTTACTGCTTATACACTGGCTAGCTCTGGTTTTCTTTACCAGAAGTCACAGTTAACACATGTGAAAACCCATTTGCAAAACAAATCCACAGGACTCAGTCCATGTGCTGTGAAGTCTTTGATCAAGGACTTAAAAACAATGAAAAGTAATAAACAGATCTGAATACAATTCAGGTAATAAAACACTTTCATTGGTTTTCATACTCAGCAAAAGTATTTTTACTGATTAAAAGATAAACAATCCTCACTCTACTAACTCAATGACACATTGAAACATTAGCCTAACTTGTGCACCTTTCAGCGAAGCTACTCTCTTTGCGTAGGCACAGCTCTTTCAGTCAAGGTACAGGAGAGCAAACCCACGCATGAATTCCTTTCATCTCAGGGCATTTCTTTCTGTGGTGTCTTTGTGAAGGAATGCACACTCACAACAGCCGAAAATCTAACTCTCTAGATTTCATTTAGCTAACATTAGGCCAGTCTTTGGACTGAAGGTAATGCCTACATATAGGAGGAAGGGAGAGGAATCTCTGAATTGCAACCCTTTTAGACTTCCTCCATGATGAAGCAGAGAGGGGAGGACTATTGTTTGGGAGATGTGTGTGGGAGGTGAAGATTTCAGATTTTCTTTAAAATAATAGTTGGCTGCACAGGCAGCAGCAAAGCCGACCTGTACATTGCGGGATTGTCTCTGTGTTAAGAGGTCTGGCCAAGCTGGGGGGCCTCAGCAGGGGATTGCTCAGTTGATCAAGTCTTAATTTGTCTTTTCCACTCTGGGTGGTGCTGTCTGTCCCTTTCATCTCCCAATCACCGACATAGGGGGAGATGTTGAGGGCAGTGCTGTGTTATCTTAAGGTTTCCTTCAAGAAAGCAAAACCAAACAAACAAGCAAACATGTTTTGCTTCCCAACTGTGCACCCCTTGGGGAGATTCAAAGGCTCTTCTGAACCAGACAGGTGCTGATGTCTCTGCTGCCATTTGGATGTGGGTTTGGCGAGGGTGGCAGGAGTGAAGGGAAAGCAGAGGGATCTCGATTGCCATTTCTTCCTGTTGCAGTTGCTTCAGACGGTTCAGCTTCCAGCCAGACAGTTCCTAATGGACCTGCACAGCATGCAAAAAAACCCTTCTTTGTAAAAATAACTCCTTTGATTTCTCCCAGCCTTGGGCCCTGTTTAGTTAGGGGCAATGACCAGGAGGCAAGTCGTTCCGGGCCTTGCTGGTAGAGTAAGGGGGAGATCGCCCATGGCTTCCCCAGCTGCACTGCCTGTGGAGCAAAGGGTTCAGAAGCAGAGAATTTTTAAAAATATAATAATAATAAAAAGAATGAAAGAAAGAAGCCCTCTTTGAAAATCCTTACTGTTTCCCACTGTCTCCTACAGCGATTGCCCTTTCATTAGTGTGGAAATCCAACAATGTGGAAATCGAGTTTTGGTTTTTTTTTTTTTTTTGCTTTGATATCAGCCTAACCCTTGAGGCTAAACTTGTGGTAAGCCACCTGTCCACGTTAGCTAAAATAAAGTTGTAGCTGGAATCACCACCTAGTCCTTTAGCTGTTGTACATTTTCATGTTTATCCTTTGAGGCCTGAGACAATAACCACATATTGCTTTATTATTCAGGATCCCCTGGGTTGCTGGCAACCGAAACCCGAACTGAATTTGTTTAAGAATAAGGGAGGAATATATTGGGAGAATATTGGGATATTTTAAGTAACTGAAGGAGGGGTCAAGAGGTCAATCTATGAGAAAGACAAGGAACCAGGCAGAAATTTAACAATAAAATGAAATAAAACCGGAACCGGGGCACTGGAACCAGGCAGAAATTTAACAATAAAATGAAATAAAACCGGAACCGGGACTCCCAAGTGCCCCCTGGATTCCTTCTCTCTCTGTCTGCAGCTCTATCCCTCCTGGTATCCAGGGCTTTCTCTCTCATCGTAGATCTGAGTCTCACATACTGTGGGTTAAAACACCAAAGAGGGGCTGATTTTGTTTCTTTTTTTCTTTTCTCTTTTTTTTTGAGATGGAGTCTTGCTCTGTCGCCCAGGCTGGAGTGCAGTGGCGCCATCTCGGCTCACTGCAAGCTCCGCCTCCCGGGTTCACGCCATTCTCCTGCCTCAGTCTCCCGAGTAGCTGGGACTACAGGCGCCCACCACCGCGCCCCGCTAGTTTTTTGTATTTTTAGTAGACACGGGGTTTCACCGTGTTAGCCAGGACGGTCTCGATCTCCTGACCTTGTGATCCACCCGCCTCGGCTTCCCAAAGCCCTGGGATTACAGGCGTGAGCCACCGCGCCCGGCCCTGATTTTGTTTCTTAATTCTAGATAGAAAAGTCTTGGGGAAGGCTCTGACTGTGTGGGCCCCAGCCGGGTCCAGGCAACTCTAGTTTGGCGGAGGCGGGGTCATATAAGAACATGGCCACACTCCCCCCATCCCGTGAACCACTTGTTTATAGGGCGGAAAGGAGCTATTCCAGAAAGGGGGCTTCTTTCTTGGAAGGATGGGTTCTAATCAAAGCAAGCAGCAGCCATTTACTAAACATACATAACATACTTGCATATTGACCTGAGAAATGTTTCTTAGGGATTTTGGCCATCTTGGTAATAATCAGAGTCTTGGTAAAAGTCAGAAATCAAAACCCTAATCAGATGCATCTACATGGCAAAAACTATAAGATTCTTTTGGTTTGTTTTTAACTCAAAACTCCAAAGAGGACAGAATATACTGAGAATGACTGGACCCATGCTCTAAAGCAAACTAAATACATAGCGGTTACACTCGTATTTATATGTACCATAGTGCACGGGACTTCAGTGAGTTCTTATATTCACCTCTAGTTTCTCCTCCCTACGGAAGCAGTGACCACAGCAGACTGAAGCAGCTAAGGGGGTTTTCTAGACTTACTTGGATTGAATTCTCTTTTGCATGCTCACTGTTGTTTTTTTCTTGCTTGATTTGGTCTGAGCTGAGATGTCCACTCTTTAGGGGAGGACTGTTATTTTGGAGACTTGCCTCCGTCCAGCTAGCTCACTGGACGGGCTGTGCTCACTGTGGCCTCCTGACCTGGATGAGTCGGTCAGCACGCTGTCAAGGGGTCCCGTCTCTTTCTGCATGGGTGGCTGTCTTTGCAAGAGCTGTGATGGTGGGTAAAATGTTCAAAGCCCCATAGGCAGGATGAAACGCACCATTGTCTATTTACTTAACTCAGTGGTGTCTGACGTAAGACCACAGAACACACCTTCTTTCCATGACCCATCTTGCCTGACCCTACCTGCTGGCACTATGTTGCCAGCAACCTGGATATTACTGTTAATTAGTTCATGCCTAACATGCAGTGGCTTATACTTGGTATTACTGACTGTCTAAGAATAGGCACAGCCTGGAATTGAGAAGTGAAAACTGCAAAATGGCTGGGTGGAAAAAATGATGGGACAGAGAGCAGGCCTTTTGGTGTTTTCCCTGTAGTTATCTTTTACAGGTTAAATAAGATTAATATTCATGGTGAACCAAGAGCAATTAGCTACTTTGCATGTGTTACTGCTTCTTAGCCTATTCTAAACTCTGTTTTATGTATTTATTTTAAAGGACTTTGCCTTGATTAGGGCCAATCGTGTAAGACCTTGTACTTTGCATATTTGCAATCATGTTTGCATGTTTGCATTTCTAAAGTTTTGAATTTCAAATTAGGCAACGAGTTTCAGCAAATATACTTCAGGTACACATGACCATAATCAGGACATGAGACTATACTACAATAAAATCCCCAAATGGCCTCTAGGGATAAAATATTTTATGTTTTCTATTTATAATAAAAATTTGGGGTGAGGGTTGGCTTTATTTTAAAAACAGAATAATTCAGAATATAATTTAAATGCAAAATTGCAAACTAGTATTTTTTCTAATTATATTCAAAATCTGAACCCCCTGACAGGGGCAAGGGAAGGTTGGAATATTCTTATCCATAATGATGATGGAATAACAGGCCTTTCCCCTTTTCTTTCCTCTTCTTCCCTGGGACAGCAGTGCCCGCTGTCGTGCACCTATCACTTACGCTCATACTGTTTTCCAGGATACTTGGCCAAGGCATCTTCCAACATGTTCTAAGGTGGTTTCAGAAATAATTTTTATCAGATCATAGCTAATCTTTCTAACAGATCTATGAGGTAAACATCCCAGGCCCATTCGCTATAAATGTTAGTGCTCCGATTTTTATCCAGATTTTTTTGACTTTTAATCAAGGACCTTTTTCACTTCATTTATATTTCTCAAATTGAGAGCTGAAGATCCTTGAAAGTCTTCAGTCATATTCTCAAGGGGCCTTGAGTTCTCTATGAGAATTCAATTTTGTATTTTCATTTTGATGCTAATAATCAGGGACGATCAACATATTTTGGTTCATTTGGCTGATCAACTTAACAGAGAGCTTCCACATACTTTCGGGGCCTGCATTTTTATCTGTGTTTAAGATTTTCTTGGTGACAGGGAATGACAGTTTCTTTGTCAGAAAAATCATTGTAAATGATTAAAAACAAGACAAAATACACAGACATGTGAATGTTGTGTTCTCACCAAGTGAAGGCCCAATGACCTCATCACAGGATGTACAAAGGAAGGTTCTGCGTAACGTAAATAGAGACAAGCAGTGGAAGCATTGAGTCACTGCGAAGCATGAGGCCAGCGGGCTGAACTCAGGAGAGCCTGGGCAGGGAGCACCACTTTCACGCTGTTGAGGAGAGTGAGCATTCTGTATTTGTTCCATTAAATTAAAAGTATTCATTTGAATTGTATGGCTTTCCTACATTTGTTGACCTATAAGTTTGTTTTGGTTTTATTGTGGCATGATGTCTATACGCAAACATTCTTTATATCTAGTTTTAAGTTTACATATATTATAACGTTTTAATAAAAATCACTTAGGATGACATCAGAGGTCCATGAGAATGTCTTTCCCCTAAAGACAGTCACACATTATTCCATCAGCACTCCATCATAGGCTAAGTTTCCAAAGAAGTTTTAGGAAAGAGGAAAGTATATTTGAGGTTTTTGTTTGTTTGTTTGTTTGTTTGGTTTGGTTTGATTTTTTACAGAGTTTCACTCTTGTTGCCCAGGCTGGAGTGCAATGGCGCAATCTTGGCTCACTGCAGCCTCCGCCTACTGGGTTCAAGTGATTCTTCTGCCCCAGCCTCCCAAGTAGGTGAATTTGGCCAGGTGCAGTGACTCATGCCTGTAATCCCAGCACTTTAGGAGGCCGAGGCAGATGGATCACCTGAGATCAGGAGTTCAAGACCAGCCTGACCAATGGGCGTGGTGGTGGGCACCTATAGTCCCAGCTACTCAGGAGGCTGAGGCAGGAGAATGGCATGAACCTGGGAGGCAGAGTTTGCAGTGAGCCAAGATGGCACCACTGCACTCCAGCCTGGGCGACAGAGTGAGACTCAGTCTCAACAACAGCAGCTGGGCACGGTGGCTCATGCCTATAATCCCAGCACTTTGGGAGGCCGAGGTGGGTGGATCACCTGAGGTCAAGAGTTCAAGACCAGCCTGGCCAACACAGCAAAACCCTGTCTCTACTAAAAATACAAAAATTAGTCGGGTATGGTGGCACATGCCTGTAATCCTAGTTACTTGGGAGGCTGAGGCAGGAGAATTGCTTGAACCCAGGAGGCAGAGGTTGCAGTAAGCTGAGATCATGCCATTGCACTCCAGCCTGGGCAATAAGAGTGAAACTCTGTCTCAAAACAACAACAACAACAACAGCAAAAGTCTATGAAAATGTGCCATTCAAGGCCAGGTATTGTGGTTCATGCCTATAATTCCAGCACTTTGGGAGGCCAACGCAGGCGGATTGCTTGAGCCTGGGAGTTCAAGACCAGCATGGCCAACATAGTGAAACATCGTCTCTACTGAAAATACAAAAGTTAGCTGAGTATGGTGGTGAGTGTCTGTGGTTCTAACTACTGGGGAGGCTGAGGCATGAGAATCGCTTGAACCCAGGAGGCAGAGATTGCAATGACCCAAGATTGTGCTACCGCACTCCAGCCTGGGCAACAGAGCTAGACCCTGTCACACACAGGCATGCACGCCTGCGCGCGTGCACACACACACACACACACACACACACACACACACGCCATTCAAACAGCAAAATCTGAAAGATTTTAACCAATTTATTTATTTTTTTGAAACTTTGTTTCACTCTTTCACCCAGCCCGGAGTGAAGTGACACAATCTCGGCTCACTGCAACCTCTGGCACCTGGGTTCAGGCTATTCTCCTGCCTCAGCCTCCTGAATAGCTGGGATTATAGGCACCCACCACCACGCCTGACTAACTTTTGTGTTTTTAATAGAGACGGGTTTCGCCATGTTGGCCAGGCTGGTCTCACACTCCTGACGTCACGTGATCCACCTGCCTTGGCTTCCCAAAGTGCTGGGATTATAGGCCTGAGCCACCACACCTGGCCTTTTTTTTTTTTTTTTTTTTTTTTTACCAACTTTTAAAATGTACCTTTAACTGACATTTTTTTTTCAGACCTGCATTCTTGTGATGATAAAAGGGGCCAGAACCAACTGTGCATTCTTTTAGAACCTCTTCTCCAGCTACCCGGGTGGCCAAAGGTGGAGAAAAGGGGACAGGAAGAGTCAGGGCATATGGGCCCTGAGAATCTTTTGGTTTCTGGCTCCACTTCTCTTTGGTAGGGTCTGCTGAGGCTTTGCTAGGCCGAGAGAGATACAAGCAAGGGGTTGGGGCTATGGAGACTGGAATGGAATATAAATAAAAATCAATAATCATATGCCTAAAAGTGTTCCCTTCATGACCTTTCAGCCTTTGTCAAATCATTTTGGGGTTTTTGTTTGTTTGTTTGTTTTATATCTTTTATATTTTGTAGAGATGGGGTCTCCCTATGTTGCCCAGGCTGGTCTCAAACTCCTGGGCTTAAATGACCCTCCCACCTTGGCCTCCCAAAGTGCTGGGATTATAGGTGTGAGCCACGGTTCCTGACTGGTCAAGGCATTTTGTATTGAAGATTTCCCTCTTAGACATAGACTGAATAATACCTAACACTTACACATGTAAAAGGATGGACTTGGGCATTTAATGCTCCTTACATGGCCAGTGATATGGAAGTCTAAAGAATTGTCTACTCCAGCTGAGTGCAGCGGCTCATGCCTGTAATCCCAGCACTTTGGGAGGCTGAGGTGGGCAGATCACCCAAGGTCAGGAGTTCAAGACCAGCCTGGCCAACATGGTGAAACCCCGTGTCTACTAAAAATACAAAAAAATTAGCCGGGCATAGTGGCAGGTGCCTGTAATCCCAGTTACTTGGGAGGCTGAGGCAGGAGAATCACTTGAACCCAGGAGCCAGAAGTTGCAGTGAGCCAAGACTGTGCCATTGCACTCCAACCTGGGCAACAAGAACGAATCTCCGTCTCAAAAAAAGAGAAAAAAAAAAAAGAGAATTGTCTACTCCATTTAGTGATTAGTAATATTTCAGTGGAAAAGACCTCAACTAAGGATAATTGTTTGGATAAAAATATTTCAATTCCCATAGCAAAAAAAAAAAAAAAATTCAATTCCACATTATATTGCTTCCCCATTTAAATGAAAGTACGGAAATCCATTAATTCTGTAGCACATGCCCGAGAGCAGATAATAGTCCAAAGGGTGCCTTCTAAGGAAGAGTTGTTGGTTCTTTCATTCTTCGCATTATTGAGAAAACTGAAAAATGTTAGTCTGTAAGATGATTTTTTTTCCATTAGAAGAGAACGGAAGTAAATATCAGAAATGAGTAATATTTGTAGTCTCCAGAAAGGGGATGGCTTAGAAACTGGGATGAAGCAAGACTTACTCTTCATATCTGTACCTTTTGAATTTTGTAACAAGTAAATGCATTACTTACATAACAACGCATCTGTCAATAGAACAACAACGAAAGGTGCACCTTATGTCTCCTGACACTGACAAGAGGTCCTATCTCTATGGTCTTTGCTCTTCAACCAGCTGATCCCTTCAACCAGGTGATCCCTTCAACCAGCTGATCCCTTCAACCAGGTGATCCCTTCAACCAGCTGATCCCTTCAACCAGGTGAACACTACAAATCCCATTAATAGGGCTCTACAAAAAAACACAAAAATGAGCCAGGCATGGTGGCACATGCCTGTAATCCCAGCTACTTGGGAGGCTGAGCTGGGAAGACTGCTTGAACCTAGGAGGCAGAGGTTGCAGTGAGCTGAGATGGCACCACTGAACTCCAGCCTAGGTGACAGAGTGAATCCCTGTCACAAAAACAAACAAACAAACAAGCAAAAAACTAGTTTCACCTGTTTCTTTCTATTTGCATAATGTGACTACTAGAAAGCTTAAAATTATACAAGTGGCTCACAGTATATTTCTCTTGGACAGCACTGTCTGGAATTTACTGTGAGCCCAATGTGTCCAAGGACCTAAAGCTACTAGAGTGTAGTTAGAATGTGAAGGGCAAAGGGGTTGTGGCAAGGACAGGCCTGGATATAGGAAGTGATCGCAGCAGGCATGATTGCCCTTGGAGGTCATTTCAAGGGTTCAGACCTTCCTAAGAGCATAGGAAACTACTGGGGAGATTTCCTCAGGGCAGTGATAAGAACAGACCTGCATTTTAAAAAACACTTGGCTTTTGTAGGAAATTCATAGTAATGACTGCTGCAATCACCTATAGCTGTTCTGTGCACTTAGACGAAAATCCAAATTCCTCATCTCAGCCTACAAGGCTGTTTGCATTGGACTCCAGCGTCCTGCTGCCACCTCATCAAATGCCATGACCTCCTATTGTCTCTCTAAAACAGGGCAGAATCTTTTCCATCTCAGGACCTTCTAACTTGTAAATTCCCTTTGCCTGGAATGCTTTTCCTTGGTTCATCTCAGAACTGGCTCTTTGTAATCAGAGGTATTTTTTTTCCAGCTTCTGTGTCACCTCCTCAGAGAAGCCTTCTCTCACCCCCCTTCCTAAAATATCCTCCTCCAGTTAATTATTTCCTTCATTGCACTTATCACTGTCTGAAATTATCTTAGGATTTATTCGTTTGCTTGTTTATTGCCTGTGTTTGCATATTAGGATATAAACTTCTGGAGAGCAAAGGCCTTGCTAGTCTAAATTGCTCTTTTATATGACGATGGGTGCTTTGAGGATGGAAGGGGTACAAGGAAACCTGTAGACCAAGTGCAGCAGAAGGCCCAGGATAGAACTCTAAGGAGGGTAAGTGTGCAGGAGGTGAATGACGGAGGGAGAGCAGGCGCTAGAGACTGAAGGACCATCCGGGCAGAAAGAGCTGCGTCCTGCCACGGAGGGCCATGGAAGAAAGGGTTTCAGGAAGGAGCTCTTGGTCAATAGCAGAAAGTGATGCCTAGAGGATAAGTATAGTGTCCACTGTCTACAGCGAGTTGGGGGCATTGGTAGCCTTGGGAGAAGTGTGTTCTGTGGAGTGATGGGGTGGAAGGCAGATGGCAGTGGAGCACAAGGAGGAGGTGGTGAAATAGAGGGGGTAGATGTACACACCTCCACTCCTCCATGACATGTGACAGTGGGAGATCCAGGGATGGGGCTGGAGTTGGATATGGGGCCTTTGGAGGATTTTTTTTTTTTTTTAATCAAATGGGAGACAGTTGAGCTGTTGGGCTGAAGCTGGAAAAGTTAAAGGAAACGGAGAGATAGGAGATGATATGCAACCTCTGCTTCCTGGGTTCAAGTGATTCTCCTGCCTCAGCCTCCTGAGTAGCTGGGATTACAGGCGCATGCCATCACGCCCAGCTAATGTTTGTATTTTTAGCACAGACAGGGTTTCACCATGTTGGCCAGGCTGGTCTTGAACTCCTGACCTCAAGTGATCCACCCACCTGGGCCTCCCAAAGTACTAGGATTACAGGTGTGAGCCACTGCACCCGGCCAGGATATTTACTCAACACTTGTGATTGGCAGACAAGGAACATGGTCCCATCTCCAGGAGGCTGCAGTGTGGTTAGAGTGGCAAGACATGGCAACAAAGGAGAATAACTCAGTGTGTGATAAGCCTACAGGAAATGAGTGCTGTAGTATTTCAGAGGAGAGCAAGATTAACTCCTGATGCTGTGATCAAGGAAGTTTTCATGAGAAGTGGCATTTGATTTGGGACTTGAAAGCAGAGGAGCATTTTACTAGCTGGAAATCTAAGTGATAAAAGAAAATAAAGGAGAAGGAGAGTGCATTTCATGTAAAGGGACTGGCATGAACAAATAAAGGAAATAATGTATTTTAATCAGTTTATCCTTTTGGCAAAGAAACAGAGACAATTTTTTTTTTTTTTTTTTTTTTTTTTTGGTCTATACCCTAATAAAACACAGCAATTTAGAGTAAGAAAGAGACTTTAGAGATTGTCTTATCAAATGTCCTTGTTTTCCTAGGTATGAAAACTGAGGTGCAGAAAGAAATTACTATTGAAAGTCACAAACTGGTAAGTGAGAGAGTTGGGCTCTGGCTCACAAGTGTAGCTTCCACAATGACATAATTGTACAGGTTTTAAGCATAGAATATATTTAGTAAAACTACATCAAATTTTGTTGATTTATATCAGAAGTGCAAGGGAGTGAAGACTAGATGAATTTTTAGATTTTTTTTAAAAAAGAAATATAGTTGTAATCCCAGTACTTTGGGAGGCTGAGGCAGGAGGATCACTTGAGCCCAGGAGTTCAAGACTAGCCTGGGCAAAAAGTGAGACTTCCTGTTTACAAACAAGCAAAAAATTAGCCAGGTGTGGTGGTGCACCTGTCGTCCCAGCTGCTTGGAAGGCTGAGGTGGGCAGAGCCCACTTAAGCCCATGTGGTTGAAGCTGCAGTGAGCCATATTCATGCCACTTCAGTCTCAATAACCAAGCGAGAACTTGTGTCAAAAAAGAAATACAGTTATGTAGTCATAGTGATTACAATTCCAGCAAAGTTTTGCTACACAGACGTGTCATTGCAACCTACATGAATGGAGAGACAAGAATGATTTGTTATTGAGAGATTAACGGATGACTTCCTGCTATTCACCAGACTTATCCTGGTCTCCTATGTCTTGGCCAAATTAAACCCCAATTGGCCAAAAGTGAAATTGAAAAAAAATCCATGTTAACTCAAAGTATAAATTCACAAAAGAGTGGGAGAAAGATGATGAGAAGGTATTAGTTTCCTATGGCTGCTATAACAAGTTAGCACTTTGGGGGCTTCAAACAACACAGATTTATTATTTTATGGTTCTGAAGACCAGAAGTCCAACACAGGTCTCACTGGACTGAATCAAGTTTTGGCACAGTTGCATTCCTTTCTGGAGGCTGTAGAGGAGAATCTGTTTTCTGCCTTTTCTGACTTCTAAAGACTGCCCACTTTCCTTGGCTTGTGGCCAGTGACATTGCACCTCCCTCAGGGAACTTGATCACCCCCTGACCACAGCTGAAAAAGGTTCTCTGCTCTTAAGACTCATGCAATTAGACCGGGCGCAGTGGCTCACGTCTGTAATCCCAGCACTTTGGGGAA
Organism: Macaca fascicularis; assembly: GCF_037993035.2. Taxonomy (NCBI): domain Eukaryota; kingdom Metazoa; phylum Chordata; class Mammalia; order Primates; family Cercopithecidae; genus Macaca; species Macaca fascicularis. The sequence goes on from NC_088389.1 coordinate 112,404,135, forward strand.
CCGAGGCAGGCAGATCACTTGAGGCCAGGAGCTCAAGACCAGTCTGGCCAACATGGCAAAACCCCGTCTCTACTTTAAAAACTACAAAAATTAACCAGGCAGGCCCCTATAATCCCAGCTATTCGGGAGGCTGAGGCATGAGAATCGCTTGAGTCAGGAGGCGGAGGTTGCAGTGAGCTGAGATCATGCCACTGCACTCCAGCCTGGGCAACAGAGCAAGACTCCCGTCTGAAAAACAAAAAAAGACTCATGTAATTATGTAATTGGATTCAGTAATTGGGTAATTCAGGCTGCTCACCTTATATGAAAGTCCTTAGCCTTAAAATCTCATCCATAAGGTCCCTTTGTCACAGAAAGAACAATTTCACATGCTGGCATTAGGATATGGACATATTTGGGGATCCATTATTATTTTGCTTAATACAAAGAAGGAGGAGGAAAAGACATACTGTGAATTATTAGAGAGATGACTTATAAATAATTAGAAAAGAAAATAAGCATTGAGAGCCAGTGTAAATTCATTAAATCATAGCAGATATTTTCTTATGTAACAGAGTTACTAGGCAAATAGATTTGGGGGATGCCAGAGACAAATTGATCCTCCAGTTTTTCTCTTAGGATGTGCTTGTGGAAAGATAATAGCATTTGTGTAAGGTGTCAGTGCAGCAGGTCTATTCACAACTCATTAAACAACTGCTGAAAACTGGGAACAGGCATAAACCTGATGAAGGTCTCCTAGTGTGTCATGGGGCTGTCTGTCCTTGGTCTCTCTATTTGCAGCGTTATCAGTAACCAGGATGAAGACTTAAAGGTCGGGTGTATCCGATCTGCAGGTGACACAACAGTATTCAAATCTAAAGAAAATCTCAATACACTGGGAAGAGAAGATGAACACACATGAACTGTTACAATAACAAACGTGAAGTCTGAAATGTCAGGGAGAAAATCAGTTGAATAAAGGAAGGATGGGACTGAATTTGATGTCAGTTTCTGTGGAAAATTAAAAACAAGGCTGGGTGCGGTGGCTCACACCTGTAATCCCAGCACTTTGGGAGGCCGAAGTGGGCGGATCACCTGAGATCAGCAGTTCAAGACCAGCCTGGCCAACACACTGAAACACCGTCTCTACTAAAAAATACAAAAAAATTACCCGAGCATGGTGATGGGCACCTGTAGTCTCAGCTACTTGGGAGGCTGAGGCAGGAGAATCACTTGAACTCAGGAGGCAGAGGTTCCAGTGAGCCAAGATCGCACCATTGCACTCCAGCCTGGGCGACAAAGAGAGACACTGTTTCAAAAGAAAAGCAATTGCTGTGTCTGTGAAAATAAAAATGATATTAAGGGTACCAATTAGCAATTTTTTTTTCTTTTTGAGATGAAGTGCAGTGGCGCTATCTCTACTCACTTCAACCTTTGCCTTCCGGGTTCAAGAGATTCTCGTGCTTCAGTCTCCCTAGTAGCTAGGACTATAGGCATGCACCCCTACGCCTGGCTAATTTTTGTAGTTTTAGTAGAGATGGAGTTTCACCATGCTGGCCAGGCTGGTCTTGAACTCCTGACCTCAAGTGATCTGCCCACCTCAGCCTCCCAAGGTGCTGGATGTGAGCCAATGCGCCCAGCCCAATGGCAATTTTTTGAGCATCTACTATGTACCAAGTACTGTTCTAAGGGGCTTTACATGTCATATATTTTCACCCTTACCAAAAAATCTATAAGGAAATAATGATTATCTCTGTTTCACAGATGAAGTTAGGGTTCAGAGATGTGAAGCAACTTGTCCAAGATTACAAAATCATCTATCTATATGAACTTGGGTCTGACTCCAAAGACCATGCTCATATAGCAGAATGACAGAAGTGTTTTCAAAGGCCAAGGAATTGTGGTTGCATTAGAAAAAGTCAGTATCCAGCCGGGTGCAGTGGCTTACACCTGTAATCCCAGCACTTTGGGAGGCCAAGGTGGGCAGATCACCTGAGGTCAGGAGTTCAAGACCAGCCTGGCCAGCATGGTGAAACCCCATCTCTACTAAAAATACAAGATTAGCCAGGTATGGTGGTGTGTGCCTGTAATCCCAGCTACTCGGCAGGCTGAGGCAGGAGAATCACTTGAACCCAGGAGGCAGAGGTTGCAGTGAGCCGAGATCACACCATTGCATTCCAGCCTGGGCAACAAGAGTGAAACTCCGTCTAAGAGGGGAAAAAAAAAAAAAAAAGTCAGTAACCAGGTCATTCTAGAAAATAGAAATAGAAATGTGATACATTTTCTATTATCTCCTCACTTTAAGAGGGGCTTTGACAAACTTGAATGTGTTTAGAGGAGTGTGACCAGGGTTCTGAGCGTTTTAGATGCTAAATCATATGAGGAGTAATTGAGTGAACTTCGTATGTTTTGCCAAAAAATCTTGAGGTCAGGGTGGACAGCACAAAAACTTAATACTCCCTAAAAATATGTGAAGACAGAACCAAATTTTCTCTTCTGGAAGTAGTGCAGAGGCAATTTCAATTCAAGAGAACTTGATCATAATGATTTATGTCATGAAGTCACCATTCAAGGACAGGCTTAGTGTGAGTTTCTTGGAAGTAGCAACAAAAGTGCTTTCATCTTTGGAGTTAAATAAGTGGTGCTTGGCAAGAACAGGTGCTCAATTTGTGTCTGTTGAATGCATGAACAAGTGACTTTGTGGGGGACATCATACAAGATGTTAGCAAATGGAGAAGCAAGTTAGAAGAGGCGAACTTTAGAGTTATTTCGAAGTTCGGGATTTTTCTTTGATTTTAGATTGTTGACTTGAGATAAGTAGGGGAAACAAGCTCTACGTCTGCTGCCTTTTTTTTTTTTTTTTTTTTTTTTTTTTTTGCCTCATTGGTAAGTCAAAGCAAAATTCTAACGCCGTGATTGACACTGAGTTCTAATGACCTGAATATCAACATCAAAAGTATTTCATATTTGCATTACGAATAGGTCTCTTTCTAAACACGTTGACATTTTAATTGTTCCTTAAAAAATTTTTTGTTGGCTGGGCATGGTGGCTCACGCCTGTAATCCCAGCACTTTGGGAGGTTGAGGCGGGCGGATCACCAGGTCAGGAGATCGAGACCATCCTGGCTAACACAGTGAAACCCTGTCTCTACTAAAAATACAAAAAATTAGCCAGGCGTGGTGGCGGGCGCCTATAGTCCCAGCTACTCAGGAGGCTGAGGCAGGAGAATAGCATGAACCCAGGAGGTGGAGCTTGCAGTGAGCCAAGATCGCACCACTGCACTCTAGCCTGGGCAACAGAGCAAGACTCCGTCTCAAAAAACAAAAAAGAATTTTTTTTTAGAGACAGGGTCTCACTTTGTCACCCAGGCTAAAGTGCACTGGTACCATCAGAGCTCACTGCAGCCTCAAACTCCTGACCGCAATTGATCCTCCGGAATCACGAGATTACAGGCACAAGCTATTGTGCCCAGCTGACATTTTAATTGTTCTTGAGTTGCCCCCACTATTTTTTTTTCTACATTCTTGCAGGGTTGATAGGCTAAATCATAGAAAAACAAATTAAATTTGTAATCTAGCCAATTTCCGTAAACAAGCTGGCAGTATAAGGGTCCTGAGGGGTTGTAGCTACGACAACAGCTGCCTAGAATGAAGTAGAATCTGTTTAGAGGGCTCATGTAGGAAGGGAGTCAGACATTGTGGAGCAGTAAAGATGACCAGGAGGATACAGACAAGGAAGGGGATATCACAGAACTGGCCCAGAGTCAGCGTGACCTACATTTTACAATCTGAAGAACTCCAATAAAGGCCACTGTCCAGCTTGAATGTATTCAAAATAATGTTGAGGCCATATACATGTATGTCAAAATCCTATCTTTAATACAACCGAATATGTTAATATTACTTCTTTGTGGTTCCAATGGAGCAGACAGCTGAATTTCTCTTAATATTTTTGCATATCTTTTGTGCTATATTGATGCTCAGCTGTTGGACTCCATTAGTTGGATCCCATTAAGTTAGCAAGATTGCTATCCTTTTAGATCCCCACACACCAGTATTTTATACTCAGTTATTTGGAACCCCTGCTATTATTAACTCTTACAAAGTTTATTATAATATGAGACCATGTCACCACAGGCACTTAGAAGTGACTTATATGTAGAGTTATTTAGCCCTTTGGAATATGCCTCGTTGGAATTTAATCCTTAAGAATTTCCAAGTTGTTTGCCATTACATTCATTCTAGCTATCAACCACTTCCTCCTTCGTCCTGGTGCCTGAAATTTCCACTTTTAGGGTTATTCTTTAGTTTTCAGATAACTCTGTTTACTTGGGAAGAGTAATCTACTAAGGCACCGTGATAGAGTTCGTTTATCAGATTAGTTTCCTTCTCTTTCCTAGCATCCTTTGTTTATCTCTCAGGGTCTCTTTAGGAAAATGATGGCATTTTCAAGCTGAATAATTGGGGAGATTTTATTTATTTATTTATTTATTTATTTATTTATTTATTTATTTATTATGTTTTGAGACGGAGTTTCACTCTTGTTGCCCAGGCTGAAGTGCAGTGGCACGATCTCGGCTCACCGCAACCTCTGCCTTCTGGGTTCAAGTGATTCTTCTGCCTCAGCCTCTGGAGTAGCTGGGATTATAGGCATGTGCCACCACGCCTGGCTAATTTTGTATTTTTAGTAGAGACGGGGTTTCTCCATGTTGGTCAGGCTGGTCTCTAGCTCCCAACCTCAGGTGATCTGCCCGCCTCGGCCTCCCTAAGAGCTGGGATTACAGGCGTGAGCCACCGTGCCTGGCCGTAATTGGGGAGATTTTAATAAAAGAGTTATTTAAAAAGTGTGTATGGCTTAGGAAAAGTAAGAAGGACTAGGACAGTACCCCTGGCTAGTATCAGCGAGGCTTCCTTACCACACCTGGCCCTGATAGGTAGGAAGGGCCATTGCTGGAACTTGGAGAGGTAGTTGGTAAAGGGATGAAGCAGAGAGTGAGCTGGAGAATAAATACCTGGATGTCATTCTCTTCTCTCCTTCTCTCTACTGGTAGTCTTTCTCATGAGCTAAACCAAAGCAAAACCAGAGGGCAAGGAAGCCCATTGGCGTAGTCCATATAGGTCAGTCTCCTGGGGTGGGATGGACAGTGGATCTGGAGGGGGCAAAAAGAAGAAATCTAGCCCAACCTGTAACAAAGTTGATGTTCCCAGGGCACTGTGCTTGACCTCTTCCTTACACCAACTATTCCCCCATGCCATTTCTTCCTTTTTTTTTTTAATTTTGAGATGGAGTTTTGCTCTTGTTGCCTAGGCTGGAGTGCAATGGCGCGATCTCGGCTCACACCATCCTCCTCCTCCCAGGTTCAAGCGATTCTCCTGCCTCAGCCTCCTGAGTAGCTGGGATTACAGGCATGTGCCACCATGCTTAGTTAATTTTGTATTTTTAGTAGAGAAAGGGTTTCTCCATGTTGGTCAGGCTGGTCTCAAGCTCCTGACCTCAGGTGATCCGCCCGCCTCAGCCTCCCAAAGTGCTGGGATTACAGGTGGGAGCCACCGCGCTCGCCCTCACTATGCCATTTCTTTCTTTCTTTTCTTTCTTTCTTTCTTTTTCTTTCCTTCCTTCCTTCCCTCCCTCCCTCCCTCCCTCTCTCTCTCTCTCTCTCTTTCCTCTTTCTTTCTTTCTTTCTTTCTTTCTTTCTTTCTTTCTTTCTTTCTTTCTCTTTCTCTTTCTCTTTCTCTTTCTTTCTCTTTCTTTCTCTTTCTTTCTCTTTCTTTCTCTTTCTTTCTTTCTTTCTTTCTTTCTTTCTTTCTTTCTTTCTTTCTTTCTTTCTTTCTTTCTTTCTTTCTTTCTTTCTTTCTTTCTTTCTTTCTTTCTTTCTTTCTTTCTTTCTTTCTTTCTTTCTTTCTTTCTTTCTTTCTTTCTTTCTTTCTTTCTTTCTTTCTTTCTTTCTTTCTTTCTTTCTTTCTTTCTTTCTTTCACAGTCTTGCTCTGTCACCCAGGCTGGAGTGCAGTGGTGCAATCTCAGCTCACTGCAAGCTCAGCCTCCTGGATTCACACCATTCTCCAGCCTCCCAAGTAGCTGGGACTACAGGCATCCGCCACCATGCCCAGCTCATCATACCATTTCATTTATGGTTTTTACTACTCCCCCCACTCCATATGCCAAAGTCAAAATAAATCCACCTGGTCTTTCCATATGCACTTCATCCTCAACGTGCCCTGAGCAAACTCATTAAAACTCATCGTCGCTATGCCCTTTATCCAACCTGCTTCTCCTCTCATATTGTATCCTAGTTAAGATATCACTATCCTGGTGCCCAAATCAGAAATCCAAACATTATTTCATACCATAACCTTTTCCTTAGCCCCAATATCCAATCATCAATTCTGCTGATTTTATCTGTAAGCTATTTCTCCATATAGCTACTTTTTTGCCACTCCCACTTTTCTGGTTTAGGTCATCACTGCCTCTTATAACATGTCTCTTGGCCTCTAGTGAGTTCCCTCTTGAAACAGTTAGTCACATTGCTATCAGAGGGAACATTTAGAAATAAAATATATTTCATTCATTCATTTATTTGGAAATGATGTTGTGCTAAGCATTGGACATTTGGGAATGAATAGATATGTTCTCTGCATTCAGTTGTATCTTGTGGTAGAGAGACAGAAGTACAGATTGATAGGTGCAATGACAGAATTATAAACAAGGCATTTAGCTTATAATAGGGGTAAAGGTGGTAGAGAAAGCAACACATACGTTAATCCCTGAACGACTAACAGGGGTTAACCAGGTGAAGAGAAGGAGAGTAGAGACAGCCAGGGAAAGAAATTTCAGACTATGTGGGCAAGCTGGTACAAGTTCTGGAGTGAAAGAGGGCATAAAGAGCTGGAGGAATTGAAAGTAATATATTGTGTGTGAAGCAGAAAGTGTGAAATCAGTATCAGATGATGAATTTTGTTGAGAACTTTGGACTTTATCTCAAAGATTATGGAGACCCCTGGAGGACTTTAGGTTGAAGCTTGATATGATCATATGTGTGCTTTGGAGGGATTGTTCTTGCAGTTATTTGGTGAATAGACTTGAAAGGGGATAAGACTAGAGGCAAATGAGCCAACTGTAAAGAGCTCTGACTGAACTAAAGAAGTGGCACTGGCTATGGAGTGATGAGAAATATATTAAAGTGAGATTATTTATAGGACACATTAAAAAAGACTGAATTTGGAGTGTAAAGGAGTGGAAGGAACCAAGACTGATGCTTAGGACCCTAGCTTGAGCAATTGGGTGGACAGTGCTAGTATTCACTAAGGTTGGAAATTTGGAAAGATGAAGTGTAGGAGAGTCAGGTGATGAACTTGATTTTGGACATGTTGAATTTGTGATTCCTATGGGCCATTTACGTGGAGATGAGTTGGGTGCTTATGTCTAGATTTTCAACTATGATAGAAGATGAAACTTCTCAAGGAATGCCTATTGAATGAAAATAGACTCCAGGAAGGACCAACATATAAAGCTTATTGGAGGAAAGAAAGAATAAGTGTTTAGTAAACTAGGAGGAAAAATTTTCAGTTCACTTTATCTACTGAATCAAGGCCAAGTTCTTAAGTTAAAACTTTCTCTTCAACTTCATCTCAGGCCCATTCCCAACTTAACATTTTAAGCTCTGTTAGTACCAAACTGCTGCTGATCCTCCATGTATATGGCATCTGTTTCTTGGATGTCTATTTACTGCTTGCTTTCAGTGTTTGCTTTGCCTGAAATACCTGTTCCTCCTCCTCCTCCTCCTCCTCCTCCTTCTCTGTTCTCCTCTTCCTTCTCCTCCTCCTTCTCTCTTCTCCTCTTTCTTCCTCCTCCTCCTCTTCCTCCTCCTCCTCTTCCTCCTCCTCCTTCTTCCTCTCCTTTCTACTTTCCTTTCTTCTCTCTTCTTTCTTTTTGTAGCGACAAGGTCTCACTATGTTGCCTAGGCTGGTCTTGAACTCCTGGCCTGAAGTGATCCTCTCACCTTGGACTGCCAAAGTGCTGGGATTTGGCAGCACTGAGCCAAATCCCACGTGTGAGCCACTGAGCCTGGCCTGTTCTTCCTTCTTTATATGCTTAAAAACCTTCAAAATTATCTCAAGATTATTCACTCCAGGAAGAACTTGAGCCTCATTGATTGAATTGGTGTACTTCTCCTCCCTTCCTATCGCTTTTTCTTTATGTGTCTATCCTAGCACTTCTCACACAGTATTGAATTCATCTGTCCACCTGGCTCATCATACAAATTGTTCCCTGAGTTCAAGGATCATGCTGCATGCTGGATTCCCCAGGAAGCTGCTTCTGAGATGGAGTTTAGTGACCAAAATATGTATGTGGGCCTTTGGGTCATCACCTGTGGAAAGGAAGACAAGGAAACAGGAATGGACCTAAGGTGAAGTGAAGCTCTGATGCAAACCTGACAACTGTCTCACCTGACACCGTGAAGAGCTCTGGAGCTGGAATGGCCTTTCGTTGTTCTGAATTGGTGTGAGGTAGCTAGGTCTTTACACCCCTGCCACCACCCATTATTGGGTATGGGCCAACCAGGAAGGGGCGTGACCATGAGTGATGCAGCTCTGCAGCTGAAGCAGTACCTGAAGAGGCTGACAGCTGAGGGCCATCTGCTGACAGCGCTCCCTGCAGCTGGGCAGCACATCCTTTCTCAAAAGGGGATCAAGGCAGTTGCATCTCCATGTCCACCATGGACTATATATTTTTTCTTTGCATTCCTAGGGCCTCCCATGGTATATGGCACATAGTAGGCAAAACTGGAGGTCTGTGGGGCAAATTCAGCTGGTAGATGAGTATTGTGTTTTCACCCACAAAGGGATTTCTAAAAATTAGTTGTCAACATTTAAAAATAAAAAGATTTCACATTGAAATGATCATATTTTCTAGCTTTTCTTGAAAAATCAAAACATCTGGCCAACACTAGATCTTTTTCTGAGATGGAAACTGTAGACTGGAGCTGAGCCAAGATTGTCCTCAGACAGGCTTGCGAGCTCAAGGTCTCCAGACACGCACCTTCCCCACTCCTTGAGGCATGGAACCCTGCCTGCTGCATGCATTTACGTTACCTGTTACCTGTAGTCCTTTGAGTTTGCCACCCCTATTAGTTATTAAAGAAATGTTTATTGAACTGAGCAAACATTAACATCACTGCATTACACTTCTCAAGGGATATTCATGTACATTCACTTATTTAATCCTTAAAACAACCCTGAAAACTAGGTGGTCTGATCACCCCCATTTTACAGATGAGGACACTGAATCCCAGAGTGGCTGTGATTGCCCAAGGTCTCTAGCTGGGAAAGTGGTAGGATTATGACTTGAAATAAAATAAAATGTTTTGATTTAAATCCTGTAATCTTCCCACTGTGACACCTGGGGGCCCTGGGATGTTACTGCTGGAGGACAATTGGGTAGACCTAGGTTTTAACTAATCTTGGCTAGGTGGGAAGAAAAAATCTTCTTAACAAACTAAAAATACTCAGCAAGAAAGAAATTGAAATATTTCTAAGTTGGCAGCAATGACTGGAAAGGAGACTATTCTTTAAGGACCTTCTTTTTTTCCAGATGGTTTCAAAGGAATAAAAAACAATTAGAGCTGCAAGGGAGAGTGGGAGACAAGACAAGGTTGGTGATCAAAGGGGAGAACTGTGTAGGAAAATAGCAACATGGCAGCATTTCACACATAGCCACACACACTGAAAATGTGTCAACAGTGCCAGGTCATTGGTAACTGCCAAGAATAAGACTGAAATAGATTGTTAAATGAGACACAGTATTGCCGAGGCTGAGTTGTTTGCCTTCCTCAAAAGGACAAAATTCTGAGAGGTGTAATGAAAGAAAATTTAACCAATTTACTAGAAATATGATGACTCCAGTGCCAGATATGGATTATACTTTTTTCATTACACTAAACTTGAATAGTTAAAAGACTTTGAAAATAACATTTTTCTTCTCTACATAATTTTATCTCTTTCCTTTTCTTTTCTTTTCCCTCCTTCCCTCCCTCCCTCTCTCTCTTTCTTTCTTTCTTTCTTTCTTTCTTTCTTTCTTTCTTTCTTTCTTTCTTTCTCTTTCTTTCTTTCTTTCTTTTTCTTCTTCTTTCTTTCTTTTTTCTTTTTGAGACAGGGTCTCGTTCTGTTGCCCAGGCTGGAATGCAGCAGCACAGTCACAGCTCACTGCAGCCTCTATCTCCTGGGCTCAAGCAATCCTCCCGACTCAGCCTCCGAAGTAGTTGGGACTACAGGTGCATGTTACCATGCCTGGCTAATTTTTTTATTATTTTATTTTGTGGAGATGGGGTCTCACTCTGTTACCCAGGCTGGTCTCCAGCTCCTGTGCTTAAGCATTCCTCCTGCCTCGGCCTTTCAAAGCGCTTGGATTGCAGGTGTGCTTAATCCACCTAATTTTAAATAAAGGATTTTGTTTTTTAAAAAGACATTTCCTTTTTATTAGAAATAAAGTTCTTGGCTTCATTCCTAAAAAAAAAATTTTTTTACAGATATATAATTGTACCTATTTATGGGGTACCGGTGATATTTTGATATATGCATTCAATGTGTAATGATCAAATTGGGATAATTGGGATAGCTCTTACCTCAAATAGATATCATTTCTTTGTGTTGGGAACATTCCAAATGTTCCAGCTATTTTGAAATATATAATACATTATTGATAACTATAGTCACCCTGCTGTGCTATTGAATACTAGAATGTATTCTCTCTATATAACTATTTCTGTACACATTTACCAACTTCTCTTCATCCCATCCTTACACCTCTAAAAAACATGCTTTTTTTTTGGACAGGGTCTCACTATGTTGCCCAGGCTGGAGTGCAGTGGCACGATCTTGGCTTACTGCAGCCTCTACCTCGTGGGCTCAACCAATCCTTCCACCTAAGCCTCTTGAGTAGCTGGGACTTCAGGTGTGCACCACACCCGGCTAAGTTTTTGTAGAGACAAAGTTTCACCATGTTGCCCAGGCTGGTCTCAAACTTCTGGGCTCAAGTGATCCGCTCTCCTTGGCCTCCCAAAGTGCTGGAATTACAGCTGTGTAATCCACTGTGCCTGGACTAAGAAACATTTTAAAGTTTAATTCGTATGATCACAGAATACTTATTTCAGATGGGAGAGATTTCAAGTATATGGATATAAAGATGGAGAATATAAAATTGTATAATCATAATTTCCATCATGTTGTGTAAATCATATAATGAAGTCTCAGAGGTGACTTTACTACTTTGTAATTTGAATTCACATATAGATTTTTTAAAACTAGAGCTTGGAAACAGTTCTTGAAAACATGATTAATATGAGTTTTTGGTGGAGGATAGCACAACTATTAAGTGGAAAATTACTAATAGCAATTTCCTTAGGTTTCATTAGTTGATGTAAATATAATATAGTTAGATAATCTTTTACCACAGTGTAACTCTATCTATCTACCTGCCTACCTGCCTATTTATTTGCCTGCCTATATTTTAGGGATACATACTCTTATGGACTGAATTGTGTTCCCCGCCAGATTCATACATTGAGGCCCAAACCCCCAAAGTAACTGTATTGGAGATAAGGCCTATATGGAGGTGATTAAGGCTAAATGAGGTCATAAGGTGAATCCCTAATCTCACAGGACTGGGGTCCTTATAAAAACAGGGAGAGCTACCAGAGTGCTCTCTTTCTGTCTTCCTCAATGCCCACAGAGGAAAGGCCATGAGAGAACATAGCAGGAAGGCAGCTGTCTAAAAGCCAGAAGGAGAGGCCTTAACCCAAACCACCCTCCTGGCATCTTGATCTTCGGCTTCTAGCCTCCAGAGCTGTTGTTTCAGCTACCCACTATGTGGTATTTTGTGATGGCGACCTGAGCAGACATATATAGCAGAGGTGGGAAGACATGCATCGGGGTGATAAATACCACGTTAAGATAGGGCCTAACTCTAGGGCCAAGAGTGGGAATGAAACAGAAGACAGGTAAGCATGGGGACCCAAAACACTGCAGAGTTTTAAAGCTAAACATGATCCAGTTCCTACTAAAATTCTTCTTTTTTTTGGTAGGGGGGGTGCAGACAGGATCTCACTCTGTTGCCCAGGCTGGGGTACAGTGGTGCAATCTCGGCTCACTGCAACCTCTACCTCCCAGTTTTGAGCGATTCTCCTTCCTCAGCCTCCTGAGTAGCTGGGATTACAGGCGTGTGCCACCACACCTGGCTATTTTTTGTATTTTTGTAGATATGGGGTTTTGCCATGTTGGCCAGGCTGGTCTCAAACTCCTGACCTTAAGCAATCCAACCGCCTCAGCCTTCCAAAGTGCTGGGGTTACAGGCATGAGCCACCACATCTGGCCTTAAAATTCTTCTTTAATCAAAACAACCAAAGTATACTTCGGCTCCTATATGAGAAATAGTATGAGGCCAGGTGCAGTGGCTTACACCTGTTATCCCAGCACTTTGAGAGGCTTAGGTAGGTGGATCACAAGGTCAGGAGTTCGAGACCAGCCTGGTCAATGTGATAAAACCCCGTTTCTACTAAAAATACAAAAATTAGCCGGGCATGGTGGCAGGCGCCTGTAGTCCCAGTTACTTGGGAAGCTGAGGCAGAAGAATCGGTTGAACCCAGGAGGCAGAGGTTGCAGTGAGCCGAGATCATGCCACTGCATTCCAGCCTGTGCGACAGAGCAAGACTCCATCTCAAAACAACAACAAAACAAAACAAAACAAAACCAACCCCCCCCCCCCAAATGGAAATAGTATGAACAGGGACCCAGTGCAAGGAGAAAGCCAGTAAGGAGATGGTCACCTTAGTGCAGGTGAGATATTATGGTAGCCTGGACTAGGGTGCCAAGAATTCAGAGGTGAAAAGTAAACACATTCAAGATATATTTTGCAGGTAGAGTTGGGATGCTGATGGATTGGACGTGGAGTGTGAGGATAAGAGAAGAATAAAGGATGACATTAAAGTTTGGGGCCTGCACAATTGGTTGAATGGTATTTTGAAAGCAGAAAACTATGATAGAAAGAGTTCTGGTTTGCTCTGAAGTTTAAAATGCCTATGAGGCCACTCGGTTGATATACTAAGTTTGTAGTTTGATATACAAGTTCAGACACCAGTGGAGGGGTCAGAGACAGAAATACAACATATACCAATGAATCAACGATGACATTCATTATAAAACACAGCCTGGGGGCAGGCGCGGTGGCTCACGCCTGTAATCCCAACACCTTGGGAGACTGAGGCGGGCGGATCACGAGGTCAGGAGATCAAGACCATCCTGGCTAACACAGTGAAACCCCGTCTCTACCAAAAATACAAAAAAATTAACTGGGCATGGTGGCGGGTGCCTGTAGTCCCAGCTACTCGGGAGGCTGAGGCCTGAGAATGGCGTGAACCCGGGAGGCGAGAGGCGGAGCTTGCAGTGAGCAGGGATTGCATCATTGCACTCCAGCCTGGGCACAAAAACCAAAACAAACAAAAACAACAAACAAACAAACAAAAACCCAGCCTGGGCAACATGGAGAAATTCCATCTCCACAAAAAATGCAAAAATTAGTTGGGCGTGGTGGCACATGCCTGGAGTCCCAGCTACTTGGGAGGCTGAGTCAGGAGGATTGCTTGAGCCTGCGAGGTGGAGGTTATAGTAAGCCAAAATCATGCCACTGCACTCCAGATTGGATGACAGAGTGAGACACTGTCAATAAATAAATAAATAAATAAATAAATAAATAAAATCCTAAATATCTCTGCACCTAACAACAGAGTTCCAAAATATATTATAAATTCAGAGGAGTAATAGACAAATCCATTTAATATAGAGAACTTGAAACATCTCTTTAACTAATTAACAGAAAATGTGGACAGAAAACCAACAAATATACAGAACACCTGAGCAACCAGTTCCCATTTATAATAACACCTCACACAACAGCAAAATACACTCTTTTCAATTGCACCTTGAGTATTCACCAAGATATACTATAAATGTATGTTTTCTGTTCATAACAGAATTAAACTAGAAACTAATAATAAAGATACCTGGAAAACCATCAAATATTTGCAAATAAAAATATACTAAATAATTTATGTGTCAAAGAAGACACCTACTATGAAGTTATACAATATTTTTAACTGAGCCAGGCATGGTTGCTTGCACCTGTGATCCCAGCTACTTGAGAGGCTGAGGCAGGAAGATCACTTGAGGCCAGGAGTTTGAGACCAATCTGGGCAGCATAGTGAGACCCCATCTACAAAAACCAAAAAATTAGCTGGATGTGGTGGCATGTGCCTGTGTTCCCAGCTACTTGGGAGGCTGAGGCAGGAGGATTGCTTGAGCCCAGGAGTTGAAGGCTGCAGTGAGCTATGATTGCACCACTGCACTCCAGCCTGGGTGACATAGTGAAGTCCCATCTCTAAAAAAAAAGAAGGTCTCAAGTCAGTAATCTGTTTTCACCTAAAAAAACTAAGAAAGGCCACTGTACTCTCACATAATAGCAATAAACAACAGGAAACAAAAATCAAAATTAGTACCATTTACAATACCTAAAAAATGGAAAGAAAAAAATATTTGGATATAAACTTACCAGGATCTGTATGTGGAAAACTACAAAACAGTGATGAAATAAAGAAATATTATTTTCGCTGGGCATGGTGGCTCATGCCTGTAATCCCTGCATTTTGGGAGGCTGAGGCAGGCGGATCACTTGAGGTCAGGAGTTCAAGACCAACCTGGGCAACCTGGTGAAACCCTATCTCTACTAAAATACAAAAATTAGCCGGGCGTGGTGGTGTGTGCCTGTAGTCCCAGCTACTCTGGAGGCTGAGGCAGGAGAATTGCTTGAGCCTGGGAAGCAGAAGTTGCAGTGAGCCGAGATCACACCACTGCACTCCAGCCTGGGTGACAGAGCTAGACTCCGTCTCCAAAAAAAAAAAAAAAAAGGAAGAAAGGAAAAGAAATATTATTTTCATAATTGAAAAATTCAATATAGTTAAGATGTCAGTTCCCTCCAGTTTGATGTATAGATTTGATGCTGTTCCAACCAAAATCCCAGCAGGGGTTTTGTATCTATTGACAAACTGATTTTAAAATTTATATGGATAGCTGGACGTGGTGGTTCACGCCTATAATTCTAGCACTTTGGTTGCCAAGGTGGGCAGATCACTTGAGGCCAGGAGTTTGAGACCAGCCTGGCCAACATGGTGAAACCCTGTGTCTTCTAAAAATATAAAAAATTAGCCAAGCATGGTGGTGCTTGCCTGAAATCTCAGCTATTCAGGAGGCTGAGGCAGGAGAATCTCTTGAACCTAGGAGGCGGAGGTTGCAGTGAGCCGAGATTGAGCCATTACACTCCAGCCCGGGCAATATACTCAGACCCTGTCTCAAAAAAAAAAAAAAAAAAGTATAATGGAAAGGCAAAAATGTGGAATATCCAATACAATTTTGAAAATGAGCAAAGTTGAGGGACTCATACTACCTGATCTCAGGCCTTGGAATAAAGCTACAGTCATCAAGACAATGAAATACGGGTGAGCAGACAGACACACAGTTCAATAAAATGGAGTAGAGACTTCATATAGATTCACAAAAATATGATTTGGAAAAAGTACAAAGCCAATTCAATAGAGAATGAATACTGTCTTCAAAAACTGGTGTTTGAACAATTGGGCATCCATGTGCAAAAAAAAGAAAGAAAATAATGAACCTTGACCTATACTTCACAGTTTAGACAAAATTACCCCACAATGGATAATAGACTTCAATGTAAAACGTAAAGGTTTTGAAAAAAATCTAGGAAAAAAATCTTAATGGCCTTGAGTTGGCAAAGATTTTCTACATGTGCTACCATAAGCAAGATTTATATGAGAAAAATGGATAAATTAGACTACCATAATTAAAATTTTTGACTTTGTCCAAGTTGCTGTTAAGAGGATAAAAAGACAAGTCACAGGGTGGGAAAAAATATCCACACATCATATATTTGACAAAGGGTTTGAACTTAAAACATATAAAGAACTCTCAAAACTCAACTATAAGCCAAAAAAAAAAAAAAGCCAATTGGGCGCAGTGGCTCACGCCCGTAATCCCAGCACTT
This sequence comes from Macaca fascicularis, assembly GCF_037993035.2. NCBI lineage: Eukaryota > Metazoa > Chordata > Mammalia > Primates > Cercopithecidae > Macaca > Macaca fascicularis. The sequence continues at coordinate 112,420,220 of NC_088389.1, forward strand.
TGGGAGGCCGAGGCGGGTGGATCACCTGAGGTCAGGAGTTCAAGACCAGGGTGGTCAACATGGTGAAACCCCATATTTACTAAAAATACAAAAATTAGCCGGGATTGTGGCACACGCCTATAGTCCCAGCTACTCGGGAGGCTGAGGCACAAGAGTTGCTTGAACCTGGGAGGTTGAGGTTGCAATGGGCAGAGATCACTCCACTGCACTCCAGCCTAGGTAAGAGCAAGACTGTCCAAAAAAAAAAAAAAAGGGGGAAAGGAAGGGAGAAAACGAGAGAGAGAGAGAGAGAGAGAAAGAAAGAAAGGAGGGAGGGAGGGATGAAGGAAGGAAAGAAAGAGAGAAAAGAAAGAAAGAAAGAAAGAAAGAAAGAAAGAAAGAAAGAAAGAAAGAAAGAAAGAAAGAAAGAAAGAAAGAAAGAAAGAAAGAAAGAAAGAAAGAAAAGAAAGAAAAGAAAAAGAAAGAGAAAGAAGGAAAGAAAGAAAAAGAAAGAAGAAAGAAAGAAAAAGAAAGAAGAAAGAAAGAAAAAGAAAGAAGAAAGAAAGAAAAAGAAAGAAAGAAAGAAAGAAAGAAAGAAAGAAAGAAAGAAAGAAAGAAAGAAAGAAAGAAAGAAAGAAGAGACAGGCAAATTTCAACAATTACTTTACCAAAGGAAACACATAGATGCTATATTAGTTCATTTTCACACTGCTATAAGGATGCTACCTGAGACTGGGTAATTTGTGAAGAAAAGAGGCTTAATTGACTCACTGTTCCACATGGCTGGGGAGGCCTCAGGAAATTTACAATCATGGTGAAAGGTGAAGGGGAAGCAAGGCATGTCTTACACGGTGGCAGGAGAGAGGCAAACAAAGAACTGCCAAACATTTTTAAAACCATCAGCTCTCGTGACAACTCCCTCACTATCATGAGAACAGTGCGGAGGAAACCACCCCCATGATCCAATCACCTCCCATCAGGTCTCTCTCCTGACATGTGGGATTACAATTCGAGATGAGATTTGGGTGGGGACACAGAGCCAAACCATATCAGATGGCAAGTAAGTGCATCGAAAAATTCTCAACATCATTAGGCAGTTGCTGTTAGGAAAAGGCAAATTATAATCACAGTGAGATATACTCTACATGTATTAGAATAACTAAAATAAAAAACAGACAACTGACAATACCAAGTCTTGATGAAGTTGCATAACAACTGGAATTCTCTTATTGCTATGGGAATGCAAAATGGTACAGCCATTCTGAAAAAGTTTTACAGTTTCTTATAAAATTAAACATATATTTACCATATGATTCAGCCATACCACTCTTGGCTGTTTATCCTAGAGAATTATAAGCTTATGTTCACACAAAAAGTTGTACAAGAATGTTTATAGCAGCTTTATTTGTATTTGCCCCAAAGTGAAGTGAAACAACCCAAATGTTCTTTTTTTTTTTAAGATGGAGTTTCACTCTTATTGCCCAAGCTGGAGTGCAATGGCGCAATCTCCCCTTACCACAACTTCCACCTCCCCGGTTCAAGCGATTCTCCTGCTTCAGCTTCCCGAGTAGCTGGGATTACAGGAATGCGCCACCACAACTGGCTAATTTTGTATTTTCAGTAGAGACTGGGTTTCTCCATGTTGGCAGGCTTGTCTCGAACTCCCGACCTCAGGTGATCCACCAGCCTCAGCCTCCCAAAATCCTACTGGGATTACAGGCATGAGTCACCATGCCCGGCCCAAATGTTCTCTAATGAGCAAATGGATAGCCAAACTTTGGTACCTTCATGCAGTAGAATATTACTCAGCGATAGAAAGAACAAACTTTGATACATGCAACAACATGGATGAATTTCAAAGTCATTATGCTAAGTGAAAAAAGCCAAATTCCAGAGTTTGCATACCGTGTGATTCCATTTATATGTCATTCTGTATAAGCTGAAGATACGGAGTTGGAGAACAGACCAGTTGTTTTCCGTGGTCGGTTGTGTGCGTGTGTGTGGACGTGGAGGGGTGTTTGACTAAAAACAGTCTGAGGAAGTTTGGGGAAGTAATGGAACTCTTTTGTGCCTTGATTATGGTTTTGGTTATATGTCTTGTCAACCTGAAATAATCAAAAGGATCAGAATCCAGTTTTTAAAAGTTTATTCGAGAGAAAAGCTGGGAATGGTCCTCCAGGAGATATGGACATCAGAGAAGTGGGGGTCAGTGCTCCATAATTAAAACTTAACATCGGCCAGGCACAATGGCTCACGCCTGTAATCCCAGCACTTTGGGAGGCCGAGGCTGGTGGATCATGAGGTCAGGAGTTCGAGACCAGCCTGACCAACATGGTGAAACCCCATCTCTACTAAAAATACAAAAATTAGCCAGGCATGGTGGCAGGCACCTGTAATCCCAGCTACTTGGGAGGCTGAGACAGGAGAATCGCTTGAACCTGGGAGGCGAAGGTTGCAATGAGCTGGGATCGCACCACTGCACTCTAACCTGGGCGACAGAGCAAGACTCCATCGCAAAAACAAAAAATTATGTTAATAAATAAAACTTAACGTCTTTCACATATAGGCCAAAAGCAAAGAAATTTAGTAGGATTACAATTTTTTTATATAAGGCTGGTTTATGAGTGACAACAATTTAGTTACAGTTTTTTTTTAATATGGCTTTTTTTCTTTCCTATTGAAAAGCACATATTTAACATTCCATCCTAGACAACGTGACAGTCACGAAGTCTTTATGTAAGAAAGGAAAGAAGAAAATTAGTCTATAATAAAGATCAACAGTGAAGAGAAATGAGGTATCCCCTGGTGCACTTAAGTCATTCACAACATTTTACAAAACAATGTATGTAAGGAAAAAGGCTCATCTATAATCAAAGAAACAAAGGTTACAGCTGCCCAAGTTATAGCTGTCTGTTTACATGACTCTGGTCCCATAAACACATTCCCTTTAGGTTCAAAATATTACCAGCTTAGATTTTTGAATTACTTATTTTCACAGTCCCTATGCGTTTGTCAGAACTCTTAGAACTATATATCAAAAAAGTAAATTTTATTGTATCTAAATTAAAAATAGAGTTGTAAATAGTAAAAAGATGGCTTTAGGTTGAAAATCACACAAATGCAGTAAGCTTGGAGGAGAGGATCTAATCCCTGTGCCGCTTGACCTAGTGGAAACTACAATTCTTTTAGAAAAGAATGTAGATACCTAATCAAGTGCATGGTGTTGGCAGGACTATATAGTAGGGGAACATGAAAGGGTCTGGGCTGGAGAAAGCAATGAATAGTTAGAGAGGACAGTTAAGGAAGATTCAAATGTGTGAAAGGGATACGAGTGGCCTGCTTGAGTTCTTGAGTTCTTCTTGAATTGCCCAAATTGGGTTTACTTGTATTGGTGATATGTGGCTAGTTCTCTTGGTCAAGAATAGAGTAAGTGGAGGCCAGGTGTGGTGGCTCATGCCTGTAATTCCAGCACTTTGGGAGGCCAAGATGGGCAGATCACGAGGTCAGAAGATTGAGACCATCCTGGCTAACGTGGTGAAACCTCGTCTCTACTAAAAATACAAAAAATTAACCGGGCGTGGTGGCGCACGCCTGTAGTCCCAGCTACTTAGGAGGCTGAGGCAGGAGAATCGTTTGAGTCCAGGAGGCAGAGGTTGCAGTGAGCCGAGATTGCATCACTGCACTCCAGTCTGGCAACAGAGTGAGACCCTGTCTCAAAAAAAAAAAAAAAAAAAAAAAAAAAAAAAAAAAAAAAATTAGCTGGGCGTGGTGGCAGGAGCCTGTAGTCCCAGCTACTTGGGAGGCTGACACAGGAGAATAGTGTGAACCCAGGAGGTGGAGCTTGCAGTGAGCTGAGATAGCACCACTTCCCTCCAGCCTGGGTGACAGTACAACACTCCATCTCAAAAAAACAAACAAAAACAACAATAACAACAACAACAAAACAAATAATAGACTAAGTGGAATAAAAGTTTCTCTGAAGTTCTAACGTTGCATAACGACACCCTTGTCCCCTCTTCCTTGTTCATGAGTAACGGAGGATGGGTCCATCAGGCAAGAGTCTCTGGTATTTTTTTTTTTTTTTTTTTTTTGAGATGGAGTTTCGCTCTTGTTGCCCAGGCTGGAGTGCAATGCCATAATCTCAGCTCACCGCAACCTTCACCTCCCAGGTTCAAGCGATTCTCCTGCCTCAGACTCCCGAGTAGCTGGGATTACAGGAATGAGCCACCATGCCCAGCTAATTTTGTATTTTTAGTAGAGACGAGGTTTCTCCATGTTGGTCAGGCTGGTCTCAAACTCCCGACCTCAGGTCATCCACTGGCCTCAGCCTCCCAAAGAGTTGGGGTTACAGGCGTGAGCCATTGTGCCCTGTGAGTCTCTGGTATTTTGTTTTGTTTTGTTTTGTTTTTGAGACAGAGTCTAGCTCTGTCACACAGGCTGGAGTACAGTGGTGCGATCTCTGCTGGCTGCAAGCTCTGCCTCCCAGGTGCATGCCATTCTCCTGCCTCAGTCTCCCAAGTAGCTGGGACTACAGGTGCCTGCCACCACGCCTGGCTAATTTTTTTTTTGCATTTTTAGTAGAGACGGGGTTTAACCGTGTTAGCCAGGATGGTCTCGATCTCCTGACCTCGTGATCTACTTGCCTCAGCATCCCAAAGTGCTGGGATTACAGTCTTGAGCCACCGCATCCAGTCCAAGTCTCTGGTATTTTTATACCAAGATCTCTTTTGGACTTTTAGCCACTTTTAATACTGTGCACCCCATTGGAACGTTTGCAAATTAATACACTTATTCATTAGGGGCACATTAAACTATAGCAAACAAATAAACAAAAAACCCCAAACCCAGTTATCCACTTTTTCAGTTAAAATTAGTTAGAACCAAAAGTATATGTTAAATTTTAAAAACACACCCCAAATTATGAATGCAAGTATTAAAAGATAAATGAAATAAAAATCAAGCAACCTTACTAGGCTCTCATATAGGCCCTCCTTCATAAATATACAACTTACGGCTTTTGATCACAAATCCTTTAAGGAAGGAATACTGGTTTTCCAAAATCCTATGGAGGGAGAAATGAAGCTAAAAATGAGTGTTCTCAAAAAATAACAAATACGGCCAGGCACGGTGGCTCACGCCTGTAATCCCAGCACTTTGGGAGGCCAAGGCAGGCAGATCATGAGGTCAGGAGATCAAGACAATCCTGGCTAACACGTTGAAACCCCATCTGTACTAAAAAATACAAAAAATTGGCTGGGCATGGTGGTGAGTGCCTGTAGTCCCCACTACTTGGGAGGCTGAGGCAGGAGAATAGTGTGAACCCAGGAGGCGGAGCTTGCAGTGAGCCGAGATCACCCCACTGCACTCCAGCCTGGGCGACAGAGTGATTCTCCACCTCAAAAAAAGAAAAAATGAAATCATCAAGTGAAATTCATGTATTTATAAAGAATATTTATTGATTTCCCACCTAATACTATTAGTTCAGTTTCCAGTTTTTCTTCCTGACAGGAAAAGCAGCTATTCTGGGTTGTCGATGCAATTCCTTTGCAGTGCAGTGCTTAGTAATTGGCAAAGTTGGTGGTAAGATGGACATTCTTTTGTGAAAGTTAAGGAACCTGATGTTGACACACACATTTTATCTTTTTTTAAAAAAGAAGATCTCACTCTATTGCCCAGGCTGGAGTATAGTACTGTGATACACTCCAGCCTGGCCAATAGAGCTTTGAGGTTATAGCTTGCTGTAACCTCAAACTCCTGCACTCAAGCAATCCTGCTGCCTCAGCCTCCTGAGTAGCTGGGACTACAGGCATGTGTTATCATGACTAACTAATTTTTTTAAATTGTTTTATAAAGACCAAGTCTTGCTTTGTTGCCCACGCTGGTCTTGAACTCCTGGCTTCTAATGATCCTTCTACCTTGGGCTCTCAAAGCATTGGGATTACAGACATGAGCCACTGCACCTGGTCATGTTTTTAACTAGAGGGTGGAATGTGTAAACAGCATTGAGTATGACCCAGCTTTTTCTAATGCAGTACTTTCATGTTTGTTTTTATATACAGGTGCATTTATAGGTGGTCCAACCTTCCCCATTCACCTCATGGAGTAAGGGTGGCTGATATCTGCTGTGTGCTCCACCCCTCTGCTTTCATGCCTTTACTCCCCACTGCCAGAATTCTTTTAAATGTAGTGCTGCAGGCAGCCAACAGCAACCACTCAGTGTATTAGTTTTCCAGGGCTGCCATAACGAAATACCATAGACTGGGAGGCTTAAACAACAGAGATTTATTTTTCGCAGCTCTGGAGGCTGGAAGTCCAAGCGCAAGATGTTGGCAGTTTTGATTTCTCCTAAGGCCTCTCCTTGGCTTTTAGATGGCTGCTTTCTGGCTCTGTCTTCACACAGCCATTTCTCTGGGCTCACATATCCCTGGTGTCTCTCTTCCTCTTCTTACAAGGGACACCAGTTAGATTGGATTAGGGCCCACCCTAATTGCCTCTTTTACTTAAATCATCTTTTTAAAAGACCTTTTTTTCAAATACAGTCACATTCTCGGGTATGAGGGGTTAGAGCTTTATCATACGAGTTTTGGAGTGTCACAATTCAGTCCCTAGCACTCAGATACAATCTATTTGCTATCTCTGCCATAAGCGAAGATACCCTACTTAAAAGGAAATAGCCTGAAAATGTTTGTCAACCTCCTGACTAAAGTTCATTGCTTTGAGCATGAGAGTTCATTGCATAATCTCATCTTCAGGCAGCCTCCTAAGCTTTTAGGGCAGTGCAGGGGGAGGTATCCAGTGTAAGCAACACTCCCCTAAAGGATACAGCAGGATAGTCTAGAAAGAGGTTCTCACTGGAATTGGTGTCCAGGCATTGCTGCCACCTGAGACAACCAAGGCCAACAGCCAAGTGGGGACTGCCCCTAAACACTGAGTCAGCGTCAGTGCACTTGGGAGGGTTCTTCTACCTCCTTAGCCTGGAGGAAAGCCAGGACTGTAAAACCTAAAGAATTTAAGCCACAATGATTCTATGTTACTGGAAAATATTGCAGTTACATTTGCACACACATGCTCATAGATTAGAAAGGTATTTCGCAACAATCTTCTAACATTGTCACTGGAGAGCAACAGTAATTCCTTATCACTTAAGACCAATACTCACAGGTTGAAAGCTAGGAACACTCCCAATATTCTATATGTAAGAGTCAAGGAAATTTCACTGAGAAAAGTGAGGAAGGGACATGCAAGGGTTACAGATGGGCATTCAGCAAACAAACTTACATGTTTCTCAGGATTGGTGCATTCTCTGGGATTATGCAACAGATACTGGCTGAAAACACTGTTCCTGGACCAGAGCAGTGATTATGCTCTGGCTACTTACTCTTACTTTTTTCTAGGTAATACATAATATTCTTTTTTTCCTTTTTGGTGGGTGGGGGTATGACAGGGTCTTGATATGTTGCCCAGGCTGGTTTCAAACTCCTAGGCTCAAGTGACCCTTCCACTTTAGCCTCCCAAGTAGCTGGGATTAGAAACACATACCATCATGCCCAGCTTATTCTTTAATTTGAGATGCACATTTTAGCATGTCTGCCGTTGGACTTCAGTCTCGCAATAAATATAAAACGTAATGTGTTCTTTCTCTTCCTTCTCTTCATCCTCTTTTCCCTTCTTTTTTTTCTCCTCCTGGAAAACCCTTATTAAAGAGCAGCTGCATTTTACAGTTGGCATCTTGGAATTGAGGTAATGCACTTCCAATTTGTTTGAAGTCTAGGTTGAATAAGTCTTTAATAGTGTCTCCGTTTAGTTTTCCCCATTTGGTGGCAGAGTAGACATTAATAATTTGCCCTCCAAAACTGGAAGGCACCTCCATGGGTCTGTGCACTGACGTCCTCTTCTATCTCAGATCTTAGTGGGACTCCTACCAGAGCTGTGTCCTGATAAAGCCCTGGGAGGGCTAAGCCTGACCAAAGCCACGTGACGCTCAGGCAAGTGCCACCTTCCAGAAATGAACACAATGTCTTTGATGGCAAGGCGATGGCAAGGCGATGTAATCTCTCTTTGCTCCAAGTCTATGCAAATTTAGGCTTCATTTCAGAGAAACCTCTGTTTTGCAAAGTAAGGTACTGTTGTGTGTGTGTGTGTGTGTGTGTGTGTGTGTAATCTCCAACACAAAAAGTAAAAGCCACCATCTTATGGTAAGTTAGAATAAAAGAACCATTAGCTCTTAAATCACTGGAATACATTAAAGACTAATTACATCAAGAATAGTCTAGAAGTTAGTCTTCTGGAACAATCTGCTTCATAGATTAGCATGAGAGCTCATTTGCATATATGCTATAGACACATTTAAAAGAGAGAGTGTGTGTATGTGTATATATAGCATATATGGCATATATAGCATTTTCAAGAGAGTAAACATCATGCTAATTCCTGTGGCAAAAGACAATTTCAGTGTTTTTGCAACATTTGACAATCGTTTCATCTTTGTAATACCATCTAAATTAGCATTTTTAAAAATCCCATATATTACTTAACAGAAAAGGCCTGAGTGGTATCAAAAGAGACTGGAGGCAAATTAAGTTTCCTTTTGTCCAACTTTGTGTCACTTCCTGCCTCCATAAATAGGGAAAGCAAAATATCTGTGCTTCTTATTCATGTACATCTGCCAAACCAATTAACACCTCCTGAATGTTATCTTAATTGCATTTATTAACATAACATTAACATAGCAGGGAGATAACATTCAGGAGGTATTAATTGGTTTGGCAGGCACTCTTGAATGGGGAGCACTGAGAAAGGCCCTTCTCAGTATCTTACTTTTCATTTTTTTAAATTTTTGTGGTGAAGAGGAAATGAGATTATGCTGAAAGAGAGAAAATATATCTTAACCAAAATGGTCGCGACATTCCTTGATTCTGCCTCTTTGTCAGCTTACCCAGTTGCTCTCTCTGCAACAGAGTCTCTGTGAGTCTGGTTAAGATGGCTTAAGTTACGCTTCTTGGGGAGGCACCAGACTACAGTGGTGAATATTTACAGCATTTCAACGGCCTTACAAATAATGCAAATACGTTCCGCTGATGAGAATTTAATAGGGCTCCTGCCCTTATAGAATCATAGAACTATAGAATGTTATAACTAGATTCATCCATTCATTAACTCATTCATTAGGCATTATTGAGCTTCTAGTTTAGTCCAGGGACTGTAAACTGCTGGTGGAAAGAGATAAACAGGATTCAACACCTGGCTCAAGAAGTCCAGCTGGCACAGGAATTGGACATGAGGACAATAATTGCATGTGTTTGGCATTGGTAGATGCCTGCTACATATTGATTGAGTGGATGAATTAATGAAATGTGATTATTTTGTTTCTATCCGATGGTGGTATAGAGGGTGGTGAGTGTGGGTTGTAGGGATATGTGTATAAGAAGACAAAAACTGAAGACAAAGAGATGATTGTGAAAACATTTGAAATCATCAGGGGCAGAACTAAGACAGAAACCTTAGGCATGAAGTACAGGGGGTAGATGAAGAAGTCCACATGGGGCCGGGCGCGGTGGCTCACGCCTCTAATCCCAGCACTTTGGGAGGCTGAGGCAGGCGGATCACGAGATCAGGAGATCAAGACCATCCTGGCTAACACGGTGAAACCCTGTCTCTACTAAAAACACACACAAAAAATTAGCCGGCCTGGTGACGGGCCCTGTAGTCCCAGCTACTAGGGAGGCTGAGGCAGGAGAATGGCGTGAGCCCGGGAGACGGAGCTTGTAGTGAGCGGAGATCGCTCCACTGCGCTCCAGCCTGGGTGACAGAGCAAGACTCCGTCCCCCAAAAAAAAAAAAAAAAAAAAGGTCCACATGGTAAAAACAGCTACTAACATTTGTTGAGGATTTTCTTTGGGCCAGGTAGTGTTCTTAGCATTTTATACGAATTTAATTTTCTCAGCCACCATATAGGGCGGACCTGTTATTACACCCATTTTAAAGATAAGGCAATTGAGCCAGGTGCCGTAGCTCACGCCTATAATCCCAGCACTTTGAGAGGCCAAGGGGGGCAGATCACATAAGGTCGGGAGTTCGAGACCAACCTGACCAACATGGTGAAACCCCATCTCTACTAAAAATACAAAAAATTAGCTGGGCGCAGTGACGGGCGCCTGTGATCCCAACTACTCGGGAGGCTGAGGCAAGAGAATAGCTTGAACCCGGGAGGCAGAGGTTGCAGTGAGCCGAGATCACGCCATTGCACTCCAACCTGGGCAATATAGCAAAACTCCGTCTCAAAAACAAACAAACAAAAACAAAAAACAAAGATGAGGCAATTGAATATGGTAGTCTGAATACTGCTGCCCTCATCCCCCAGGCTTCCACACCCTAATACCAGAACCTGTGAATATATTGCATTATATAGCAGAAGGAACTTCACAGATGTGATTAAGAATTCTGACTGGGTGCAGTGGCTCATGCCTGTAATCCCAGCACTTTGGGAGGTGGGCAGATCACAAGGTCAGGAGATCGAGACCGTCCTGGCCAACATGGTGAAACCCCGTCTCTACTAAAAATACAAACATTAGCCAGGCGTGGTGGCGGGTGCCTGTAGTCCCAGCTACTCGGGAGACTGAGGCAGGAGAATGGTGTCAACCCGGGAGGCGGAGCTTGCAGTAAGCCGAGATGGCGCCACTGTACTCCAGCCTGGATGACAGAGCGAGACCCCCTCTCATAAAAATAAAAAAGAAGGCCGGGCGCGGTGGCTCAAGCCTGTAATCCCAGCACTTTGGGAGGCCGAGACGGGTGGATCACGAGGTCAGGAGATCGAGACCATCCTGGTGAACACAGTGAAACCCCGTCTCTACTAAAACTACAAAAAACTAGCCGGGCGAGGTGGCGGGCGCCTGTAGTCCCCGCTACTCGGGAGGCTGAGGCAGGAGAATGGCGTGAACCTGGGAGGCAGAGCTTGCAGTGAGCTGAGATCAGGCCACTGCACTCCAGCCTGGGCGACAGAGTGAGACTCCGTCTCAAAAAAAAAAAAATAAAAATAAAAAAATAAAAATAAAAAAGAATTCTGAGACAAGGATATTATCCTGGATTATTCCTGTGTGCCTGATGTAATCATAGGGCCTCTATATGAGGCGGCAGGAGGATCGGTGTGAGAGCGAGACTATATAAGGACAAAAGCAGAGATCAGAGAGGAGAGAAGATGCCACACAGCTGGCTTTGAAGATGAAGGGGCCTTGAGCCCAGGAATGAGGTGGCTTCTAGAGGGGCTTTCCCTGGACACTTTGTGTAATGAGACTCATCCCAGTTACCCTGTTCACTTTCTCTCCCTTCGTTTCTTTTCTTTTCTTGTCTTGTCTTCTTTCTTTTCTTTTCTCTTTTCTTTTCTTTCTTCCTTCCTTCCTTTCTTCTTTCTTTCTTTTTTTTTTTTTTTTCAGAGTTTCCCTCAGTTGCCCAGGCTGGAGTGCAGTGATGCAATTTTAGCTCACTGCAACCTCCGCCGCCCGGACTCAACCGTTCTGGTGCCTCAGCCTCCCAAGTAGCTGGGATTACAGGCACACGCCACCATGCCTGGCTAATTTTTGTATTTTTAGTAGAGATGGGGTTTCACCATGTTGGCCAGGCTGGTCTCGAACGCCTGACCTCAGGTGATTCCCCCAACCTTCTCCTCCCAAAGTTCTGGGAGTACAGGCATTAACCACCACACCCAGCCTCACTTCCTTTAGAGTGCTTATCTCTATGTGAAACTACTTTGTTTAATTGTATGATGATGATGTTGATTATTATGTTTTAAAGTTTCCCTCGTTAGATTATAATTTCGAAGAAGGCTATTTCTGTATTGTCTGCCTTTGACCCAGTGCCTGACATAAAAAAATGTGCTCAATAAATGTTTACTAAAAGAATACAGGAAGGGAAGAAGTTCTCAAACTTGCTCAGGGTGGCATATTTCCTGGCTGTCAGGGTGTCCTCTGAGGATGTTGAAATATCGAAATACAGACTTATGCGGTGGCTCACGCCTCTAATCCTATCACTTTGTGAGGCTGGGGCAGGCGGACTGCCTGAGCTCAGGAGTGCGAAACCAGCCTGGACAACACGGTGAAACCCCATCTCTACTAGAAATACACAAAAATCAGCCAGGCGTGGCGGCATGTGCCTGTAGTCCCAGCTACTTGGGAGGCTGAGGCAGGAGAATTGCTTGAAACCAGGAGATGGAGGTTGCAGTGAGCTGAGATCACACCACTGCACTCCAGCCTTTGTGACAGAGTGAGACTCCATCTCCAAAAAAAAAAGGAAAGAAATACAGACCTATAATTACCCTGTGGCATGGATTTGTGGCATGGAGGTGCACTGCTCTGATTCCCCTTCATTGAGGAATGTATTGGCTCAGCTGCTGGAAGCGTGGTCCGCAGACAGTCTTTAGTTATCAGGGATTATCTCAACTGCAGAAAACTGCCTTGCCCAAGTACACCATTCTTGGGATGGCCCACACACAGTGGGTGGTTGAGATGGGTATAGAGGCCTGGCCATTTCAGTCTAGCATGGGACAACTCTGACAGACTGTTTTTAGCTCCAGAGCTCCTTGTGGGGTTGTCCAAGGCTGTCATTGGCCCACACTGCCTTTGACCTCTGCCTCACCCAGTACTGCTTCCACTGCCTTTCCACAGATGTTGATCCCAAGGACTCTCCTTAATAAATATCCTGTACATTAAACTCTGTCTTAGAGTCTGCTTCCTACAGACCCCAATCTTGAACACTCACTAAGCATAGAATTTTATCTTGAGCTAGATAATTGTAAACAAGCAGAAACAGAATACAAAACTTAAGAAACATGCATGGAAGAGTTTAAGATTAAGGAAATCCTATCCATTAATTATTATAATTTCACTGATGTGGAAAAAGACAGCTATCATTAAAGACATCGCGGGGCATGGTGGCTCATGCCTGTAATCCCAGCACTTTGGGAGGCCGAAGCAGGTGGATTACCTGAGGTCAGGAGTTTGAGACCAGCCTGACCAACATGGAGAAAACCTGTCTCTACTAAAAATACAAAATTAGCTGGATGTGGTGGCACATGCCTGTAATCCCAGCTACTTGGGAGGATGAGGCAGGAGAATCGTCTGAACCAGGGAGGCAGAGGTTGTGGTGAGCTGAGATTGTGGCATTGCACTCCAGCCTGGGCAACAAGAGTGAAACTCTGTCTAAAAAAAGAAAAAAAGACTCATCAGTGGAAGCCTTTAACACACTGATGTCCCCCCAGCAACATGGCTTGACAGCTGGCAATTTTGATTTTCAGGAGACTGTTCTCCGCCAGAATTTAACATGTCATCTTTCCCTCTAATCTGATCTCCTTGCTGGGCTTTCTGTGCCCATGAATGACACCAACATCATTTCAGCTGATCAGGCCCAACCCTGGGAGTTGTCCTTCAGACCTCCCACCTCCCTCTCCTGTGTTCCCTAGTCACAACACACTGTCTCCTAAGTATCTCCTGAACTTGTCTCTCTGATCCATGACCATCATTATTCTTAATTCAAGCCACCCATTCTTCCTCTCTTGGCTTAATGAACAACTCTCTTGTTCTCTTGTTTTGTCTCTTTCCAATTTGTTTTTTTCTGTGCTGGGATGGTCATTGCCCAGCTGAAAATTCTTTGAGTACCTATTCATTCACACTAGTGAAGTATAACTCCCTAACAAGACATCCAAAGCCCTCTCTAATCAGTTTTTCCCTATTTCTAGATATACCTCTGATATGTCCTTGTTAACCTTGCCCCCTCTCCACTGCCTCCTTTGTTTTGGTTCTGATAAAATTCTCCAAAATATCCATGCTTGTGCAGAGTCCCGTTATGGCCTGTATTCTCGCTGGGGCTCCAGTCTTCAATTTTGCCATCATCCCTTCTTCCTAGTCTTAGCCATACTGAATAACATGCAGTTCCTCAATATGCCTTGTCTTTGTTTGCCTTTGGGCCTTTGCACATGTTGTTACCTCTGTCTGTACCATTTTCCCCTTCTCTGCCCACCCACTTCCCCAGCCTTCTTCACCATGTTGATTTCTTACTACTGTCACCCTTCTTTGATTCCATGAGGATAGACTTGGTGCCCCTGCTCCTATGTGCTCTTATAGCACTCTGTGCTTGGTTCTTTTGATAACAGTTGTACTATGTGTAACTGCCTGTAAACCTGGCTGTCTCAAATACTAGATGAAACTCATTTATTTATTTATTTATTTATTTATTTATTTATTTTTGAGACAGTGTCTCGCTCTGTTGCCCAGGCTGGAGTGCAATGATGCGATCTCGGCTCACTGCAACCTCTGCCTCCCAGGTTCAAGTGATTCTCCTACCTCAGCTTCCCAAGTAGCTGGGATTACAGGTGCCTGCCATCGCACCAGACTAATTTTTGTGTTTTTAATAGAGACAGGGTTTCACCATGCTGGCCAGGCTGGTCTCGATCTCCCGGCCTCAGGCAATCTGCCCGCCTTGGCCTCCCAAAGCACTGGGATTACAGACATGAGCCACCGCACCTGGAAAACTCCTTATTCATAGCAGTGCCCCAGCATTAACACAGTGCCTAGCACAGAGAAGGTACTTGGGAAACATTTGTTGATGAATGAATAAATGAATGTGTAACAAGTCTCGTGAAAACCCTAATACATAGGCAGAGTAGACATTTTGTGGCCACGTTTTAGAAATATGGGAATTGAGGTTGACTTAGCCAAGCATATATTGCATTTGGGTCTTCTGATTGCAAATCTAGTTCTACTTACGATAAATATCTCCATTTTTCATTCATTCCACATTATAGTATCCCACAGTTACCTGAAAGTTTGCTCTGTGTCAGGCTTTTTTATAGGTACTCCATGGTCTTTCTTATAGTGCTTACATTCTTGAAGGAAAGATTGACAATAAACAAAGGCTGACAAGTAACAAAATAATTTTGGGTAGAGGTAGGTTCTATAAAAGAAGTATGGATAAGGTGATGTGACAGAGTGGACGAATATGGGTGAAGGTGGTTCTTCAGAAATGGGGTCCATTGGAGGAAGTAGCAGTTGAGCTGAGATCTGAATGAAGAGAAGGAACCACCCATGAGACAAGCCAAGGAAGAACCTTCCTAGCAAAGGGAAGAGCATGTGCAAAGCCCGGAAATAGAGAACTCAGTGTGCTCAAGGATCAGAAAGAAGGCCAGAATGTTCAGATCACGTAAGCTAATAGATCTGTTCCCCATTATTTGGAGAAAGTGAAGGAAAATGTGGTCAGAGATAGCACTGGTCTAGATCATCTTCCTGGCTGGTAGATCCTAGCCAGGAATTTTTTTTTTTTTTTCTTTTCCAAAATGAAATGAGAAGCCAGTGAAGGATTTAAAGCAGGGACTGACAGTTACTTAATCCAGAATATGATAGAGTCAGAGTCCTAATGATATAGGAGAACTTGATGATTAGAGTTTCAGAAAATAAAATCCCATGGAATTGGGAAAATGGAGTCTAGTGTGATAAAAGCGCTGGAAGCAGTGTGGACCTGGTGACCATTTTCCCTTGAGAATTATAGGTACTTTTAAAAGCCACAATTATGGTTTTGACCAATACCTTCGTGCAAATAAATTCCAAGTCTGAATTTCCAGCCTATTTCCAATTTCCTGCTGGACAGATCTTCCACAATGTCCTGAAATTCATGTCTAAAGGCAGATCTATTTGCTTGCCCACCTACTCTAAGGTTCAGTCGTATGCTCTACCTTTATTAGTGATTTACTCAAGTTACAGGCATCCTAAATGACAATCCAATTACAGAAGCCCAGATGATCACCATGTCCTGCTTCTTCTACCACCTAAATATTTCTCAGATTTCTTCATTATCTCTGCTCTCTTCAGGTTATCATCAGCTATTACCAGGACTTTTGTAGCAATCTTCTACCTTATCACCAGCTTTCTTTACTCCAACCCCTACTACCAGAACTAATCTTATTTTTTATTAAAAATGCTAGCCTTTTAATGTTTTATCTCCACTGCAAAAGTAGTAACTTCATTATTGTTAAATAGCCAAAATTCTGTCACCCAATGAAAACCCAATGTG